>NC_057920.1:31521266-32721266 GCF_018873765.1 Telopea speciosissima | reverse complement strand
GAAGTACTTGAGTGCACAAACGCACAGAAGATGATATATGCATGTTGTCAGTTGCAGAATGAAGCTAAAGTTTGGTGGAAAGCTACTAAGCCTAACTTAGAAGTTACTCACTCGAACCCCATGTGGGAGCAATTTAAAGAAGTTTTCTTCAAGAACTACTTCCCGGAGAGTTTCAGGGATAGGAAAGAAGCTGAATTCATCGCACTGGTGCAAGGAACCAAATCAGTATTGGATTACCAGCAGTAATTTGAAGACTTGTTTCATTTTGCTCCAGAGTACTTGAAAGGGGAAGTAAGTAAGGCAAAGAAATTCGAGAAAGGATTCAAGACTGAGATCAGATTAGTAATGTAAATCATGGACATCCGGGATTATTCTCAAATGGTCGAAAAGGCGAAGACAATGGAAGATAGATTTAAGGACAAGGAGAAAGAGAAGACTGTGATGTCGCCGGGGTTGAACAATAGGCCAAATAATTTTCAAACTTTTGGATGGCCAAATAAAGTTTATTGAGGAACAAGTTCAAGCCCTAATCTGACTCTGTATCGTAGGCCGAACGTGGGACAGAACCCTTTCCGCCCCACATTCAATCGACTTGCTCAACCGACTATGAGTCAAGGGACAACAACAGCTTTGCTAGCCCGACCAGCAACTAGTCAAGTGAGCCAAGCCTCAACACCTGCTGCTTCACCCTATAAGTGCTATGTGTGCAATAATGAAGGGCATATGGCTAGAGATTGCAGATCGCGTGGGTATGGCAACAACTCGCCGAATCAGCTCTACGCAAGACCTTTTCAGCCATAGGACAATCAGTCGTGAGGAAAGGTGCTTGCGATGACGAATGAAGAAGCTGAGGCAAACCCCAATGTATTGACAGGTAAGTTTGCTAAACACTACTAAATTATAGGGAATAATTGGCTTACTTCATGTAACCTAAATTACCTACAAACCCTAGGTACCCTGAATGTCTCAACCATACCTGCACGAGTGTTATTCGACTTGGGCGCAACCCACTCTTTCATTTCTACCACTTTTACGAGTAGGATGAAAGATCAACCGAGAGACATCGGGCACGAGCTAGTAGTCAGCACACCGACGGGTAGTATCGTGAGTTTGAAGGAGGTCTACGACCCCTACCAGATTGAGATCTGTGGGAGGAATCTAACCGCACGGTTGATAAAGATGGATATAAAGGATTTTGACGTGATGCTAGGCATGGATTGGTTATCCGCCTACGGTGCAAACGTCTCGTGTGCGAAGAAGAAGATAATGTTTAAGTTGAAAGATGGGTCAATCTTCACCTATCAAAGTGAACCAAGAAGGAAACCCAGGAGAATAACCTTATCAGCCCTCTAGGCACGAAAGTTGCTGGATGATGGATGCCAAAGCTTTTTGGCCACTGTGATAGACACGAAGGCAAAGATAAAACCCTTGGAGGAACTAGAAGTCGTCAGAGAATTTCTTGATGTTTTTAGAAGATTTGACGCAGCTACCGCCTCACCGCGATATAAAGTTCGCGATTGATCTAATTCCTGGTGCAACATCGGTATCTAAGGCACCATATCGGATGGCGCCAATTGAACTAAAGGAATTTCTAGTTCCACGTCAAGACCTACTGAAGAAGGGATTCATACGACCTAGCATATCACCTTGGGGAGCACCCATGCTGTTTGTCAAGAAGAAGGATGGTAGCATGCGGATGTGTATCGACTACCACAAGTTGAACAAGCTGACTATCAAGAATTGATATCCGTTGCCGCGTATTGACGACCTATTTGATCAGCTACAAGGAGCAAGAGTTTTCTCCAAAATTGATCTTAGGTCGGGATACCATCAATTGAAGATCAAGAGCGGAGATATTCACAAAACGGTGTTTCAAACCCGATACGGACATTATAAGTTCATGGTTTTGTCATTCGGACTAACCAACGCCCCAGCAGCATTCATGGACATGATGAACAGAGTATTCCATGATGTGTTGGATAAGTTTGTCATTGTATTTATTGACAACATTTTGGTGTACTCAAAAAATGAGGAAGAACACGCTCGACACCTTACTTTCATGTTGCTGCAGTTGCAAGAGCACCAACTTTATGCCAAGTTCAGTAAATGTGAATTCTGGCTTCACTAGATTGGATTCCTGGGACATATCGTTACTGAAGACGGTATTAAAGTGGATCCAGGAAAGGTGAAAGGAGTTCTCGAGTGGGAGATTCTGAAAAGTGCCACTGAGATCCGAAGTTTCTTAGGTTTGGCCAGTTAATACCGATGGTTTATTGAAAATTTCTTACGGATTTTTGCACCCATGACAAAACTTACAAAGAAGGGAGCCAAATTTGAATGGAATGAAGCGTGCGAGAAAAGTTTTCAAGAATTAAGAAACCGATTGGTAACAGCTCTAGTCTTGAGCATTCCAGATGGCGCCGGAGGAATGGTGGTATATAATGATGCATCTAGGACAGGATTAGGTGGTGTCCTGATGTAGAAAGGAAAAGTAGTCGCCTACGCCTCTAGACAATTAAAAGAACACGAGAAGAACTACCCCACTCATGACTTAGAGTTGGCAGCGGAGGTCTTCGTGTTAAAGATATGGTGGCATTACCTATATGGTGAAAATAGTGAAATCTTTAGTGATCATAAAAGCCTGAAGTATTTCTTCACCCAGAAAGAGCTGAATATGAGACAGAGGCAGTGGTTAGAATTGGTAAAAGATTATGACTGTGAAATCCAGTACCACTCTGGAAAGGCCAACGTTGTAGCGGATGCATTAAGCAGAAAATCTCAGACTGCATCTCTCGCTTCCTTAGCCGTAAGTGAGCAGTTGATAGAAGAAGCTCATAAGTTTGATCTAGAACTCGTGATCGAAGGAACGGCTATGCAATTAGCAGCCATGGACCTACAGTCATCGATACGAGAGGAGATAATTGTGAAGCAACCATTGGACCCCGAGCTGGCCAAGATCATTTGGGAAGTACAACAAGGTGTCCATAAGGACCCAGATTTTTCTTTGGTCCATGATGGTGCATTGAAGTTTTGAGACAGATTGTGCATGCCTGATGATTATGATGCCCAAGACCGAATCCTTAAAGAGGAGCACAATTCACCCTATACAATCCACCACGGAAGTACGAAGATGTACAAGGATTTGAAGAAGTATTACTGGTGGATGGGAATGAAGGAAACCATAGCAATATACGTGTCCAAGTGCCTCATCTGTCAATAGATAAAAGCCAAGAGACACCGACCGTATGGATTATTGTAGCCACTTCCTATACCTGAATGGAAGTGGGAAAGAATCACTATGGATTTTGTGACAAATTTTCCCAACACCAGGAAGGGCATGAATGCGATTTGGGTGATCATAGATAGACTGACAAAGGCAGCTCACTTTGTACCAATCAAGATAAGTTATTCTATGGAGAAGCTTGCCCAATTATATATAGAGAATATAGTCCGCTTACACGGCGTGCCTGTCAGTATTGTGTCTGACAGAGATCCTCGGTTTACCTCTAGGTTTTGGAGGAGTTTACAAAAGACATTGGGATCTCAACTAAATCTTAGCACAGCTTCCATCCGCAGACGGACGGACAGTCAGAAAGAACTATCCAGACTCTAGAGGTTATGCTCCGGGCCTGTGTTTTGGCAATGAACAATAGTTGGGATGCTCACATACCTCTGGTGGAATTTGCCTACAATAATAGCTATCACTCCACCATTGGCATGGCACCATTTGAAGCTCTATATGGATGGAAATGTTGAACTCCGCTATATTGGGATGAGGTTGGTGAATGAAAATATCTCAGACTTGAGATGATACAAGCGACCTACGACAAGGTGGATGTTATAAGAGAAAAGATCAAGGCAGCTTATTCCTTTGAGTGTCTCCAACTAAAGGATTGCTACATTTCAACAGGAAGGGCAAGTTGAGCCCAAGATTTATCGGTCCTTACGAAATACTCAATAAAGTGGGACCCGTAGCATACCGACTGGCACTACCACCAACTTTGTCAGGCGTCCACGATGTTTTCCATGTGTCAATGCTGAGAAAGTACATTAACAACCCGACACATGTACTATTAACTAAACCTGAATAGTTGGATGTGGATATGACCTACAAAGAGCAACCTACGGAGATATTGGACAGAAAGGAGCATAACCTCCGTAACCACACAGTCGCTTTTGTAAAAGTTCGTTGGGGAAACAACCCTATGGAAGAAGCTTCATGGGAACATGAATAAGAAATGAAAGAGAAATATCCTCAACTCTTCGAATTGTAAGGTAATCAAATTTCGAGGATGAAATTTTTATAAGGTGGGGAGAAATGTCAAACCCTGCTCCTGACCGGCTGGAATTTTGATTGAAGGACAGGAACCCTAGACCAGGCAACTAGAAACACTGTGGAGCATCACTCCAGCGACTTGGATTAATGAGGAAACCCTGTGCATGTCCTCCTATATGCCTGTTAGAAGGTGGCTGGCAGACCCCTGCAGCTGCACAGCTCATAGCATTATGTATGGCCTGGACTCCAGGTAATCTCTCTCTTCCCCATAACTGTGGGACCCACCTCTGGAAAAGTGTGTAAAAACCTCTAAATGGCATGTGGGGACAATGCCCTGACCAAGGGTCAAACCCTTGTGCAAGCCCCACTGAGATTCAGCTTGGCTGAAATCTCTGGACGATGGTACTGGGCTATGTAGACAAGGCCCAGAGACATCGCCCAGTGTGCAAAACAGCTGATTAAATTAATTTTAAATTATGGGGACCACCCATAATGGACATGCGCACCCTCCATAGATAGAGGAGAGTCTGAGAGACTACCTCATACCTTTGGTTCACTGTGGACCCCACCAGTGTGCCCAAAATCACTAAGAAACAGTCCAAAAACACATTTTGAAAAAGGGCCTTAACAGCCAAACAAACCCTAATGGGGGTTGGGCCTATAAATATATGAGCCTTAGGCTCATTTTGAGCTTTAGACACTGCTCATTTCGTGGGAGAGAAAAGAAGAGAAAGAAGAGAGGAAGAAGAAGGAAGAAAGGAAGGAAGGAAGGGGGGAGCTGCTCTCACACCTGGGCCCTGATTTTTGTGGCACCCAAGCTCTACTCAGGTATACATCTCCATGCATATACTTGCTGCCTCCTTCTTATCCTTGTGTTTTGCTTGTGTTTCAGCTATTAGGCAGCCCAGAATAGCTGGGAAATGCTATGGATGGCACCAGATCTACCATGCAAGCATAGAGCATGGAAGATCCGAGGTATTTAGTTGATTTTACAAGTCTGATATGCTATTCTTGGAGCCAAAATCTGGCTGTGCACAGCTGCACTGCTAGATGCTCAGTTGCTTCGCTGTTTGTAACCCTGGATGCAAGCCCTGGCTGCATGGGACCAATCCCTAAGTTGAAGCAACCTTAGAACACCATTTTACATCTATTTCAAGTGGTAGGCCCGGTGGAAAATCCACATGGACAGTATTGAGGATCACCCCAAGGGTCACCTAGCACCCTAACATGCATAGGGAGGTGATTTGGGTATTGCCCATAATCAACAACCTAGGGATCTCAGCCAGATGTTGATTTGAAGACTCTGGGCGATGCACCCAACACCCAGAGCCATTGCCCAGCGAATGGAAGTTGGCAGAATTGCTGACCTGGCTTAGGGAACCTCATCCATTGGCCATGGTGCAGTGTGGGAAGGTGGAAAATGACCTAAATGCCCCTCCCCACATCTGCCCTTGTGAAGGTATGGCTTGGGAACCCAAGTGGGCCCCGCAGGCTTGTGCTTAGTTCTGCAGCACTGTCAGGCTGTGGACAGCATTGTAAACCTAATATGACCTAGGGTCAGGTACAATCACTGAGAATGACCATTTTACCCTAGACCACCATCTCTAGATGATGCACCGGGACATAGGCCTAAGGCCCAGTGCAAGGCCCAGGGGAATCCCAGTTAAAACCAACTAAACACCGGGTCAACCGAGTGAGCTTAGGTTAATCCTAGGACTACCAGGGACAGATTGGAAACTTAATATGACAATTTATGATTTACATCTAGGATTTGATCCCACGCTTGAGGTCCACAACCAGACTGCTGTTGGAACTAAATTTGCAATCGAGTTCTTAGAACCAGAACCAGGTGAGTGAAATATTATCATATATGTACATGTAACTGTGATGCTATTTCGACAATTAAATTCATGTTATAAATGTTGTGTTATTTAAATTCTGTTCATTTAATTCAAATCATTACACAATAATTGTCTGTTGATCAACACTGTGAATATTATCTGATGATTGTTAATGTTAGACTAGATGCTGTAGTCGGCTTGGAAATGAGGCCTGTGGTAGCCCGTAGTATGGGATGTGGTCGACACCACCTGACTCATATGATGCCATATAGACATGGGATTAGAGTTTCATTACCCGTGCTACGTACCCTTACCAACAGCGATTAAGGTGTTGGATGCCTGTGAGGGTGACCATATCTGTATATGAGAAAAGAAATGAAATGAAAAGAAAGAAATGTGTTTGCATTGGAATGGTGATTATGGGCTATAAGCCAAGAAAGAAAAGAAAAGAGAAAAGTGATGGATTGCCCTACAAGTTAATCACAGAGGGCTGGTCGGGCTGACCTTGGTAAATGAATACGAGAGCTAACTGGTCCTCTCCGATAACTCAATGGGTGTATCGCGGGAAGGGGCAACCAAGCCCGCACCAGGGATACATGTCTTTGGGATTGTAGTAGCACTGACCTAACTTAGTTGTAATGCTAGGTGGCTAATAAATAATCTGGACTTGCATATCATATAGGATCATGTGGATTGTGGTTGCCCGTGCATGCATGTTGATATGTTTTTCTCATGAGCTCAGAGGAGGCTCACACTGTGTTATATATGTTTTTTCCTTTAGATGATTTTACAGATCAATGCCGCTGTGGCATGGAGGCTCATTACGAGGAGGAGAGCCCTGGTTATTATGATGATATTGGTGTGGACCCCGACGGAGGTCGTGCCGATGATGCATGCATTCTCGGTGGTCATTGATGAAGACCGTTGAGGAGTGCACTTGATGCTTTTTATCTTGGGGACTCCTTTTTGTTTTTGTTAGGAGTTTATCCCCATTCTATTTGTGGTTCTGCTGTAGTTTTTCTTACCTTCTTTTTTGGTTTGGGTTATCTCACCCTGTATATATATATATGTATGTATTTCTTCCTTTCTTTTAGCTTTTGTCAGCTTAATTTCTCGTTGTTGGTTGTATCTAGGTGGGAATGTTTCAGAACACTTTGTATATATATATAGTACCATCATTCCCGTATCACTACGCTTTCTCTTTTGTTATTATAATTGTAGTTTATCTGCAGCACTCTGATCTTGCTTATAGTAAAGTGATGAATGTGGATCCGTGAATGTAATAATTGCTTCTAGATCCGTGGGATTTGGCGGATTGCCGTTATGCAATTCGGGTCACCTACCGAATCCTCCCAGGGGGTGGTTTGGAGTGTGACAGTGGGCGATAGCTTTGGGAGTTACCTGCATCGCCTAGTCCATCGACCAATGGTTCCAGCAAGGCTGAAACTCAGTGGGGTTTGCACAGGGGTTGTACCCATGGTTAGGGCATTGTCCCCACATGCCATTTAGGGTTCTTTAAGCATATTTCTAGGGGTGGGTCCCA
Organism: Telopea speciosissima; assembly: GCF_018873765.1. Lineage (NCBI taxonomy): Eukaryota > Viridiplantae > Streptophyta > Magnoliopsida > Proteales > Proteaceae > Telopea > Telopea speciosissima. Next base: position 32,713,606 of record NC_057920.1, on the reverse strand, counting down.
TAGTTATCAGGAAGAGAGAGATTACCTGGAGTCCAGGCCATACATAATGCTATGAGCTGTGCAGCTGCAGGGGTTAGCTATCCATCTTCTAATAGGTATGTAGGAAGACATGCACAAGGTTTCCTTATTAAGCCAAATCACTGGAGTGATACTCCACAGTGTTCTTGGTTGCCTGGTCAGGGGTTTTTGTCTTTCAATCAAAATTCCAACCAGTCAGGAGCAGGGTTTGACATTTCTCCCCACCTTACAAAAATTTCGTCCTCGAAATTTACTTTCCTTGCGGTTCGAAGAGTCGGGGATACTTCTCCTTCATTTTCTCTTCACATTCCCATGAAGCTTCTTCTACCGAGTTATTTCCCCAACGAACCTTCACAAAGGCGACTGTGCGGTTACGGAGGTTGTGCTCCTTTTTGTCCAAAATCTCCGTAGGTTGCTCTTTGTAGGTCATATCCACGTCCAACTGTTCAGGTTCAGTTGATAGTACATGTGTCGGGTTGTTAATGTACTTCCTCAACATCGACACATGGAAAACATCGTGGACACCTGACAAAGATGGTGGTAGTACCAGTCGGTATGCTACGGGTCCCACCTTGCTAAGAATTTCGTAAGGACAAATGAATCTCGGGCTCAGTTTGCCCTTCTTGCTGAAACGTAGCAATCCTTTGGTTGGAGACACTCGAAGGAATACTTTTTCTCAGACTTCAAATTCAATGTCCTATCTTCAATTATCCGCATAACTTTTCTGTCTTGATTGGGCCGCCTTGATCTTTTCTCTAATAACATCAACCTTATCGTAGGTGGCTTGTATCATCTCAGGCCCGAGATATTTTCGTTCACCAACTTCGTCCCAATATAGCGGAGTTTGGCATTTTCGTCCATAAAGAGCTCTGAATGGTGCCATGCCAATGGTGGAGTGATAACTATTATTGTAGGCGAATTCCACCAGAGGTATGTCAGCATCCCAACTATCGTTCATTTCCAAAACACAGGCTCAGAGCATATCCTCCAGAGTCTTAATAGTTCTTTCTGACTGTCCGTCCGTCTGCGGGTGGAAAGCTGTACTAAGATTCAGTTGAGATCCCAATGCCTTTTGTAAACTCCCCCAAAACCTTGAGGTAAACCGAGGATCTCTGTCAGACACAATACTGACAGGCACACCATGTAAGTGGACTATATTTTCTATATATAATTGGGCAAGCTTCTCCATGAAATAACTTATCTTGACTGGTATAAAGTGAGCTGCCTTTGTCAGTCCGTCTACGATCACCCAAATCGCATTCATGCCCTTCTTGGTGTCGGGCAGATTTGTCACGAAATCCATAGTGATCCTTTCCCACTTCCATTCAGGTATGGGAAGTGGCTGCAATAATCCATACAATCGGTGTCTCTCTGCTTTAATCTATTGACAGGTGAGGCACTTGGACACGTATATAGCTATGGTCTCTTTCATTCCCGTCCACCAGTAATACTTCTTCAAATCCTTGTACATCTTTGTACTTATGGGGTGGATTGTATAGGGTGAGTTATGTGCCTCTTTAAGGATTCAGTCTTGGACATCATAATCATCAGGCACGTACAATCTGTCTCAAAACTTCAATGCACCATCGTGGGCCAAAGAAAAGTCTGGGTCCTTATGGACACCTTGTTGTACTTCCCAAATGATCTTGGCCAGCTCGGGGTCCAATGGTTGCTTCATAATTATCTCTTCTCGTATCGACGGCTGTAGATCCATGGCTGCTAATTGCATAGCCGTTCCTTCGATCACGAGTTCCAGATCAAACTTTCGAGCTTCTTCTACCAGCTGTTCGCTTACAACTAAGGAAGCAAGAGATGTAGTCTGAGATTTTTTTCTTAATGCATCAGCAACAACGTTGGCCTTACTAGGGTGGTATTGGATTTCACAGTCATAATCTTTTATCAGTTCTAACCACTGCCTCTGTCTCATGTTCAGCTCTTTCTGGGTGAAGAGATACTTCAGACTTTTATGGTCGCTGAAGATTTCACTCTTTTCACCAAATAGGTAATGCCGCCATATCTTTAAGGCAAAAACTATCGCTGCCAGTCATAAGTGGGGTAGTTCTTCTCATGCTCTTTCAATTGTCTGGAGGCGTAGGCAACTACTTTACCTTTCTGCATCAGGACGCCACCCAATCCTATCATGGATGCATCAGTATATACTACCATTCCTCCGGTGCCGTCCGGAATGGCCAGAACTGGAGCTGTCACCAACCGGTTCCTTAATTCCTGAAAGCTTTTCTCGCATGGTTCGTTCCACTAAAACTTGGTGCCCTTCTTCATAAACTTTGTCATAAGTGCTGAAATGCGCGAGAAATTCTTGATAAACTGTCGGTAGTATCCAGCCAATCCTAAGAAACTTTGGATCTCAGTGGCACTCTTTGGAGTCTCCCACTCGAGAACTACTTTCACCTTGCCTGGGTCTACTTTGATGCCATCCTCAGTGATGATGTGTCCCAGGAATCCAATTTGGTGTAGCCAAAATTCACACTTACTGAATTTGGCAAAAAGCTGGTGTTCTCGCAACCGCTACAACACGAAGGTAAGGTGTCAAGCGTGCTCTTCCTAACTCTTGGAGTACACTAGGATGTCATCAATGAACACAATGACAAACTTATCCAACAGGTCATGGAATACTCTATTCATCATGTCCATGAATGCTGCCGGGGGGCGTTGGTTAACCCGAACGACAAAACCAGGAATTCGTAATGTCCATATCGAGTTCGGAACGCCATTTTATGAATACCGCCGCTTTTGATTTTCAATTGATGGTATCCCGACCTAAGATCGATTTTGGAGAAAACTCTTGCTCCTTATAGCTGATAGAATAGGTCATCGATGCGCAGCAGCGGATATCGATTCTTGATAGTCAACTTGTTTAGCTCGCGGTAGTCGATACACAGTCGCATACTGCCATCCTTCTTCTTAACAAACAGCACGGGTGCTCCCCAGGGTGATACGCTAGGTTGTATGAATCCCTTCTTTAGCAAGTCTTGAAGTTGAACCTGCAACTCCTTTAGTTCGATTGGTGCCATCCGATATGGTGCCTAGGATACCGGTGCTGCACCAGGAATTAGATCAATCGCAAACTCTATATCACGGTCAGGCGGTAGTTGCATCAGATCTTCTGGAAAAACATAAGGAAATTCTCTGACGACTTCAAGTTCCTCCAAGGATTTTATCTTCGCCTTCGTGTCTATCACAGTGGCCAAAAAAGCCTTGACATCCCTCGTCTAACAATCTTCGCGCCTGGAGGGCTGATAAGGTTATCTTCCTGGGTTTCCTTCTTTGTTCACTTTGATAGGTGAGGATTGACCCATCATTGATTTTAAACACTCTCTTCTTCTCCGCACACAAGACGTTTGCACCATAGGCAGATAACCAATCCATGCCTAGTATCACGTCAAAATCCTTTATATCCATCTTTATCAACCGTGCGATTAGATTCTTCCCACAGATCTCAATCTGGCAAGGGTCGTAGACCTCCTTCATACTCATGACACTACCCGTTAGTGTGCTGACCACTAGTTCATGCCCGATGTCTCTTGGTTGATCTTTTATCCTACTCGTAAAAGTGGTAGAAACGAAAGAGTGGGTTGCGCCTGAGTCGAATAACACTCGTGCAGGTATGGTTGAGACATTCAGGGTACCTAGGGTTTGTAGGTAGTTTAGGGTACATGAGGTAAACCAATTATTCCCTATAACTTAGTAGTGTTCAGCAGACTTACCTATCACTACATCGGGGTTCGCCTCAGCTTCTTCATTCATCATTGCAAACACCTTTCCTCGCGTCCAATTATCCCACGACTAAAATGGTCTAGCGTAGGGCTGATTTGGCGAGTTGTTGCCATACCCACACGATCTGCAATCTCTAGCCATGTGCCCTTCCTTATTGCGCACATAGCACTTATAGGGTGGAACAGCAAGTGTTGAGGCTTGGCTCACTTGACTTGTTGCTGGTCAGGCTGACGAAGCTGCTGTTGTCGCTTGACTCGTAGTTGATTGAGCAGGTCGATTGAAAGTGGGGCAGAAAGGGTTCTGACCCACGTTTAGCCTACGATACGGATTCGGATTAGGGCTTGAACTTGTTCCTCGATAAACTTTATTTGGCCACCCAAATGTCTGAAAATTATTTGGCCTTTTGTTCAACCCAAGCGATGTCTTAGCCTTCTCCTTTTCTTTCTCTTTAAATCTATCTTCCATTCTCTTCGCCTTGTTGACCATTTGAGCATAATCCCGGATGTCCATAATTGACAGTACTGATCCAATCTCAGTCTTGAGTCCTTTCTCAAATTTCTTCGTCTTACTAACTTCCCCTCTCAGGTGTTCTGGAGAAAAATGGAACAGGTCTTCAAATCATTGTTGGTAATCCATCACTGACTTGGTCCCTTGCACCAGGGCAATGAACTCAGCTTCTTTCCTATCCCTGAAACTCTCTAGGAAGTAGTTCTTGAAGAAAACTTCTTTAAATTGCTCCCACATGGGATTCGGGTGAGTAGCTTCCAAGTTAGGCTTAGTAGCTTTCCACCAAGCTTCACCTTCATTCTGCAACTGATAACCTGCACATATCAGCTTTTGTGCGTCCGTGCACTCAAGTACTTCAAATGCCTTCTCTAGGGCACTAATCCACCATTTCGACTGCATTGCCTCAGAAGTTATTTTGGAAACCGCAGGCGGTTGGAGTTTCTTGAATCTCTCCATAACCTTAGCGGTAGAGTTCTTCGCTAAGTGTTAAGGCACAGGTGGTGGAAATAGTACAGGCCGATTGGGTGGTGTTGGTGGTGCCGCACATTCATGCATCATGCTTGCAAACTGTGTCGACATCTGACCAAGCAATTCTTGTTGTTGTTGCATGGTCTGCATCATAGTGGTCATGAATGCACTTACATCGTCGGCTGCCACATTTGGCTGAGGTGCTGCAGCAATGGCTTGAGCAGCCGCTAGTGCCTCTGACGAAGCAGCCGATGCCTCAAAATTTTGAGCCTCAGTCCCATTTGGCAGTTCAACCTCTGGTATAACACGAGGTTGTTTCCCTTTGTGACCACCACGTGAACTTCTTCTTGTGTTGACCATCGTGGCTTCTCTGAAAAGAGGAGCATGGTCAATATTCCAATATCGCTCATCAGGGTCAACAATTATTTCCTAGTTAATGCAGGTACAAACCTAGTCCATAGTTCCAGTGAATTTCATAAGCCGCACCAATAAGGTGGATTGTTAGATATGTTATCTTTGTTTACTGTGAGGTGGTTCTCTCTCTCTCTCTCTCTTTTTTTGTTCTGTGTTCTTAAGCATTTTATGTAATGGTATGCTATACATGACACTATATGAGAGATTTCAAATTTTTAAATAGAAGGCTTTTAATTATTTACCTAGTCTAACAGGCAAGCAATTCCAACTTCCTTCCGATCACAAACTCCATTGATCGAGTCGTTGAACCAATAAAAAATAAACCTAACTAAACACTAATACAGTGGAAAGTACGGGTATCAAATCTACGGGGAACAGAGGCTAAGTTGCATGAAATTAAATCAAGTCTAAGATGAAACTAAAAACACAAATTAATTAATTTAAAGCTAACACTAGCAACTGATTAAAACGAATAGAAGATGGTGAGAAAATACTGCTTTTAGGTTGAATCAACTTTAATTCAGATTCATCATTCAATCTCTCTCATATTTGGCTCATGGCGACTACAAGCCCCATGACAACCATAGAAAATAGGGTCCCTTCTAGGTATAAAGTATCTTGGTGAAATTATCATCTGATCGCTACAATGAATCGAAAGTTCAAAGAACTCGGGTACGCACAATCCACTCAGGTATACCGTATCATCGATGCGACCACATGAATCAATTCAATATTATTGCTTGGTAGGTTAAATTGAATCACAGAAACAAATTACCCTAACTAGATGTAAACATGATTACACAAAAATCACAATGAGATGCCTAAGTCTTTTCCAAGCAATCAATAAGAAAAGAGAATGACTAATTAAATCATCCTTAAAGTATCATCTTCCCAAAAACAGCAGCAAGTTTAGTTACTCATTTAACATAAATGAAATAAAGAGAAGTTAGGGATACAAGCCAAAGAATTAGAGGGAACAAGACAGTAGAAGCAATGGCAGCAATGGCGATGGTAGATGCTCTTCCTCTCCTCTTCTTCTTCCTTTTCCAGTTTTCTTCTCCCCAAAACCGTCAACCCCCTTTTGCTCTCGGTCGTTCAATCTCCCAATTCAATTATCCTCCCCCCTTTTTGAACTCCATCCATATCCTTCTTTTAGGGGAGAGGTGATATATTTTGAAATAAAAAGAAACCTGAAAATAAACCAAGGGAATTGCGTTCCACTAGGAGAGTAAGAGAGAGGGAAAGACAACGTGTGAGATGGGGATGGGAGAGGGAGGCATGTGAGATGGGATGACTTAGAAAAAAGGGTAAAAAGATAGAAAGAGAGAGAGAGGTAAAAAGATATTTAATAGTTTGTTTTTGAATTAACAAACTAGAAAGAGAGAGAGTGAGGTTTACGTGAGAGAATATTTCTCTCTTTCTTTCTTTTATTTTGTTTTCTTCACACTCTCCAACTTTGCCATAATCCCTCCTCCCTTGAATCGAATTGACTCAACCCAAGAATTAAATGTTAACCATTTAATTTTTCTGATGCAATGAGTCCAATATCGATTTTTCTTGAGAAATTTCCTCTTTGTCAAATTACGATAATGCCCTGAGATGACTATTTGCACACATGCGAACCCTTGACCCAGCTCGTAAACATCCAAAATCGGCTAAAGGGACTGATTCTATCACTGATTCATGCTTTTCTCCTTCCAGGCCTGCAATCATAGAAATCACATAATAGTATCAAATCCTTCATAAATATTCAAATACAAACCGTAAATAAATAGTGATTTCTATCTAAGATTACAGCCCAATCATCCATCGCAAGTAGGTACTCTATGTCGGCTCTTGCTTCTTCAGCTAAGGACATATAAAAGTCTCGCTCCCCTGGTCCACTAATGGCAGCAAGGGCTAGATAAAAATCCAACCGGTTCTCGGCTCGGGGTAGTACTAGTCGTATCCGTCTCAGTCTCTCTTGTAGCTGTCTAATATAGATCATGATGCTAGGGTCTCCAACCTTAGCTGAGGTAATTGATCCTGTCATTGAAAATGGTTCTAAGCATCAGGTTATGCTTAATTAAAAGAATTAAGTACATGTCTACGGGAATTTACATAACTAAGAATCAATAAAAATATACTTGGGTTGGCTCGAGGTACCTTAGCGTCTAAAGTGTTTTGATTGGCTAGACAACCTATGAGATCCTATTCTTGGCTAACCTAGACTTTGGATAGGGTAAGGTCTACGCTCCCTACACGTCGTAAATATGTATTACAACATACCTACATATCTATGTTCGGTTTTGCATAGCATTACACCAATCAGTTCCTACATACACAGTATTTGGCACATAGTAATAAATATTTATACACACACATCAATTCTCATAAGTATATATATTTATCTATGTTTAGGTACTTACATTAATAAGGAAAACAATTTACATGTGTTCCACTAAAATCCCTAAATAGGAGTTGTATTCCCTTAATGTCATAAATATTTTGTGTTTTCTTAATTAATTAGTTTAATTAATTATTTTTATTTTTATATATATATTTTTTATAAAACATTTATGAAAATTTATATTTCTATGTTTAACAAGGTTATTACAGGTGATATCCAAGTTCCCATGTGTTATAACTCAAAAATCAGCAAAATACATTCTCTGGGAGTTGGATGCATCGCCCAGTGCCATCGCCCAGAGAATCGAGGCGCAGGTATATGAGTCCGAGAGGGGCCCATTTCACTCCTAACTCTTTCTAAACTTCCCCAAACCCTTGGAGAAACTCTTTGGAGGGTAGTGTGACTATTCCCACACCAAATCCTCACATTTCTTCGAGTTCTTTGCGAATCCACGCGTGCCTAGGTAAGGACTCTTGGTTGCTTTCACTATTCTAGGTCTTCCTTTTGTTTCTTCTTACTTTGGCTAGGGTTTGCTAAATTTCTTGCCCTAACTACTCCTTTTTCCTTCTCTTTTTGCAGAAAAATGTCCACTAGTCACCGTACGGCTAGAAAGTCTGTGGCACGGAAGAGGCTTCTGGTTGAGTCTGAAGATTCATCATCATCCATAGTGCCACCATCTTCACCTAGGGACGATTCCTCTTCGGAGGAACCCGAGTTTGACCAATTCCTATTCTCTAGGTACGAGCATTTTAGAGATTGGAAGAACTTTAAATCCCTAAAAATTGTAAATGATCGGGTTGTTCAGGTGGATGACTTTCACCAGTACAGTCTCTTTACTAGGTTCAACATCTTAGGTTGGACCTCTATGTTGACACCTACCGAGCCTTGTTATCCCAACTTGGTTCGGTACTTCTACTGCAACTTGGTGCCATCTAGGGCACAAGAATTTGGGTTGGAGAGTAGAGTAAAGGGAGTAGACATTAGGTTGACCACTGCTTCACTGGCAGGGATTTTGGGTTTACCCAACACTGGGGAGAGGTGTTATTACAAACCTAGGATGGACATCTCTGAGATGTTTTCTTTGGAGACTAGGAGGATGGTCTTCAAAGCACTGATAGGGTCACAGGACACTCCCAAGTCAGAGGCTTCCTACAAGCCTAGTGCTCGAGTGATTAGTAGGTGTGTTACCTATAACATCTACTCCAAGAGCGCCAATAGGGGTAGCATTTCTATGATGAGGGCTTATATCACATACTGTTTACTAGGAGCTGGCAAAGGGGGTCTGATCATAAACCTCCCATACCTTTTATTCCAGGTTATGCTATATCATGCACAGAACCCATCTGATGGGAACCTTCCATATGGGAAGTTTCTTACCTTAGTCTTCTGGCATTTTGAGGTCCCTTTGGCGGGCGAGTATGCGGAGAAGGATAGATCCAGGCCTATTGATAAGACCTCAATACTAAAGATGAAGGTGCCAGAGGGCAATCCACAGGAGGATGAGGAGCTAGGAGGGATGCCAGGTGATGATGAGCAGGATGTGGAGCTGGGAGATATTGAGGGAGACATCCAGGGCGAGCATGGAGAGGAGCAGGATGTGGGTCAGGGTGACTTCGAGGGTGTTAGCACATAGTTCACAGACTTACCTGCCTATGAGGCGATGGGTGCTACCAGTTCTCAGGTTCCAGGGCCTTCTGAGTGGGCGCAGATGATGTGACATTTTCAGAGTCTCAGCACTCAGCTCATAGATATGTTGACTAGGATGGATCGGGGCTTCACATCATTGGAGAGAAGGGTAGGATCTGTTGAGCAGCGCTTGGACTTTTGGAACAGGTTCTATCGCGTTGACTCACGCCAGACACAGCCTCCATCGAGCGACTTACCCCCACCAGAGTAGTTCTTCTGACTAGCACTGGTTTCTATGCTACGTGGTTCTGACTTATCTCTCTTTTTTCTTTAGCTTATGTACTTTTCTTTGTTCTGGATGTATTTAGTTTTAGTTTTTTTTTTCCAACTTATGTAAATATCTAGAAGAGGTACTATCAGTCAAACTTATGTAGTGGCTCGGCCTCAGTTGTCTTTAAATTTAATGGAAATTATGCATCTTTTATTTAATTGCATCTACCTCCCCTATAGCTTTTAGTTCTTACATGTTTTAGTATTGATAGCTTATTAGTCCTAGTCTGCATTCCATGAATGTAAGAAGAGCCTCACGCTCTGATACCAAGCTCTGTCACACCCCAAACCACCCCTGGGAGGATTAGGTAGGTGACCCGAATTACGTAACGGTAATCCACCAAATCCCACGGATCTAGAAGCAATTATTTCATTCGCGGAACCACATTCATCACTTTACCATAAGCAAGATCAGAGTGTTGCAGTTAAACTACAATTAATATAACAAAAGAAAGTGTAGCGATATGGGAAATGATGATAATATATACATACATATGATTGTTCTGATACATTCCCCAAATTACCCACAAACTGAAAAGTAAAGTTAACAAGAACAAAAGCCAAAGAAAATACATACATATATATATATATACAGGGTGAGTTGACTCAACCCCAAAAAGGAAGTAAGAAAGACTACTGCTAAACCACAGGCAAGACGGGGATAAACTCCTAACAAAAGCAAAAAGGAGTCCCCAAGATAAAAAGCATCAAGTGCACTCCTCAATGGTCTTCATCAATGACCACCGAGAATGCACGCATCATCGGCACGACCTCCGTCGGGGTCTACACCAATATCATCATAATAACCAGGGCTCTCCTCCTAGTAATGAGCCTCCATGCCACAGCGGCATCAATCTACAAAATCATCTAAAGAAAAACAATGTATAACAGAGTGTGAGCCCCACTGAGCTCGTGAGCAAAACATATCATCATAAATGCACATGCAACCACATTCCACATGATCCTACATAATATGCAAGTCTAGATTAATTATTAGCCACCTAGCAATATAACTAAGTCAGGTCAGTGCTACTACAATCTCCAATACATGTATCCTTGGTGCGGGCTTGGTTACCCCTTCTCGCGATACACCCATTGAGTTGTCAGAGAGGACCAGTCAGCTCCCGCATTCGTTCACCAAGGTCAGCCCGACCAGCCCTCTGTGATTAACCTGTAGGGAAATCCCTCACTTTTCTCTTTTCTTTTCTTTCCTAGCTTATAGCCCATAATCACCATTCCGGTGCAAACACATTTCTTTCTTTTCATTTCATTTCTTTTCTCATATACACATATGATCACCCTCATAGGCATCCAACACCTTAACCACTGTTGGCAAGGGTACATAGCACACGGGTGATGAAACTCTAGCCCCATGTCTATATGGCATCGTATGAGTCAAGTGGTGTCAACCGCATCCCATACTATGGGCTACCACAGGCCTCATTTCCAAGCCGACTACGGCATCTAGTCTAACATTCACAATCATCAGATAATATTCATAGTGTTGATCAACAGACAATCATTGTGTAGTAATTTGAGTACTTGAACAAAATTAATTAACAAAGCATTTAAAATTTAAGAATTTATTTGCCGGCATACAGTTACATATGCATATATGATAATACTTCACTCACCTGGGTCTGGTTCTAGGAACTCGATCGCAAATTCAGTTCCAACTGCAGTCTGGTTGTAGGCCTCGAGCGCGGGATCAAATCCTAGATATAAATCAGAAGTTATCATTTTAATATTCCAATCTATTTATGGGGGTCCTAGGGTTAATCTAAGCTCACTGGGTTGACCCGGTGTTCAATTTGTTTTCACATGGAATTCTCTGGGCCTTGCACTTGGCCTTAGGCCTATGTCCCGATGCATCATCCAGAGATGGTGGCCTAGGGGTAAAATAGTTGTTTACAATATCAGTACCTGACCCTAGGTCATCGTAAGCTTACAGTGCTGTCCTCAACTTGACAGTGCTGCAGGACTAAGCACAGGCAGGGTTTCCATCACCTGTGGGGCTCACTTGGGTTCCCAAGCATTCCCTTCCTATGGACAGATGTGGAGAGGGGCTTTTAGGTTATTTTACACTTTCCCACACAGTACCATGGCCAATGGGTGAGGTCCCCCAAGTCAGAATGCCAAAACAGCAGTGTTCCACTCACTGGGCGATGGCTTTGGGCGTTGGGTGCATCGCCTAGAGTCTTCAAACCGAGGATTGGCTGAGATTCCTAGGTTGTTGCCTATGGGCAGTGACCAAAACATCTCCCCATGCATGTTAGGGTGTTAGGTACCCCCAGGGGTGATCTTCATTTTGGTCCATGTGGATTCTCTACTGGGCCCACCACTAGGCTACCAGAGGCTGCCCAGACAGCCCAGTGAATAGTGTCACAGGGTTTTCCACAGTAGTAGATCTGGATTTTGGTCACATGCAAGGCTGTAAATAGATGTAAAATAGTAATTCAAGGCTGCTACTACCTAGGGTTAGGTCCCATGCAGCTAGGGTTTGCATCCAGGGCTCCAATCAATCAAATAAAAATGCATCTAACAGTGCAGCCATGCAAAGCCAAATTTTGGCTCTAAAACCAGCATAACAACCCTTTATTTTAACTCAAAAATCTCAGATCTTCCATGCTTCATACTTGCATGGCAGATCTGGAGCAATTTTAGGCAGTTCCCAGCTGTTCTGGGCTGCTAGAGAGCAGAAATCCATAAAAAACACAGGCATCAAAAGGAGCAGCAGGTTTGGGTACAGATCTGTATACCTGAGCTGAGCTTGGGTGCCACGAAATCTGGGCTCAGGTGTGAGCAGCTCCCCCCTCTTCCTTCCTCTCTCTCTTTCTTCTTCTTCTTCCTCTCTTCTTTCTCGCTTCTTTCTCTTCTTTTCCTCCCACAAAATGAGCAGTACCAAAGGCTCAAAATGAGCCCAAGGCTCATCTATTTATAAGCCCAGCCCATACTAGGGTTTGTTTGGCTGCTAAGGTCCCTTTTGAAAATGAGTTTTTAAACTGATTCATAGTGATTTTGGGCACACTGATGGGGTCCACAGTGAACCAAGGGTATGAGGTGGTCCCTCAGACTCCCCTCTATCTATGGAAGGTGCCCATGTCCATTATGAGTGGTCCCTATAATTTAAAATCAATTTAATATGCTGTTTTGCATACTGGGCGATGGCTCTGGGTGTTTTCTGCAACGCCCAGTGCATCGACCAGTGGTTCCAGCAAGGCTGAAATTCAGTGGGGGTTTGCACAGGGGTTTGACCCATGGTTAGGTCATTGTCCCCACATGCCATTTAGGGTTCTTTAAACATATTTCCAGGAGTGGGTCCCACAGTTATAGGGAGGCGAGAGATTACCTGGAGTCCAGGCCATACATAATGCTATGAGCTGTGCAGCTGCAAGGGTCAGCTATCCATCTTATGATAGGTATGTAGGAAGACATGCACAGGGTTTCCTCATTAATCCAAATCACTAGAGTGATACTCCATAGTGTTCTTGGTTGCTTGGTCAGGGGTTCCTGTCCTTCAATCAAAATTCTAGCCGGTTAGGAGTAGGGTTTGACACTTATTACCCGGAGGAGAGCCAAGGTGCTTATGACGATCTTGGTATGGACATCGTCGGAGGTCATGCTATTGATGCGAGTATTCTCAGTGGTTACTGAAGATGACCCGTGAATGGTGCTCTTGATGCTTTTTGTCTTGGGGACTCCTTTCTGTCTTTAATAGGAGTTTATCTCTGTTCTTGCTTTTAATCTTTTACTTCCTTTTTGGGGCTTGAGTTACCTCGCCCTGTGTATATTTTCTTTTTATTTCAGCTGATGTATATATTAGTTCTTACTGTTTTGTTTGTGGGTATGTGTGGGGGAATGAACCAACCTACTTATGTATATATCATCATTTCCCGTACCACTATGTTTCTTTTATTTCTCATTGTGTATATAGTGTTTCTGCAGCACTCTGAGTCACATGTTGTATTACTATGGATGTGTGTCTGTGAATGGATTAACTGCTTCAAAATCCATGGGATTTAGCGGATTGCCATTACGTAATTTGGGTCACCTACCTAATCCTCCCAGGGGATGGTTTGGGGTGTGACAGAGCTTGGTATCAGAGCGTGAAGCTCTTTCTACATTCACAGATGGCAGAATAGGAATAATAAATTATAAATAATAAAACATGTAATAAATTAAAAGTCACAGGGGAGGTAAATATAAGTAAAAGACAGAATGCATATTTACATTAATAAAAGGGTAATTGTGGCCGGGGCCACTACATAAAGTTTAACTAGAAGTACTACTTCCAAATACATAAGCTGACAATAAAAAACTAGTACATAAATCATGATAAAAAAAATAAGAAGTTAGAACTACATCAAAATGAGTCAGGCTGAACATAAGGAACTCGAGCCAGGAAAGCTACTCCTGAGGAGGTATGTTGCTTGGCAGAGGCTGAGACTGTCGTGAGTCAACGCGGTAGTAAGTATCCTAGAAATCCAAACGTCACTCTATGGATCCTACTCTCTCCCTCTAGGGACATGAAGCCCCGATCCATCCTCGTAGACATCTTGATAAGCTATGTGTAGAGGCCCTAAAATTGTAACATCATATCCGACCATCCGTAGGACTTCGACGCCTACGAGCTAGTAGCACCAGTCGACTCATAAGAGGGCAAATTGGTAAACTACGTACCAGGCCCCTCTATACCACCCTGCCCCTCTAAGCCAATCTCCTGTCCCTGCTCCATCTCATTACCCTCCTCTGGATCACTCTCTGGTTCCCCTTATACCTTCATCTTCAGGATCGAGGTCTTGCTAATAGGTCTAGACTTGTCCCTATCCATGTACTCTCCATCCAAGGGAACATCAAAATGTCTTAAATCCAAGGTTAGGAACTTCCCATACGGTAGGTTCCCATCAGAAGGGTCCTGTAAATGGTATAACATGGCCTGTAGCAGTAGATATGGGAGGTTGATCACTGGACCCCCCTTACAGGCTCCCAGTAGGCATTAGGTGATGTAAGCCCTCAGCATAGAGATACTGCCCCTATTCTCGCCCTTCGGGTAGATGTTATATGAAATGCATCTACTAATAATCTGGGCTTTAGGCTTATATTCTACCTCAGACTTAGGGACCCTCTCCCAACCAGTCAAGGCCTTGAAGACCCTCCTCCTGGTCTCCAAGGAAAACATATTTGAGATATCTATCTTGGGCTTGTAGTAACATCTCTCGCCTATGTCAAGCAGCCCAAGGATCTCTGCCAAGATAACAGTGGTAAGTCTGATCTCCACACCCTTCACTCTACTCTCCAAGCCAAACTCCCATGCCCTAGATGGCACTAGGTTACAATAGAAATACTGAACCAAGTTCAAGTAGCACGGCTCTATGGGTGATAACATGGATGCCCAACCTAGGATGTTAAACCTAGAATACAAACTGTATTGGTGGAAGTCATCCACCTGTACCAATCTCCAATTTACTATACTTTTGGAGCTAAACTTGGACCAATCCCTAGAGTGCTCATACCTAGAAAACCAGAACCGATCGAATTTTGGCTCCTCTAAGGAAGAATCCTCTCTTGATGAGGTGGGCGGCACAGAAGAAGACGAAGAAGGCTCGAGATCTGATCGCAGCCTCTTGCGTACTACGAATTTCCTCGCCATGCTATGTCTTATAGACATGGTGCTGTAAAAAGGAAAGGATAAAAATAATTAGGGCAAGAGAAATCTGTAAATCCAAGCCAAAGGAGTAAAAATTGTGGACAACAATCCAAAATGGGAGAAAATTTCAAAGGACTTACCCTAGATTCGCGTAGGAGCGCGGGGGACCCGTTAAAATGAGTGGATTTGGTATGGAAGTGGTCACACTAAGTTTCAGAGCACTACCCTGGGTGTTTGGGGGACTGTAGAAAGCAAATGGGGTGAAAATGACCTATCTTGGACTGAAATAGGCTGGGCCCCGATTCTCTGGGCAATGCAGCCTAACACCCAGAGATATCGCCTAGTGATTAATTTTCTGTAGTTTTTACTGTAAATGTATATGGGCATGAAAGTTTCATCTAAAAACAGTATAATAGACCTAAAAACATTGATTAAATAATTATGTGAATAATATATATATATATATATATATATTATATAATAATTTAAATAATTAATAATACATATTATTGGCCGAACAAGGCAAGAGTAGGTTATTTCATAAGGTTAGACTATCAAAGCGAGAGATAAGGTGCATGGAAATTTCAATTTTCTCTTTTCTTTATTTGGTTAAGAATATATATATATATATATATATATATATACATTTAATAAACAAAAGAAAAATAATAGAGTGTACTTTAATATTAAATATGTGCCTATTGTCATGTGTGTGTACGAACCATGGTTGAGTGATGTGTTGCATCAGGAAATCATTTAGCGGTCCCTCGAGTGCCGTCACTTACAAAAGGACCAAGGGTGACAAAGGAGAACCGTTGTGGTTCCGGCCTAGGACTCTCCGATGCCTAAGTTAGATCTCTCTGAGCAAACAGATGAATAATAGTATTCAAGATGATCTCAGATGGGGTGGAGTACCTTCCCTTTTATAGTGGAATGTGGCAGTGTGGAGAGTCCCAGTTGATGTAGAGTGGCCTTCGTAGTTGGTAGAGTCCCTAGGTAGCAGGGTTCCTCCTTGATTGATTATCTTCCCATGGGATGTAGTGTCCCAGTAGGGTTGGTGTCCTTAATGGATAGACTCATCTACATGGCAGATAAGGCCCTCAGTGTTAAAGTCCATCGAGACTACGGGACTGGTAGGCGGTGACCTAGAGTCCTCATGTTGGTGCATGTCTTGTTGGTGGCAGCGGTGGTACCTTGCTTTTAGATCAAGGTCTGTAGAGGCTGATCTGTTCCCGAGGTCTGCATTCGGGGGGAGTCCGCACCTATGGGGGAGTTCATGTGCAAGGGAGAGTTCACTCCTGGGGCTTCGATCTGCTCCTATAGGTGGTCTTCAATCCACTCCTATGGGAGGTCTTTTATCCACTTCTCTAGGTGGTCTTTGATCCACTCCTGTGGGAGGTCTTCGATCCACTCTTGTGGGTGGTCTTTGATCCACTCCTGTGGGAGGTCATCGATCCACTCCTGTGGGAGGTCTTCGATCCACTCCTCTGGGTAGTCTTCGACTCTTGTGGGAGGTCTTCGATCCAGTCCTGTGGGTGGTCTTCGATCCACTCCTGTGGGAGGTCTTCGATCCACTCCTGCTGGAGGTCTTCGATCCACTCCTATGGGTGGTCTTCGTCGAGTCCCTCCTTAGTTCACGCCTATCTAGTTCTCCCCTGGTCCCGAGTCGGCCCACCTTTTTTGGGCCAGGACACGTGGCGGCTCCTAATTGGTTGGTGTGAATTTGGGTTCATTATTTGCCCCCCACTCTCTTGGAATAGAGTGCTCAAGAGAGTATTCACTGTCTTCTTGTATCAATTGAGGGGTTCATGACGAATAATCTCTTCTTAGAGGGTGTGCCTATAATTTATTTGGTGAGGGAGAGGTTGTGGGTTCAAACCTCTCTTCTCCCATCTTTATTTCTCTTTTCTTTTTTTTTTCTTTTTTGTTTTTTGATTGGTTCTGCATTGGTGGTTGCAGGTTGGCATCCTTCTCTTCTCATTGGTTGCTTGGTTTTGGGAGACCGTCATTCTGAGTAAGTAGCTAGTCTGCTTCATTGTTTGTCCATGTCGTCGTCTAACGACTCTGATCCGACTACGGTCGTGGTTGTATCCGCTAAGGAGTCTTCTTCGGGGTCATCTTCCTCCGCGGATACTTCTTCTTCTTTGCCTTCCCCTATTACTAGTGATGGGGAGGAGGAGGTTTCTAGAGATTCTACCTCTAGTAGGGGTCGTAGGGTCTCCAGGGCTTCTAACTCTGTGGGTGATCCTAGGAGTAAGTTGGCTCACCTCGCTAGTATCATGACTTCCTCGAACTTGGCGCCACTTCACCGGGAGTTCCATATACCCTCTGAAGTCGTGCTTCGCGTCCCTGGACCTGACGACCGTGCTTAATCTCATCGAGTGAATGAGGTTTTCCTTTATCGTATTTTCTTCGCTCATGGTCTTCATTTCCCTATCTCCCATTTTATAGAGTTGGTGTTGGAGCATTGGTGTCTTACCCCTGGCCCAGTGTTGTGCAACTCTTGGCGAGTCATCTTGGGTTTCTATGGTTCTTCGTCCGGATGGGGCATGCTGCAACCATTCCCCTATTCTCGTACTTCTATGTGTTGAAGAAGGGGAAAGATGGGTACCACCACTTCGCCAGTCGTCGCCACGCTCGATCCTCTGGTGGGGATCACCAACTCGGTGAAGTACTGGAGGGATCGCTTCTTTTTTGCCATGGTCCCTCGATGTGCACTACAATCTACCTGAGAGGCCGTTGATATCAAGAGGGTGAACCGCCCTCTTGAGTTGAGCGACTTTAAGCGCGACTCCCTTTAGCGATGTCAGGGATGCGATCCGTTCGACGTCCATCAGTTGGATTCCGAGGCCTTCATATGTCTTTGGAAGTTGAGTCCTGGTAAGATGTTTGGCTTTTTTGATATTTGCTCATGTATTTTTCTTCTATGTACCCACTGTCTGACTTGTCTTGTGTTCCTGATTGGATGTTGTTGTGCAGTGGACATACGATCGGATCTTAGTGTCTTCCGCTCTAATCTGTGGAAGAGGAGTACTTAGACAGCTCCCCATGGGGATGGTTCTTCCAGTGTGGCTCGTCCAGCTAAGGCCTATATGATGTCCCCTACTGGGTCAGATGTCGCTCCTCCATTAGATGCTCCATGAGCTTATAGATGTTCTTTGGATGTTGAACTTTTGGATCTGAACTTTGGGTTGTGATACTTGCATTCTCTTTAGGTGTTGTGTGTATTTAACTTTTCACCTTCTTCGATGTGGATATGGCATATATTTGATCCTTATTGCTTTGATGATTCTCTAACTTTTGCGACCCCAAGTGGTCTATAGCCCTTGGGGGCATTATATCTTGGCGGTCTTCAGACCTTGGCAATCAACGGGCCTTGGTGGCATTACGCCTTGGTGGTCAACGGACCTTGGTGGCCAACTGGCCTTGGTGGCATTACGCCTTGGTGATCAACGAACCTTGGTGGCATTGTGCCTTGGTGGCCAACGGGCCTTGGTGGTATTGCGCCTTGGTGGTTAATAGACCTTGGTGGCATTGTGCCTTGGTGGCCAACGGACCTTGGTGGCCAACAGGCCTTGGTGGTCAACAGACCTTGGTGGCATTGCGCCTTGGTTGCCAATAGGCCTTGGTGGCATTGCGCCTTGGTAGCATTACGCCTTGGTGGCATTGCGCCTTGGTGGCCAACGGACCTTGGTGGAATTGTGCCTTGGTGGTCAACAGAACATGGTGGCCAACAGGCCTTGGTGGCATTACGCCTTGGTGTGGTGGCAATGATTCGATTGAGTAGTGGAAGAAGACGAGAATTCCCGAAACCAACTCTTTAAATAAAAAAATTTCAAATTATTCTTGAAACAGTAATGCCATCTTCTGCTACTGCTAGTGTTGGTGGTGCTGCTTCTCTGCTGCTATTACTTCTACTGATAGTACTTCTTCAGGTGTTCTGAGTTCTAGGTACGGTCTACCATCTTGCCCCCCGAAGTTTTCAAGCAGTATGTCCCTGGGCATATCTGCTTGGAAACTATGTAAGGTCCTTCCTAGTTTGCTTATAGCTTCCCCTCCTTCCTTGGTTGCGATGCACTTGCCCTCCTTAGGACTAGGTCCCCCTGGTGGAATAATCGTTCTCGCACCCTAGCATTGTAGTACTTGGTTGTTCGCTGCTGGTATACCACGTTTCTCAGTAGTGCCTTCTCTCGTACCTCATCCAGGAAGTCCAGGTTTGCTCGCAGTCCATCGTGTAGGTGCGTACATTGAAGTGTAGTACTCTGTGGGACATGGCGAGGACCTCTACTGGTGCTAGTGCTTTTGTGCCATATGCTAGGAGGAATGGGCTTTCTCCTATGGGTGTCCTTACAGTGATGCGGTATGCCCACAGAACGCTTAGTAGTTCCTCGACCCGCTTCCCTTTGGCTCCTTCCAGCCTTTTCTTTATTCCATCTAGTAGGATTCTATTTGTTACCTCCACTTGACCATTGGCCTGTGGGTATGCTACTGAAACAGGCCAATAGTCAGTGTTGTAGCTCTGACAGAAGGCTCTGAACTTGGGGTTGTTGAACTGTTTCCCGTTGTTTGAGACCAGTATCCTTGGCACTCCAAACCTGTAGCTGACATCGTCACGGACGAACTTCTCCATTTCATTCTCTGTGATTTTGGCTAATGGCTTGGCTTCTACCCATTTGGTGAAGTAGTCTATGGTGACCACCAAGTACTTGTGGTTGCCTAATGCTACTGTGAAGTCCCCTAAGATGTCCACCCCCCACATGGAAAAGGCAATGGGGTTGAGGATTGATGTCAGTTTGGTGGCGGGTAGATGGGGTACTGGGGTGAACAATTGACATTGCTCACAAGCTTTGACGTTTTGTATTGCTTCCTCTAGCATTCTTGGCCAATAGAGTCCCTGACAGAGGATTTTATAGGCTAGAGCTCTTCCTCCCATGTGGTTTCCGCAGATCCCTTCGTGCACCTCTGCCAGGGCATACTATGCTCCTTTGGGTCTTAGGCACTGAAGCAGTGGTGTTGTGGCCCCCCTCTTATACAGTACTCCGTCCAGGACGGTGTACTTTGTAGCTCTCATCCTTATCTTTCTCACCTCGACCTTGTCTTCTGGTAAGACGTCGTTTTGCAGGTAGGTGAATATAGGGTCCATCCAGCTAGGCCCCTCTTCAATCTCGTTGACTTGCTTCTCCTAGTATGTTGGTTCATGCAATATTTCCACGTATACTGCACTAGCCAGGTTTTTGAGTTTGTCATTGGCTAGCCTGGACAGTGCGTCGGCGGTGGCATTCTCGATCCTGGGAACCCAAACCATCTCAAACTTCATGAACTCCCTAATCAATTCTCGAGCACGTGCTAAGTATGACGCCATTCGATCGACCTTCGCCTCATACTCTCCATTCACCTGGTTCACTACAAGCTGGGAGTCACTCCGGATGGACAGGTGTGTGACTTGAATGGCTATTGCCACCTGGAGTCCAGCCAGTAGTGCTTCATATTCTGCTTCATAATTGGATGTTGGGAAGGTGAATCTGAGAGCATACTGGATTCAAAATCCTTCGGGGCTGGTGAGTATGAAACCCGCCCTGCTTCCTATGGCAATACTCGAACCATCCACGAACATCTCCCACGATCCTTGATCATGCTCCTTTGGTTCCTCTGCTTCTGGCTCGATCTCAAGTAAGGTGCATTCAGCAACGAAGTCTGCCAAGGCTTGGCCTTTGATGGCCGTCCTGGGTTGAAACCTGATGTCGTGTTCACTCAACTCGACCGCCCAGGCAATCAATCGTCTGAAGATGTCAAGCTTGTGCAGTACCTTCTTCAATGGTAGGTTGGTGAGGACCGTGATGGTATGGGCTTGGAAGTATGGTCTGAGCTTCCTAGCCACGATTACCAGTGTGTATGCTACCTTCTCGATCCTTGTGTACCTGGTCTCTGCATCAATTAAGACATGGCTTACATAATAGATGGGTCTCTGTATCTTACCCTCTTCTTTTAGCAGCACTGCGCTCACTGCGACGGGGGTCGCTGCCAAGTAGATTTACAACTCTTCGTTGGGTTCTGGACGCCTAAGCAGTGGTGGATTCTCGAAGTATACCTTCAGTTCTTCAAATGCCTTTTGGCACTCCTCTGTCCATGTAAAGTCTTTAGGACTTCGGAGGTTCTTCAACTTCTTGAAGAATGGCAAGCACTTGTTTCCCGACCGTGACATGAATCTTGATAGGGCGGCGATCCTTCCATTCAGCCTCTGTACTTCTCTGACTGTACGAGGTAGTGCCATCTCTTGGATGGCCTTGATCTTGGAGGGGTTGGCTTCGATTCCCCGTACTGAGATCATGAACCCCAGGAATTTACCTAACGTGACTCCGAAGGCACACTTTGCAAGGTTTAGTTTCATCTTCTCAGTATAGTAAACAGTTCCTCCAGGTCGGTTAGGTGTTGATGGCTTGGACGCTCTTCATAAGCATATCATTGACGTATATTTCTATATTGTGCCCGATCTGTTCCTCGAACATCTTGTTGACCATCCTCTGGTAGGTGGTCCCTGCATTCTTTAGTCCGAACGGCATGACCCAGTAGCAGTAGTTCTCCTTGTCCGTTCGGAAGGCGGTGTAAGACTCATCATCCTCATGCATGAGGATCTGGTTGTAACCAGAGTAGGCATCCATGAAACTCAACATCTCATGTCCTGCAGTGGCGTCGATCAGCAGATCAATCCGGGGTAGGGGTACTCATCTTTTGGGCATGCTTTGTTCAAGTTAGTGTAGTTGACACACATTCTCTACTTCCCATTAGGCTTGGGTACCATCACTACGTTCGCAAGCCAGGTAGGGAACTTCTCTTCTCGGATGAACCCTGCTCGGCTCAACTTCTTGCCCTCTTCTTTGATAGTTTCCTGTCGATCGAGGGCAAAATTCCATCTCTTCTGTTGGATGGGCTTCCTGGTTGGGTCTACATGCAGTCTGTGCTCTGCTATGGATTTGGGAATGCCCGGCATGTCTGCAGTCGACCATGTGAAGACATCTATGTTGGTTAGGAGGAGGTATCCCAGTTCTTCTTTCTGTTCATCGCTCAACAGTGAGCCAACCTGTACGACCTGAGAAGGGTCATCTTTGCTGAGTGGCCATGAGACAAGGTCCTCCACCGGCCTTCCTCTCTTCTCTGTCAGTTCATCTCTCTGGTCACTGACCAGGTTTTTATGCATAGTGCCATCCCTCGTGTGTTGCCATTGTTCTTCTTCACAAAGGTGGCATAGCATTCTCTGGCCTTCTTCTGATCGCCTCGGACTTCTCCCACGCTGTTATTAGTGGGGAACTTCATCTTTAGGTGGAGTGGAGACACGATGCCTCGAAGGGCTATCAAGGACGGTCACCTTAAGAGGCCATTTAATGACACCACGGACCTAACGACCATGAAGTTTACCATGATGGTCACCTATCGAGGGTGCTCTCCGAAGGTGACGGGTAGCTCTATGGTGCCTCTGATGGAGGCTGTGGGGCCCGAGAAGCCATGGAGGCAAGTGGGTTTTGGCTTGAGTTGATCATCTCCGAATCTGAACTATCGATAGGCTTCCAGTGAGAGCACGTCTACGGATGCCCCTGTATCTGTTAGCACCCTATGCACTGGTCGATTGGCTATCTCCACCTGTACTACCAAGGCATCCTCCTATAGAAATCTCACACCTTCTAAGTTTGCATCCAAGAAGGAGATCATCGTCTCGAGGCTATTTTGCTTTGCTTCTCTACTACTTCCATGAACCTGGCATGGGCTTTGGCCTTCCTGATGGACTCTTGCCCCGGCCCTCCGAGTATGGTGAGGATGGGGGCTCCCTTGGTGCCGCTTGGTTTTGGTATGTCTCTCCTCTCTTTTGCGTGATCTCTCTCTCTATCTCGGTCCGCCCTTCTTTCTTCCCTTCTTGGCTCTTCTCATTCTCGATCACGGCCTCGATCTCTTTGGCCCGAACGGCCATTGCATCTTCCCTTCACGTATTTGTCTAAACTCCCTACTCTCACAAGGCTTTTTATCTCCCTCTTCCGTTTGTAGTAGTCTTCTGTGTCATGCCCAAAGTCCTTGTGGAAGAGACAATACTTGTTAGGGTTACGCTTCTCAGGTCCTGCTAGCATAGGTCGTGGCCATTGGATTAGGTCACGGTCTTGTATCTGCATGAGGATCTGTGACTTGGTGGTGTTGAGGGGTGTAAACTCTGGGCTGCTTGCTCTCTTACCCCTCTTTGATCGACGGTCACTTCTTCCAGACGGGCGATCGCCCTTCTCCTGTAGATAAATGTCCTCCAACGGTGGGATGTTACACGTTGCCTCAGGTAGTCGCGAAAGAGTTGTTGGTCGTGGAGGATCTATCGCTGGCAGTGCTTAGGCCTTCGGCCCCTGAAGGCTCGTTGACTGTCTGGCTCTGTTCCCCAGAGCTCATGCCTCGCCCATCCTGATTCTGAGGGACTGCGTCCCTGTGGCCCTCATTTGCATGGGCCTGCTGGTTGCGCCTTTGGGCCGCCATCTTCCTCTGTCGCCTTCTTTTTTGCATTTTGGTCATGTGAGTTGGGTCAAGGTTGGCTGGGAACTTCAGATGCCTTGCAACCTTCTAGTTTTCCCCATCTATCCTGGTAAGGACCATCCTCAGCCTGTATCCTTCATGATACTGAAGGACCTCCCATCCAGAGCACTCTGTTTGAGAGTAGTTTGGCCCGTACTGCTCGTATGTCAAGCGCCATCATACTGAGACCCTTCCAAGCTGGTCTTTGACTGACGGCCTGGAAGTACAGGTTGCCTGATGGGAAACAGACCCCATGCCTTGTCTGGGTGTCGGGTTTACCTCTTCCTTGGCTCCCGAGGTAGGCCATTCTCTCTGGCCGAGCAGATTCTTGCCTGACTGTACTGAAGTTCCCTTCCGACGTCCCTTAATTGGTTGATTGCAACTGGGATAAACATTCTGATGGAGCCTCGGTGCTTCGCTCAGCCTGGGTGTGGAGATCCCCTATGCTTCCCATTCTCTTAGTTCTTCTGGGAGGTTGAATTCATCGTGAGTGTTCACAATAGGTTGCTTGCCACGCCTTCTCCCTTTCGAAGTTGCAATCTGCTCTTCAGCCCGAGTAGGTGTGTTACTAGAGCAGCCCATAACAAGTGCACTAGGCCATTCAGGTGGGGTCAAGAATCCTTGCGTCGTCCTGCTTGTTATCATCTCTGTATCATCCGCCGCACAACCGCCATTGCCTAACTCTGGAATGGAACTACCCACGGGTTCAACCGAGATCCCTGTGGTCTCCCCGGAGCATTCGGCCTGGATGATTCGTTTCCCTGCCTGAAGTTCCAAGCTGGCACCGCACTTCCCCTTGGTCCGGCCAGCTTCAAAAATTCAGCACTAACCATGTTTACTAGAAAGGGATCTTCATCGACCATCATAACTCCCTTTTCCTTCCCTGGGAACTTGAGGCGCCCACTTGTAATTGCTTTTTGCAAGGCATTCCGTAAAACTACACAATTAGTAGTAGTATGGGTATAAGTATTATGCCATTTACAATACTTCTAGTCTTTCAACTCGTGGTTGGGTGGTATTTGGTGCCCTGGTGGCAACTTGATCTGCTTGTCCTTGAGTAATTGATCAAAAATTAACTCGGCCTTCGAAATATCAAAGGAGTATGTCACTTTCGAGGCAAAGGTCCTCTGAGGCACCGTTTTGGATTGATTAGCCTGTTTGGCCTTATCATTTGGCCTGGCCAAGGCCTTACATACGTAGGGCTTTCCTTCCGTTATTTCGACCGCGTTAATCTCAAACTCTACATAATCAACCTATTTTTTGTCGCTACCCCCTAATAACGGGAAAGCATGACCGGTAGTGTCCTTGTAATACGTCCTAATTGAGGCTGCTTTCCACTGGCCTTCCTCCTTTAAGAGTTGTTCATAAGGTACAGCCTGTAGTACTAACTGCCCCAAGTCAGCAAAGTACTAGCTGGTAAACCTCTTCCAAATCTCGAAGCCTAGTCCCCCTAAGGCCATTTTTGCGTATTCAGCCTCAGGCAAGGTGGTTGGGCATTTATACTTGGCTGTTTTGAATCGGGTGATGAACCCCTCGACAGTTTCTCCTGATTCTTGGCTCATTTTGGCCAAGTCCACTATGGTAACCTCTGGTTCAATGCGATAGAATTGTGTGTGAAAAAGTTCCTCCATCTCCTGTCAATTCTATACTGAGTTGGCGGGCAAGTTGAAGTACCAAGTGAAGGCCAATTCCGTTAAGGAATTGGGGAACAGCCTGAGCTTGGCTGCCTCTACCCCACCTAGGTTGCCACACTATATGGTAAAATGGGCTATGTGCTCAATGGTAGACACCCTGTCCTCACCCAAGAACTTAATGAATTCTGGGATTTTGTGGTTTCTTCCCAGGTCCACCGCATCAAAATACTCTGGGTAGGGTTTCCTGTAAGCAGGACATGGGGTCGTCCTGTAAAAGGGATTGATGCTGTCCTGGATGATCCTAGTCAGCTCTCCCCGGTCAATTATCACCGGTGCCCCTTGTGCAATAGGGTATTCCATCATGTCGGGTGGCCACGGGCTACCATGATAGGTCAGGCCTGGCTGAACGTTCAAGAATGCCTCCTGCCTTTGTTCGAATCAGGGAATGTATTCCCTAATGCTTACCCCTGTGGCTCTATACCCTGGGATGCCGGCACCCGCACTACTTCACCCTAGAGGGGGGTATCCTCCTAAAGGGACAGCGTTTTCTCCTGTGGCGACCATGTTACTGGAACCTGGGCCAGGTCTGGTGCCCCTGCCTACGCAGTACTTGCGGCAGTTGGCCACTGCATTCCTTCAGGGATAGCTGCTGCGGTGACACCACCTGCCCTTAAGGCAGTCGCATGACTGGTGCCCCCGGGGACACCCGTGGGCAGGCTGTTGACCATGTAACTCCCTATAGGGTTAACAGCACCAAGTGAGGCAACCTGATATAGGGGGTTGACGGAGGTCGTTGATGGTAGACTAATCCTAGGCCGGTCCCCGATAACGGGGTTTTAGCTCGAGCTGCCGCCATATGCAGCCTGTGCGGGCAAGCTCATTCGGCCTAACTCAGGTCCTCTACCTTTGACCATCGCAATAGTTCCATCAGGTGGTGTAACCGTTGTGTTTGGCCTTGCCCCTGATCTGGCTTGCTGCCTTAAGGCAACGAGGGTTTCACGGAACTCCTCAAATTGATTCTGTTGGCCGGCGATGGACTTATCGACCGCAGCCATCATGTGCCATAAGTCATTGGAAATGGGTCTGAAGACGTCCACCAGCTGTTGTATACTACCCGCGAGGGGGTCTACAGCATCATGCACCATGACTGCCAGCTGATGCGCTGAGTCATGACTGGCATTATTGCCATGTGAACCGCATGGTTTGTCCTCAGCTTGGTCTACAAATTCGACCGCCGTGGGGTTTTTCATTTCTTCATCCACCACGGTTTCCTTCTGAATACGAGGACATCCAGGCCCCTTCTTTTGTTTGACTATAGCAGTCGTTGGCTTATGAGGGTCCCACCAGGCATGCCAAAATATGTTGGTGACAAAAATCCCAAACACTCACACACGAGGAAAGACACGTGGTGCGAATTGTGTGGGAGTGCCAGAACCTTTGTGCAGGTTCAAACGAGGCCAAAAACAATCTAATCCGATTCCTAACCAAGCAAGTCAGTCTCCCTCTTGCCTGAGTAGCTCTAAGGTCTTTTGGGTTAAGCCAACAACTGTGGGTCACAACCCGAAACACTATCGATCTGTAAGTGGGAAAAGACTTGGGACACAAACAATAATGGAACTGAAACAATGCATATACTAATCAATCATACCAGATATAGACGTGAGCCTTGTGCATACACCCTCGTCACTCCAAGCATGTGACTGTACATTCCTTTAGCCCAAATAATGACAAAAAAAGCAAAGAACGAAGTAAAAGACAAAAGCAGTAATGTAAAGAAGATAAGAATAAGTGCTGGTCTTGTCAGACGTGAGCCTTGTGCATACACCCTTGTCACTCCAACCATGTGACGATACATTCCTTTAGCCCAAATAATGACAAAAACAGCAAAGAACGAAGTAAAAGACAAAAGCAGTAATGCAAAGAAGATAAGAATAAGTGCTGGTCTTATCAGATGTGTTTGTGTGTCCTCCTCCAAATCCGTTGCCTTCCTTATATAAGATACGCACTCCCTGCTATCAATTCATACGGTTATTCCCATCAGAGCCACCCTTTTCGGTCCATGCCTCTCAGCCCCAATCAGGTACTGCCACGCGCCCCCATCAGGCCTATCCTACCTCCACTGCCAAGGCAGTGGTGGGGTCCGCCTCTGTTGCACCCCTTCACATTCCTTGAGCAATGCAATTCCCCGTTCAACATCCCCTGCGCCTCTAACAAGTGGCTCAGCCCTTAACCGATGGGGCTCAGCAACGTTCTGCGCATCCTCCCCTGTTCACAGCCCACAGCCTAGTGGTCCAATCTTGGCCCTCTTGGCCCGGCCTAATCTGAACCGATGGGTTCTGGCTGCAAACAAGTACTATACTTAATTCTTGTGATTAAGTGACCATAGTGAACTGATACTTAGTACTTTCCCCTGGCAGGACCCTATTGCGTTGTTCGGGCTTGGACACCCCAGCAACATGCGATATATTAGGCAACTGAGGAGGAAACTAATCCGGATATGAGAGATACCAGCCCATGCTGAGAACCAGTTAGTTGTTTTCCTAGCACTTGCAGATACTAGTGAACCCATGGGTCGAGCCATTTACCTAACCCTAGCTGATGGAGTTAGGAGTGACATAGCATACCTTTACGTGCAAACTGTTATCACCAGTTGGCAGCTACAGAGACTCGCTTGCTAGATATAGGTATATAATTTAGAAATTTTTTATTTAGATTGAATTTCAAAGTTAACATCATGCATAACATAACATATCATAAAACATTCTTCCAACCATAAGACAAATAATAAGAACATAAGATTAAACAAATAAAATACACCTTGCTAGGATGACAACATAATTTCACTGAAAATGTGGAATAGGAGATGTACATGTGTTAGGAACTGTTTGTTGACCTTGGTAAAAAGTAATAGATCATTAAACAAGTAGCTTCTTCTAGAACAGCGGAAATGGTCAACACCAGAACCAATCGAGGTGGTCGTCGAGGAAGACGCCCTCAAATTATCCTGGAGCTTAAGCTGCCAAATGGAATCGAAGCTCAAAATTTTAAAGTGTCGGCTACTTCACCGAGGGCACCAATGGTTGCTCAAGCCACTGTTGCGGCACCTCAGCCAAGTATAGCGGCTGGTGAGGTGAATGCCTTCATGATCACTATGATGCGGACCATGCAGCAACAACAGGAGCTGCTGGGCTAGATGTCTACACAATTTGCGGCCATGATGCAAGAACGTGCAGTGCCACCTCTACCACCCAACCGGCCCGTACTTTTCCCACCACCTATGCCTTAGCACTTAGCGAAAAACTCTACCACCAAGGTGATGGAGAGGTTCAAGAAACTCCAACCACCCGTGTTTTCCAAGTTGAATTCCTAGGCAATGCAGCCAGAACGGTGGATTAGCGCCTTAGAGAAGGCATTTGATGTGCTCGAATGTACGGATGTACAAAAGCTAATATGTGCGGGTTATCAGCTACAGAACGAGGCTGAAGCCTGGTGGAAGGCTACCAAGTCAAATCTTGAAGCCGGTCATCCGAATCCTACTTGGGATCAATTCAAGGAGGTTTTCTTCAAGAACTACTTCCTAGAGAGCTTTAGGGATTGAAAGGAAGCTGAATTCTCTACACTTGTGGAAGGAACCAAGTCGGTGCTAGATTATCAGCAACGATTCGAAGATCTATTCCATTTCACTTTGGAACACCTGAAGGGGGAGGTTAGTAAGACGAAGAAGTTCGAGAAGGAACTTAAACCGGAGATCAGGTCTGTCCTGTCAATTATGGATATTTGGGATTATGCTCAAATGGTCAACAAGGCAAAGACTATGGAAGATAGAATGAAGGAGAAAGAAAGAGAGAAGGCTACAGATTGGGCAAGACGCCTAGCAACTACCACAACTTCGGTTGGCCAAACAAGGTTTTTCGAGGAGCTAATTTGAACCCCAATCCAACTCCGTATCGTAGGCCAGATGTGGGTTAGAACCCTTTCCGCCCCACTTACACTCGGCCTGCCCAACTAACTACGAGTCAAGCGACAACGGTAGCTTCACCAGCCCAACCAGCTACAAGCCAAGTAAGCCAAGCCTCAACACCATCTATTCTGCCCAACAAGTGCTACGTGTGCAACAAAGTAGGACACATGGCCAAAGAATGAATGCATCGCAGATACAACACATACTCGCTAAACCAGTCCTATGCTAGACCTTTCAAGCCATGGGACAATCGAACGTGAGGAAAGGTATTCGTGCTAACTAATGAAGTAGTTGAGGTGAACCCTGATGTGATGACAGGCACCTTGAATATCTTAACCATTCCCATACGAGCACTATTCGACTCGAGCGCATCCCACTCCTTCGTTTCTACTACCTTTGTGAGTCGGATGACTGATCAACCGAGGGACATCGGGCACAATTTAGTAGTCAGCACACCGACGGGTAGTGTCGTGAGCCTGAAGGAAGTCTACGACCCCTGTCATGTAGAAATTTGTGGGAAGAACTTGACCGCACGTCTAATAAAGTTCGATATGAAGGACTTTGACATAATACTAGGCATGGATTGGTTATCCGCTTATGGAGCAAATGTCATGTGTGCAGAGAAGAAGATAATATTCAAGTTGGATGATGGGTCGGTTCTCACCTATCAGAGTGAACTGACGAGGAAGCCCAGAAGAATGACCTTATCCGCCCTCCAGGCTTGGAAGTTGGTGGATGAAGGATGTCAAGGCTTTTTGGTCTCTATAATGGACACCGAGGCAAAGATAAAGCTTTTGGAAGAACTTGTCATCGTCAGAGACTTTCCTGATGTTTTTCCAAAAGATCTGACCCAGCTACCTCCTAATCACGAGACGGAGTTCGCGATTGATCTGATTTTTGGTATAGCACCGGTAGCCAAGGCACCATATCGAATGGCACCTATTGAGCTAAAAGAATTGTAGGTCCAACTATAAGACTTGCTGAAGAAGGGTTTTATACGACCTAGCGTATCTCCCTGGAAAGCACCCATACTATTCGTGAAGAAGAAGGATGGTAGTATGCAGTTGTGTATCGACTATCATGAATTGAATAAATTGATGATCAAGAATCGATACCTATTACCATGCATTGATGACCTATTTGATCAACTACAAGGAGCAAGAGTCTTCTCCAAGATTGATCTTAGGTCCGGATACCACCAGTTGAAGATCAAGAGTGGCGATATTCATAAAATGGCATTTAGAACTCGATACAGACATTATGAATTTCTAGTCTTATCGTTCGAGTTAACCAACGCCCCAATAGCTTTCATGGATATGATGAATAGAGTATTCCATGACGTGTTGGACAAGTTCGTCATCGTGTTTATTAATGACATTCTGGTGTACTCCAAGAGTAAAGAGGAGCACGCTCAACACCTTACTTTCGTGTTGCAGCGTTTATGGGAACACCAGCTTAATGCCAAGTTCAACAAGTGTGAATTTTGGCTTCACCAAATAGGATTCTTGGGGCACATCATCACCAAGAACGGCATCAAGGTAGACCCAAATAAAGTGAAAACGGTTCTCGAGTGGGAGACTCCGAAGAATGCCACTGAGATCTGAAGTTTCTTGGGGTTAGTCAGATATTACTGCCGATTTATTGAGAATTTCTCACGCATCTCAACGCCCATGACGAAGCTGATGAAGAAAGGCATAAGTTTGAATGGAATGAGGCTTACGAGAAAAGCTTCCGAGAGTTGAGAAATCGATTGGTGATGGCACTAGTTTTGACCATTCCAAACGGCACCAGAGGAATAGTGGTATACATCGACACATTCAGAATGGGATTGGGTGGCGTCTTAATGCAAAAAAGTAAAGTGGTCGCCTATACCTCAAAGCAGCTGAAGGAACAATAAAAGAACTACCCCACTCATGACTTAGAGTTAGCGGCGGTAGTCTTCACGTTGAAGATATGGCGACATTACCTCTATGGTGAAAAGAGTGAAATCTTCAGCGATCACAAAAGTCTGAAGTATTTCTTCACCCAAAAGGAGTTGAATATGAGACAGAGATGGTGGTTAGAATTGGTGAAGGACTACAATTGTGAGATCCAGTACCACCCTGGCAAGGCCAACGTAATGGTAGATGCATTGAGCAAGAAATCACAGACTGCATCTCTCACTTCTTTAGTGATAAGCGAGACATTGCTAGAAGAAGCATGGAAGTTTGACCTAGAGTTCATGATCGAAGGAATGTCTATGCAGCTAACAGCCATGGACATACATCCGTCGATACAAGAAGAGATAATTGAGAAGCAACCTTTTAACCCCGAATTGGCCAAGATCACTTGGGAAGTGCAGAATGGAGTCCACAAGGACCCAGACTTTTCACTGGCCCATGACGGGGTACTGAAGTTCAGAGATAGACTGTGCGTGCCTGAGGATTACGAGGTACAAGACCAAATCCTTAAAGAGGCACATAACTCACCCTATTCAATCCACCCTGGAAACACGAAGATGTACAAGGATCTAAAGAAGTACTACTAGTGGATCGGGATGAGGAGACCATAGCTATATACATGTCTGAATGCCTCACCTACCAGCAAATAAAGGCAGAGAGACACCAACCATATGGATTATTGCAGCCACTCCCTATACCTGAGTGGAAGTGGGAAAGAATTACCATGAATTTTGTGGCATATTTACCCACACCAGGAAAGGGATGAACACAATCTGGGTGATTGTAGATGGACTAACGAAGGCGGCTCACTTCATTCCCATTGGACAAAACTATTTGATGGAAAAGCTCGCTCAATTATACATTGAAAATATAGTCCGCCTACACGGCGTGCCTATTAGCATTGTATCTGATAGGGATCCTCGATTTACCTCAAGGTTTTGGAGAAGTCTACAGAAGGCACTGGGATCTCAACTAAATCTCAGTACGGCTTTCCATCCTCAGATGGACGGATAGTCTAAAAGGACAATCCAGACTTCTGGAGGACATGCTCAGAGCCTGTATATTGGAAATGAACGACAGTTGGGATGCCCACATACCTTTGGTGGAATTTATGTACAATAATAGCTACCACTCCATCATTGGCAATGGCACCGTATGAAGCTCTCTATGGTCAAAAGTGCTGGACCCCGTTATATTGGGATGAGGTTGGAGAATGAAAGTATCTTGGGCCCGAGATGATACAGGCAACCTATGAGAAGGTAGATATCATTAGAGAGAAGATTAAAGTAGCCCAATTGAGACAGAAGAGTTATGTTGATATTCGGAGGAAGAACATTGAATTTAGAGTCCGAGAGAAGGTATTCCTCCGAGTGTCTCCAACGAAAGGACTGCTACATTTCAACAAGAGGGGCAAGCTGAGCCCAAGATTCATTGGTCCCTATGAAATCCTCAATAGAGTGGGACCCGTAGCATACCAGTTGGCATTACCACCTTCCTTGCAAGGCATCCAAAAAGTTTTTCATGTGTCGATGCTAAGAAAATACATCAACAACCCGGCACATGTACTCTCAGCTAAACCTGAGCAGTTAGATGTGGATATGACCTATGAGGAACAACCTACAGAGATTTGGGACAAAAAAGAACATAATCTCCGTAACGACACGGTCGCATTTGTCAAGGTTCGGTGGGAAAACAATCCCATAGAGGAAGCATCGTGGGAACTCGAAGAGGAAATGCAAGAAAAGTATCCTCAGCTCTTCGAGCTACAAGGTAAGTAAATTTCGGGGATAAAACTTTTGTAAGGTGGGCACAAATGTCAAACCTTCCCTTAACTGGATGGGAATTTGAATGAAGGACAGGGACCCCTGACATGGCATCCAAGCACACTGTGGAGTATCACTCCAGTGATTGAATTTAACGGAGAACCCCCAAGGAGCTTTCTACATACCTGTTAGAAGGTGGACTGCAGACCCTTGTAGTTGTACTGCCCATGTCACACCCCAAACCACCCCTTAGAAGGATTGGGTAGGTGACCTGAATTGCATACGACAATCCGTCAAATCCCACGGATCTAGAAGCAGTGCTTACATTCACGGAACCACATTCATCTCATTACCATAAGTAAGATCAGAGTGCTGCAAAAAAAAAAAACTACAATTCTATAATAAAAGGAAGCATAGCGATACGGGGAAATGGTGATAATATATACATAAGATAGTTTGCACATTTCCCTCCGCCCACAAAGAAAGAAACCAAACTGATAAGTACAAAACTACATACATAGACATTTACAGGGTGAGCATACTCAACCCCAAAAAAAAAAAAACAAGTAAAAAGAAACTACAACTGATCCACAGTCAGAATGGGGAAAACTCCTAGCAAAACAAAAAGGAGTTCCCACAACAAAACATCAGAAGTACTCCTCAATGGTTTTCATCAATGACCATCGAGAAAGTATGCAGGATCGGTATGACCTCTGTCTAGGTCCACACCAACATCATTGTAACAACCAGGATTCTCCTCCTCAAGATAAGCCTCCATGCCACACTGGCATCGATCTGCAAAATCATCTAAGAAAAAAAACATTGTACAATAGAGTGTAAGCCCCACCGAGCTCGTGAGCAAATAACATCAATCATGCATGCACATGCAATCACAATTCACAGTTCATATAATCCTACATGATGTGCAAGTCCAGATTCTTTTTATTAGCCACCTAACAATAAAACTAAGTCAGGTTAGTGCTACTACAATCCCCAATACATGTATCCCTGGTACGGGCTTCTAACCCCTTCCCGTAATACATCCATTAAGTTGTCGGAGAGGACCAGTCAGCCCCCGCATCAGTCACCAAGGTTAGCCCGACCAGCCCTCTGTGATTAACCCGTGGGACAATCCATTTCTTTTCTGGCTCGTAGCCCATATTCACCATTCCGGTGTTCTTTTCATTTCATGCACCATTCCGGTGTTCTATTCATTTCTTTTTCTCTTTTCTCTTTTTTCTGATGGTCGCCCCCACAGGCATCCAACACCTTAACCCCTGTTGGCAAGGGTGCGTAGCATGGGTGATGAAACTCTAGCCCCATGTCTATATGCCATCATATGAGTCAGGTAGTGTCAACCGCATCCCATACTACAGGCAACCACGGGCCTCATTTCCAAGCCGACTACGGCATCTAGTCTAATAATCACAATCATCATACAAGAATTCACAGTGTTGATCAACAGACAGTCATTATGCAGTGATTTGAGTAGTTTGAACAGAAATAGATAACACAACATATATGATTCAATTCTGATTAGCCGGCATAGTATCATAATTACACATGCACACAGGATAGCATTATTCACTCACCTGAGTTGGGTTCTAGATACTCGCTAGCAAACTCAGTTCCAACAGCAGTCTGATTGTTATCCTTGAGCGCGGGATCAATTCCTAGATATAAATCAAAAGTTGTTATATTAGGGTTTCAGGCTATCACTGGTACTCCTAGGGTTAACCTAATCTTACTGGGTTGACCAGGTATTTGATTGGTACACATTTGGGATCACAAGGGTTGCACTGGGCCTTATTCTCATGTCCCGGTGCCTCAACCAGTGTCAGTGGCACGAAGGGTAAAATAGTCATTTCAATGGTTGTACCTGACCTTAGGTCAGATTAGGTCCATGGTGCTGTCCACAGCTTGCCTATGCTGTAGGACCAAGCATAGCAAGGTTTCTTTCACTTGCGGGGCCCACTTGGGTTCCCAAGCATTCACCAATTAACGACAGATCGGGGGAAGGGCTTTTTGGTCATTTCCCAACCTTCCACAGTGTCCAAAGGCCATTGGGTGAGATTCCCCAAAGTTAGATCAGCAATACAGCAACTTTCCATTCACTGGGCGATGGCTCTGGGCGATGCAGACATCGCCCAAAGGCTGCAAATCGATGCTGGGCTGAGTTCCCTTGGCTGGGCTTTTCAGGTTATGCCCAATCCTGATCCTCTGCATGTTTGGGGGATCAGGTAGCCCCTGGGGTGACCTACCTCTTGATCCAAATGGATCATCCATCAGGTCCACAAATGGCTGCCAGAGGCTGCCCAGACAGCCCAATGAATAGTGTCACAGGGTTTTCTCAACACTTGGAATTCGATTCCAGCCACATGCAGGGCTGGAAATGGGTATAAAACATTGGTTTAAGGTTGCAACCACCTAGGGTTTGATCTCTGCAGCCATGGCTTACACTCAGGGTTCCATTAAATTGAACAAGAGCAAGGTTGTGCAGTGCAGCTATGCACAGCCAGCTTCGGCTCATAACAACAGCATAATAGAATGATGAAATTCAATAAAAATCCTAGATCTTCCATGCACAAGGTCTGCATGGCAGATCTGGAGGTGCTCTAGGCAAACCCTAGCTGTTCTGGGCTGCCCAGAGAGCAAGAACACATCATACATAGAGAAGGGATGGGGACAGCAGGCATAGGGGGTGTTTTATACCTGAAATGGCCTGAGAGGGGGCTCGGTTTCCAGCTGGGATGGGTGGCAGCAACTCCCTCTCCTTCTTCCTTCTTCTTCCCCTTGCTCTTCTTCCTCTCTTCTTTCCCTCCTTTCTCTCCCATGGTATTCAGATATGACAAGGGCTCTAAAATGAGCCCAAGGCCACCTATTTATAGGCTCAGCCCTTAATGAGGCTTGTTTTCCTGAGAAGGCCTCTTTTAAAAATCAGTTTTTAAACTAATTCTGACTGATTCTGGGCACATTGGTGGGGTCCACAGTAAACTGAGGGTATGAGGTGGTCCCTCAGACTTCCCTCTATTAGTGGAGGGTGCCCATGTTCTTATTGGGTGGTCCCCATAATAAAAATCAATAAAATATACATAAACAACTACTAGGCGATATTACTGGGCCTTGCTGCATCGCCCAGTGCCATCACCCAGAGAATTCCAATAAGTTGAAATTCAATGGGGCTTGCATAGGGGTTTGACCCTTGGTCAGGGCTTTGTCCCAACATGCCTCATAGGGGATTTTACACACTTCCTTAGAGGTGGCTCCCATTGTTTGGGGAGGAGAGAGATTACCTGGGATCCAAACCATATATCAAGCTGTGAGCTGCATAATTGCAGGGGTCTGCTATCCATCTTCTAACAGGTATATAGGGAAACCTGTTCAAAGTATTCTCATTGATCTCATTGAGTGGAGTGATGCTCCACAGTGATCCTGGTTGCCTGGCTAGGGGTTCCTGCCCTTCAATAAAAAATCCAACCAGTCAGGAGCAGGGTTTGACATTTCTCCCCACCTTACAAAAAATTTCGTCCTCAAAATTTGCTTACCTTGTAATCCAAAGAGTTGAGGATACTTCTCTTTCATTTCTTCTTCACGTTCCCATGAAGCTTCTTCTATCGGGTTATTTCCCCATCGAACCTTTACAAAAGTGACGGTGCGGTTACAGAGGCTATGCTCCTTTCTGTCCAATATCTTCGTGGGTTGTTCTTCTTAGGTCATATCCACATCCAATTGTTCAGGTTTAGTTGATAATACATGTGTCAGGTTTTGAATATACTTCCTCAGCATGGACACATGGAAAACATTGTGGACGCTTGACAAGGATGGTGGTAACACCAGTCGGTATGCTATGGGTCCCACCTTATTAAGAATTTCATAAGGACCGATGAATCTTGGGCTCAACTTACCTTTCTTGTTGAAACGTAGCAATCCTTTAGTTGGAGATACTCGAAGGAATACTTTTTCTCCGACTTCAAAATCGATGTCCTTCCTTCTATTATCCGCATAACTTTTCTGTCTTAACTGGGCTGTGTTGATCTTTTCTCTTATGATATCCACCTTGTCATAGGTCGCTTGTATCATCTCAAGTCTGAAATATTTCCAATCGCCAACTTCATCCCAATATAACGGAGTTCTACATTTCCGTCCATAAAGTGCTTCGAATGGTGCCATGCCAATGGTGGAGTGATAGCTATTATTATATGCAAATTCCACTAGAGGTATGTGAGCATCCCAACTGTCATTCATTTTCAAAACACAGGCTCGGAGCATGTCCTCCAGAGTCTAAATGGTTCTTTCTGATTATCTGTCCGTCTGCGGATGGAAAGCTGTGCTAAGATTTAGTTGAGAACCCAATGCCTTCTGTAAACTTCTCCAAAACCTTGAGGTGAATCGAGGATCTCTGTCAGACACAATACTGACAGGCACGCCGTGTAGCCAAACTATGTTTTCAATATATATACGGGCAAGCTTCTCCATTGGGTAACTTATCTTGATCAGTATGAAGTGTGCCGCCTTTGATAGTCCGACTATAACCACCCAAATTATGTTCATGCCCTTCCTGGTGTTGGGCAAGTTTGTCACGAAGTCCATAGCTATCCTTTCCCACTTCCATTCAGGTATGGGAAGTGGCTGCAACAATCCATATGGTCAGTGTCTCTCTGCTTTTATTTGTTGACAGGTGAGGCACTTGGACACGTATATTGCTATGGTTGCTTTCATTCCCATCC
Source organism: Telopea speciosissima (assembly GCF_018873765.1). Lineage (NCBI taxonomy): Eukaryota > Viridiplantae > Streptophyta > Magnoliopsida > Proteales > Proteaceae > Telopea > Telopea speciosissima. Next base: position 32,675,909 of record NC_057920.1, on the reverse strand, counting down.
ACCAGTAATACTTCTTCAAATCTTTGTACATCTTTGTACTTCCTGGATGAATTGAATATGGTGAGTTGTACGCCTCTTTAAGGATTCGATCTTGGATGTCAAAATCATCAGGCACACACAGTCTATCTCGAAACTTCAATGCACCATCATGGGCCAAGGAAAACCATAAGGACCCAGATTTTTTGGCCAGCTCGGGATCCTATGGTTATTTCACAATTATTTCCTCTCGTATCGACGACTGTAGGTTCATAGCTGCTAATTGCATAGCTATTCCTTCGATCACGAGTTCCAGATCAAACTTTTGAGCTTCCTCTACCAGTTGTTCGCTTACAACTAAGGAGGCAAGAGATGCAGTCTGAGATTTCCTGCTTAGTGCATCCGCCACAACATTGGCCTTGTCGGGGTGGTACTGGATTTCACAATCATAGTCTTTCACCAATTCCAACCATCGCCTCTGTCTCATATTCAGCTCCTTTTGGGTGAAGAAATACTTCAGACTTTTGTGATCGCTGAAGATCTCACTCTTTTCACCATATAGGTAATGTCGCCAGATTTTTAACCCGAAAACTACAGCTGCCAATTCCAAGTCATGAGTGGGGTAGTTCTTCTCGTGTTCCTTCAGCTGCCTGGAGGCGTAGGCAACTACTTTACCTTTCTGCATCAGGACGCCACCTAATCCTGTTCTAGATGCATTGGTGATGCATTGGTGTATACCACCATTCCTCTAGTGCCGTCCGGAATGGTCAAGACTGGAGCTCTTTCAATTCCTGGAATCTTTCCTCACATGCTTCATTCCATTCAAACTTAGCACCCTTCCTTGTAAGTTTTGTCATTGGTGCCGAAATCCGTGAGAAATTCTCGATAAACCTCCGATAGTAACTGGCCAATCCTAAGAAACTTTGGATCTCAGTGGCACTCTTCGAAGTCTGCCACTCGAGAACTGCTTTCACCTTGCCTGGGTCTACTTTAATGCCATCTTTGGTGACGATGTGTCCCAGGAAACCAATTTGGTGAAGCTAAAATTCACATTTACTAAATTTGGCGAAAAGCTGGTGTTCTCGCAATCGCTGGAACACGAAAGTAAGGTGTCGCGCATGTTCTTACTCACTCTTAGAGTATACTAGGATTTTGTCAATAAATACTATGACGAACTTGTCTAGCACGTCATGGAATACTCTGTTCATCGTATCCATGAAAGCCATCAGGGCGTTGGTTAACCCGAACAATAAAACCAGGAATTCGTAATGCCCGTATCGAGTTCAGAACTTCGTTTTATAAATATCGCCGCTCTTGATCTTCAGTTGATGGTATCCCAACCTAAGATCAATCTTGGAGAAAACTCTTGCTCCCTATAGCTGATCGAATAGGTCGTCGATACACGGCAGCGGATATCGATTCTTGATGGTCAGCTTATTCAACTTGTAGTAGTCGATACACAGCCGCATACTTCCATCTTTCTTCTTGACGAATAGCACGGGTGCTCCCCAGGGTGATACACTAGGTCGTATAAATCCTTTCTTCAGTAGGTCTTGAAGTTGAACTTGCAACTCCTTCAGTTTGATCGGCGTCATTCTGTACGGTGCCTTAGATACCGGTGCTGCTCCAGGAATCAAATCAATCGTGAATTCTATATCACAATCAGGCGGTAGCTGCGTCAGATCTTTTGGAAAGACATCAGGAAATTCTCTTACAACTTCTAGTTCCTCTAAGGGTTTTATCTTCGCCTTCGTGTCTATCACAGTGGCAAAAAAGACTTAGCATCCATCATCAAGCAACTTTCGCGCCTAGAGGGCTGATAAGGTTACTCTCCAGGATTTTTTCTTGGGTTCACTTTGATAGGTGAAAGTTGACCCATCTTTCAATTTGAACCTTATCTTCTTCTCCGCACACAAGACGTTTGCACCATAGGCCGACAACCAGTCCACGCCTAGGATTACATCAAAATCATTTATATCCATCTTTATCAATCGTGCGGTTAATTTCTTCCCACAAATTTTAATCTGACAAGGGTCATAGACCTTCTTCAAACTCACGACACTCCCTGTCAGTGTACTAACCACTAACTCGTGCCCGATGTCTCTCAGTTGATCTTTCATCTTACTCACAAAGGTTGAGGAGACGAAAGAGTGGGTTACGCTCGAGTGGAATAGTACTCGTGCGGGTATGGTTGAGACATTCAGGGTACCTAGGGTTTGTAGGTAGTTTAGGTTACATGAAGTAAGCCAATTAGCCCCTATAAGTTAGTAGTGTTTAGCAACTTACCTATCAATACATCAGGATTCGCCTCAGCTTCTTCATTCGTCACCACGGACACCTTTCCTCGCGTCCGATTGTCCCATGGCTGGAAAGTCCTAGTGTAGGGCTGATTCTACGAGTTGTTGTTGTACCCATGCAATCTACAATCTCTAGCCATATGCCCTTCCTTATTGCACTGGTAACACTTAAAGGATGCAGTAGTAGGTGTTAAGGCTTGGCTCACTTGACTTGCTGGTCAGGCTGGCGAAGCTGCTGTTGTCGGTTGGCTCGTCGTAGGTTGAGCAGGTCGATTAAAGGTGGGGCGGAAAGGGTTCTGACCCACATTTGGCCTACGATACGGAGTCAAGACGGAGCCTGAATTGGTTCCACAGTAAACTTTATTTGGCCAGGCATAGGTCTGAAAATTGTTTGACCTTTTGCCCAAGGATGACGCCACAAGTTTCTCTTTCTGTTTCTCCTTAAATCTATCTTCCATGGTTTTTGCCTTGTCGACCATCTGAGCATAATCCCTAATGTCCATGATTGACAACACGGATCCGATCTTAGTCTTGAGTCCTTTCTCAAATTTCTTCGCCATACTAACTTCTCCTTTCAAATGCTCTGGAGCAAAATGGAACAAATCCTCAAATCGCTGTTAGTAGTCCAGCACTGACTTGGTTCCTTGCACCAGTGTGATAAATTCTGCTTCTTTCCTTTCTTTAAAACTCTTAGGAAAGTAGTTCTTGAAGAAAACTTCCTTAAATTGTTCCCACGTGGGGTTCAAGTGAGTAGCTTCCAAATTAGGCCTAGTTGCCTTCCACCAAGCTTCGGCTTCATTCTGCAACTGATAACCCGCACATATCAACTTTTGTGCATCCGTGCACTCAAGTACTTCAAATGCCTTTTCTAGGGCACTGATCCACCGCTCTGGCTACATCACTTCTGATGTTACTTTGGAAAATGCAGGCGGTTGGAGTTTCTTAAACCTCTCCATAATCTTGGCGGTAGAGTTTTCTGCTAAATGTTGAGGTACCGATGGTGGAAACAGTACGGGTCGATTAGGTGGTGGTGGTGCAGCACGTTCATGCATCATGGTTGAAAATTGAGTTGACATTTGACCAAGCAATTCTTGTTGCTGTTGCATGGTCCGCATCATAGTGGTCATGAACGCAGTCACATCACCAGCTGCCACATTTGGCTGAGGTGCAGCAGTAGTGGCTTGAGCAGTCGCTGGTGCCTCTAATGAAGCAGCCGATGCCTCAGAGTTTTGAGCTTCAGTTCCATTAGGCAATTCAACCTCCGGTACAACTCGAGGTTGTTTTCCTTTACAACCACCACAAGAACTTCTAGTGTTGACCATTGTTTCTTCTCTGAAAAGAGGAGCGTGTTTAATATTCCAATATCTTCTATACGGATCAAAATTATTCCTTAGCTAGAGCAGGTACAAATCTAATCCACAGTTCCAATGAGTTTCATGGGTCACACTCATAAGGTGGATTGTTAGATTCATTGTCTTGGTTTATTAGGTGATGTGTCTTATTGAGTGCATTATGTTTCACTTTCTATGCATTTTATATGTCAATATGCTAAGCATGGCACTAATGAAAATTTTCAAATTTTTAAATAAAAGTCTTTTAATTATTTACCTAATCTAGCAGGCAAGCCTCTCCAACTTCTTCCCAGTCACAAACTCCATCGCAAGTAGAAATTCTATGTCAGCTATTACCTCTTCAGCTAAAGTCATAAAATACTCTCGTTCTTCGGGTCCACTAATGGCAGCAATGGCTAAATAGAAATCCAACTGGTTCTCGGCTCAGGGCAACACTAACCGTATCCATCTCAGTCTCTCTTGTAGATGTCTAATATAGATCATGATGTTGGGGTCTCCAGGCTCAGTCAAGGTAATAGGTCCTGTCATAGAAAATGGTTTAGGCATTAGGGCATACTTAATTAAAAGAATTAAGTACATATCTACTGAAATTTTAGTAACTGCGGATAAATTTTCTAACTTTTGGGTTGGCTCGAGGTACCTTAACGTCTAGATGTTCTCGACAGCTAAACTACCTCTTAGATTCCTATTCTCGGCTGACCTACTTTGTGGCTAGGGTAATACCTATGCTTCCCACACGTAATACATATGTAATACAACATACCTATGTAACTATGTTTGGTTTACACAGTAACACTCCAATTGGTTTGTACATCACAATATTTGAGCATGTAATAATTAGATAGTACACACCATATGTCATTATACTCATCTATTTATATTTACATATATTAAATACTTATTATAAATATAACAATAAAATTTTCCAAGCCCCTATGTGTTTTACTCAACCTCATTGAGAAATTTCACCCCTTTGGGTTTAAGAAGGTTATGTTTGATTAGTGCAAAACTATTTATTATTTTATTTTATTTTTTTATATTATTATTATTATTATATTATTTTTTTTTTGGTAATAAAAATCTGTATTTTAGTGTTGTCTGAAGTCATTTTGGGTATTCCCCAAGTTTCCATAAGCTAAAACCCAAAATCCAGCAAGATTCCCTCACTGGACGATTTCTTTGGGCGTTGCCACATCGCCCAGTGCCATCGCCCAGAGAATCGGGGCGCAGGGTTTTAAATCTGAGAGGGCCCCATGTGACTCCTATCTCATTCTAAACTTCTCTAAACACTTGGGAGAAGTCCTTGGAGAGTGAGGGGACCACTTCAACACCAAATCTCGGCATTTCCTCGGGTTATTTGCGATCCTACACATGCTTACGTAAGTTTTCTTGGTTACTTTGTCTTTTCTCGAATTGTTTTATTCTCTTTTGCTTAGGTTAGGGTTTTTGCAAATTTTCTAGCCCTAACTATGGTATTTCCTTTCCTTTTTGTAGAAAATGTCTACAAGCCATCGCACCGCTAGGAAATCGGTAGCTCAAAAGCGGCTACGGATTGAGTTCGAGGATTCTTCCAATTCTTTGGTACCTCCTTCATCATCCACGGATGATACTTCTTCACAGGAGCCTACTTTCGATCACTTCTTCTTCTTTAGGTACGAATATGCCAAGGAGTGGAAAATTTTTGAATCTGTAAAGATAGTGAACGGTCGGGTGGTACGGGTAGAGGACTTCCACCAATATAACCTTTATGCCCGGTTCAATGCCCTAGGTTGGGCATCGATGTTGTCTCCTACCGAGCCTTGTTATCCCAACTTGGTTTGGTACTTTTACTGTAACCTGGGGCCTTCTAGTGCCCAGGAGTTTGGAGTGGAGAGTAGGGTGAAGGGAGTGGATATCAGGCTGACCACTACCCTATTGGTAGAGATTTTGGGCTTACCAGACACAAGAGAGAGGGTTTACTATTAGCCTCACATGGATATATCTGAGATGTTTTCTTTGGAGACTAGGAGGACAGTCTTCAAAGCTTTGACAGGTTCTCCGGACACGCCTAAGTCTGAGACCTCTTACAGGCCAAGTGCTGGGGTGATTAGTAGGTGTGTAACCTATAATATTTATCCAAAAGGTGGGAACAAGGGCAGTATATCTATGATGAGGGCATATATTACCTACTGTCTTCTGGGAGCTAGGATGGGGGGTCCAGTCATAAACCTCCCATATCTTCTTCTGCAGGTGATGCTCTACCATGCACGAAACCCAGCTGATGGGAACCTTCCCTATGGGAAGTTCCCTCACTTTGGTCTTTCAGTATTTTAGGGTTCCATTGGAGGGTGAGTATGTTGATAAGACCTGATCCAGGCCCATAGACAAGACTTCCATTCTGAAGATGAAGCTGCCTGGGGAGGATCCACCAGAGGATGAGGGGAAAATGGGGATGCAGCAGGGAGAGGAGCATGGAGTGGAGCATGGTGATGATGTGCACGATGAGGAGATGCAGGGGATGGAGCAGGGAGACATTGGGGTAGCTACCCAGGCCATACATGTAGAGGAGCAGGGTATAGGTCCAGGAGACTTCGAGGGTTTTGACACTCAACTTACTGACTTACCTGCATATGAGACGACCGGTGCCACTAGCTCTCAGGTTCCAGGACCTCTAGAGTGGGCTCAGATGATGACACACTTCTAGAGCCTTAGTACTCAGCTTTCAGACTTGGGGACCAGGAAGGACTAGGGCTTCACTTCCTTGGGGAGCAGAGTAGGATCTGTTGAGCAGCGACTAGTTTTCTGGGATAGATTCTACAGGGTTAACTCTCACCAAACACACCCTCCTCCAGATGACTTACTCCGACTGAGTAGCTCCAGTGCAGCTCCGGACATTTTATGGTTCGTGGTTATGATTACTTTTTATTTTCTATGCTTGGCTTATGTACTTTTTTATTTTTAGGATGTTTCAACTTTTTGTGTGTTTTTTTTTTTAAATAGCTATGTACTTTGTTAAACCTTTAGTTTACCAATGAAACTTATGTAGTGGCTTGGCCACAGTTATCTTTTATTTAATGGAAATTGTGCACCTTTTTATTTAATCGCATCTACCTCCCCTGTAGCTTTTAAATATTATATATTTTATTATTTAAAACTTATTAGTCCTAGTCTGCACTCCATGAATCTAAGAAGAGCCTCACGCTCTGATACCAAGCTCTGTCACACCCCAAACCACCCCCAAGGAGGATTGGGTAGGTGACCCGAATTGCATACGGTAATCCGCCAAATCCCACGGATTTAGAAGCAGTGCTTACATTCATGAAACCACATTCATCTCATTACCATAAGTAAGATCAGAGTGTTGCAGAAAAAAAAAAACTACAATTCTATAATAAAAGGAAGCATAGCTATACGGGGAAATGGTGATAATATATACATAAGATAGTTTGCACATTTCCCTCCACCCACAAACAAAGAAACCAAACTGATAAGTATAGAACTACATACATAGACATATACAGGGTGAGCATACTCAACCCCCCCAAAAAAAACAAGTAAAAAGAAACTACAACTGATCCACAGTCAGAACGAGGATAACTCCTAGCAAAACAAAAAGGAGTTCCCACAACAAAACATCAGAAGTACTCCTCAACGGTCTTCGTCAATGACCACCGAGAAAGTATGCAGGATCGGTATGACCTCCGTCGGGGTCCACACAGACATCATCGTAACAACCAGGATTCTCCTCCTCGAGATAAGCCTCCATGCCACACTGGCATCGATCTGCAAAATCATCTAAGAAAAAAAATAGTGTACAACAGAGTGTGAGCCCCACCGAGCTCGTGAGCAAATAACATCAATCATGCATACACATGCAATCACAATTCACAGTTCATATGATCCTACATGATGTGCAAGTCTAGATTTTTTTTTATTAGCCACCTAACAATACAACTAAGTCAGGTTAGTGCTACTACAATCCCCAATACATGTATCCCTGGTGCGGGCTTCTAATCCCTTCCCGCGATACACCCATTGAGTTGTCGGAGAGGACCAGTCAGCCCCCACATCAGTCACCAAGGTTAGCCCGACCAGCCCTCTGTGATTAACCCGTGGGACAATCCATTTCTTTTCCTTCTTCGTTCAGCCCATATTCACCATTCCGGTGTTCTTTTCATTTCATGCACCATTCCGGTGTTCTATTCATTCCTTTTTCTCTTTTCTCTTTTTCTGATGGTCGCCCCCACAAGCATCCAACACCTTAACCCCTGTTGGCAAGCGTACGTAGCACGGGTGATGAAACTCTAGCCCCATATCTATATGGTATTGTATGACTCAGGTGGTGTCAACCACATCCCATACTACAGGCTACCACGGGCCTCATTTTCAAGCCGACTACGGCATCTAGTCTAACAATCACAATCATCATACAAGAATTAGCTTCTACAAATGCAAGACAACAACCTCTAAATCCAGCACCACTGAACCGTGCACCGAACACACCGGGAATCTCCAAAAGGATATCATATAGCTGTATCAATGGCTCACAACCTGAATTCCATGATTTCATAAAACAAAATAGAAACAAATATGAGTTCACAGACACACAAAGGCATATGATAGTACACCTGCACATGTAAAGAGTATGGTGAGAAATAAAAATTTGAATCGCTGGATCTATTACGTGACTTTTTTAAATGTTTCGTTTTTCTTTAAACAGAATGTATAAGAAGCTTGAACAAACAAAACCATGCAAGAACAGATTAACATCTCAAGAAACTTTACCAAACCTAGTTTTAAAACCTTATTTATGGACCCCTGGGATTGACGGAATATCCATTCCGTTGGAGTGAACCTGTTAAGTGATGATGTCAGCAGACCATAAATTCTTAAAAGGTCAAAATACCCTTATGGTGATAGGAGTTTACCATAATACCGTTTTGGATAAATTAGAATCTATTGGAAGAAAAAATAGAGTTTGAGAGTGTTTGGGGCGGTTGCAGAGGCCGGAAAAGAGGGCGGCAATGCCTTCAGTCTGGACGATATTGATGCCAACGGCGATGGAACCCATTCTTGGCGGTGCAACATTTATGATGCCTAGAGCGGTGGTTGTAGATGAGGTGTTAAAAAATATGGAACATCTCCAACCTCTGCAAACTGCCACGTTCTTCTCCTGCGTCTGCAAATCGCGAAAACAAAGAGGGAGACTGAGACGGTGAAGCTGGTCTCCCTAAGCCGGGGGACCATCACAGAACAGCATCCACAGCCGCATTACTTCTAATGCTTCTTTCTCAGGTGGTCTCTGCCATCCCTATTTTCTCTGATGAAACCCTCTCCATTTCCCATTTAACCAAACCTGAAATCACCTACAACCCATCTTGTTCCTTCCTCATTTTCTCCCTACGATAATCGCACCCTATCTCCATCAACATCTCAACCTAAACCCACCGACAGAAACCATTTCCATCTACCAAATCCCTAACCATTTCCATAGCCGAATACCCCTTCGACTCTTCTTCTTCTTCTCCTAGTTCTTATTTTATTTCGGTCATTAAACCCCCAGTGGCCATGATTGAACTCTCCAAACCCAAACCCTATCTCTGATTCTGCCATCTCTGAAACCAATCTCACCATGCCATATCTCCTTCACTCTCTCTTCGATACAATCCAAAATCTTGAGAAGTCAAATTGGGCACAGAAATTTGCCTGAAAACTAGCATTGAAGCTTCATTCAGATGGCATTTAAAGTACATATCCAGAAGTGAATTTAACACAAAAATATCTTGAGAAACAGTACTGTTCTTAATCAGGTAGCCATGGATTTGCTGCCCAAGGTGGGTAGAACACATGGCAGCGCAAGCCTTGAGGATATAAGGGAGGGTGAAGTGGTCCAGAATGAATTCCCCCCGAATAAATCGAACATAGAAGAGGATAGTTAGCTCAAAGTGACGTTTCTGGTATAACCCCTAAGCATGGAATTACAGAGGATGAGATCAGGTTCTTCGACATAGTTGAAGAGACGACCTGCATAGTCCGAAGAAGCTTGAGAAGTGCTCGCAGTTTCTAGTTTCTAGTTTCGAATTTGAATGTGACGTTTCACAAGACGAACTGAATAAGGATAAGATTAGAAGAACTATAGAGTTGAAGATTCAGTGGGCCCAAGATAAAACCATAGTTTACCCCATGAGCATTACAGATTTACAGGTGAGAGAGAAAGAATTTCATTATCTATAGATCTGCTGCAAGCCAGCGAAGGAGGTTGCAGGGCCACGGAGAAGAGAGATCTGAAGTTGAGAGAAATCGATTTGCAGAGCCCTTTCACAGAGTGGGAGGAAGATCGCCAAAAATGGTTGCAGAGCTTGTGATTTTGGGCCGATTGCAGATCCATGGAGAAGAGAGGAAGAAGACGATGAGATTCGGTTTCAAAAGGCCATCTCTTTCACTTTGGGTTTTGTTTGATTTGGAAGAAGATGTACAAAGGCTATTTTGGTCTTTTACATTGTAAAACTAACACCTAACTAACACCGTGAGGTTTATGGGTCAGTAAGTAAGGTTTTAAATAATAGGGGGGCTACAAGATAGGTGAACAAACCTCAGGGGGTGTACTAGATCTACCTGTGAAGGCTGCAAGGATCTACCTGTGAATATAGATTTGGTGAAAATGAATGGCATGAAAACTGAAAGTTGGATTTCTTTTTTTTTTTTTTTGGGGAGGGGGGGGGGGGGGAAGAAGAGAGAAAAGAAACCCAAAATATGATAAAGGTTGCTTCTACAGAGCATTTTCTAGGTAGAAAAATGTACTCAAGTAGGATTGCAAATGTAGTGTGGGTCTAGTTGGAGTTCAAAGTGTTGGTAGAAGAGATATATACGAAACTGAATGTGTAGGAAATGGATGATTTCTCTTTCTAGATAGGTGAAAGGGAAATTGAGTTATAAAACTTGAACCATAAACATTTGTCCTTTTATTTTAGGGAAATTTATGTCTACCACCCCTTGGGTTTCAAACAATTATGTCTACCACCCCTGAAATTTCAAAAATTACTTCCGTACCCCTAGGTATTAACTCTGTTAGTTTTGGAAGGAAATGTCAATTTTGTCCTAATCCTCTTCTTCTTTCTTCTTCTTCTTCCCTTATTTCTATTCACCACCATCACCGTAACCTCCACCACCTCCACCACCCCCTCCCCTGGACCACCACCACCACCTCTACCCCTACTGTATCCACCACCTCCACTTCCAAAACATCTCCCGTATCGACAACGAACTCCACCTCTGCTAACAATCCCTAGCCAAAACCATTCCTGTCAATATAGGAATAAATCTACCTCCCAGACAAGTCGGCAGGATATGATAGGGTGAGGCTCGTTCAACATCGCCAAGAGGCCACTTGTGGAACTCACCATCGTCACCATGGAAATAAAAACTCGAACAATCTTCCTCTTTCTTCCCCTTCACCTCCTTTTTTTAGGGTTTCGTCTCTGTTTCCTCTTAAATTACTAATAATAATACTAATGATTAGATTGAAATGAAGAAATACACATGATGATTAAAACCTTCCGGTTTCCTCTTTTCAATCTCAAAGCTGACAAAGAAATAAACCAGAGAGACAGGGAGAGAAGACTAATAGTAGGACTAAACTACGACAAGATAAAAAGTAAGAAAAAGATATATAGAATACTCTCTAGGTTGGGTTTTCTTGTAGATCCAACAGCCCCAACCTAGTTGACGCCAAATTTTATAGTTGGGAACTTTGTGATTTCAGGGGTGATGGGTTTGTTCTTTTTGTTTTCTGGGTATTTCATACCGAAGACTGGAATGCCAAAGTATTGGGTCTTTATGCATTATATATCGCTGTTTAAGTATCAGTTTGAATGTTTTTTGATAAATGAGTTCTCTAGGAAGGGAAAGTGCTTGGAATACTTGCTTGGTGAATGTGTAATGAGTGCAGAGCATGTAATGAGACAAGAAGGATTTGAGGAGGAGAGTAGGTGGAGAAATGTGGTGTCTAAAATTCCTCATTTGAAAGAATACTAATGTTAGAGACCCTTTCAATCGAACGGATCCTTTTGTAGTAAGGAGTGAAGTAGGGAGCGATGCTCCTCCATGCTGACTGATCTGTGTCGAAGCCATGAGCGAGAACCAGTATCACAATCTTCTACGTCCTTAATTCTATCTGTCTATTTGGATTTTAGAGATGTCATTGAAGAAGGTTGGAGAACTGAAACAAGAAGAATGACGGAGAAGATTCCGGTGAGAAAGAGGTGCAGAGCACTTACAAGCATGGGAAACTGACCACTATGGAAGCGTTGGAAGAGGTTCTTCCAGTGCAGAGAGGTATTTCGAGGTTCTACAATGGCAAATCAAAATCCTTTCAACAGCCTAGCAGATGCTGCTTGTTCCAAAACTAGAGACCTTGTGAAGCCAGAGAAACCCTACAACAGGAAACGCAAGAAATTGCTGGCTTTTCGTCGAACAGCTCGAATGCGAACTCATCGTGATCAGGATTTCGATCAGTAATACTAATGCCATGAGCTAGTTCGTCGTCATCACCACAGTTTCTTGACGAAACTCTTCCTTTGCTTCCACAACTAGGAGAAAACCGAGACCGCAGCTACTGCCATGCTGCCACGGTAGGATTCCAAGGGGGATTTCAAATTCTAAAGGTGTAGGTAGGGTTTAGAGGTTAAGATTTCAGAGTTTTGAGCTTTCCATTAAATGCGATGGGCTGTCCGGTAGAGGTTGAAGTAGCAAGGTGGGGATGGAGTTGCAGGAAAGGGGTTGGAGGAGGAGGAAGAAGAAGAAGAAGAAGGGGGTAAAAGGGTCATGTTAATGGACCCAGGGTTAGTTTGGGCATTTAGATTATATTTGGGCGATGACATCATCACTTAACTGTTCTCATCTAATGGTAGGGGTACGTTTATAAGAATCTTTCAAAATACAGAGGAGATTTATGAAATAGATGAAATTCCAGGAGTGGTAGACAATTGTTTCAAACCACAAGGGTGGTAAACGTAAATTTCCCTTTATTTTATAATGATGAGTTAGCAATTACATAAACTGTGTAGAGAAAGATGCAGGTCAGGTTTTATTTCCATTTTATATTTATGGAACTTTTGGATTGACTGGAAATAGGTAAGTTTTGGAAGAGGTATCACGGTTTCTCAACCCGGTTTGGTTGGCAAGGAATGAGGAAATACAAGTGAGTGAGATGTGATCCCAAAAATTATAGGCATTGTGGCATGATTAGATCACTAACTGAATGCTTCCTGATAGTTTTTTCCAGACAATAATCTTATGTTTGGGAGTGGTTTCATTGTTGTAGTTGCATTAGGCTGGTTACTTGTCAAAACAATGTAGGGTCAATCTCAGGTCAAAGGAGAAATGAGTTCAGATAAGAAATAGGGTCCTTGATTTCCTTGTTCTGCATTTTTAAATGCTTAGACAGTGTATCAAACTAGAGGGCGGGCCTTGGTGCAACGGTTAGGTTGCTCCTTTGTGATCAAGTGGTAACAGGTTTGAGTCTGGAAACAGCCTCTTTGCGAAAGCAGGGGTAAGACTGTGTACATTATGACCCTCCCCAGACCACGCAGTGGCAGGAGCCTCGTGCACTGGGTATGCCCTTTAGACAGTGTATCGAACTGTTGAATTGTATCATTTCATTATCTATCGGTTTGTTTCAGGTCAATATGTTAAACAGCTTGATGTATAAATAATTTTTATCTATCAAGTGTGCATCGTACTGGAAAGGGAAAATATAAGATACATATTGGACAAATATGTTTGAACTTATCAATACTTAAAACCCTTATCCTACATACCCAAACATATACTACTGAAAAGGTGGCATGTAATGAAACCAACACCAACAGGTAAATAAACAAGGATGAGTGAAGTTAGATAGGAACAACCTGTGCATCCAACCCCAGCAGTTAAAATACACCTTAGTTGAGCCGAGTTGAGTTATCCATTTGTTTTAATTTTTAGCTCTTAGATAATAATAAAGTTGCCCTTTTCTAGTAATGGTGAAGAACGATAAAACTAGTAACTTAGGTATTACCACACTCATAATTCTGGATGGAACTTAAACCAGAAGCTGTAATGAGCTTTCCAAATTCCCCTATGTTGCCACATGCCCATGCTTGAAGTCCTGCGATTTAAATGATTAAAGAATCAAAGATCAGGTTATTGTTAAGTGAAGCATGAAGCGAAACAAAATTGGCAGGACAATTACAAGATCATTACAAAAACTTCCACAGAAGGATAATACCTTTTGCAACCCGCATGTTCTCAGAAAAATAATGCTCAGCTCTTCTAGCTAGATTTGGTTCTAATTTGTACTGTGAAAAAAGAAAGTTAAAAAAGCAAGCAAAGTTCAGAAAAGAATGCTGGGATATATAGAACTCTATATAATGTACAAATACAAATTTCTTAATTACATATTATCATAAAATAAGAGGTGATAAGAATTCACAATTTACTCCGAGAAGCTACAAGAACTCATCTTCATCTCCAGGTGAGAGGAAATCTTAGTCCACAATCAGACAACCTTACATGATGAAGAAGTCCGTAGAAGTTGTGATTAACTATACTGTACTCAATATGTAATTTATCGTGTTTAGTTATTTGGGGTTATTTCTGTTTTTTATGGTTCTTTCTAGTTAGTTCTATTTAGTGTTATGTCTCAAGGGTATTTTGGGTGTTTCTATTGTAATTCACTTAAGGTTGATTATAAATAAAACCTGCCTCTCACGTTTTAGGAATTAACTAAATCGTGAGAAGTCTATTCTCTCTCTCTCGGTTTTTACTTCTTCTCTTCTCAGATCTTCTTTCTTTTTTGCTTTCTTCTTCTAGATCTCTTGCTACAGGTTAGGTTTTATCTTCAGTTCTGTTACATGGTATCAGAGCATTGAATTTTGATCCACGAGATTCTCCTTGCTGCTGCTGCCTTGAAGGTTTTTCATCCTTTTATTTCTATCGTGGTCTACAGCAACCATATGCTGCTTATATTGATCTGAACTCTACTCATATATTCATGAAGGACTAGAGTTCCCTGCTATGCTGCAACTGATTGTGTATGTTCCTGCTGCTGTTCGAAGCACTTGAAGATTGGTTCCTTGTTTGTCTAAAACCCTGACAATCGATATTCCAAAACCCTGTGGAAATCGATTTGTTTTTCTTCTGGGATCTGTTCTTCATTTTTGCTGCTGGAGTTACAGTAATTATACATCATTATTGGTGGTTATCTTCATCCAAGATTATACTTCTGTATTGGGCTGTTCTGCCCTATTCTTCAAGGCTATCGGTTTTACCCTGATCAGGGTTTTCTTTTGGGCTGTTATCGACATTGGTGTTTACATCTATTATTTTCCCTAATGGCTGATTCTAAGTCTTCTACAGACAACTTTAATATTCAGATTACCAGTGTGAAGCTGAATGGTGCTTCAAATTATCTTCTTTGGTCTCAAGCATTTGAGGTCTATATCACTGTTCGCCAGAAGATGAAATACCTTACCATGGCACCTCTGGAATCTACTGATGACAAATATGATGATTGGAAGGCTGAGAATGCAACCCTTCTTTGCTGGCTTTGGAATAGCATGGAACCCTCCATTGCTTCTAATGTCATGTTTCATAAAACTACCAAGGGGGTTTGGGAAGAACTCAAGGAAAGCTACTCTCAAGATACAAATCTGTCCCGAATTTATGACCTCTATGAGAAATTCTTCTCTTTTAAACAAGATGGAAAATCCCTTGGTGAGTATTACAGTTCATTGAAGGGGATGTGGGAAGAACTTAATGTATACCAACCTATCTCTACTGATGCTGCTGTAATTAAGTCCCAACGATCTGAATTTTTGGTTGCCAAATTTCTCTCTGGGTTAGACTCTGATCTTCAATCCATCAAAAGTCAATTGTTGACTGGAGAGAAGATCCCCTATATGAATGAAGCATATTGTCAGCTCCAGAGAGTTGTATCCCCTTCAGTGGTGAAATCTGATTCAGCTTCTCCCAACAAAGATAATTCTGCCCTTTTCACTTCTACTGGAGGGCGTGGCCGTGGTGGTACCGCTTCTCGCGGTCGTGGTTCTACTTTTGGGCGTAGTCGTGGAGCTGGTTCTGGAGGTCGTGGGACTATGTCTAACACTGCTGGTTCTGGTTCTGTTGATGCTGGTTCTAGATGGTGCACTCATTGTAATCGGTCTAATCATACTATTGATAAGTGTTGGCTCAAACATGGCAAACCACAGTGGGCCCGTGAGTAGTTTGCAAATTCGGCCGTATCTGATGGAGGGGCTGATTCTGTGTACTCTTCCGACACTGCCCCGGGATCCTCTACTGATGGTGGTAACTCTTCTAATGATTTAGTCTCTCAACTCTTACAATGAGTCCAACAACTTGAGACTTCATCTTCTACATCTACAGCTATTCTTGCCCACTCAGGTACTACTGCTTGTTTTGTGTTCTCATCCTCTCCGTGGGTCATTGACTCCGGAGCATCTTCTCACATGACCGGTAAGCCTAATTTGTTTTCATCTTACACACAGCCTTCTATGTCCTCTCGGATTTCTATTGCAGATGGATCCTCCATACCAGCAGTGTTTGTTTCTTGGATATTCTCGTACCCAGAAGGGGTATCGCTGTTTTGACCCTATTACTCGCCAACAGTTTATTTCTGCTGACGTTACCTTTTTCAAGAGTTCCCCTTATTTTGTTGGTCCCTTTGTTGATGTTAATCTTGATGAAGTTGGTCGGGTTGCTGCCCCTACTCCTCTTCCTCCTCTTCCTCTGCCGATAGCTGCCCCACCTGTATAGGTTTATGTGCGTCGTTACCAACAGCAGCCGCTGCTCCCACTTCAACCTATTGCGGTCCCACCTTTACTGCCACCAGCTGATTCTTTGCCTGTAGATCCTCCTATTGATGTTGATGATCTCCCTACTGCTCAGAGAAAAGGTACTCGTACTTGCACTACCCGTCCTCTTTATCCTCTGGGAAATTATGTGTCTGTTACTCATCTTCCCTCTCATTATCGTGCTTTTGCTACGGCATTACATTCTACTTTTATTCCCACTTCTTATACCCTTGCTCTGTCTCACCCTGAGTGGAAAAATGCTATGGATGTGGAGATGGAGGCTCTCATCTCTCGTAAGACTTGGTCTTTGGTTGATCTCCCACTTGGTAAGGATCTTGTTAAGTGTCGTTGGGTGTACACCGTGAAGTACAATCCCGATGGTACTGTGGAGCGGCATAAGGCCCGTTTGGTTGCCAAGGGGTTTACCTAGACCTATGGGGTCGATTACTTTGAGACTTTCTCCCCTGTTGCGCGGCTGAATTCCGATCGTATTTTGCTTTCTTTGGCTGTAAACCTTGACTAGCCCCTTTTTCAGATGGATGTGAAGAATGCTTTCTTATATGGTAACTTGCAGGAGGAGGTGTATATGCAGCAACCTCCTGGGTATGTTGCTCAGGGGGAGGATAGTGTCCGAGTTTGTCGCCTTCATAAGGCAATTTACAAACTGAAATAGTCTCCTCGTGCCTGGTTTGATAAATTTAGCAGTGTTGTTGCTAGTTGTGGATTTTCTCAGTGCTACTCTGATCACTCTATCTTTGTTAGACGACAAGGGTCTAATGTGGCCATCTTAGCAGTATATGTTGATGATATTATTATCACTGGTAATGATGCTTCTGGGATTGCACAGGTGAAGACATATCTACTTGACAATTTTCAGATTAAGGATTTGGGTAACCTCAGGTATTTTCTTGGCATTGAAGTTGTTCGCAGTTCTCGCAGTCTAAGCTTGTCCCAAAGGAAGTATGTTCTTGATTTACTTGATGAGACAGGTATGACGGGTTGTAAACCTATTGATACTCCTATGGATCCTCATGTCAAGTTTGGTGCTTCTGATGACACAGCCTTTAGCGATCCACACCAGTATCGACGCCTGGTCGGGTAGACTTATCTATCTTACAGTTACTCGTCCTGATATCTCTTTTGCTGTGGGTGTTATCAGTCAGTTCATGCAGACACCTAAGCAAGTTCATTGGGAGGCTGCGTGTCGTATTTTACGTTCCCTTAAGGGTGCTCCTGGCAAGGGGCTTATCTATTGCCATCATGGACACACTAGCATTGTTGGATTTTCTGATGCCGATTGGGCTGGTTCAGATGGTGATCGTAGATCTACTACTGGTTATTGTACTTTCTTTGGTGGTAACTTAGTTACTTGGAAGAGCAAGAAATGACTCATCGTTGCACATTCCAAAGGCAGAGGTTTGAGTCATGAGCTATGGCTCACACAGCTGTTGAATTGATGTGGGTTCGTTCCTTTACTCATGAGCTTGGTTATTTCAGTGATCAGCCCATGGAGATGTACTGTAATAACCAGGCTGCTATCTATATTGCCAACAACCCAGTGTTTCATGAACGAACCAAGCACATTGAAGTTGACTATCATTTTGTTTGCGATGCTGTTCTAAAGAAGTTTATTACTACTCCTTTTGTTCGATCCCAGTTTCAACTTGGAGATATGTTTACCAAAGCTTTGTTTCGACCACAGTTTGCAAGTGGCTGTTCCAAGCTGGATCTTGGTGATGTCTACGCTCTAGCTTGAGGGGGAGTGTTAAGATTATCATGTTTAGTTATTTGGGGTTATTTCTGTCTTTTATGGTTCTTTCTAGTTAGTTCTATTTAGTGTTATGTCTCAAGGGTATTTTGGGTGTTTCTTATTGTAATTCACTTAAGGTTGATTATAAATAAAACCTGCCTCTCACGTTTTAGGAATTAACTAAATCGTGAGAAGTCTATTCTCTCTCTCTCGGTTTTTACTTCTTCTCTTCTCAGATCTTCTTCTTTCTTTTTTGCTTTCTTCTTCTAGATCTCTTGGACCAAGAATCTGTTGGTACTACCTATACATACAGCTTATGTGCACCAACCATGTAAATAGGCAACAGTTCATGGGACTTAATTTGGGTGCTTCTCCATTATTCTTCAGCAATGTTCTGATCTGAAGAGGTTAACCTATCTAATGAAATGATGTAAATTGTAAACCAAAAAAGATGTAGAGAAGGGAATCCTAAAGCAACTAGGAAAGGATGCGACTTTTGAATTCCTTGCAAAATGAATCCAGTATACAAGCCCATAGGATGGAATTTAGCAGAAGAGAATGAAAGTATCATGCCCAAGGCTGGGAATATTAATCATGCGGTGAAGACAGTTCATATTTGTAACATGGTACAGCAACAATGGAGGTCAAGAAGAAGAGGGAGAAAGAAGGAAGAAGAAAATGAAGAGAGGAAGGAGAAAAGGTTGCGCAGGAAAAGATAAGAGGCAGTAGTCGATGCCTCTTACCTATATTCATTCACATTACGTAAAAGCAGAAGTCAAATTACATAGGTGCCCTTTACTAACACCCAATACACATGTGCTTATTTCACATTCTATTTCCCATTCTACCCTTACAATATGAATTCTAACAAGGACACAGTATTCTTTTAGTAAAAGGTGAAAGAATAGTTTGCTCTATTCTCACAACATGCTGTACTTACCTAACCTGAAAGATTTGTGAACAGGAAGGCCCATGATCTAGGTTGGTGGCCTCCATTGCACTTGGGAGGGGTGCCTACTTAACATATATGAAATTTTTGTTTTAATTTTCTTATTAATTGGAGTATTCTGGGGATGTGCTTTACTAGCGGGTCTATGAGCCTTCAACCAAAAATATTTGAGATAAATATCACTCTCTTCACCTTACATGTCAACATAGATAGAAAGAGAGGTGAAGAAAGAATTATGGAATTTCTCTTAGTGATATACATATGGATAGACCTTAGATTAAATAAAAACTATCATAAGCATTGTTTTACACACTTTCTGACTACTTGAAAGCATAAAATATAATACTACCTTGTGTGCCCTGTATGCTTCTACTTCAACTGCTTTGGCAATAAAACAAAAGTATTAAGTCAATGTGAGTACATATTTTATTCCATGCTCTTAAACCAAAGTGAGAGCAATATACTGACCATTACAAAGAAGAGGTTCCAGATCTCCCTTCCCAGAAGCACTGCAAACATAATAGAAGCAAAATGTTAAACTGAATACTGAAATTGCAAACAAAAACTCTAATTTAATATTTATAATTCTTTAATTTTCTAGTTTGGAGTTTCAATCTTCCACAAGATGAGAAGAGTTTATGCTTGCTTGATTGTTATCTTGTGAGAAACAACTGCACCATGGAGAAAAAATTAACAATGACATAGAGTATCTAGATTAAGTGAGAACAAACATGATAATGATTTAGGTGTAGTATACTTCATAATTATAATCTATAGCTTCCAATGTTGAATAAGGGTCAATCAAAATACTGTTAAGGCAGGAATCTGACAAATTAGGTCTACCTAGTGCCATTAACACATATCTACTACAAACACACGATGTAGCAAAGCACTTTTGAGTATCGAAACGGTTTCCTTTTGGCTGAAAAGTTTAGAAAACTGTCCACAACATCTGTGCAAATCTAAGAAGCACTGATGACTGCTAAATAAAAGAAAAGGACATATTTCACTAGATTATAGAAATTTTATGAAAAATCACAGTAAAATATTGCAAATGACATATTAGCAATGTATTACAGAAATGAGAGAATATCTATTGCTCTTATCTGTATTTTACCCTACAAAAAAAGTACAGAACATTTACAGAGATTTTCAATCATTCATAGAAGAAAGCAATTACACTGAACTGACTGAGCAAAAAGTGCCATGTGTGTCAGGTTAAGTTCGATCACAAGCAGAATTAACGTACTCTAAAAGAGTCTGAGCAGCTTCCATGCATTCAGCAACCCGGCGATTATATCCAGGGTTATTCGGCAAAGCATACTTCAAGCCTGAAAATGCTAATAATATCTTGTATGCCTTTTTCCCCGTGGATTCTTCGATTTCATGGGACTTCGGTGGGTGGATGCGCTTGTGTTCCTTGGTCTACACAATCCAACAAAATGTATGAACTGCAATAAATAAGGTCAACAATACACAAACCTGATGGGTTCTGACTTTTAGGGCAATTGAAGCATATAAATAAGATATCAAACCTCATTGATGAGGAATAGATGAAACGATACATTGAATAGAGCAGTAAGGAGAAGTTGAATTAGACTAGATGACCCTGGATTGTATGGACAAGTTAACCTCAAGAAACAGTACAATTTTCTTTTATGCCTTTTGGTACTAATATCATTTTTAGTCCAGGAGTAGGGGTTATTTAGTTATTTAGACATTCCTATTGTAAGTCATGTCAGGGCCATGTACTCATGCTTGAGGGTGGACTATCTCGGCTGGAATTTTCGTTTATATGAAAATTCTTCAATTTCCATTCTGCAGTCAGTCCTTTTATCTCCATGCATAGCTGTATGCGGCTGTATCAGCATCAAAGCTAGTTTTAGCAGATGGAGGTAGTTGTGACATGACTGACGTCTGACCAATGTCATTAAACTCTCAATGAGGCCGGTTCTGAACCAGTGAGATCCAGTGGGAACTCAGCTTGCGACAGGATCACAAGGAAAAGGACAACCAGATTAGGAGAAAATTGAATAACTCAGCTAGATCAAATATGATGCGCATAAAATTCTGGTCGATTGCTCTAATCAGTCAATATAACAGGTTTACAGAAGATGATCTAAATTTGACGGACAGATTTAAAGATATGGAGATATCCCCATTGAAGTAGGATACTTGAAAGCTGAAGAATTTGATAATCAGGAACTCAGATTTCGAAACAGATCTTTCAGATACATTTCAGAACTGTTTTTTTTAAAACCCGAATGTTATCTGGGACCCAGGCCAGCCCCTAGAATTTTATTAATAAGCAATTTGCAAAGAAAAAACAAATACACAGGGGGGGGGGGGGGGGGAGGGACATGCCCGCCTTACCCCAACCCAAAAACAGAGAGAACGCACTCCAGTACTCTGAGAACCTCACCACCCAAACAAAGCCCCCAAAAGAACGACTACTTTCTTAAAACTGGGAAACCAATTGCATCCTCTCTAGTAATATGCCGAAGGTCCAAAGGTAAATTGGACTCTCCACTAAAGAACTTATCAAAAGCCGACTCACACATCAAGTTCGCCAGCCAATCCGCCGCTCTGTTGCCCTCACGATAGGTAAATGAAACCAAGGCCTAATCGAATCGATTAGATCCAGAGTTTCCCGAAACCAATACCAGCATTTGCAAAGACTAAAACGTCTTGTAGACACGCACTGGACTGTCACTGCTGAATCCGAGTTCACATGAACCCCCACGAACCCCATATCAGAGCATAATTTCAGCCCATCTCTCAAAGCTCTAAGCTCTGCAATAGAGTTAGAGCAGGCTCCGTAGTAATTGGCGAAAGCAGCAATCAGCTGACCCTACTTGTCTCGAATAATCTTCCCACCACCCCCTTCACCAGGGTTACCTTTGCAAGCCCCATCAACATTAAGTTTCACCACAGTGAACGGAGGGCACCAGTACACAGGGAAGGGAGATCTGTCAATAACCGGATGATGGGAAAGCCCGAAGTACTGGAGAACAAGCGATTCCCTCAAATTTTGGGATTTCACAAAGGCAGAAAAATAAGGAACTTCCATAATCCAATTCCTGATTACATCAACAATGCAACTGGCCGAACATGCTTTTTCTCCATGTCTTCGATTGTTTCTCTCTTTCCATAATTCCCATATTATGAAAGATGGGAGTAAGCCAGTAACACACCACATAGACCTCTTGACCATGCCAAAATAAAATTCTGCTTCTAATATTCTGCGTGGGAACCAACTCTACCTCAAACAACCTTGAGTAAAAACCCCAGACTTTGCTTGCAGTCCCACCCGACACCAAATAATGAGAAGCAGACTCACACTTAGGGGGACCACAACAACTGCATCTTGACGCTAATGGAATCCCCATCGCCATAATGGCATCATCCGTGGGAACCGTTCCACAAAGGACCTGCCAGGAAAAAAAACCAATTTTGGGAGGCAATGTCCGATTCCAAAACCAAGTGGCAAAAGATTTTTCCTGCGAAACCGGTCTTAATTCATTCCCCAATGCTTTAGTAGAGAGTTTACCATCACTCGCAGGAGTCCACACCAGTCTATCTTCCTGATTGGACAGAGACATTACCATTTAGAATACTGTCATGCACAACTGTTGAATCAATCATAAGCAACACATTCCGGTCCCAATTGCCTTCCACGCTAAGCACATCCATCACCCGAGTTGACAGATCAAGGTGAGCAGCCCCGTCAACACGATTTATCAAAGCACCCCACCCTGTCCAATCATCCAACCAAAAATTGACTTCTCCTTTAACAATCAACCATCAAGATTTTGAAAGAAGCAGCTCTTTATGCAATAAGGCTCTTCGCCAAGATACCGAGCCAACCGACCTCAAACCAGCCAAAACAATATGATCATTTTTGAGAAACTTTGCTCTACAAAAGGAGCACCATAATGAGTTTGCCGACAAGGACATTTCAGAACTGTTTAATAAAGGAATAAGTCCAGAATAGACACCGGAACTATTACGTCAACCAAAATCAGATGATATTCTTGGACAGTTTAATGGAAGCACCCATGAAGAGTACCATAAGATTGTTCAGAGGGTAAGAAGCAGTTTTTACTGGCCTGGTATGAGGGCTAACATAAATGAATTTATTGCTCAAGCCTCAAAGTGACACATGTCATGTCCATAAACTTGAGCAAGTCTCTCTTGCTGGGCTGCTCCAACCATTGGCTATTCCATTTCAGATATGGGAAGATATCTACATGGATTTTGTGGAAGGATTTCCCATCTCAAAAAGGGAAGTCTGTTGTTATGGTGGCCGTCAACAGGCTATCAAAATACGCCCATTTTGTTCCCTTATCCTATCCTTACACAGCTCTGGGAGAAACATCAAACAACAACTACTCAGCCTTATCCCAACTAAATTGGGTTGGCTACATGGACCCTTGCCCTCCACTCAGATCTATTCGAGGCCATACTTGATACAAGGCCTAAGGTATGCATGTCATTCCTCATCACTTCTCGTAAGATCATTTTAGGTCTGCCCCTGGTTCTTTTAGTTCCTTCAATCAGAATCAAATCACTCCTCAGTACGGGGGCATCCAAAGGCCTCAGTTGGACATGGCCATGCCACCTCAAACAACTTTCTCATAGCTTATCATGTATCGGAGCTACTCCCAAATCAGCTCTACTATGATCATCCCTTACTTTATCCTTTCTAGTTTTGCCACTCATCCATCTTAGCATCCTCATCTCCACTACACTAAGTATATCTACATTATGCTTCTTAACTGCCCAACATTCCGCACCATATATCATAGCCAGTCGTATGACCATCCTATAAAATTTTCCTTTTAAGTTTTAAAGGAATACACAGATCACACAACACTCCAGACTCATCTCTCCACTTCATCCATCCTATTTAAATTCTTTGTGAAACATCATCCCCTATATCACCTTCTTTATTTATGATGATTGAGCCCAGATACCTAAAATAATCATGTTTGATTGAGAGGAATGATTAGATTGCCTGTGAGACAGCCCTAATTTATTTATAATAAGTGACATATAGACAACTGTACAAGTAGAATAATGCCCCTATGGACAGATTTACGCTTATACCCATATTACATCTTTACAACACAACCCCCTCAAGTGGGTGCATAGATGTCACACATGCCCAACTTGCACACTATAGGATGAAACAATTTACTTAACCCCTTAGTAAAATCATTTGCTAACTGATCTCCTGATTTTACAAAAGGAAGAATACAAATCAGTCCTCGATCTAACTTTTATTTGATGAAGTGACGATCCATCTCCACATGCTTGGTGTAATCGTACTGGACTGGATTGTGAGCAATACTAATTGCGGACTTGCTGTCACAATAAAGCATCATAGGAAGGGAAACGGGAAGGTCCAGATCTTTCAAGAGACCTTGAAGCCACATCACCTCACAGATGCCATGAGACATGGCATGAAATTCAGCTTCAACACTGGATTGAGCAACAATTGCATGCTTCTTATTCCTCCAAGTAACTAGGTTGCCTCTTACAAAACTACCATAACCGGTGGTATGCCGATCATCTAGAGATCTGGCCCAATCAGCATTAGTACAGGCCTCAGCTCATAAATAGCCGTGAGAAGAGAGGAGGATTCCCTTTCAAGGTGCAGACTTCAGGTAGCGTAAGATTCAGAACACAGCTTCTAAGTGTGAGGAATAAGGATCATGCATATACGGGCTTACTAGACTAACAACAGAGGCAATATCAAGGCGAGTGTGGGAGATGAACATTCGCTTCAAGAGGAGTATTTGAAAGCCTACAACCCGGCATCCCTGTTTCAGATAAAAGATAAAGAGTATATTTTCATTGATATAGGAAAATGCCCTTGGTGGAAGGGGCAACCTCAATACCGAGAAAATAACATAGTTTGTTTTTCCTATGTCACTTCCAGTCATAGTTCGAAAATTCGTTTCGTTTCGGTACTTCGGGCTGACCAAAATATCCGAGATATCCGAAATTTCGGATATTTCGGTCGAAATTTTGCATTTTCCTATTATGTTTTGGTAGGTAATTTCGGTGGGTTTTAGACCAAGTTAAGGCCTAAAACTTCATGGAAACCCTATTTTAGGTTATATAAACACATTTAAATGTTCAAATTGCAAAAATAGTCACCCAAAGTGGTGTTTTGGATTTGCACCATTGATTGGCAATGTATGATCGAATCCTAATGTATAACTTAGTTAACTATACATACACATTGTTTAAGACTTTAAGTACTAGAGGACATAATAAATTGATGATTAATAAGCAATTTAAACAAGTAAATTGACTTGGAAGTTGGAAACATAAAGTGAATGACTCATAAGTCATAATATGAAGTACAATAAGTAAATAACAAGTTAAGAAGATGATATCAATATGACAATATCCCAATAGTCCAATACAAGTCAAGTAGTCATCTAGTGACTCAAATGTTGACAAATATTCTAATAATAATTACTCTGACTTCCAGGATCGACCCAACTCATAGTCCGATGGAGCAGACGTGCATTTTTCTCCGACTGTAGGACAAATGAATGCCATGTCATAGTATGGGAGAAGTGAAAGGATGAAGAACAAGGAGAAAAAAATCCAAAAAACCAGAGCATGTTAAGTCTCGGTCGAAATTTCGACCGAGACTAGCGAGTTTTGGTACTTATAAAGCTACTTTTGAAAAAGGAATCTCGATATCTCACGAGATTTTTATTTTGTCTCAAGATATCGTGAGATGGTCAAAATTTCGACCAAGTTTTTGCATTTTTTTTATTCGAGTTGCTGTTTCGTTTCGGTCAGGTTGAGATACTTGAAATATTCGAGATCTCGACTCAGATTTCGCGAGATTTAGTACTATGCTTCCAGTGACTTCTAGGTCTTTGATCTCAAACTCTTGACCAAGGTAAACCTTCAAGCGAGAAATTTCCTCCATGTCACTTCCAGTGACTACAATGTCGTCAACGTACACAATGAGAATAGCAATCTTAGAACCAGTCTGCTTAATGAACAAAGTGTGATCAACATTGCTTTGAGTATAGCCTACAGATACCATAGCTTTGTGGAATCTCCCAAACCAAGCACGAGGAGATTGATTTAACCCATACAGAGCTGGCTTGAACTTGCAAACCTTTCCTTGGTTTTCTGACATGAGAAATCAGGAGGAATTTCCATGTACACTTCTTATAATTTACCATGAAGAAATGCGTTCTTGACATCAAGTAGTTGCAAGTCCCATCCTAGATTCACAACATAGGAAAGAATCAAATGGATTGAATTCATTTTTGCAATTGGTGTGAACGTCTCTAGGTAATCTAGACCATAAGTCTGAGTAAATCCTCTTACAACCAACCTAGCCCTGATCTGGTCTGATGAGCTTGACCCACTACAAAAATGTCATTGTCAAGCAAATAAAGACCACCATGTACCCTACCACAGTCAATCATTTTCCCGTTACTAGATCCTAAAAAACACAGTGGGAAGAGAAAAAAGTCACTTTACAATTCAGATCAGTGTTAAGACGGCTGATAGAAAGAAGATTTGTAGAAAATCTAGAATATGAAGAATAGATGTTAAGGATAAAGAGGGAGAACAAGTGATATAACCATTTCTAGAAACCAAGGAGAGGGAACCATCAACCACTTGAACCTTGTCTTTCCTAGAACAAAGGGAATACTGGAAAAAAGAGACTACAAGAGCCAGTCATATGATCAGTGGCACCGGAGTCAATGATCAAGGACGAGAGATAATTGTTGCACAATGACCACCAAAAGGAATACTTGAGTAGGCAAGGTGGGAGTCAGAGGAGACCAAAGTAGATGTAGAGGCAGAAGCAGGAGCAGTGGAAGGCTCCAATCGAGTCATCAAACACCGACGTATAGAAAGCAAATCTTGAGAAAGAGAGGAACAGGTACTATCATGAGCAGGTTCAGAGGTCTCTATGTGATGTGCAGCCTGGGAGGATCGACCACAGCCACGGCCTCGTGAGGAGGAGGTAGGTCGGCCATGCAGCTATCAGCAAAAGTCCTTGGTATGACGTTTCTTGCCGTAGTAGTCACACCTGACCGGTTCCCTATCAGAGGAGGCACGATCAGTGGAACGATCATTGGATTGAGGAACACTTTTAAGATATGGACCTAAACAGTACAGCTGATCAATCCTGAGTATTATGTAGTAACATAGCATTGTGGCGGCTATACTCCAACTGGATCAATGAAGAAGACTGGTCCAAGGTAGGGAAAGGGTCTCGGCTAAGTACTTGGGCACGAATCTGATCATACACAACATTAACCCAGCTAAAAAATCATAAACCGGAAGCTTATTGTTGCTTCAGGAAATCGTCCGATGGTCCTTCGAGTGCCGTAACCTGCAAAAGAACCTGGGTGACAAAGGAGAATAGGTGTGGCTCTGGCCTAGGACTCTCCGATGCCTAAGTTAGATCTCTCTGAGCAAACAGATGAGTGAATAAAATTCAAGATGCCTGATGGAGTAACATACCTTCCTTTTTATAATGGAGTATGGCGGTGCGAAGAATCCTAGTTGATGGTGAATAATCCCCGTAGCCGATAGAGTCCAGGAGTGTCAGGGGTCTTCCATGGTTGGTTGCTTCTCTACGGGGAGGTAGTGTCCTGATAGGAATGGTGTTTCCAATTGATAAATGTAAAGTGTTTGTGTCCGTCTTGGATTGTGTGATTGATGGAGGATGGTGTAGAGTCCTGAAGGTGGTAGAAGTCTTGTCTATGACGGTGGTACAGAGTCCAGGTGGCGGTGTACCTCTTATTGGGGACGATGGTAGTATCCTTGTCCAGGTCCGTAGAGGGTGGTCGTTTGGGCCGCGCCCATAGAGGGTCGTGTGGTTCGCGTCCACGGTTGGTCTTTCGCTGGCCTGGCCTTGGTCCACCTCCTTGGGCCAGGGACATGTGGCGACCTTTGATTGGTTGGTGTGATTTTGGGTTTATCATTTGCCCCCCACTCTCTTGGATTAGAATGTCCAAGAGAGTAGACTTTGCATTTTTTGCTTTGTAGCTTTGTCTCCCTTGCTCTATTCTAGTCTCTTCTTATGTGGTAGATAAGCCTTGGTAGTCGTTCAACCTTGGTGGCTTTGAGCCTTAGTGGTTGTCGAACCTTGGTGGTCTATTGTGCCTTGGTAGTCTAAGGACCTTGGTGGCCTTATGCCTTGGTGGTCTATGGACCTTGGTGGCACTGTGCCTTGGTGGTCTATAGACCTCAGTGGCATTATGCCTTGGTGGTCTATGGACCTTGGTGGCATTGCGCCTTGGTGGTCAATGGACTTTGGTGGCTTTGAACATTGGTGGTCTACGGACCTTGGTGGCCTTGCGCCTTGGTGGTCTATGGACCTTGGTGGCACTGTGCCTTAGTGATCTACTGGTCTATAGACCTCGGTGTCCCGGACCTTGGTGGCACTGTGCCTTAGTGATCTACTGGTCTATAGACCTCGGTGGCATTGTGCCTTGGTGGTCTACGGACCTTGGTGGCACTGCGCCTTAGTGGTCTACCGACCTTGGTGGCACTGTGCCTTGATGGTCTACGGACCTTGGTGGCATTGCGCCTTGGTGGTCTACCGACCTTGGTGGCACTGTGCCTTGGTGGTCTACGGACTTTGGTGGCATTGGACCTTGGTGGCCTTGCGCCTAGGTGGTCTATGGACCTTGGTGGCACTGTGCCTTGGTGGTCTATAGACCTCGGTGGCATTGTGTCTTGGTGGTCTACGGACCTTGGTAGCATCATAGCTCGAGAACTCGCGACATCTCGCCGAGTTTCTCGATTTTTCGAAATCCCGAGACGAGACTGCCTATGAGTCTCAAAATGTCAATATCTCGCCCAGATCTCGGATCTCGGAGAGATCTCGGTTTGACATAGGAAAATGCCCATATAGGTCTTTTATATGAATGCCAGATCTCGAGATCTTGCTGGAAATTCTTGGTATATAGACACCTATCTATGCCAGGAACCAAGACAGACAAGATAGACACTTATTTATGCCTAATATCATTTAAGTAAATGTATTTGTATTTCATTTACTTAAAATATTATTCATAAATAAGCAAATACCCCCCTATTTGAATCTGTTAGAAGAATGTACCCCAGAATACCGTGGGGGTATTCTGGTCCTTTTGGGGGTATTTTATGTTATTAAGTGTTTAGTTGGCTGTGTGGGTTTAGTCCCACATTGCCTAGCTTATGTAAGTTGTAACTTCCCCTCTATTATAAATAGAGGGGGTCTTTCTTTCATTAAATCAAGCAATTCTATTATTTTCTTCCTCTCTCTAACCCACGGTTCTACCAACATGGTATTAGAGCTGGTCTGATCTAGGTTAGCGAGAGAAAAACCCTATTTTCTCCCTTCTTTTCCTCCAATCGATCTCTCCTCTTCTCCCTTTTTTCTCGTTTTTTCTTGCTCCTGTTTTTCTCCTTTTCAGCACAAAAACAGGGGCAGCACTAATGAGGTAAACATCATATCGATGATTTAGTGCTGCCCCCTTTCTCTCCTATCTTTTTTTATTAAAAAACAGCTGGAAGCCTCTTCTGCGATTTTGGGGTTCCTCCTTCTTTGAGATCAGATCTCGATAAACCTGATCCTCTAATAGAGGAACACCCTAAGCAGCCTTTTTCCAGCCCTATGTTACCCTATTCCTACACCTAACTTCCCTCTTTGCTTTCTCTCCATCAATGATTATTTTTTCCAGCCTAGATCCCCTAATCGATCTCAACTTGTCAGGGTTTTTCAAAACCCAGACTCCAATCAATTTTAGGGTTTCCCTTTTCAGATGCAGCTAATTTTTTGGGGGTGATTCCCTATTACTACAAGCCCTACTCCCCCTAAGTTTGGACCCTTTCTGATGGCTGGATTTGTTTCTACAGCAAAAATTCCTTAACTTGCTAATTTAGTTACCTGCCAAAAACTCAGATTTTCAGGTTTCAGTTTTTGCTAATTTTTGGAGGGCTGATTACTCCCACTTCAAGGACCAATCGACCTCAATATTGCACCTATCCAAGTTTTTTGAAGACCCTTACCCCAATCGATCTCTTCTTTTCAGGGTTTTCCAAAACCTAATAAAAATCGATTTGGGCTAGTTTTACCTTGTGGTACTTTTGAGAACTGTATAGCTGTAACACAAGCTTTATCCTTTATATAAATGAAATATCACTTAGACTTCTCTTATTACTGATGTTACCTCTATTATTTAAATTGTTTCCGCTGCCTCTGATTACTGTATTTGTGAGATATGTTTGTAAATGGAGTACTGCACTTGCGATCCTTGGGGTTGGTTGGATGTCAGTCATATCCAGTCACACTTGGCCCTTATTGACCGGGCCGGGGTGTGACAATATCTTCCATGTACACCTTCATAGCTTCTACAATCTTTCCCAACATGTCCATTCAGATCACCCCCGATAATACTGGATAAAGATTTAAAGAATGATGTGGAGAATGTTAACAGATTTAGAGATAGGATTATATCCATCAAGCTTGTGTTAGAGAAAGAGGTTGTCAACATAATTAGCACCACACACCTCAAGTAGGATTGGATGAAAGTAGTAATTACAATTCTGGGAACACATGAAATTGAGTCATTATTTCATTATAAATGCTTTAAAAAAAAAAGATAAAAATTCTGAACAATCTTTCAACAAATACAATCATGTCAATTGGGAATGATCTCGTAAAAAAATGTAACAAAATAAGAAAATCCTGGCCTATTTTTGACCCGATATGGAACCCAAACATCTGAATGCACTAAGGAAAATAAAGACGGGCTCCTAGACACACTATGAGAAGGAAAAGCCGAACAATGATGCTTAGTGAGCTCACATGCTTCATACTCAAGGTGAGACACAGATTGCAACTAGGTACCATTTTTTAAGTCTGGACAACGACAAATGTACAAGCCGAAAAATGTCATTGATAGGGGAAACACCATTAGAGGTAGTAACAGTAGCCATAGAAACGCATCATAAGCAAGCATGCAAGATAATACAGCCCATCCTTCTCATGCCCTCCACCAATTGTTATTTGTCTAAAGATATATAAGAAGTATAAAATGTAACAACACAATTTAGTACTTTGGTGAGTTGACTAACAGAAAAAAGATTCAAAGGTAACTAGGGAGCATAAAGAACAAAAGATAAAGAAATGGAAGTAAGTGACACTCTATCATGGCCAATGACTTGAGTAGAAGACCCATTAGCAAGAATAACACGAGATGGATGATGAGTCTTATAAAGGGAAGAAAACAAACTTGACTTACCAGTCATATGATTAGAGGCAGCTGACTCAATGATCCAAGAAGTGGGAGGTGAGGGGGATAAAAAACACAGTTTCTGTACACTTGTACCTGTATGGGCCAGTGTAGCCGTGGATAAGGAAGACCATGACTCAAGCTACTGCCCACACTTCAATAACTGAGTGACCAGATCATCACGAGACAAGGATCCTGATGTATTAACTCTAAAGGAAGTACAAGATTAGTGTCGCCAGATCACGCCATGTTAGCACTTCCATTAGACACTGTTTTATTGGGAAATCCATGGGCCCACTAAGGCTTACCATGTTTTTCCCAACATGTATCAATTGTATGATTAGACTTGCCACAATGTGTACAATGTCGTAAAGTCTGGTCCACCTGTTGTCCACTACACAGTCTACACTGTACCACGTCCACGTCCACCTAGTGAACCACAGCCCCTACCAGGAAATCTAGAATCATGACACAGCCACCACTGCTAACAACAAAAACCAAGGTTCTAAATCTCAGTTTTGAGGCCGGTTTCAGTCAGTCCCAAAACCAAGACGTGTCGGATCTCGTTTCGAGGTTTAGACACTGGATTTTGACCCTAGGCCTCCCTAGGTTGAAACCTAGGGTTTCGAGTTTCGACTCTGGGTTTCATTTCGCCCTGGCCCGAACCGGAGATTTAGTTCCATGACAAAAACAGATTTCCTTAGAAGAGGAGGGTGAATCAGCTCTGGTATGAGGCAGAGAGACAATACGCTAAATGCGAGAAAATGCTTCATTCAAAGAAGACATCTTTTCACCATCCTTGGCATTAATATAAACCTTAACAGCTTGAGCGCAGAACAAATAATTAGAAACTCCATTGATTTTAATAGAAGTAATTTAGACATTGACAGTCCACAAGAGGCTTGGAAGTTGGAATCAGCCATCATATCAGAAAATAATTGACAGCAAAAGAGCAACCAGCAACTATAACCGTAGGTAATATTATAGCAGCAGAAAGGTGCAGAGAAGTTTCTCAATACACAGCCACAGGAGAAAATAAATGGGATTTTTGGAAAACTCCCAAATGGCATGTGTGCGATGCAGAAAATACACCGGCCACCACTAGAAACAACCTTACAAGCAGTTGGTAACAGTTAAAAGAAATACCAACCGCAAGGGGCAGAAAACCCTGGAAGGAGAAACCCAAGAACTTGCAACTGGCTGATCTGATCAGCCAGAAATTTCAGTTGGATGGAATACTTAACAGCGAGATAAAACCAGCAAAATTTGAGAACAGGTGACGGCTGAATGTTCATTTATGGATCAGCCACAAAAATAGCAGGTATTCAAGAAACTACATAAAGAAGAACCTGGCCTTCAAGAAAATGCAAGAAATATGTCATATACTGACCATAAACATCCACAGGTCTCAAAATACAAAAAGAATAGAAGCCAAGGGAGAAATTTCAAAACAGTGACAGAAACCCTAGTTTTTCAGCAACCACAGGGAATGACAGCATGTGTTCAATAATCTACATCAATATTCAAATAAAAACAGCAACAGAGCATGATGGTACCAACTAAGGTTTCACTACAAAACAGGACACAGCATAGCTCGCTGCACACCACAAGAGAAAGAAACCCCAGGGTGACTATCAAAACAGAGAAATATAATGTAGCACACACTGATAAGCCTGCTCTGATACCATGAAACAATATCAAAGGCAGATTATCAGCCTTATTCAAGAGAAAGAGAGAAGAGACGAGAGAATGAAAGGGGCCGCAAGCCTTGAAGAAGAAACCAGGTTCACGGTTTGGTTGAATGAGCAAACCGTGAAATATTTCAATTTCTCAGGCTGTTTAGTATGATTTTTGCACCCAATGTTAGAGAAATTAAAATCAGGTTGAATAGAAATCTTGAAATAGCTGGGGAGCTATTTTTACAATTTCTATTCCAATTGATATCAATATATTCATGAATTTTCTCTCTATCTTGCTTTGAATCAATATGGACAAAACAACATTGTCTATGCATTTATCATTATTAGGATTTTATTATTCATATTTTATTTATCATTATTATTATTACTATTATTATTATTTTTGTTTATTATAATATTTATTATTATTATCATTGTTAATTTTATTATTATAATAATAATAATAATAATAAAATATTATTATTATCATAAATAGAGAGAATCAATTATTAGAATTGAACATGGAATTCTTATCCTTGAAATAATTTCAATTGATTTAACCAAAAAATTTCAATTTCTTGACGAAAAAACTATTTGTTGAGTTATTTTAATAAATCAATCTGAAAATGAAATATAAATCCAACCAAAAAGAGCCTAAATTAATAACACTAATCAAGTATAAGAGAATAAGAACAGCAGCACAAAATCCACTCTCATTGACAATATGGGGTTATAACATAGGGGCTGAAGTCCAAAAACATTAACTCAGTGCAGGTCTATGTGGGAAACAACGAATAAAGGTCCAAGATTTGATGAGGATCTTATTAGTCAACATCATGAAAATTAAGACCAGATTTTTCAAGAACAAAACGAATATTCTAGATGGTGTCTGATATTGGCTATTGTTTAACTGAAGAACAAACCAAATCATTTAAGTTTGAAAACAAATACATTACCTTGCAATTCATGCAAGTTAGGCAACCATAACTAGAAAGTAGTATAGCCGATTGATCCAAAATACCATTTCTTAGACCTAAATATTCATTTTCAATTATCCTGCACAAAACCCAAAAAAAGTAAGATTTGTGAGAATATGATGGCATAAGAACATATGAGAAAAGAAGACATCTGTGGATGTAGACATGAAACAAACTGTGATTAAACTAAGGAAGTGAATTTTTAGAATATCAGACTACTTTGTCCAAATATTTCCAGTAAGACCATGAAAAGTTTGATTTTTCACTTAATTTTTCTCTAAAACTCTTATATGCAAACGTCAAGCATCTGAAATGGCTTTTTAATTTCTAAATCTAATTTAACAGTATGTTAGGTTGGTTTTCAACAGTATTAAATAATTGCACTAAATATTACGAGGAAAGACGCATGTTGCATTCTATTGGTCTTAGTCAAATCTATTGTAAAAACTAATTATAGAAAATGTTTCAAAATAAAAAAATTAAATAATGCCAAAAAGTAATAAATATAAATAAAACTTACGAACAATGTAATACCGGGTCCCTAGAGATCTAATACAACATGTTCTAGTGAAGAGGGGGGTGTCAAGTAAATATGTGGATGTCATTAAAGATATGTATGAGGGCGTGGTGACTAGGGTGAGATCTGTGGGAGGCCAGGGCAAGGAATTCCCAATTACGATTGGATTATATCAAGGCTCAGCCTTAAGTCCTTATCTTTTTATGCTTATCATGGACGATATAACCAAGAGAATTCAAGACAAGGTCCCATGGTGTATGCTCTTTGCCGATGATATCGTTTTGGTAGATGAGACAAAAGATGGGATTAACTCTAAGTTAGAGCTTTGGAGGTCAACCTTGGAAACAAGAGAATTTAAGATTAGTTGAACAAAGACGGAGTATATGATGTGTAATTTTAGTCACACTTTGATGGAT
This sequence comes from Telopea speciosissima, assembly GCF_018873765.1. Lineage (NCBI taxonomy): Eukaryota > Viridiplantae > Streptophyta > Magnoliopsida > Proteales > Proteaceae > Telopea > Telopea speciosissima. The sequence continues at coordinate 32,640,882 of NC_057920.1, read as the reverse complement.
ACTGATATGGTGCGAATTGAGGAAAGAGAGATACCCCAAAGTGACTATTTTAGATATCTGGGGATCAATCATTGTTAAGATATACCAGAATACCAACCATGGGGGGTATTCTGGTCTTTTTCTACTTTATTTTATGTTTATTATTCTGTTTTATGTATTCCTAGATTCGTAGTCATATTTCGGCTAGGACTAGGGCTATTTTAGACTTTTGATTTGTATTTTTCATTCTATAAATAAAGGACTTGACTGATCTAATCGATCACTCAAGTATTCTCCCAATAATCTCTTCTAATATGGTATCAAAGCAGGTCTCTGAGATCTAGCTTGGTTCCTAGCCCCACCCCTTCTTCTATTGTCCTCTTTTCCATCTTTTTTCCACTCGATATCCATTTCCCTCCCCTCCCACTTGAATTTCTTCACTTTTTTTCTGTTTTTCCTTCTCCAATTAGAGCAGATCTAATGAGGTGATCTGTGAGATAGATGCTGCCCTAATTTATCACCTCACCAATTGATGATTTAAGAAGGTTTTTTGGTTCGATAGCCGCTGTCCACACTTCTGCGATTTTTTTTGGAGTTCTCTCCTGTTGAAGATCAGTTTCTCCTTGCAATTAAAGCTGGTTTTCTTGGGATCCATCACTGCAGGTTTTCTGGACAGCTGCTGTCTCTGTTTCCCTTCCCACCATTGAGGCATCTATCCATATCGATCTCCTCTCCAGGTTTTTTTGAAAAAAAACCCTGCTAATTCTCGATTTGGTTTTTTCTCCTCTCTGCGTGGGCTGTTGTTTTGAACACATCTGCATCAACTTTCAAGGCTGGTTTTGCAGTATTTTATCACTGTTTGAAGACCTCTAAATCTCTAATTGAAGACCCCTAAATCTCAATCGATTTTTCTCTTCTAGGGTTTTCCTCAAAACCCTAACTATCGATTTTTGGATTTAGGGCTGCTTGTTGCTGCCAAAGGGATTCATTCATCTATCAAATTTTTTATTTCTGTTTTGCTGCCACTGTTTTGACTACAATATGGGGGACTCAGAAGTGACCACGGCCAACTCTGGAGTTGATTCCCAGCCACGGACAGAATTCCTCCCTTATGCTGCATCTATTAAACTTGATGGATCAAATTACCTCATATGGGCCAGATCTCTCTCCTTGACTGTGGCTGGTAGGGGACTCAGTGGGCATCTTAATGGCACCTCCAAACAGCCTACTGAAGAAGGCACTACCAAGACCCGATGGGCTGCCAATGATGCTATGGTTATGTCTTTTGTCTTGAACTCCATGCCACAAGAGCTTTCCAGCCAATATCTTCTTCTTGACACCGCTGCACAAATATGGGCTGCTGCTAAGGGCACTTATGGACAATTGGGGAATGATGCACAGGTGTATGACATTTGGAAGACACTCCATTCTACTACCCAAAAGGAGCTGTCTGTGACTAAGTACTATGCTGTCCTCAAAAGTCTGTGGCAACAATTGGATCACTATGCCCCCCTTCAGCTCACCACAGCTGCATGATGCAACAATTCTATGTTGACAACCAACAGAGTTTTGTCGCACATAACTTTGTTCTTTTTTCTGATGACAAAGATTTGATTTACAAAGAATCATCTTCCGAAGAGTCCTCTTCAGACTCTGAATCTGATGCCCTTCCCCACAGTACCCCCACTGTCGGCGAAAGTTCCAAGCGTAAGATGGACAAACATGACCATCTGGACACTGATGAGGATTTCCAACCTCAGACAGGCCAACGCGAATCTTTTGATCACGACACTGTTTTTGCCACAGAGACAGAGGGTCTTTATACCCGCAAAGATGACCTTCACAAGTATGGATTAGCATCCGGAGGTACCTACCTCGACCTAACCCATATCCCTATTAAGGACTACGATAAGGCCATTAATGAATGGGCACAAACTTTTGCCATTCTAATTGCAAATTATAAGGCCACCTGGTCCGCGGACAAATTCTTGGAATACCTAAGTGGTTCCCTCCAAGGGAATGTCCTTCAATTTATTAAGAAGTTCGATCAAACAGATGATGGGAAAGTAGCCAAAACTACGTTACTAACCTATCAACAGAACTTCGAAAAAATTTTAGCTGAATTCTCCAAACTCATTAAAAATGAATTTTGTGGTTTTCATGCTACTGATAAACTTGCAGAAGATATCAGTTTTAATTTAACCAAGATCAAGCTTAACAACCTCCTCGAGTTTGAAGTTTTTTCTAAAAAATATATGAGCCTCTACCAAATGCTAGATTCCTCAAAATCTGCACATTGGAAAGATCAGTTTTTCCCTAAGTTACCCCCACCATGGGATGAACTATGCCATAGTACTTATCCAGCTTTTGTCAACGACTCCAAAAGCGCTGATACACTTGGAAATCGAATTAATTTCGTTTTCAGGCATATTCTGGATCATTGTCTTAAGGCCCGAGCAGCCAAAGCCCTTAAACACAAGATCTCTCCCGGTCTGTGTAAAGATCTGCTCAATAACGAATTTGACTTCGGTACAAAGCCGATTCTTCATCGTTCTCATAAACACAAATCTAAGTCCAAATATACCAAACGGTATTGATGGAAATCATATAATTGCAAGGACTTTCCCTCAGACCTAAGAAGTCGTTTACCCACAAACGCTTTATTAGGAAAAAATCCCCTTACACTAAATCTAAACGTGACAAGACAAATTGCACTTGTTACTTGTGTAATGAAAAAGGACACTTCGCTAACAAATGTCCAAACAAATCCAAGAATGCCCGTCAAATGATTCGTTACCTAAACAAATTAGATTATGAAGTAATCTTCTTTTCTGAAGTTTCAGACCCCACTGAACTTCTTTATGAATTAGTCTCTGAATTTGACGGCCAAACGTCTGACGACAAATCTGATTTTATTTTTATGGAAAATGAGACACAGGAACCCCTTCCTTCAAACTCATCTACCCCTATTGAGATCACGCCTATTTCGGCCTCTGAACTCGAATCTGTCGCTCTCAACGACCTCGTGAGAGAAGACGTTTCTTTTGACCCCAATCTCTTTAATAAAATAAAAGAGGTTACTCCTGATGAGGTTTACAAGCTATCCAAGCTTAGTAATCTCTGGTCTCGGCGTTATTTTGACCAAGCTTGTGGTAATACCACTACCCAGTCTACTGATGACACTAGTCTTGAAATTTCTTTATTCAACCCTGACCAAATCAAAAGATTGGTTAAAAAACATCCTAAACTGAGATACATACACATTGGTCTCATACAGGTTGAACTCACTGCTCTTTTTCGACAAGGTATCGACGTACCAGCCTACGTCAGTGGCATTTCCGAACCATCGACTACCTTAGAGTACAAAGCTCTAAACGTTCCAATTAGCTTAGGAAACAAAGATTTTCTTATTCCCAAAATTACTTGTTTTCCTAACATGCATGGTGATTTTATCTTAGGCACAAATTTTCTTTCAAATATACGCCAATCACCATTCTCCCTCGTTTTTTTCAGATCCAGCACCCTACTGGCCCTGTTGAGTTAAAATTACTCACATCTCACTCTTCTCAATGTGATAATGGTTTTACCCAAGAACCAATTAATGTCACAACTAAAGAACAAACCCATTGGCTTCTTACCCTTCTAAAGCCCAACTTTAGTAATTATCCCGCTCTTCCCTTCTCTTTATAAATTTGGTATCAGAGCTTTAGTACGCTCTCCTCTTTTGTAAAGGCACTCTACCCCAAGAGTATAGAATTTGCTAATGAACGTTGAATAGCACCGAGGATCTACCCAAGATCGTCACTTCTATTCTCCGATCTGCAGCAGAGTGAAAGCGGAGAACTCATCTCCAACTATTTGTAATTTTTGTAAAGGTATTATGAAGTAAAATTCTTGTAGTTTTCTTCTTTTCCTTTTCTGTTAGACCTTGCCTTTACCGGCAACGACATATCACAACAGAAGTCTACCTGCGAATTGGTAGATCGATGAGGGTTACCCCCTCTGAGTGCAGCGACGGATCTATTCTTTGATCAACAGCACCTGCTAAGCACACACCTCTTCTGGTACTGTCCCTCAAGGACGGATTTTCCGTTAACGAGTGGCGAAGTACGAAGTTTTAATTTTAAGATTGTTTTTATCATCGTGATTTCCACGGCCATATTTTCTGTAGTGGTGGTGATGCCCTGCGAAACATTGGTTTAAAGAACCGAAAGTGTTTGGACCTTTGTCCTGCCGATACTATAGAACGGGTTTAGCCCCCAGGAAATTATCCCTTTATTAACAATCACTATTATGGCTTTTGCTCCCCCTTGTTATGGTGATCCATCCCTCCCTTACCCCCATGGCACACATGCACTACCAGGTGATGTAAGTGGCCCTCTTAATTTTCTTATTGATGTCTCTAGATAATAAGGAAAAATTATCCAAAAAATTAGATAATACTCTCACTCTTCTGTCCGATCTGGATGACAACCGACCAAATACTCCACCTAATATTCCTCCCCGGGATACCTTTTTAGTTATTAGCACTCTTTCTGAGGATGAACACTCAGACGATTCTCAGATATTGGATGATTTTCTTTATTTAAAGGAAATTATGGACCATTGGAAAGACCGTTATAAAATATCTACGGACCCCAAGGACCAAGACCGACTCTTCAGCATGGATGAAGTGGTTGGCTATGGTAGCTGCTTCGTCTTCATCGGTGATGAGAGCCGGTTCCTGAACTGTGTAACAGGACGCTGGTTGGAGGTGCCAAATTTGATATGGCTGGTAGAAGCGTTCTCTATGTCGCCATCCCAAAGTACTGGTAATGGTGAATTCGAGTCCACCTGAGAATCTCCAATTGGCAGTAGCATGAACGACCATCGTTCTGATCATCATGGGCAATTGGTCGAGGACAGCGGTGCAGTCACTAGAGAAGACTAGTTGACCAACGAGTTCCCATTCAACAGCAGCAATACTCCAGGGTTCGTGTCCGGGGTAAAAGATCAGACGGTGCTGTTGATGATGTGTTCTCATAATATTTTTTGGGAATTCCAACATAAAGCTTTTGTTGCGCTGGTATTGTTCTTCATTACAATGACTTTGTTTCATAGGGAAGATTTCTTTTGGAAGGATTTCTTGAGCCTTCTTGTATAACCATATTTTTCTGATTTTAAAGAAGAGCGGATCGTTAAGATAATGCATTCAGAAATCTGAAGAAAGCTTTGTACTTTCTCAGGAGAAGTAATATTGTCCCAATCAATTTGTTTAATTGAGTCCAATATAATGGTTTGTAAGTCCAGTTGTTTCTGGTAAAAGAAACCAAGTGTTTTAGAGAAAGTGGTAAATGTAGTCTGGAAAGGTTTCTTTTGTCCGGCTAACTGAGTCTTCCACAAAGTGTTAATGTGATGAGACCATTTGGTAGGTACACCATCATGTTTAAAGAAATCAGTAGTGTTTGTCACTGACTGAGAGAAAGAAGATGGAGCAATAGCCAACTACTTCATCCATGCTGATCAGCTATACAAACTGTCCCTCATTGCTCTACACAAAGAAGCATTGACACTCATCTTCCCCAACGGATGCTCCAAGTACCGTTACCTTGTCTCAGACGGCCGACGAATCTTTGTCACCCAATTTCTTATGGATTACGAGATCCCTGATGAAATTGCCGCCGCCTCCTTTGAGTTAGTCCAGAATCTGCAAACACTCACTCTGTTAGATGTCCCGGCTACTCTCCTTGCCGAAGTCGAAGAAGCCCTGGAAGAAATGGCTGCCCATGAACTTGCTGAACAAGTGACCGCCGAGAACCTCTCTCCAGCTCACTGCGTAGATTCCGACATCAACCTTGAGTCTGATTAACTGTGGACCCCAGAAGTGGACCCCAGTAGTGGACCCCAGCCGACGTCTGCTTACATCACTATGGACCTATGAATAGTGATCGTCGCCCTACGTCACCCCCACGTCAGCAAAGATTCGGATTTTATAAATTTTTTTGAAATCCGACCTCTATATAAGAGAGCGTACTAAAGCTCTGATACCAAATTTATAAAGAGAAGGGAAGAGAGGGATAATGGAGAAAGAAAGGGTAGAAGGTCAGAGAGGACGCTAGAAGGTAAGAGGGGGAGCGGAAGAATGTCTAAGAGAAGAGAGGAGCTTCTGCTTATTCAGCTTATGTGGATAAGTTTTGTGTTTATGACTTCCTGGCTGGTCTTAATGCTGATTATGATCCAATCCGTGTGCAAGTCCTTGGTAGGGTGCCTTTCCCTACATTAGAGCAGGCCTTCTCTTATGTTCTTACTGAGGAAACACGTCGGGCTGCAATCATGTTGGGTCCTTCTGTTGAAAGATCAGCCCTACAGGCTGTTGGTTCTAAAGCCACTTCTTCTGACTCTACTGCTACTGCCACTGCCACTGCTACTGCTGCTGCCCCTCTAAAGGAGCCTGTCAAGTGTGAACATTGCAATAAACTATATCACACTAAGGCTTAGTGCTGGAAATTACATGGGAAGACTGCTGATTTTGAGGCTAACTGTGGCCGTGCTAAACCTAAAAACAAAGCCAATCACACTGAAAGTGTAGCTCCGGCACCCATTGCTGATAATAGTTTCTCCCAGGAGGAGTTCCAAGCTCTTTGGTGTATGTTACAATCTTCCACTACATCTGTTCCTGCCGGTTATTCCACACCATCAGGTTCCCACTTTGCCCGCTCAGGTATCCCTTTTTCTGGTCACTGTGCATCGGTTGTCTCCTCTCCCTGGATTATAGACTCCAGTGCCACTGATCACATGACAGGTTCTTCTAACCTTGTTTACACATATTCCCCTTCTTCTGGGAAAGATAAAGTTCGGGTGGCTAATGGTTCCCTCTCCTCTGTTTCAGGCAAGGGGTCCATCAGTTGCTCTCCTTCACTTACTCTATCCTCTGTTCTGCACATTCCAAGATTTACTACTAAGCTTCTCTCTATTAGTAGTATTACCAAAAATTTAAATTGCAAAGTGACTTTTTTTCCTACTCATTGTGTCTTTCAGGAACTGGACTCGGGGAGGACGATTGGATCGGGTAGGCTGCATAGTGGATTGTATCTCCTTGATGATGGACCGCAACAAGCTTTACCTTCCCAATTATGTCAATCATCTTCTTTTTCTTCTGAATTACACCAATGGCATTCTAGATTAGGACACCCCTCTTTGGGCACTTTAGCTCTTTTGTTTCCTACTTTGTTTAAAGATTGTAATAAGGAAGATTTTTTTTGTGAGCCTTGTGTCTTGGCCAAACAGACACGATCCATTTATCCTATATCTAATAAAAGTTCTTCCTTATTTCACTTAATTCATTCTGATGTGTGGGGACCTAGTCGTAAGACCTCTCTTCATGGCCAGCGATGGTTTGTTACCTTTATTGACTGTCATTCCTGTTTCAATTGGGTATACCTTATGCATAACAAGAGTGAAGTCTTCTCTTGTTTTTAGCATTTTCATAAAATGATCCAAACTCAGTTTAATGCCTCTCTTAAGATTTTGAGGAGTGACAATGGGACAGAATATATGGACGGTCAGTTCCAAAGATACCTTTCTGCCCATGGCATTTTACACCAAACCAGTTGTGTTGATACTCCAGCCCAAAATGGTGTGGCTGAGAGAAAAAATTGCCATCTCTTGGAGGTGGCCCGGGCCCTAATGTTTGCCCGTCATGTTCCATCCTTTTATTGGGGGGATGCTGTCCTTACTGCAGCCTATTTGATTAATAGGCTGCCGACTCGGGTTCTTGTTTCCAAGTCCCCTATTGCCCTTTTACATGGCTCTTCCTTTTATATTGTTCCCCCTAAAGTGTTTGGGTGTGTATGTTATGCTAGGGATACTAGATCTCCTGGCAAACTTGAGCCCCGCAGTCTCCGTTGCATTTTCTTGGGTTACTCTACCACCCAAAAAGGGTACAAATGTTATTATCCTCCTGCCGCCGTACCATGGTCAGTATAGATGTTATCTTTCACAAAACTCTCTCCTATTATTCGTCCCCACCTCTTCAAGGGGAGAGTTCTAGTGAAGATGTGTTGACCGTTGACCCCCCTCTTAGGCATGTTTATGAGGAGTCTACTCCTGCTGTCCCTGATGTTCAGCCGAATGTCCCTGCTGTTCCAAGTATGCCTACCTCTACCCTTCCCTCTATGTCAGGGGGAGATATTCCTACACAGGGGAGGTTCCCCATTCTCCTTCAGGGGGAGATGTTCCTGCACAGGGGGAGGTTTCCACAATTCCTGCTCAAGGGGAGGTCACCCCAGTCCAGAGAACCATTGGTGAATTTCAGCGAAGGATTGATGCGACAAATTTGAAGGTTTTTTCAAGGAATAGGACCAGAACTAGGGAGCTTCAATCCACTGTGATACCTGTTCCCGTCCAATTGCCAACTCCGGCTCCGGAACCTACTTCTCCACCTGGTAATACTTCTTCTTTGGATCTCCCCATTGCTGTTCGTAAAGGTGTGAGAACTTGCATTCAACACCCTTTATCTCATGTTGTTTCTTATGATTCTTTGTCTCCATCCTTTCGTGCATTTGTTTCCTCGCTTTCTTCTGTCCGTATTCCTCAAAATTGGCAGGAAGCTCTTACAGAAGGAAAGTGGAAGGCTGCAATGATGGAGGAAATGGACGCCTTGAAAAAAAATAACACATGGGAGGTTATGACTCTTCCACCAGGGAAGCGAACTGTTGGATGCAAATGGGTGTTTGTAGTGAAACAGAAGGTGGATGGAATTGTGGATAGGTATAAGGCACACCTCGTGGCCAAAGGATTTACTCAGACATATGGGATAGATTACCAAGAGACCTTTGCTCCTGTCGCTAAGCTGAATACTGTCCGAGTACTATTATCTTGCGTAGATAATCTTGGATGGGACTTACAACAGCTTGATGTGAAGAATGCCTTCCTCAATGGGGAACTCGATGCAGAGGTTTATATGGACATTCCACCAGGGTTTTCTTCTGACAGCAATCGAGGAAAGGTATGCAGATTGAAACGTGCTCTCTATGGGTGGAAACAGTCCCCCCGAGCATGGTTTGGCCGTTTTCACAAAGCAATGGTTTCTGCAGGCTACAAGTAGAGTAATGCAGATCACACTCTCTTTATCAAGAGAGTAGGCGAAAAACTCACTATCTTGATAGTCTACGTTGATGATATTGTGGTCACTGACAATGATAGTGTTGAGATCAGCAGGTTGAAGACATTTCTTGGCCAAGAGTTCGAAATTAAGGATCTAGGAAAACTAAGGTATTTTCTTGGGATTGAAGTTGCCAGATCTTCAAAAGGCATCTTTCTTTCCCAACGAAAGTATGTCCTAAACCTACTGACTGAGACTGGTTTGTTAGGATGCAGTCCTTCAGATACTCCTATGGACGCAAATGTTCGTCTCAAGGAAAAGGAGGGTGATCCAGTTGATAAAGGGCGATATCAAAGACTAGTGGAAAAGTTGATTTATCTCTCTCATACTCGTCCCGATATTGCTGTTGCTGTTAGTCTTGTCAGTCAGTTTATGCATGATCCCTACTTCACACATGGAGGTTGTTCTTCAGATTCTTCACTACTTGAAGTCTGCTCCTGGGAAAGGAATTCTCTTGGCTCCCCATGGTTACCTACTTATTGAGGCGTATACTGATGCTGATTGGGCAAGTTCCCCAGACCGTAAGTCTATTTCTGGTTACTGTTCTTTTGTGGGTGGTAATCTTGTCACCTGGCGTAGCAAGAAGCAAAATGTGGTGGCCCGTTCTAGTGCTGAGGCAGAATTTCGTGCTATGGCACATGGTATTTGTGAGCTACTCTGGTTAAAAGGTTTGCTACAAGATCTTGGCGTTGCTATTCGCCTTCTTATGATGTTGTATTGCGATAACAAGGCTGCCATTAGTATTGCACATAATCCAGTACAGCATGATCGCACGAAGCATGTTGAGGTGGATCGGCATTTCATCAAGGAAAAGTTAGAGGAAAACCTTATTTGTGTTCCTTATGTGAAGTCTCCTGATCAGCTGGCTAATATGTTTACCAAGGGACTGCCTGGACGAGTCTTTCATCCTAACCTAGTCAAGTTGGGCATGCTTGATATCTTTGCCCCAACTTGAGGGGGAGTGTTAAGATATACCAGAATACGAACCGTGGGGGGTATTCTGGTCTTTTTCTACTTTATTTTATGTTTATTATTCTGTTTTATGTATTCCTAGATTCCTAGTCATATTTCGGCTAGGACTAGGGCTATTTTAGACTTTTGATATGTATTTTTCATTCTATAAATAAGGGACTTGACTGATCTAATCGATCACTCAAGTATTCTCCCAATTCTTTCTTCTAATAATCATAAATAAAGGTCACATAGAGAATGATGTCTCACAGAGAATTAAAGTGGGTTCGATGAAATGGAGAGGTGCGTCCGGAGTACTGTGTGACCGACGTATTCCTCTAAAACTTAAAGGAAAGTCCTACAGGATTGTTGTTCGCCCGACCATGATGTATGGGGCAGAATGTTGGGCAGTCAAGAAGTGTCATATTGATAAGCTTTGTGTAGCAGAGATGAGGATGTTACATTGAATGTGCGGAAAAACAAGGAATGATAAAGTACGGAATGAACATATAAGAGCGGACTTGGGAGTTGCCCCGATCAATGGCAAGCTCCGAGAGAATCGTTTAAGGTGGTATGTTCATGTTCAACGGAGACCTAGGGATGCCCCAGTAAGAAGGAGTGATATGATTTTAATTGAAGGAGCTGAAAGAGCTAGTGGCAGACCTAAAATGACCGTAGGAGAAGTGGTAAGGAAGGACATGCATAGTCTTGGTCTGGTCCCAAGTATGACCTTGGAGAGAGCCTATTGGAGGGCAAGGGTCCATGTTGCAGACCCTATTTAGCTGAGATTATCATAACATGTTGAGGTGTGTCTTTATCCTCTTATTATCTTTCATCTTTCTATTTTTTTCCCCATCTTCCATTTGTCCTTTTCCTTTGTTTTTTCTCATCTTTTTCCCCATCCCTCTTCTCCCATCTTTTCTTCACCTTTTTTTTGAGTATATCTCTATTTTCTCTATTTTGTTTTGCTAGGAACCATGTAGCCGACCCCATTAAGTTGGGATAAGGCTAAGTTTATTGTTGTACTCATGAACAATGTAATAAGAAAATAAAGATTAGCTTCTCATTTATTTTCCTCATAATATACTGTATCATATTGTAGTTACACATTTATTAGGTATTTGTATGATTAATAGAAAACATAAAGACTACTAGATGTAGATCAGAGAGACGATCTGCTTGCAATGGGCTTGCATCAAAGATAAAAAAGAAAATATTCTAATTTGATGGTTGATATGAGCAAGATAATATAGTCCTAGATAGATATGCATAAGTATCTACCGTTCATCCTGCATTCTGATTCTGTTCAAATACACCATCCATCTGGTGATGTTTCTCTTCCCTTACTTCTATCTCACAAATCAGTTTGTGATGATTTCAGTTTTACTCCTCAACGGATTTCTTCTTCCGTTCTACAACAGGTTACCTCTGTTGATTGGTCACAGTCTGTCACCCCCGCCATTTCCCATTGGCTCCTTGACAAACTCTCTTCTCATTTTACTGACCAACCCCTCCTTCATTGGGACAAAAGCCCTCGTTGGTGTTCTATCCAACTCACTAATCCTAACACGATTATTCGGGTCAAACCCATCCTCTACATCAAAGCCGATATCGACGAATTCGATAAACAAATTTCCGAATTATTGGCTCTCCGACTTATTGAACCTTCAACAAGTCCTCACTCTTGCCCTGCTTTTATGGTACGCAATCATGCGGAAATAAAACGTGGCAAAGCCCGTATGGTTATAAACTATAAACGTTTAAACCAGCACATTGTCTTCGACGGATATTTCATTCCGCGAAAAGACGTTCTTATCCACCGTGCCAAACAGGCTAAGATTTACAGTAAGTTCGACTTAAAATCTGGCTTCTGGCAAATTAAGCTTACTGAGGAATCCAAACCTCTCACAGCTTTCTCCACTCCTTTTAATCGCCATTACCAATGGACGGTTATGCCCTTCGGATTATGTACCGCCCCTCAGGTTTTCCAACGTTGGATTGACTCCATCTTTGGTTCCCTCTCTTTTTGTGTGGCGTATATAGACGATATTCTAGTCTTCTCCGATTCCCCTGCTGAACATACGAAACACCTTCGTATCATCAGTGATTTATTCCTCAAACATGGAATAATCCTCTCTCCCACGAAAATCGAACTCGAGAAAACTCGAATCGAATTTCTTGGTCTCATCCTTAGTGATCAAGGCCTCCAACTTCAAGATCACATCCTGATTAAAATCAAGGATTTTCCCTCTGTCCTCCGCGACAAACAGCATCTCCAACAGTTCCTAGGAATTCTGAACTATGGACGTAATTACATAAAAGACCTTTCAACAAAAGAAAAAAGTCTTTTAGTAAAATTAAAAAAAGATGTTGATTTTTCCTGGACTCCTTCTGACACACAGATAGTCCTTGACATACAGGCCGAGATTACCCAATCTTGTCCCTCGGTTTACTTCCCTCTTGCTGGTGATCTCTTGATCTTAGAGACTGATGCTAGCAATGAACATTGGGGATGTGTCCTGAAAGCACGACCCCTCAAAAACCCTTCTGATGAACAAATTTGCGGATACAACTCTGGCAAATTTACCCCGGCTCAACAAAATTATAATATTTATGAAAAAGAGATTCTTGCCATTGTAAATGCTATTCAACGGTTTAGAATTTACCTTTTACCTGAGAAGTTTCTTATTAGAACTGATAATCAAGCGGTTCGTGATTTTCTTAAAACCAAAATCAAAGAAACTAATTCTCGTCGTATTAATTGGGCCAATCTTATTAATCAATATCAGTATGAAATTGTACATGTTAAAGGCACTGACAATTTTTTGGCTGATTATCTTAGCAGGCCGCCGACGTCATGAATCCTCGGCATCCCCCTGATAAAGGGAAAGGTAAAGCTCACGCGACACCACATCGCAAGAGCAAAAAGAAAGCCCAAGCCTCTTCTCTTGGCTTACTCCCTACCCCTCGTGGTGGTATTCTCATTAGAGAACCCCAAGTAACAGCGGCAGTACCTACCCAATGGACTCCCTCTGGTTACATTCGAGCTCCTGCCACAACAGCGGAATTCTCTCCTTCCCCTTCTCAGCCATTTAGTCCCTATTTCTTCCCCGGAAATAGTCAAGAACAGGACAGTCAGGATCCTTTTTACTTGTGGAATATACCCCCAGCCAGCTACTCCCAGATTGTACAACAACAATCAGCGGCTAATATTCCGCCTTCATCTTTTGGTCGATCGGTCTCCAACACCATCGATTTCTTTCATCACGATGGCATACCTACCAAGTGGTACCATCAGTTGAATACTTTGTGGAAGACGCAGGTTGCCGGCCAGAAAAAGCCGTTTCGTACTGCTCTTACCGCCTTCTCCAAGGCTCTTGGATCTTTCTATGCCAAGCAGCTTAGCCTTCAGTCTATTGTACTCGACTCAATTAGACACACTGATTGGGACGATGTTACTTCCCCTGAGAAAGTACACAGCTTTCTTCAGATTGCAGATTGTATCGAAGATCATTTAAAAGATGCTCTCTTCCATAAAGCATACAAAATCTGTTTATATTTAAAAGCCAAAGAAATTCTCCGCCCCGCCTCCTGCTACTCCTTAGCAGAACCTTCCCTTGTTACAGATGAAGCCGAAGCTCTGCACATTGCCAACCTGCAGATACACGCCGAATCTTTGTACAAACAGTCCTTGATCGCCTTACACAAAGAAGCTCTTGGACTCACTCATCCCAACGGTTGTCCACGATACCGTTATCTTGTCTCAGACGGAAGACGACTCTTCGTCACCCAGTTCATGATGGATTACGAGATCCCTGATGAAGTTGCTGCCGATACATTCCAACTAATCGACCAGCTGCAGACACTCTCTCCCGTTCTCGACATCCCTGGCACTCTCCTCGCCGATGTTGCCGAAGCAGTTGAAACCATGGCTGCAGTCGACGCCGCCGAACTCGCTGCTCAGGAAGCCGCCAATGAGGCTCTCCTCAACGAACCCAATCCTCTCTTTGTCGGTCACGAAGACGACGATGTCAACCTCGGATCAGACTAACGTCATCCTCGACATCAGCATGGTCCCACATGAATAGTGCAGCCGCCCTACGTCACTTGACGTCAACAAACAGTGCCGCCGCCCTACGTCACCCATGACGTCACCGGACCCATGAACAGTGTTGAATAGTACCAGCCGCCCTACGTCAGCACACGTCAGCAGTTACTGTTCCGGAATTAAAATAAAAATTTTGGAATCCGTAGCCGACCTCTCTCTCTATATAAGGCAGCTCATTTCTTCAGAGAAAGCAGACCTAGCTCCGCCAGCTCTCGAGTTCCGCCTCTCGTCCCTCTCTCTGATCTTCTCTTTCTCCTCGATCTCCATTTCGATACCTTCTTTAAGGATCGATCTCCCATATATGTAAATTGGTATCAAAGCCTTAGTACGCTCTTTTTTCTTTTCTTTGTAATTGCACCTGACCAAACAGGTATAGAATTTGTTAATGATCTCTAGATAGTATCGAGGATCTACAAAGGATCGTCAATCCTATCTTCAGATCTGCAACAGAGTGAAAGAGGCAGACTTATTGCCAATTTATTGTAAGGCTATGCACATATATTGAAGTTTCTTTTCTGTATTTCCTTTCTGTTCTTTGTTGAGACTTATGCGCACATAACCGAAGACTATCTGCGAAGTGATAGATCGCTAAGGGTTACCCCCTTTGAGTACTGCGAAGGTCGTTCTATCGATCTAGAGTTCCAGTTAGCACACACACAGGTTGGTTTACTTGCTGTTTATTTCTTTGCTTTTATCTTGTGATTTCCACGGCCATATATTTGCATAGGAGATTGATGTCCTGAGGAACACCAGGTTGGAAGAACCGTACGTGTTTAGGACCCTTGTCTCTCCCAGTATTGCAAACGGGTTTAGCCCCCAGGAAATTATCTTTTTAATTGCTTAGTGATATTATGGCTTCTTTTCCTCCTTGTTTCTGTGATGACCCGCTCATTCCATATGACCACAGCATTCATGCACAGCATGATCGCACTAGCACTAGCGGTGCACTTAATTTTTTAATAGATCTCACATTAGAACATAATGAAAAAATATCAAAAAAATTAGATACTACTCTCACTCTCTTGACAGATCTGGTTGGAACCCAACCAGCAACACCCCCTGAGTGCCCTCCCCGGGCTACTTTTCTTGTTATTAGCACTTTAAATGAGGATTCTTCTTCTAACCCTCCTCACGATGATAATTATATTTATCATAAAGAAATTATGGATCATTGGAAAGATCGGTATAAAGACTCCACCGATGACATTGAAAAAACCCGTCTTCTCTCCATGATGCAACAATTCTATGTTGAGAACCAACAGAGTTTTGTCGCACATAATTTTGTGCTTTTCTCAGACGATGAAGATGACGAAATTCTCAACGAATCGTCCTCTGACTCCGACTCCTCTGACTCAGACTTTGAGTCACCCCCCGAGTCTATCCCTGACTCACCTCCTGTTACCCACAGTACCCCAACTGTCGGTCAACCTTCTTTTAAACGCAAGATAGGTCCAACAGACCATCTTGACACTGATGCGGACTTTCAACCCCACACTGGGGCCCGCACTTCTTTTGGTACTGACGACGTCTTTACCACCAACCCTGAGGTTCCCATCCTTACCCGCAAGGACGACCTCCATAAATATGGGTTAGCCACCTATGGCACTTATTTGGATCTTACCAATATTGCCATTAAGGATTATGATAAGGCAATCACAGAATGGGCTCAAACCTTTTCTTTGCTGATTACCAATAACAAGACCATATGGAAAGTAGAACAATTCCTTGAATATTTTTGTGGTTCCTTGCAAGGTGATGTCTTGCAATTTATTAAAAAGTTTGACCAAACAGAAGATGGGAAAGTTACCAAAACAACCCTTCTGACCTATGTCTCTAACCCTGAAAAGGTCTTGGTCGAATTCACGAAGCTCTTAAAATCCGAGTTTTTGTGGTTACCATCACCCTGACAAGCTTGCAGAAGATGTCAGTTTCAACCTCACCAAGATTAAGCTTAATAATTTAAATGAATTTGAAGCTTTTTCTAAAAAATACAGGCTTCTGGAAATAAGCTATATTTCCGCCGACGTTCTATTGGTTCTCCAACTGCTAGTACTCCTTCTCTTAGATCCGCCGTACCCGGCTCATCTAATACCTCGATTGGCTCTTCTTCTCGCCATTCAGTTTCTTCTTATGTTCCACGCACTATGCCTTGATTCAACCCGCAGAACTGGATACCTCCTTCTGCTCGAGCATTCAAAGCTCCCCTTCGTAGAGATTTTTCTGACACCGATTCTACTGCTGTCATTAACATCTTTCATCGGTATGTCACAGCCGACACCGATATTTTCTTTCAATCTAATCAAAACCCCCAAAACTACACCTATGTTAAGGGCTATTTTGATTTCTCTGGTTTCAAACCATATACTCTTGATGTCCTCATGGATACCGGTGCTACCGGATGCATTTGTAAAACAACTGCACTTCCTGGCCATCTTTGGGAAAAATTGGACCAGCCCACGTATATTAGTGGCGTTTCGGGTCCCACAACGACCCTTGAGTATCGCGCTCACAATATCCCAATCTTCTTCCAAAACAAGCAATTTTTCTTCGTGACCGGCAAAGAGAGGATTGGGTTCGTTGAGGAGAGCCTCATTGGCGGCTTCCTGAGCAGTGAGTTCGGCGGCGTCGGCTGCAGCCATGGTTTCAACTGCTTCGGCAACATCGGCGAGGAGAGTGCCAGGGATGTCGAGAACGGGAGAGAGTGTCTGGAGCTGGTCGATTAGTTGGAATGTATCGGCAGCAACTTCATCAGGGATCTCGTAATCCATCATGAACTGGGTGACGAAGAGTCGTCTTCCGTCTGAGACAAGATAACGGTATCGTGGACAACCGTTGGGATGAGTGAGTCCAAGAGCTTCTTTGTGTAAGGCGATCAAGGACTGTTTGTACAAAGATTCGGCGTGTATCTGCAGGTTGGCAATGTGCAGAGGGAAGGTTCTGCTAAGGAGTAGCAGGAGGCGGGGCGGAGATGCCAGAGCTGGTAGGGCTGGAAGAAGCGTTCGCGTTCGCGCCAGCCGAGGGTGCTGCAAATGGTGAATTCAAGTCCACCAGAGAATCTCCAATTGGCGACAGCATGGGCGATCATAGTTCTGATCATCATGGGCAATTGGTCGAGGACAGCCGTATTATCACTAGAGAAGACCAGTTGGCCTACTAGTCCCCATTCAACAGCAGCAATACTCCATGGTTCGGAACCAGGGTAGAAGATAAGTCGGTACTGATTATGTTGTTCAGTCCGTATTATATTTTTGGGAAATTCTAGCATAAAATCTTGATAGCGCTGCTATTGGGCATGATCACAATGACGTATCATTGGAAATATTTCCCGGGGGAGAATTTCTTTGGCTTTTAAATATAAACAGATTTTGTATGCTTTATGGAAGAGAGCATCTTCCCAAAGATGGCCAGGAAGTGCAGTTGTTTTACAAATGCATCCGGTAGCACCGGTATCCATGAGGACATCAAGAGTATATGGTTTGAAACCAGAGAAATCAAAATAGCCCTTAACATAGGTGTAGTTTTTGGGGTTTTGATTAGATTGAAAGAAAATATCGGTGTCGGCTGTGACATACCGATGAAAGATGTTAATGACAGCAGTAGAATCGGTGTCAGAAAAATCTCTACGAAGGGGAGCTTTGAATGCTCGAGCAGAAGGAGGTATCCAGTTCTGCGGGTTGAATCCAGGCATAGTGCGTGGAACATAAGAAGAAACTGAATGGCGAGAAGAAGAGCCAATCGAGGTATTAGATGAGCCGGGTACGGCGGTTCTAAGAGAAGGAGTACTAGCAGTTGGAGAACCAATAGAACGTCGGCGGAAATATAGCTTATTTCCAGAAGCCTGTAGTTCAAAGGTAGGGGGAGAAGGAGCAGTGATATTTTGAGGAGTGTCAAGAATATCAGAGAGCATCCATTCCTGAGGAAGCTGGATATCATGCCAATCGAGTAAACGAGGTTGGATCTCGTGTTCGAAAGGTTTTGGTTCGAAAAGTTCGACGAACCATTTATCCGGAAGGGGCAATAGTTTGGTAGAGGTAACATTGGTTAGCTCATGCAAACATTTCCAGCTAACAGCGAGATTATGGCTGTCTGCCTTCATGCCAGTCCATTGGGTCTTGATTTTAAGCACCACTGAATCACAAAGATTTGGATCCTGGACAGAGAGGAAGAAGTTGGGTCTAAGTTTAAACCAGACCGAACCGTGAATGAGGTTTGACTCAATTCCACCGATTAAGGCATTAATTGGGTCGGAAAGGAATCTTTTGTCAAAGACAGCAATGACAACAGGAGTGTCGATGCATTGACGAAAGAGAGCCGTGAGTTCAATCTGAATGAGACCAATGTGAATGTATCTCAAACGAGGATGTTTGGCTACTAATCGTTGGATTTGAGCCGGATTGAACAGGGAGATCTCAAGAGACGCGTCATCTGTAGACTGAGCAGTAGAATTGCCACATGCTTGGTCAAAGAAACGCCTAGACCAGAGGTTAAGCTTAGAAAGCTTGTAAACCTCGTCATGCTTAATTGATTTAAGCTTAGTGAAGAGATTAGGGTCAAAAGAGACATCTTCACGAATAAGGTGAGTGAGGGAAACCGAGCCGTTTTCTGAAGAGGGAATCGGTTGGATTTCAATAGGAGTCGAATCGGTTGTGGACTCGTCTTCCATAAAGATGAAATCAGAGGAGTCGTCATCAGAACCAGAGCACTCTGATTCAGAGAAGACTTCATAGAGAAGTTCTGTGGGGTCAGAAACTTCGGAGAAGAAAAGAATCTCGTAGTTGCATTCGTCTAGGTAACGAATCATTTTACGGGCATTCTTGGATTTGTTAGGGCATTCATTTGCAAAATGGCCCTGTGCATTGCAGAGGTAGCAGGTACATTGAGATTTGTCCTTTTTACCAGTGTAAGGGGTACGTTTGGAAACAAAACGTTTTTTGGTGAAACGTTTGTTCTTGGACGAAGCAGAGTCCTTTGGAAAGTCTGTTTTATGGAATTTCTTCCAATGATACCTTTTTTTCTTAGAATGAAAAGGATAGGTTTTGAAAGACTTGGGTTTGGAGAAATGAGATGGCTTTGTACCAAACTCAAACTCATTTTGAAGAAGATCCTTACAGAGGCCAGGGGAGACCTTCTGTTTCAACTGTTTAGCAGCACGTGCCTTTAAACAGTGATCTAGGATATGGTGAAACACGAAATTGATTCGGTTGCCAAGGGTATCAACGGATTTGGAATCGTTGATGAAACCAGGACCTTCCTAAAACAGCTGGCAGATTGGGGCAGATTCGAGAAATTAGGTCAAAACTAAGGTTAGCCTTAGGGTAATGGGGTGGGATTTTATTTAGTAAAGCTAGGCAGGTTTTTATAAGCCTAGAGATGTAGGTTTGGTGAGATTTGAGTAAAGATTTAAAAAATCAGAAAATTAGGGTTACGGGTTTTGGGTTTTGAATAAGGTAAGTGAGGTGGTTTTTAGGGTTTAGGATGGGGTGGGAATTTTGAGCTAGGGTTCTGGTCGAGTCTTCCAATGATGGGGAAGGACACTCGATCAGAATTTCAGGCTGGATGGATGGGTAATAGTGTAGATTTCGGAATTTCTAGGGTCTTGGGTTTATGCTTGTTGGGGAATTCTAGGGTTTAATGGATGGATGGGGGAGAGGTTGCTGTCGAGTGTTAAGAAGATGGTATGGCTGCTGTGGGTGAAGTTGATTGTGTTTGATGGAGAGAATTGGGCTGGATAGGGTTCAGATGGAGTTAGGGTTATGGGGATCGAATATGGGAATGTAGGCTTAGGTTGGAAGGTGAGAAGAAGAAGGTAATTACAGAAATCTGTAAATTACTTACTTGAAAAAAAATCTGATCTTCAAAACAGTAGCAGCTTGAAGATTGATTAAAGAATGTATCTCCCGATCTGAACAGATGCAAGGAGTGAAGAAGAATAACCTCCCGATCTCAACAGATGCAAAGAGTCGATTGGAGATCCACCAATCCCTCACCTTGAGATCCACAAGGCAGCAGCACTTTCACAGGAGCAAAATCAGCAGCAGCAATGGCATGCAATCATGACTGAAATTATTTTAATCTAAAACTGTGTAGCTCTTAGCCCTCCACCCCTTGGCTTTTATTTATAATCTTTGAATGAGGTTACATAGCACTATCAACAACTAGGTCGATGTGAAGACTTTCTAATTTCAAAAATAGAAGACCAATTACAAAATAGAAAGTACTAACTTCTAATTATGAAAATAGAAACTACTAAGGCTTTGTAGATCCAGCCTTCTAAACAAGCAAGGAAACAAAAATAGAAACAAACTGAAATTAGAAACTACCTAATATACTTTCTAAAACTGAAAATGAAACCTAAACTGTGGCCGCATTAGGATAGAATCTTTCTCCACTTGATGGGCCCAGAAAATCCTCTAAAGTGTATCTCCATACAAGGATAATATGGGCTGTGAAACTGTTCACGTGAACAGTGTTTCCTGGTCCAAAACTGACCCAATACTTGGGTTGGTTCGATTTGTATCAGCTCTCCCCTGCTTGAAAAAATTTGTCCTCGAATTTTGTAGTAATGAGGGGGAAACATATGATTAGCAACTTTGACCATCCCCAAACAGAATTCCGGTGAGGCAGGACCATTGGGGATAAAATCTTCAAGGTGTGGAGCTTTCTCTTTGAAGAACCATGGTGGCATAACAAACTCTATGTGTTTGTTTTCTGAATCACCAACAATTGTGAATGTCCTGTCCATAGTCTTTAGTGTTAGCAACCTTCTCATCGAACACTTGAGACATAAGCTCCATCTTTTCAAGAACAGCATGTAGAAGGTCATTGCTTTCCTGTGGAATGCTCTGAATCAGCTTTTTATCTTCTGCTGTTTCCGCTTTGTCTACTTTGATTTCTTCAACAATGACCACTTCAGTAGAATCTTCTACATGTTGACTTTCCATCTTTGAAGCTATAGGGGTTGTCTCTTTCTTTTCATCAGAATTCACTGTCACTTCAGCTTTATCTTCAACTTGTGCTCCCTCAATTTCCTTTGGCAATGTAAATTTGTATTCTCTATACATGTCTTCTCTGTAATCCTTGTGCCTATCCCTGTCTTCCCTATGCCTTCTATGAGGTCGGTGAACTTGGGATTGGATCTGATATCTGTCCTCATCCATGAGCAGATTGCTGTCCCTAGTAGGAGTAACCTGTCGTTGCTTAACTTTCAGTGATAGTCCTCTGTTCAGCTCTGATCTCTTCAAATATAGCCTTGTGCTCAGCAGTGAACTACTAAAACAGCTCAAACATTGCAGCCATAGGATCGGTTGCTGCAGGTAGAGGTCTGCCGTGCTCATCCATGGCTCTAATACCACTTAATGTAGTCCTAGATAGACGATAAATCCACTAGGAGCCAATAACCAGGACCTTCCTGAAACAGCTGGCCGATTGGGGCAGATTTGTGGAAATTAGGTCAAAACTAAGGTTAGCCTTAGGGTAATGGGGTGGGATTTTATTTAGTAAAGCTAGGCAGGTTTTTAGAAGCCTAATGATGTAGGTTTGGTGAGATTTGAGTGAAGATTTAAAAATCAGAAAACTAGGGTTTCGGTTTTTGAGTTTTGGATAAGGTAAGTGAGGTGGTTTTTAGGGTTTAGGATGGGAGTTTTGAGCTAGGGTTCTGGTCGAGTCTTCCAATGATGGGGAAGGACACTCAATCAGAATTTCAGGCTGGATGGATGGGTAAAAGTGTAGATCCGGGAATTTCTAGGGTCGTGGGTTTAATGTCGGTTGGGAAATTCTAGGGTTTAATGGAGGGATGGGGGAAGGGTTGCTGTCGAGTGTTAGGAAGATGGTAAGGCTGCTGTGGGTGAAGTTTGATTGTGTTTGATGGAGGGAATTGGGCTGGACAAGGTTCAGATGGAGTTAGGGTTATGGGGATTGAATGTGGGAATGTAGGCTTAGGTTGGAAGGTGAGAAGAAGAAGGTAATCACAGAAATCTGTAAATTACTCAAAAAAAAAAATTTATCTTCAAAACAGTAGCAGCTTGAAGATTAATTAAAGAATGTATCTCCCGATCTGAACAAATGCAAGGAGTGAAGAAGAAGAACCTCCCGATCTTAATAGATGCAAGGAGTCGATCGGAGATCCACCAATCCCTCACCTTGAGATCCACAAGGCAGCAGCACTCTCACAGGAGCAAAAGCAGCAGCAGCAATGGCATGCAATCATGACTGAATTTTTTTTAATCTAAAACTGTGTAACTCTTAGCCACCCCCCCCCCCCCATGGCTTTTATTTATAATCTTTGAATGAAGTTACATAGCACTATCAACAACTAGGTTGATGTGAAGACTTTAATTTCAAAAAATAGAAACAAACTACCAATTACAAAATAGAAAGTACTAATTTCTAATTATGAAAATAGAAACTAAACTGAAAATAGAAACTACTGAGACTTTATAGATCCAGCCTTCAAAACAAGCAAGGAAGCAAAAATAGAAACAAACTGAAATTAGAAATTACCTAATATACTTTCTAAAAATGAAAATAGAACCTAAACTGTGCCAGCATTAGGATAGAATCTTGCTCCACTTGATGGGCCCACAAAATCTTCTAAAAAGTATCTCCACACAAGGAAAATATGGGATGTCACACTGTTCACGTGAACAGTATTTCCTGGTCCAAAACTGACCCAATACTTGGGTTGGTTCGATCTGCATCACAAGATCTGATAGACTAGTTTCAGATCTGGTAACAAAGAAGTCACACGGAAGAAAAAGAACCAGAAAATTGAGAACTGCGGGGAAAAGAGAGAAGAAGGAAGAGAGAGGGGAGAGACAAGAGAAAATGTAGGAGGCAACAACCTCAGTAGCGAAATAAACTAATTCAACCAATTTAATCAAGTCGTATGGTGGGTTTCCCCTTTATATGCTTTTATAACCAGCTATAAAACTTGACCACGGTTGGGAAAGGAAACATAAATGTTGTAAGTCGGGTTTAAGGGTATTATGGGTATACTTGTAAGGATACGTTGCCCTAAGGGTATACTTGTAATTGTTCCTTTTTTCCTTCTATTATAAATAGAACATGGCTGTGCTCTCTTGAGACACAAGTCATTATCCTCCCATTCTGTTTCACATAATGATATCAGAGCGGGAATCAGTCTTGGGATCCCTGCAGTAGTACAGCCACCACCGCTATTATGACAGCAAAGCCAACCAAATCACTGCTGCCATCGTACCACCTCTCTTGTGACGTAGCCCGCTGTACCGCTCCTCTCTCCTCTTCCCACCACAACACCGCCACTACCGCCTCTTGCATGCGCACGCCTCTCTCGCGCTTCTCAACACCGCCACCAGCACCAACTTCTCACCTGCGACTTCTCTCTCACGACCTCACCCACCTTCAGCCCTCCTTTTTCGGGAGCTCTCACTCGTGCCTTTTCCCTTGCTTCCTTCCTCCTTCTAAAAGCTCTCTTCCTAGGGCTTCCTCCATGAAGTAACCCTCGGTGGTTCTATTTTTTCCACCGAGGGTCCTTTTTGTGCCTAGTTTGTTTTCTGTGGCCTAGATTACCAATCTTCTTTGCTATTATCCTTTCTCCCTGAGATGTTCCTTTACTACAGCCTTGTTTCTACCCTTACCTTGCTGTAGTGAACAGTTGGGACTATTTCTTTTGATCAGCAATCATGTTTGATATTACCACCTCTACTAATACTGAAGGAACGAGTCGGAGCACCCATAATGAGTTTACCACATTTGTTGTTAGCTCCATCAGGTTGGATGGAAGCACTATTTGATGTGGCCTCGCTCTTGCTTTCTCTCTATTGCTTCCCGTGGTCTCACAGGGTACCTTTTGGGTACTGTTGCAAAGCTTACGACTGCTGGCCCTACATTGGAGAAGTGTCTCTCAGATGACTCCTTTGTTATGTCCTTCCTTATCCATTCTATGCAACCGACTATTGCTCGCAGCTATCTTCTATTGGACTCTGCTGAGAAGATCTAGAAGGCTGCAAAGGAGACTTACTCTCAGGTTGGAAACGCAGCCCAGGTCTATGAGCTGCGTAAAAGGATCCATGGCACCGCTCAGAAAGAGATGTCTCTTTCCCAATACTATTCTGAGTTACGCAGCATGTGGCAAGGACTTGATTTCTATGAGATCTTTCAGGCTACCTGCTAATATTGATGTTGCTAACTTCAAGAAACATGAAGATATGATTCGTGTTTATGATTTTTTGGCCGGCTTGAATGTGGAGTATGACCATATTAAATCCCAGGTGCTTAGTTGGGATCCATTTCCTACCCTAGAGCAGTCCTATGCCCTTGTTCAGCTTGAGGAAAGTAGAAGGACCGCTATGCTTCAACCCATTTCTCATGAGAAATCAGCCCTCTACACAGGCTCAGGGACTCGGCCCCAGGATCTTCTTTTCATCCTATCGGTCATCCTTCATCTGATTGTGATGATTCTACCCGTGATCCGGTGAAATGTGAGTATTGTGGGAAGGAACAGCACACCAAGGAGTATTGTTGGAAGCTACATGGTCGTCCCACCTCCACTGCTTCACGTGGATGTGGCCGTGGATGTGGACGTGGAGGTTCTAATTCAACTCATGCTCACCACACTGAGGTGACTCCTGCATCTACTGAGCACCAGTTTTCATAGGACCCGTTCTCTTAGGATGAGATGTTCCTCTTCCGCCGCATGATGTCGAGGACGGATGCCGCCTCTTCATCAGTTGTACCTCCATCTCCTGCTGCCTCTGCCACCTGGGTTCAACCTCTTTTGCCTCCAACTTTGTGCACTCAGCTATCCCTTTTGTTGGTCATTGTACTTTTGCTTTTGGCTCATCATGGATAATTGACCCCGGTGCCACATACCATGTGACTGGTTCTGCTAGTTAGTTCTTTACCTTTATTCCAGGTCCAGGTAAGGGAAGTGTTCGAGTTGCTGATGGATCCTTGTCCTCCATATTTGGAACATGATCCATTACCCGTTCTACATCCATACCATTGTCAACTGTCCTTCATGTCTGCCCAATTTTTCTACACTATTAGTAGTATTACTCGGGATTTAAACTGTATGGTCACATTTTTCCCATCTCATTGTGTATTTTAGGACTTGGTAATGGGGCGAACGATTGTCTATGGTAAGCTGAGTGGTGGCCTATATCTATAGGACAATACTCCTACAGCTTCAATTCTTCATCCACAAGCTCATCGGTTGGCGTGAGGATCCGTCCCCGGCGCTTGATGCGCATAGGGGGTTTTATGCTCCTCGATGGAGGGAGAGAAGGAATGCGTATTCTCAAGGGTATATGTCAATTTATCAGGAGATGGGGGTCATACAATAAAATGAAATGAAGTCGCCACCTAGGATTAGGGCCTAGGACCCATTGGTGTAGCCCTGTGAAGGGCTACAGGACTTCGTTTGGTCTGGTCAGAGATTCGGGGTAAGTGGTCAGGTATAAGAGTGGTAAGGTGTTAAGCACCCACCTTGCCCGAGTAAACCGGTCTTTCTACTAGATGCTTGTTTTCGAATATTCTCCCTATATGAATGTCCTATACCAACATGCAAGGCTAAGATGATGCATAAACTTCTTAAATAAAATTAAACTAATTTACATTAATATTGTACACTACACTGTAATGCTTAAAGGACTACATTGTGCTAAAATGAAAGATTAACGATAAAAATGTATACCTATACGCTTTAAACCAATGCAATTATGAAAGATCAGGGAAACGTCCCCGCTCGGTGGAGACAATGAGCGGCTTTGTCCTCTATTGGACAAAGTACGGCTAGTAGTATTGGATCTTGGAATCTCTGCGAATAACGACTTACGAGTATTGAATTTTGGAATCTCGGGCAGTAACTACGTCACGGGGTTTTGGGAGCCGGATGCTCGATCCTCGGACGGAGTAACTACACCATCGGGGACTTTTGGGGATTGGATGAAAAAGGGTCGAAGAAGTTGGGTTTGGATAACCTGGACTTCGGACGGAAGGCCAAGGCTCGAAGGCTCAGAAACGGTTTAGGGAAGGGCCTCAAAGCAAGAAAACTGGAAAAAAGGGCAAAAAATGGGCTTTGAGAGCCCCCCTCTCCCAGAAATTAGGAATGTGGAAATGAGGTGAGGGGGGCTATTTATAGGCAAAATGGCATTCGGCGGCGCCGCGGTGGAGTGTGCGGTACCACATGGAGGGGCCGTAGGGGATAAAAAAAAAGAAAAAAGGGAATCTGGGCATCCGCGGCGATGATATTTCGGTATATTTCGGATATCTCGACACTGCCGAGACGAGATGACCATACGAAATGAAAAAAGTCCAAATTTCGATATATTTCATGATATTTCGTCGAAATTTCGTGAAATTTTGGTATATTTCATAAATAAAGTGTATTTAACAATTTATACATCGAATCCGATGAGTATCGTCAATCGATGGGTGCAAACCCAAACACCACTTTGAGTTCATTTTTGCAATATGAAGGTTTAAATGTGTTTATTTAACTTAAATAAGGGTATACATGAAGTATCAGGCCTTAATATGGCCAAAAACCCACCGAGATGTAGTGCCGAAATATGGTAGAAAAAATACCATATTTCGGCGAAATTTCGGTATATTTCGGATATTTCGGATATCTCGACCATCCCGAGATACCGAGATATCGCGAGATTTCAAACTATGGCCGCATGCGCGGGCCGCATGAGAATGTGCGGTGCCCACCTGCAGAGGAGCACACATAGCGTGCGTGGCAGGCGGGCCGCACCCCTTGCAATGCAGCGTGGCTAGGCCACGCCTTCTCTGCGGGGCCACATGGCAGTCTTTGCGCCGTTTGCAATGCTGCTGGCGTACGGTATGTGCTTTTTAGGGTGAAATAAGATATTTTGGGCTTTTTTGTATTTCTGGGGTGTTTGAGGATGGGTTCTGGGGGACATTGTCAGTCATTCGTGTCCGTTTATCATCATTGTCGGGGGTGGTGACAAAATTCAGCTTCTACAGTTGGATTCATTTGATTCTTTTGCTTTATCAGAGTTACATTGGTGGCATCGACTCTTAGGCTACCCACCACTTAGGAATTTATCTCTTGTTTTTCCTAGTCATTTTTTAAAATGTAATCCTAATGACTTCTTCTGTGATGCTTGTGTTTTTGCCAAGTAAACTCGTGTTGTTTACCCTCCTTCAAGGAATTCAAGTACTAAACCTTTTGTTTTAATCCACTCTGATATTTGGGGCCTTTCCCGTTGTGCTTCCATTTATGCATATTGTTGGGTTGTGACTTTTATTGATTGTTATTCTTGTACTACTTGGGTTTATTTGATGCATCATAAAAGTAAACTGTTTCAGTGTTTTCAGATTTTTCATAGCATGATTAAAACTCAATTTAATGCTATTGTTAAGGTCCTACACAGTGATAATGGTCAGGAATATCTGGAGTGTTCTTTTTAGTCTTATCTTTCTGTTGCAGGTATCATTCATCAGACTAGTTGTGTGGATACTCCAGCCAAAAAATAGTATCGCGGAACGAAAGAACCGCTACCTTTTGGAGGTTGCCCATGCTCTAATGTTTAAGATGCATGTTTCCAAACATTATTGGAGTAAGGCTGTCCTTACCTAATCAACCGCATGCCATCTCATGTGCTGGGTCCAAGTCCCTTTTGGATGTTCTCCAGCACGGACCTTCCTCTCCTCATCCTCCACGGGTCTTTGGTTGTGTGTGCATTGCCCGCAATCATCGCCTTGAGAGCAAACTTGATCCTCGGGGGCTCTGGTGCATTTTCGTTGGCTATTCTGCCACCCAGAAGGGCTATAAGTGTTACCATCCGTCCTCTTGTCATATGTTTGTTACCTTGGATGTCGTGTTTCACCAGTCTGCTGCTTATTACTCTTCCTCGGCACCTCTTCAAGGGGAGCCTTCAAGTGACGACGTGCCTCTGATTGTCCCTCTTGACAACCCCTCACTATTTCTCTCTGAGCTTGATGTACACCCTTCTGTGCAGGGGGATCAACCAAATACTGACAATGTTCCAATTGCTAAACCATTACAGGTGTTTACTCGTTCTCAGTCTCGCAAAGGTTCAACAGATATTACTACTACCACTGCTCCACCTAGTCAGTCGCTTCCCTCAGATCCAGGGCCTCCCATTACTTCGTCAGAAATTGGTAATCTTTCCTCTCCTAATGATGTTGACACTTTGAATTTGCCTATTGCTGTCCGAAAAGGGAAAAGGAGTTGTACACAACACCCTATTTCTCAGGTTGTGTCTTACGACTCTCTTTCTCCCTCCTATGGTGCTTTTGTATCTTCCTTGTCTTCTATGTCCATTCCACAGTCTTGGCAGGATGCGATGGCAGATTTGAGATGGAAAGAGGCTATGATAGAGGAAATGAGGGCCCTTGGAAAGAATGATACTTGGGATCTAGTTTCTCTTCCTCTGGGCAAAAGACTCGTGGACTGCAAGTGGGTGTACACAGTGAAACACAGAGCTGATGGAGTAGTGGATAGGTATAAAGCCAGGCTGTTTGCAAAAGGGCTCACTCAAACATATGGGATTGACTATCAGAAGACCTTTGCACCTATTGCAAAATTGAACACCGTTCGAGTGATCCTCTCATGTGCTATTATTTTGGGTTGGGAACTACAACAATTTGATGTTAAAAATGCCTTCCTCCATGGTGAGCTTGAAGAGGAAGTATAAATGGAAGTTCCCCAAGGATTCTCCAGCAATGAAACTCAAGGGAAGGTGTGCAAACTGAAGCATGCATTTTATGGCCCAAAGCAGTCTCTTAGAGCCTGGTTTGGGCTTTTTCATGAGGCTATGGTCACAGCTGGGTATACTCAGAGTAATGCTGATCACACCTTAACCATTAAGTTGTTTGGTGATCACATTACGGTTCTCATCGTCTATGTTGATGACATTGTTCTTACCGGTAGTGACTCAACTGCAATAGCAAAATCGAAATCCTATGTGGGACAAGAATTTGAGATCAAAGACTTGGGACAATTGCGATACTTCCTTGGAATTGAAGCTGCTCATTCTTCTAAGGGAATCTTCCTCTCTCAACGGAAGTATACCTTGGACATTTAAGTAGAAGGGGTTCAATTAAGAACCACTCTACAGTAGAATCAATGGTAGGTTGCAGCAGAACATCAAATTAGAAACAAAATCAGAATTAGTAACTTAGTAAATAAGAACCAAACCAGCCATTGGAAAGAGATCAAACTCAGGTCGATTGGTGCTTGTATTGAGGAGAAGCACTGCTGAAAGTCTCACTTGATTCTGATGATCGAATTAGAAGATATGGCAGCAACACCAAAATATAAGGTTAAGGGTTATCTCACAAACCGGCACTTTGTTTGGGCTCCACTGAGGATCAAGTGGAGGCCTTGTGGAGTAGGTGATCTGCAGCAAGTTTGGTGTAATTTTGATGAACAGAAGTAAAGTTTTGAAGAGGGAATGAAAATAGAAGGTTTGTGAATATGGAGGATTCTAGCCAACGGAATGGGGTAAAGTGGGGATCGAATGGAGGGGGTGATGGAGTGAGATAATGCTCCAAAACGCTGCAGGTTTTGATGAAGGAAAGTGGAGATATCCCACTTTGATGTTGCAGCAAAGAAGCAGCAGAGGTCTTCAATTGATGGGTGCAGCAGAAGCAACAACAGAATTGGAGTGTTTGGGGATTGATTGCAGCCTTCAAAAGGTTCTTCACAGTACTTGTATTGATCAATAGAGAAACAGCAGCACAAAGGATCAATTGCAATAGAAGAGAAGGGGGGTAGAGGAATGGCTCTCTCAGCTTGGGTCTCTCACCCATAGCTATCCCAGCTGTTGAACAGGGGTTTTACTCCCATAATCGAGTGCAAGAATGCCTCAAAATTTCATTCATTAATTCTAACTATTACAATAAGGGGCTGCCTATTTAATGAAGTAGGCTAGCTAACAAAGTTCGAAACTTAAAATAGCAACTTGACAAACTTAGCAACTAATGGAAATTAGAAACTTAATGAAAATAGAAACTACTAAAGGCTTTATAACTCAGCCTTCTAAACATGCAAAGATAACCAAATTAGAGACTAATATAAATTAGAAACAACCTAATATAAACTGGAAATAGAAACTATACTATGGCAGCATTAGGATAGAAGCTTTCTCCACTTGTTGGGCCCACAAGATCTTCTAAAAAAGCATCCCCACACAAGGCAAATATGGGCTGTGACAATGTTCACGTGAACAGTGTTTTGGCCTCTTTTTCTTGGCCCTTCTAGAAGACCTGCTGGGCTGGCTCGATCTGGTCCATCAGGAGCTGGTTCGATGGGCCTTGGTTCTTCTTTCTGGTCAATCGTGGGATCTACCTCAGCGGGAAATCTCTTGGGATCCATACCCTAGCCCATGCCATCAACGAAACCCTAAGCCAGGTACTGCCACTGTCGACAGCCTCTCTCTCTCTCGCCCCTCTCGATCTTCTCACCCTCTCGCCTCTCTCACCTTTCTCACCTTCCATCGAGAGCCACCATTAGTTTAGCCCTCGGTGGTTTTTTTTTTTCTCTCCACCGAGGGCCCTTCTTTTACTGGAATCTTCTATGAAATAATCCAGCCTCATTAGAATGCTTGCTGGATCACTTTTTCAGATGCTATGGCTGGTTCTGAGAAACCAGGTATTGGACTTGATGCTGCTTCGGACTTCCACACCGATGAGGGTCATGCGGTGCAGGAGTTTGAAGTACATGATGTGTCTTGCGTATGCGATACGTGCACGTTTCTATGATCTGGCCTGACAGAGCAGGCTATTCCCTTTTGTGTTTATACATTATTTTTGTGTAGTGAAGCTTATAGTAGCTGTTTATACTTCTGACTTGTACTACTCTTATGAGAACTGTATAGATGTAAGACAAATTTCAATCTATCTAAATATCAAGTTTATCACTCAGGTCTCCTTATTTATTGTTGTTATCATTATTATTTATTCTCTTCCACTGCGTTTGATTTACTGTGTTATGATAAACTATGAATGGGAGTACTGCACTTGTGATCCTGGAGGTGGATTGGGTGTCGGTTGGCATCTGGTCACACCATGCCCTCATAAACCGGGCCAGGGTGTGACACAGCCTCTCAGATTTGGGCTGCTTGCAAGGAAACTTACAGGCAGCTTGGCAATGATGCCCAAGTATATGAACTCAGGAAGAAGGTCCTCCACACTACTTAGGGAGAATTTTCAGTTTCCAAATACTATGTTATTCTACGCAGTTTGTGGCAACAATTGGACCCCTTCTCTAATTTCCACCCTACTACAGTTGCTGACATTGCTTCATATAAGAAGCATGTGGACAAGATCAGGGTGTATGATTTTTTGGCTGGTTTAAATGTGGAGTATGACCAGATTCGTGCTCATGTATTGGGTCATAAGCCTTTTCCCACACTTGAACAATCCTATGCCTTGGTGTCCTCTGAGGAAAACCGTAGGGCTGCTATACTGCACCCACCTATTACTGACAGATCAGCCCTCAAAGCTCCTGCCTCGGCTACTCTTCCATCTGTTGGCACTGCTTCTCATGGTGATTCTACTACAGACACTATTGTTTGTGAGCACTGTCACAAACCCTACCACACCAAAGAGAAGTGCTGGAAACTTCGTGGGAAACCAGCTGACTTCAAAGGAAAAAGGGCTGCCAAGACAAAGAAAAAGCCAAAGAACAAGGCTCATCATACTGAGACTGTTAATACAGCCCCTGCTACTGACATTGGTCTATCCCAGGATGATCTACAGGCATTCCTACGTGTGCTAAGGACTTTCGTTGCTGCTGCCTCTACTACATCTGGAGATACTGCTAACTCCGCTGCTCCTTCAGGTTCACACTTTGCCCGTTCAGGTATTCTATTTGGTGGTCACTGTGCTTCTATAGCTTCCCCTCCTTGGATCATAGATTCTGGAGCTACCGATCACACGACCGGTTCCTCTAGCCTGTTCCATCGTTATTCTCCCACTTCTAGGATAGACAAGGTCAAAGTAGATGACGGTTCCCTTTCCTCCATATCTGGAAAAGGAATCATCAACTGTACTTCTTCTCTTCCTTTGTCCTCTGTTTTATATATTCATAATTTCACTACTAACCTTCTTTCTATTTGTAGTATTACTCGTGATCTTAATTGCAAAGTAACCTTTTTTCCTTCCCATTGTGTTTTTCAGGATCTGGGCTCTGGGAAAACGATTGGATTAGGTAAAGTACATGGTGGATTGTACCTGCTTAAAGATGGTCACCCCTCTCCATTACCATTAACTTCTCCGCTACCTTAGAACTCCTTGGTCTCTTCTGAACTTTACCAATGGCACTCTAAATTAGGTCACCCTCCATTAGGAATGTTAGCACATTTATTTCCTAGTTTGATCACCCCATCTATTAGGGATGACTTTTTTTGTGAGGCTTGTGTTCTGGCCAAACAGACACGCTCAACTTATTCTTTATCAAATAAAAGGAGTTCTTGTTTTTAATTAGTGCATTCTAATGTTTGGGGTCCTAGTCGTAAAACATCTCTTTCTGATCATCGATGGTTTGTTTCTTTTATTGACTATCACTCTAGGCACACATGGGTGTATCTTTTACACAAAAAATCAGGTTTTTAAGCGTTTTCGGCATTTTCATAAAATGGTCCAAACTCAGTTCCAGGCTACTCTCAAAATATTGAGAAGTGATAATGGAATCGAGTATAAAGAATCTCAATTTCAAAACTATCTAGCTGACCATGGTATTGTTCACCAAACCAGTTGTGTAGATACCCCTGCCCAGAATGGTCTGGCAAATAGGAAAAACCGCCACTTGTTAGAGGTGGCCAAGGCTTTGATGTTTGCTAGACATGTCCCATCTCAGTAGATGCTGTCCTCACTGCTGCCTATCTCATCAATAGGCTACCTTCCCGGGTCCTTGACTCCCGTAGTCCAGCTGAGGTTTTACTGGGAAATTCCACCTTTGTTGTTACTCCCAAAGTGTTTGCTTGTGTGTGTTATGCTAGAGATACTAAATCTCCAGGCAAACTCGAACTTAGGGTGTTACGTTGTATTTTCTTGGGTTATTCTCCAACCCTGAAGGGTCACAAGTGCTACCACCCCCCTTCCCGCTGTACTTTGGTCAGTGTGGATGTTATTTTTCATGAGACCGTTTCCTATTATTCTTCACCACCTCTTCAGGGGGAGAGTTCTACTGAAGATATGCTGTCCTTTGAGGTTCCTCCTCTTGAGGTTCCTCCTTTTCTAACCCCAACAGCTGCTGTCCAGCCACCTACGGCTACTGTCCAGCCTCCTACGGCTGCTGCCCAGCCTCCTTTGACTGATGCCCAATCTCCCTTGGCTGCTACCCAGCCCCCTCTGGCTGTTCCCCCCTCATCCGAAGGGAGTCCTTTACAAGGGGAGACCATGGGAAAGAGTATTGTTGATGTTCCTATTCAGGGGGAGCTGACTCCTGTCCAGAGAACTATTGGTTAGTTTCAAAAGAAGATTGACAACTCCAATATGATCACCTATAAAAAGGGAAGCACCAAAAGGGGGCAGCTTCAATCCACTGTAGCACCGATACCCATCCAATTGCTGGCTCAAGATCTAGATTCTTCCTCTCCTGGTAAGCCCTCTTCCTCTGACCTACCCATTTCTCATTGCAAAGGTACTAGGACTTGCACTCTGCATCCCATATCTCGTTTTGTTTCTTATAGTTCTCTTTCTCCTTCTTTTCGTGCATTTGTATCTTCTCTTTCTTTTATTTCCATTCCTAAAAACTGGCAGGAAGCATCTACAGATGGAAAGTGGAAGGAAGCAATGTTGGAAGAAATGAGAGCACTACACAAAAATAATACGTGGGATCTTGTGGCTCTTCCTCCATGGAAAAAACTAGTTGGATGTAAATGGGTCTTTGTGGTCAAACAGAAGGCAGATGGGACAGTGGATCGGTATAAGGCACAATTGGTTGCAAATGGGTTCAAACTTATGGAGTTGACTATCAGGAGACCTTTGCACCAGCGAAGAAACTCAACACTGTAAGGGTGTTATTATCTTATGCTGCAAATCTTAGGTGGGATCTTAAGCAGTTGGATGTAAAGAATGCCTTCCTCCATATGGAGCTTGAGGAAGAGGTATACATGGATGTTCCACCAAATTTCTCTGATGACAAGACGAGGGGCAAGGTCTGTAAATTGAAGCATGCTCTTTATGGTTAGAAGCAGTCACCTAGAGCCTGGTTTGGCAGGTTTCACAAGGCTATGATTTCAGCAGGATATAAGCAAAGCAATGCTGATCACACTTTGTTCATCAGACGAGTTGGTGATAAAGTAACTATTCTCATAGTCTATGTGGATGATATTGTGGTCACTGGTAACGATGGTGATGCTATCAAGAAATTGAAGGACATCCTTGGCCGTGAGTTTGAACTAAAGGATCTGGCGACTCTAAAATATTTTCTAAGGATAGAAGTTGCTCGATCTTCAAAGGGTATCTTTCTTTCTCAAAGAAAATATATTTTAGATCTATTGTCTGAGACTGGGCTGCTAGGTTGTCATCCTTCAGATACTCCTATAGAAACTTCTACAAGACTTAGGGAAAAAGAGGGTGAACCTGTCGACAAAAGCCGTTATCAGCGATTAGTGGGCGAACTAATCTATCTCTCTCACACACGACCTAACATAGCCATTATTGTAAGTTTGGTGAGCCAGTTTATGCATGATCCTTATTCCTCTCACATGGAGCCAATCTTTCATATTTTGCGATATTTGAAGTCTGCTCCCGGAAAAGGAATTCTTCTCTCTCCCAATGGTCATCTGAAGGTTGAAGCTTATACTGATGCCGATTGAGCTGGCTCTACTGACAGAAAGTCAATTTCTGGCTATCGTTCTTTTGTGGGTGGAAACCTTGTCACGTAGCATAGCAAGAAGCAGAATGTTGTGGCAAGGTCCAGTGCTTCGTTGTGGCAAGGTCCAGTGCTGAAGCAGAGTTCCGTGCAATGGCACAAGGAATCTATGAACTTTTGTGGCTTAGAGGATTGTTGCAGGATATTGGTGTTGCTGTCCATCTTCCAATGATGTTTTATTGTGATAATAAAGCAGCCATTAGCATTGCTCATAACCCTGTCCAACATGATCATACTAAGCATGTTGTGGTTGGCGGTTGACCGACATTTCATCAAGGAGAAGCTCGAAGCCGGAGTCATCTGTGTTCCCTTTGTGAAGTCTGCTAATCAGTTAGCCGATGTGTTCACCAAGGGGCTAAGTGGCAAAGTGTTTCTTCCTATCTTAGTCAAGTTGGGCATGCACGACATATATGCTCCAACTGGAGGGGGAGTGTTGGATTATATGGGCCAGAATACCGTGGGGGTATTCTGGACTTTTTTACTGTTTTATTCTTGTTTCAATTATGTGGGTTTAGTCCCACATTGCTTACTTGTAATTCTATTCTCTTTTCTCAATAATATAAATTAGGAGCTTGGGGTGATCATTAATCATCCAAGCCTTATTCTCTAATTCAGATCTGTTAACAGATACTGTTCTTGTTTTGTTGTGATTTTCACTACGTTAACTGCGAAATTCAAATCTGAGAAAAATCAAGGGGGGACAAGAAAGAAAGGAAGAAAAGAAGAGGAAGAAGATGTAGAAGAATAAGAGAATAAGACGAATGGGAATAGAAATCCAACAACAGCACCATCTAACACTGAGACCCCTCCAAATCCCACTCTAGCTAAGATCACCGCAAGCAACTTAAAACCATAGTTGTCAGGGCATTGCCTAGGCATCCAAGCACCTTGGTCGCCTAGACGTGCACCTTGTTGGTGTCGCCTTGCGTCTGGACCCTCTCCAACGCCTTGAGTTTTCTAGACGCAGTGACAACTATGCTTAAAACCTCCTCAAACTAAAGCAAGACGTTTATTCAGCAAACAGTTAAACAGACACCAGAAAAACCTGAGAAACAAAACAACCCTAAACCCTGTTGACCTTACAAGTCCACCTGTTATAATACCAGAACATCAATTGAGCAAAAGGCTGAAAAAGAAAAGTAAAGGTGAACAAACTCACCGATCCAATTCAATATTTTCTGTTGGTGTTACATTCAAATTGTTTGCAGTTTCAAGGGCCAAGAGATAAGCCACCCCAACCTGTAGCAGGAAATTACACAGAATAAATAATAAAAAAAAAACAACAGATTTTAATATTTAAAGAAAAAAAGTCCTAAAGTTGCAAAACTAAGAGCTTTAATACCACTTGTAAATAGTCCACGGAGCATAAAAGATATAAGAACAACCAAAGGTACTAAAGAAACAAGAACACAACCACTAACTCATCAGCCGATATATTCCCAAAAGGTCAAAAACTAAGTGATGAAGGTTTTGTGAAATCTTCTGAGATGTCAATTGGTAAAAGGATTGGGGTTGGTTGATTCCTAAAACACAGATAGCAAAAAACAAATCGAAATTTTTACTAAACAGCCAACAAAACAATTAAAATATTACGCTTCCATTGTCAGTTCTATATACGTTAACCCCCTCGTAAATTGAAGGATCTGGGCAGTAATTTGAAGGGAGATGCCTGATCATGATTTATGACACCTCTCTGCAGATTCAATCGACAGTGCAGATCAAAAGGACATACAGTCTATAAATCATGATGCAAACAACTATGGCCCTTCTTGTAGAGATGTAAACGGATGTCGAAAATTCGAATTCGATTCGCATCCGTATTCGTTTAGGGGTATCCGTATTCGAAAAATCACTATTCGGAAATTATCCTAATCCATCCGAGAACTAATCGGATACGGATATGATAATCCCATTATCTGATAGGATATTATCCGATTCGTTTAACGGTAATATTATAAAATAAAATAAATATTAATTTTATAAGGTACAGTTTCTAATAGCATATGGCAAATGGTGAGACTTGGGCTGTGTTTGGTTAGATAGAAATGAATAAAAAAGAAAAAAGTATCTAAAAAAGAAATAAAAAAAATAAAATCCAGTTATTTGGTACAATAGAAAAGAAAAATATATGATGACTATGTGTACGGTCATCAATCAATTTGATAGGGTTGTCACGTGTCTTTGCCAAAGATCCATCTCCAGAACACTGTAATGGATCATGGTTGGTGTCAATGATACGTGTGCGGTCAAGATTAATAATTGCACAAACCTCAACAAAGCTTTATTGCTCATACTGTATTGCACTCGAAGATCCAAACAATCTAATGATCCACATCATTCAACCATGTACAGTACAATTGTTGTAGGACAGATCATAGTCATCTTTATCTCAACAACAATCCATTCACCCTAGTGGGGTCGTGAATAACAATGACTCTGCAGTTGCGAACTATTCTCAAGCGGGATCAGAGGATGATCGATTTTCCTGGGGAAGTTCTTGAGCCTCGTATTACAGAAGATAAGGCCGGGTGGCCGCCAGAGCGAGCAGGCTTCTCTCTCTCCCGAAGATGGCCTGCAGCTATATCCTCTCTCTGCAACTACGCTCAGATATCCGGATATTCCGAATATCTGTTACATAATCGAAAACGAATTTGGTCAGAGGTTTTCTATTTCCGCCGGATAACGAATCGAATTCGAATATTGTTTTGTAAAAGGATTCAAATACGAACGGTGTCCTATTCGATTCGAATTCGATCCGTTTACATCTCTACCTTCTTGTAGTAATGCTTTGAATTTTTTTATCTAAGACCTGCCTTTAAGACCACCTAGACCGATTTCTCCAAAAACCCTGACAAATATCGATCTAGGGGCTGCTGTCCTCTGTTGGGGCTGATATTTGGAGGGGTGCTTA
The DNA here is from genome assembly GCF_018873765.1 of Telopea speciosissima. Classification (NCBI taxonomy): domain Eukaryota; kingdom Viridiplantae; phylum Streptophyta; class Magnoliopsida; order Proteales; family Proteaceae; genus Telopea; species Telopea speciosissima. Next base: position 32,602,934 of record NC_057920.1, on the reverse strand, counting down.
GTCTCTTCTAGACCCACACTCGAGCCAAGTTTCAGCTCAATCCAGTGCTTTTTTTGCAGGTTTCTCTCCCTACATCGATCTCAACAAAATTAGGGCTAAAAATATCGATCTCAGGGTTTTGAGCCTCTGTTGGTGCTAGTTTTTTGAAGGTTGGTTCTCCACTTATAATGATATATCTGCCCCAAATTTGAGCCTCAACTATTCAGTTTTTGAGCCTAATCTTCCCTATATCGATTTCAGCCTAGCAGGGTTTTTTTCAAAACCGTGAAAAAATCGATATAGGAGCTACACTCGTCTGCTGCTGCTGATTTTTGGAGACACATCTTGTGTTTCTTGTTACCACAGCCTGCTCTGCGATTTGGTTTGTTCTGCTGCACTTATGGCTGAATCTGAAATTTCTAAAGGAACTTCTACTGATAATGGGTATAGTAGGAATGATACCCATGATCTTCTCCCTAATCCTATCAAACTGGATGGGAGCAATTACCTGATATGGTCTCGCTCTGCCTACTATGCCATTGTTGGCCGTGGGCTTACTGGCCATATTGATGGCACTACTATCATGCCAGCTGAAGCTGGCCCTTCTCTGACCAGGTGGATCTCCAACAATGGTGTACTTATGTCCTATTTGATTGGCTCAATGCACTCAGACCTTGCCGATGGGTTTCTTCTCCTTGATACAGCCCATCAAATTTGGTCTGCTTGCAAGGAGACATATGGACAGCTCGGTAATGCTGCACAGGTGTATGAGCTCCGAAAGAAGGCCAATAATACTACTCAGGGAGAGTTATCTGTCTCCAAATACTATGCTACTTTGCGTAGTCTCTGGCAGCAGCTGGACCATTTTTCTAATTACCATCCCACTACAGTTGCTGATATCACTGCATATAGAAACATCTGGACAAAACCAGGGTCTATGATTTTTTGGCTGGTTTGAACATGCAGTATGACCAGATTCGTGTTAAGGTATTGGATCATTCCTCTTTTCCCACACTTGAACAATCCTATGCTTTGGTCTCCTCTGAAGAGAACCGTCGGGCTGCTATGCTCCACCCTCCTGTTACTGACAGATCAGCCCTCCAGTCTACTGCCCAGGCTACTCCTGCCCCTGTCGAACATGTTTCTCTTGGTGATTCCACTACAGAGACTGTTACTTGTGAGCATTGTCACAAGCCTTACCACACCAAAGAGAAGTGCTGGAAACTTCACGGGAAGCCAACTAACTTTGAGGCTAAACGGGCTGCCAAGAAAAAGACAAAAAATAAGGCAAACCACTCTGAATCTATACCGACAGCGCCGGCTATTGACACTGGCCTATCCCAGGATGATCTACAGGCTTTCCTATGACTACTAAGGTCTTCCGCTGCTGCTGCCTCTACTACATCAGCTCCTGCCACCTCTTCTGCTCCTTCAGGTTCACACTTTGCCCGGTCAAGAATTCCGTCATTGTGCTTCTTTAGCTTACCATCCTTAGATCATAGATTCTGGGGCGACGGATCACATGACCAGTTCCTCTAACCTGTTCCATCGGTATTCTCCCACTTCTGGGAAAGACAAGGTCAAAGTAGCTGATGGTTCCCTTTCCTCTATATCTGGAAAAGGAATCATCAACTGCACTTCCTCCCTTACTTTGTCTTCAGTTTTGCATATTCCTAATTTTACTACTAACCTTCTTTCTATTAGTAGTCTTACTCGTGATCTTAACTGTAAAGTGACTTTTTTTTCTTCCCATTGTGTGTTTCAGGATCTGACCTCTGGGAAGACGATTGGATTGGGTAAAGTGCATGGTGGCTTGTGTCTGCTTGATGATGGTCATCTCACTCACCCCCGTTACCATCTCCACATCAGAACTCCTTAGTCTCTTCTGAAATTTACCAGTGGCACTCTAGATTAGGTCAGCCTCCATTAGGAATATTAGCATCTTTATTTCCTACTTTGGTTAAATCATGTGATAAGACCGATTCTTTTTGTGAGGCTTGTGTTCTGGTTAAACAGCCACGTTCAACTTATTCGGTTTCAAATAAAAGGAGTTCTTCACATTTTCAGTTTGTGCATTCTGATGTTTAGGGCCCTAGTCGTAAAACTTCCCTTTCTGGTCATCATTGGTTTGTTTCCTTTATTGATTGTCATTTTAGGCATACATAGGTTTATCTTATGTACAATAAGAGTTAAGTTTTTTCCTATTTTCAGCATTTCCACAGAATGGTCCAAACTCAGTTCCAGGCTAATCTCAAGGTTTTGAGAAGTGATAATGGCACCGAGTATAAGGAACACCAATTTCAGAAGTATTTGGCTGATAATGGGATTATTCACCAGACTAGTTGTGTCGATACCCCAGCCCAGAATGGTGGGCTGAAAGGAAGAACCGACATTTGTTGGAAGTGACCAAGGCGTTGATGTTTTTGCTCCATGTCCCCTCCCAATATTGGGGGGATGTCCTCACTGCAACCTATCTCACTAATCGGTTGCCTTCTCATGTTCTTGACTCTCGCAGTCCGGCTAAACTTTTACATGGGAATTCCAGCTTTGTGGTTCCTCCTAAGGTGTTTGGTTGTGTGTGTTATGCCAGAGACATGAAATCGCATGGTAAACTTGACCCTCGTGGATTGCAATGTGTTTTTTTGGGTTACTCTCCAACCCAGAAAGGTTATAAGTGTTACTATCCCCCTTCCCGTCGTACTCTGGTCAGTATGAATGTTGTTTTTTACGAACATCTTTCCTATTATCCATCTCCAAATCATCAGGGGGAGAATTCTGGTTCTAGTGAAGATGTGTTTGTGCTTCCTCCCCTTAAGGCTCCTCCTACTTTGGAGCCTATGGCTGCTATCCAGCGTACTTTGGAGCCTACTTTGGCTGCTGCCCCTTCCCCTATGGCCGCTATCCAGCCTACTTTGGCTGTTGCCCCTTCTCCTTAACAAGGGGAGCTTGTAGAAAATAATGATGGTCATGTTCCTAGTCAGGGGGAGTTGACTCCAGTCCAGAAGACCATCAGTGAATTTCAGAAGAGAATTGACAACTCGAATGTTATCTCCTACCAAAAGAGATGCTCCAAAAGAGGGCAGCATCAATCCATTGTGGCACCCATACCTATCCAATTGTCGACTCAGGATCCAGATCCTCGTCCTCCTCCTCCTTGTGAGACTTTGCTTTCCAAAGTACCTATTTCTCTTCGCAAAGGTACTAGGACTTACACCTTGCATCCCATTTCTCACTTTGTTTCTTATAGTTCTCTTTCTCTGTCTTTTCGTGCATTTGTGTCTTCTCTTACTTCTGTTCGTGTTCCTAAAAATTGGCAGGAAGCTTATGCAGATGGAAAGTAGAAGGCAGCTATGTTGGAAGAAATGAAAGCCTTAAGAAAAAATAATACTTGGGATCTTGAAGATCTTCCTCCAGGGAAAAAACCAGTGGGATGTAAATGGGTGTTTGTGGTCAAACAGAAGGTTGATGGCACTGTGGATCGGCATAAGGCACGTCTGGTTGCAAGAGGGTTTACTCAGACATATGGGATTGACTACCAGGAGACTATTGCTCCTGTTGCAAAGTTGAATACAGTTCGGGCTTTGCTATCTTGTGCAGTCAATCTTGGATGGGATCTACAACAGCTGGATGTGAAGAATGCCTTCCTAAATGGAGAACTTAGTGAAGAGGTGTACATGGATATTCCACCAAGGTTTTCTTGTGATAGGAATCAAGGTAAAGTGTGCAAGTTGAAGCGAGTACTTTACGGACTGAAGCAGTCACCTAGAGCTTGGTTTGGTCGGTTTCACAAGGCCATGATTTCTGTGGACTATAAACAGAGTAATGCTAATCACACTCTCTTTATAAAGAGAGCTGGAAAAACCATCACTGTTCTTATAGTCTATGTGGATGACATTGTGGTTACTGGCAACGATGGTGATGAGATCAACCGGTTGAAGATGTTTCTTGGGCAGGAGTTTGAGATTAAAGATCTAGGGAAACTACGGTACTTTCTAGGGATTGAGGTTGCCAAGTATTCTAAAGGCATCTTTCTCTCCCAAAGGAAGTATGCCTTAGACTTGTTGTCTGAAACTGGTTTGTTAGGATGTCACCCTTCAGACACTCCTATGGAGGCTACTGTTCGTCTCAAAGAAAAGGAGGGTGAACCTGTTGATAAAGGCCGGTACCAGAGACTAGTGGGGAAGCTAATTTATCTCTCACACAAACGTCCAGACATTGCTGTTGCTGTGAGTACTGTGAGTCAGTTTATGGATTACCCCTATTCTTCTCATATGGAGGTTGTCCTTCGGATTCTTCACTACTTGAAGTCAGCTCCTGGAAAAGGCATTCTACTGTCTCCTCATGGTCACCTACGGATAGAGGCATATACCGATGCTGACTGGACTATCTCTGGTATTGTTCTTTCGTAGGAGGCAATCTTTTCACTTGGCATAGCAAGAAGCAGAATATGATGGCTCGGTCTAGTGCTGAAGCAGAGTTTCGTGCTATGGCAAAGGGCATTTGTGAGTTACTTTGGCTGAAAGGCTTTCTACAAGATCTTGGTATTACTGTTCATCTTCCTATGATGTTGTACTGTGACAACAAAGCTGCAATCAGCATTGCTCATAATCCAGTACAACATGACCGCACCAAGCATGTTGAAGTGGACAAACATTTTATCAAGAAAAAGTTGGAAGACAGATTGATTTGTGTTCCCTTTGTGAAGTCTACTGATCAGGTTGCTGATATTTTCACCAAGGGATTGTCTGAAAAATTGTTCCATCCTAATCTAGTCAAGTTGGGCATGATTGACATATTTGCTCTAACTTGAGGGGGAGTGTTATAACCGTAGGGGTATTTTAGACATTTTTCTTATGTTTTTTATGTTTCTGTTATGTGGGCTTTAGTCTCACATTGCTTATTTGTACTTTTGTTCTCTAATCTCATTGATATAAATAAAGAGCTTGGGATGGTCATTAATCATCCAAGCCTTACTCTAATTCTAAATTTGTTAACAGATACGATACGATATGATCCGATACGTCTCTTAAAATCACCCAACCGATACGATACCCGATACCGATACTTTAAACCTTGATTGAGAGGCTGTTTGTTGGGATTCCCTTCTGTTGGTTGAAGTTCCTCGTTTGCATTTCATTGTTTCTGTGTTGTGCCTAGCCATAGGAACTGATGATATCTTCTCAATGGAAGCACCAAAGGATGGTGGGTTCATACCCGATGCAGAAGTATCAAGAATTCATGATTAGCAAAAGGAAGTAGCAGTTCTCCAATTAAAATTAAGATTTACGTGTCTAAGTCTAATTGTTTAAAAAGGATATTGTTTGCCCTAATGAAGAATGGTAAACTTGGAATCTGAGCTCTATGTTCCTCCATAAGAGCATAATCGTGAGTCTTTGTATCTTTATCAATCTTGGGGAACCATTGGTATTTAACTAAGTTAAGCAGAATGAAGAAACTGGATACAAGAAGGCTAGTATAATTTGTAAGGGACTTTCATTGTGAGACTGTGTGAAGGATATTAGGGTTTTGTTATCAGATTAGGAACTTACGATTTATCAAGAAATTCCAATAACATTAGCTGGCTCGGTGGTTCAGGAGATTTCATTTTATTTTTTCTTTAAGTCTATAATTTCCATGTGAGGGGGATATTTGATTTAGTCAAATTATGGGCTTGAAGATGAATTAGTATAAGTTAAGGGGTAAAATGGTCAAGTCAGGGGAAAAGAGAGGAGTACAATTTTGAGTTATAAGTAGTTACCTAATGCTTTTTTTTGTCATTTTCCTTATTCCTTTCATTTTTTTTCCGATCATTTCTGATTCTTTTCTGAGTTTGAATTACTTGATGTGGTAGCTGGTAATGCATTAGATACTTGAGAATTGAGTCAGGAGTTGTCACTCAACAAGGAAACCCTAGTTTCTTCATCAACAACAACAACTACTCAGCCTTATCCCAACTAAATAGGGTGTGGGGTAGGCTACATGGATCCTTGCCCTCCAATCAGCTCTATTCGAGGTGATACTTGATTCAAGGCCTAAGTTCTTCATTGTTTGTGGTTAATTTGCTATTGTTGTTGTTGTCATGGCTCCTCTGGGACATTGGTTTTCCTCCAACCAAGGCAATGAATGGTAATTGAAGAGATAAGGAGCTTCCCTCAAGCATAGTTAGTATGTTCGCATATTTTACATGTATAATATGTGTAATCATATGTATGTTTCAAAAAAATGTATTTTTCTATGTTAACAAAACAAAATATAGTGAATGGCTTGATTAATCAATGTGATCTCCAAGCAACTTTATTTATAATCTTCTAAAGAAGGGCAGAATTATAAGAACACCCCCACATAGCCGACTATACTAGCTATGGGGACAAAGACAGAAAATACCCAAAATACCCTTATCAGGTTTTCATAACTTAACAATCCCCCTCAAGTTGGTGCATAGATATCGCACATGCCCAACTTGACTAAACTAGGATCAAACAACTTCCTACCCAGCCCTTTAGTGAAGACATTAGCAAGTTGATCACCAGACTTCACAAAAGGTATACAAATCTGCCTACTCTCTAACCTCTCCTTGATGAAGTGTATGTCGATCTCCACATGCTTGGTATGGTCATGCTGTACTAGATTGTGGGCAAAGTTGATTGCTGCTTTATTGTCATAGTATAACATCATTGGACAATGAACAGAATCACTAAGATCTTGGAGCAAACTTTGAAGCCACAATAATTCACAGATGCCCGGGGCAACAGCACAGAATTCTGCTTCAGTACTGGATCTTGCCACAACATTTTGTTTTTTACTACGCCACGTGACAAGATTACCTCCTACAAAAGTACAATAACCTGAAGTAGATTTCCTGTCAGGATTACCACCCCAGTCAGAGTCAGTGTAAGCCTCGATACGAAGATGATCATGTGGAGACCAGAGAATCCCATTTCCTGGAGCTAACTTCAAGTAATGGAGAATGCGAAGAACAGCAGCCATATGAGTGGAGTAGGGATCATGCATGAACTGTGTGACCAAACTTACTGCAAATGCAATGTCCGGTCTGGTGTGGGAGAGATATATCAATTTTCCCACCAACCGTTGATACCGTCCCTTATCAACCGGATCACCATCCTTTTCTTTCAGACGAGTATTAGCTTCCAAAGGAGTGTCACAAAGATGACAACCTAACAAACCAATCTCTGATAGTAAGTCTAGAACATACTTCCTTTGGGAGAGAAAAATGCATTTAGGAGAATGGGAGACAATGCCATTGATGGGGATCAGGAGAAGTGGTTGAATGTAACTGATGAGCGGGAGATGAAGCTGACGGAAGAGAAGTCTGACCCATGTCGAGTAAATAGAGACCACAATGTACCTTAACACCCCCAATCGTGTGGCCTTTCACCAGATCCTGTATGACACAATGTAAGAGAAAGAAAGTTATTTTGCAGTTCAAATCTTTGGTTAGACTACTAATAGAAAGAAGATTAGTACAAAACGGGGGAACATGCAAAACAGAATTTAATGTAAGGGTAGGAGAGCAGCGAATAGAACCCTTTCCAATAATAGGAGAAAGGGAACCATTAGCTACTCGAACAGTATCTTTTCCAGAAGAGGGAGAATATTGGTGAAACACATGGGAGGAACCAGTCATGTGGTCAGTAGCACCAGAGTCTATAATCCAACGACTGGAGACAGCTGATGCACAATTACTACAGACTGGAATACCTAAGGCAAAGTGAGAACCAAGAGCGGCAACAAGTGCAGATGCCGTAGTAGGTACAGCAGAAGAGGCCTGTAGCAGGCGATGGAAAACCAGGAGTTCATCCTGAGTAAAACCAATGTCAGTAGAAAGGGCAACAACCGCAGCAACAGTAGATTCAATAAGATTTGCCTTGGGTTTGGACTTGCCACGTCCCCGCTTCGCCTCAAAATCAGTAGGCTTCCCATGTAATTTCCAGCATTGAGCCTTAGTGTGATAGGGCTTGTTGCAGCATTCACACTTGACAGGCTCTTTGGAGGCAGCATTACCACCATCAGTAATGGTAATAGAAGTAGGGCTGGAAGTAGCTTGTAAGGCAGAGCGATCAACAGTGGGGGAATGCAACATAGCAGCCCAACGAGTCTCCTCTGTATGAACCAAAGCAAAGGACTGCTCTAGTGTAGGAAATGGAGACCGGCTAAGAACTTGCGCTCGAATAGGATCATACTCTATATTCAGACCAGCCAAGAAGTCATACACAGATTTTGTCGACGTGTTTGCGATAGGCAGCAATATCAGTAGCAGTAGAGGGCTGAAAATCGGAGTAATGATCCAATTGCTGCCATAAACTTTTGAGGGCAGCATAGTATTGAGATACGGACAGCTCCTTCTGAGTGGGGCCATGAACCTTCTTGCGAATCTCATACACCTGAGCATCATTCCCTGCCCGTAAGTCTCCTTGGCAGCACTCCAGATTTTATGGGCTGTTTCCAGTAGCAAGTAGTTGCTGGAGAGGTCCGGTTGCATAGAGTGGAGCAAATAGGACATTACCATGGCATCATGAGACATCCATCTGTCTTGTAGAGAACCATGGTCAACAGGCATGGGGTTAGTCCCAAGAATATGTCCAGTAAGCCCTCGACCAGCAATGGTCAAATAGGTAGACCTAGACCACAAGGGATAATTAATGCCATCGAGCTTGATAGGAGCAGCAAGAGGAAGAAAATCTGTCCGGGTCTGTCCATCAATCCCAGAAGTTGCAGAAGAAGAATCTGAGCCTGTCATGCTTGCAGCCAACAAAACACTTGAAGCAGCAAGGAATGATGCAGCCAGCCAAGAAGAAAAAAAAACTGGAATCGATATGAGAGATAAATCGATCCAAAATTGAAGAAACCCTGATGTTGGCCAAAAACTCAGAACCAGTGGCTGAAATCAAGGTCAAGTGGCCTCCTTGGATGAAGAAAACTCCTCTGAAAAAATCAGCAGCAGAGAACAGCTCTAACCAAAAAATCAATTGGTGTCAGGGTTTTAGAACTTTTAGAAAACCCTGAAAGTGGAGATCGACTTTGGGTTGGGGCTTCAAAAAATCGTGGTAGAGCTAGGATAGATGCTGGCCAGGACTGCAGATGAATATCCACCCATGGAAAATCAATCTTCAACCTTGAGAGAGACTTGATCTTCAAAAAAGGAGAACTTCAAATCCGCAAAGAAGAGCTGCAGCAATTATCAATCTTAAGTTGGATTTAGAACATAGAGATAAGAGGTAGTATGGAGGGAAGCATCTAGATCGTATGATCACCTCATTAGTGCCCGAAGGTGTGGAGGAGAACCAAGAAAAAAATCGAGGGGAGGAAGTAGGGAAGAAAAACGAAGGGAGGGAGGTGGGTTTTGAAAACTCAGATCAGAGAGTTTGGCTCTAATGCCATGTTAACAAAACAGAATATGGTGAATGGCTTGATTGATCAATGTGATCTCCAAGCAACTTTATTTATAATCTTCTAAAGAAGCGCAGAATTACAAGAACACCCCCACATATCCGACTATACTAGCTATAAGGGCAAAGACAGAAAAATACCCAAAATACCCTTATCGGGTTTACATAACTTAACATTCTGAATCCTTCCAAAGATATGAAAAAATTTGCGTAACTTATGGTGATCGTATTATTTTTTATTTTATTTTTTTTTGATAGAAAATGATGATCGTATTAAACACATAAAATACATGTAAATGCTAAAATTCATTTATATTTCAACCCTTTCGATTCTTCTGAAAACCCTTTCTTGGTTTCTCTTTGAAATACTGAAACCTAGAGAGAAGTACAGCTGAAATCCACCACCGTCATAGTTGTCAAGGCGTCACCTAGGAACCACCTAGGCCTCCAGGCGCTTTCTTGGGTCCAAGGTGACAGCACGCCTTGTTGACACTTCACGAATTTTCGTTAATTTATGTTTATTGCTATGTTTTATTGTGAATATGCTTATATTATATCCTATGCTTTGTTTATGATAGATTGGTTGTGTTATATTTAGGTCGCTACTAGTATAATTATATCATATTGCATTGATATGGCTTCGATGTTGTATATAAGCATAATTATATAAAATTACAATCTCTTGCACGATTCGCTACATGCTACTTCCTCCATTGCTCCTACCGTCTCCTCCCATCGGGACTCAGCAACTTTGCTCTTCTTCACCTTTGAGTGGTCTTTGTGAAAAGAAGACAACGGAAGGGAAGAAACCTATCCTCCATTCCTCTGATTCCCAGGCTGTGAATAGTGAAATGCAAAGGAAGTGAGAAGGTTTTGGGTTTTGACTTTTGAGAGAGCATCAAAGGGACCAGAGAGGGATATTCGATGTCTCAGCCAGAGCCTCGGTGCACCTGATACCAAAAAAAAATGTTAATTTTTTTCCTTATTTTACATTCAGTATATGTATGTATTTTTTCACATGTAATATTGAAGTCCTATAGGTAATTTGTGTGTATTGGCCACTAATGAATGAGGTGGGTCGTGGATGGATGATAACTGGAAACGGTAATTATTTTTCTTTGTTAATTAAATAGGGGAAAAGCATCAGGATATTAGATCCCTCCTTAAGTCCATCCACCCCTCTTTCTGCGCTCTTCTCGAAACTCACGTTCTTCAAGAGAATGCGGCCCGCATTGCCCAGTCCCTTGCCCCCTCCTGGTCCCTCCTCTCCAACTACAACCATTCCCCTAATTGCCATATCTGTATCCTTTGGGACCCCTCCAAAGTTCACATCACCCTGTCCCATTCCTCTTCCTAACTTCTCCATCTCCGCTTATCCATTCCTAATTCCCCCTTTTCTTTCTTTCTCTCTGTGATCTATGCTTGCAACCAGGCTGCCGATCGTGTGTCCCTTTGGACTGATCTCGCCCTCCTCAAATCTGGCATAGATTCCCTTCCTTGGGGAGTGGGCGGTGACTTCAATGTCGTGAAATCTCAATCGGAGAAAATGGGGGGTAGACCCATTGATCATTCCTCTGTCAATCCCTTCAATGATTGCATTGACGATCTCAGGTGGTTAGGTTCCCCCCTCACTTGGCACAACCGCCGAGTAGGACCTGATCGCATTGCTTGCAAATTTGATAGGCTCCTCACCAACAAAGCTTGACTCTCCTCCTTTCCTCACTCCCATGCCTCCTTCCTTCTTCAAGGCCTGTCTGACCATTGTCCCTGTCATCTCCTTATTCAGCCTTACTCCTTTGATCCCAAACCTTTCAAATTTTTTGAAATGTGGACTTCCCACCCGCTCTACCTTCCCACCATCCTTAAAGCTTGGCGAATCTCTATCTCCTCCCCCTCCTCCCCCTCCCCCCTCTTATAGCCTTTGCTAGGAAACTCCGGCACACCAAGTCCACCCTTAAAAGTTGGAACCTATCCACTTTTGGCAACATTCATTCCCGCCATTCCTCCTGTCGAACCGATCTTTCCCTTGTCCAATCCAGGCTCCAGTCTGATTCCCTAAACCCCAATCTTGCCATTGAGGAGAAACGGCTTTCTGAGGAACTCTCCTCTCTCTCTATCCTCGAGGAAAGTCTCTTGCGCTAAAATCCCACATTAAGTGGTTGGAGCTCGGAGACTCCAATTCTACCTATTTCCGTTGATCCTTAAAAGCCAGGAAGAATTCCAATTCCATCACCTTACTGCATGCGCTTGATGGGACCCCCCTCTCCTCTGTCCCTGAGATCAAGTCGGAAACCATTTTCTTTTTCTCTTCTCTTTTCAACCCCCCCTCCTCCCTCGCCCCTGGCCTTATTGACAAGTTTATCCCTCCGCTTCTTACGGATTCCCTCCTAGCCATCCCCTCTAATAAGGAAATCTCTAAGGCTATTCTCTCCCATAAATCCAACAAAGCCCCTAGCCCTGACGGGTTCAACATGGGTTTTTCCCTTAGTTGTTGGGATTCAATTAAGGTGACTTCTTCAAGGCCATCTGTAGCTTCTTCTTTAATCCCAACCAGCTTTCTCAGGTCAACCAGACCTTCATTAGCCTCATCCCCAAATTAGATGGAGCGACCTCCTTGTCGGATTTCAGACCGATCTCCCTTTGCAATCTTCTTTACAAGTTCATTGCAAAGATCCTTGCCAATAGAATCCAAAAGGTCATTTCTTCTCTGGTTAGCCCTAATCAATCGGCCTTTATCTCTGGCAGAAGCATAGCGGGCAATATCATCCTCTGCTCTGAGATAGTGCAAGGTTTTGACCAGATATCTCACTCCCATGCAGCCCTTTTGAAAATTGTCCTTCACAAAGCTTTTGATTCCCTCTACTGGGACTTCATTTGTGATGTTCTTACCTAAATGGGCTTTCCTCCTACTTTTGTCCGTTGGATTTATGCCTGTATCTCCTCCCCCTCCTTCTCTGTTCTTGTTAATGACTCCCTCGTTGGCTTTTTTCACTCTAAAGTCGGCATCAGACAAGGCTGCCCTCTCTCCCCCTTCCTATTCTCCCAGGCTTTGGAGGTCCTCTCTAGGAGCCTCCAATCCAAAACTGACCACCATCTCATCTCTCCTATCCCCAAATGCAAGCACATCAATCTCACCCATCTGGCCTTTGCCGATGACCTCATGATTTTCTCTAAGGCCTTCTCCTCTATCTCTGCCATCATGGACTCTCTCCGCCTCTTTGAATCTCTCTCGGGTCTCCGCATTAATCTCCTAAAATCCAAAATCTTTTTCTCTGACATCCCTGATTCTCACAAAGAGACCCTCCTGTGCCTGACTAGCTTCTCTATTGGCTCTCTCCCTGTCAAGTATCTAGGTCTACCCTTTATCCCTGCCAGGCTGTCTAGCATCATTGCACCCCTATGCTTGATAACATCCGCAAGCGCCTCCAACTCTAGAAAGGCAAACTTCTTTCCTATGCAGGCAGACTTGAATGCATTCGGTCGATCCTTCAAGCTTCCTATCTTTATTGGACTGGTATTTTCACCATTCCTAAAGCCACCATCAAGGCTATGGAGCGCATCTTCTGCGCTTTTCTCTGGAAAGGGACTGATACCTCTAAATTCCTCCATCCGGTCAGTTGGAAGTCCATCTGTCGCCCAAAAGCTGAGAGAGGCCTCGGCATTCGTCTCATTCGTGACTCCAATATTACGGGCATCCTCAAGCTTATTTGGAAAATTTCTCCCGCCATGATTCCATATGGGTCAATTGGGTCTACTCTCACCTCCTCAAGACGAATTCCATCTGGTCTGTCTCTATCCCATCTGACTCATCTTGGATTTGGCGCAAGATCCTCCTTCTCCGTCCCCTTTTCATCCGCGGCATCTCTACCTCTATTATCGATGGTTCCACCATCTCTCTTTGGCCCGACCCATGGCAACCTTTAGGCGTCCTCTACAATACCTTTGGTCCCAGATCGATCTACTCTTCAAGTCTTCCAAAAGCCACCCCTCTTTCCTCCCTTATTTCCCTTGGCTCTTGGACCCCCTTCTGTTAATCCTGCCATTCTCTCCCAAATCTGGTCCTCCCTCCCTTCCCTTCACCCTTCATCCTCTCCCCCTCACGCAGATAAGGTTATCTGGCTCCCTACCCCCAACGGCCTCTTTTCCTCCAGCTCAGCCTGGAATTTTGTTAGAGATCCTAGCCCCACCGTCCCGTGGCACAAGTTAACCTAGTTCAAAGGCCACATCCCTCGCAACAGCTTCACTGTCTGGAGAACCCTTCATTCTTGCCTGACCACCCAAGCCTTCCTCATCCACCGCAGTATCCCTGCTTCCCCTTCTTGCATCCTTTATTGGAATGGCCATGAAGACATCCCCCACCTCTTCTTTGACTGCCCGTTTACCTCTCCCCTCTGGAAAAAAGCCCTCTCCTCGATCTAGCCCCGCAGTAGGAGAATCCTGGCCTTCGAGCGGGAATGGCTCTGGCTAGACAAGTCTTTCTCTGGGACTTCTATAGGTGACACGATTGGGAAGCTTTTGTTTGGCGCCTATTTATCATATCTAGATGGAAAGGAACCTCAGGAGATGGACTTCCAAATCCCGATCTTTTGATTTGATTTGGAAAGCCATCTTCTTCGATGTATCCTCCAAGCTCAATTGCATGCATCATAGGCACTTTTTGGATATCCCAAGGAACAGGCATATTGTTGTTTTCTGGGGTCTTGATTTGTCTCTTTTGCAGCCTCCCACCTCTGCGTAGGTCGGGCAGTCTGTTGTTCCCCCCACCCCCTCTTTCCCCCCTTTCTTTTGTTCTATTGTATATTCCCTTCCCCTTTTTCTCCCTGCCCCCTCCTGGGGTTCAGTAATATATTTATTCACCAAAAAAAAAAATAGGGGGAAAAGGTTTTCTTGGTTGCACACTCAGATAGTTATCTCTTGAGAGGTCCTTGAGAATCATTGATTGAAATCTTTGAAATAAAATGATTTCTTCTTCAAGAGACAAGAGTCTGGCAACCAAACGCAAGGTTTTAGGTCTTGGTTTCGCCGCTGGTTTCGCCAGGCCACGAAACCAAGTTCTGCCGAGATCTCGGCGACCTGGTTTATGTTTTTTCCGTCTTGACTCGGTGGTGGGTTTGGGTGGCCAGATGGCCAAGATAGAACCTGAAACTTGACATCCACCCTATTTAGGCCCTTCTAAACACGATGGAAACATTAGTTTTTACAAATTCAAACCCAAAATGGTACTTTGACTTCGGACCCTAGGTTGGTAGTCTACAGCGTAAGTGAGTTCTACCCTAGGCTATATTCCACAATATTTAGAGCACATACAATTAAAGTACAGGTGTAAACAACTTAGTTAAGCATTAGGAATTAAAAAACATCAAACCATAAACCATTTAAGCATTAGGCATCATATTCATAATCATACATGGTGATTATGAATATGACAAGTTGTCTGACACTCGTTTGTTAATAATTGTTAGAAACTTGGAAAGAAACATAGATTAAACAAATACATGTATAAGTGTGTAAAAATTCCTACCATTTGAGAGTAGCTATACTGAAACGAGTGTTGGGCCGGATCATCAAAATGACCATGTTGTTGTTGTTGTTGTTGTCAAATAAAGCTTGTGACCTCTCTTGATGTTAAATCTTCAATCTTGAATCTCCAAGCTTCAATCTTCAGCTGATGTGGAATTTGCCAAAAAAAAAGGGCACCAAAACCCTCACTTCGAGGTGTTTTTCCTTCATAACAGAGCAAGAGAGGCGAGACAGAGGCAAGATTTCGAGTTGAGGTCGAAATCTCACCAAGACAGTGCCTTTCTATAGCCTTGGTTTGGTCTGGTTCGACTCAAGATCAAGATATAACCCGAGATCTTGCACAAATCCTGTATCGCCTACCGTCTCATCTCAAGACTTCACGAAACAAAAATTTTTACTAGATCTCGCCGAAATCTTGTACTATGTATTTTCTGGGGTAAGTCATGGGCTATATAACAGATAATGATATATTATTTGCCATGGTTGTTGAGGTGATGACTATGTGTCTATGCCATTGACACATTGGCATGTGCTTCATGAAAATCTTATGGGATGTATGAGGGGATTAAATATTTAGCAATTATATTATTGTGTTCATTTCAACTTCTTTTCCAACCCACTGAGGTGAATTTTATTAATCCTCAATGGGCAAAAACTGATTTACGGTATGAGTTGCGAGGTTTCTTTTTGATAAATTTGTATTTTATATGCTATTATTATGTTAGTTGAATGATGTACATGCCTAATGCATAGTGAATTTATTCCCAGACTTTTGGTCGCAAATTTTTACAAAAGAACCATATTCTTACCCTTCGCATTTTTTAACACTGAATTTTTTTAAAAAGTAGAGAAAATTACACTGCGACCCCCTGAGGTTTGTCTTAAATACAGGCGACCCCGTGTTTCTAAATTATACAGCCACACCCCTTAAGTTTAGGTTAGTTGTTACAGGCAGCCCCACTCCATTAGTAGGTGTTACGGTGTTGGTTAAGTTTGCCTTCAAATGACTAATATACCCCTTCCAAGGTGTGAGCTTACTATTTTGCCCATAGGGCATCCCTAACTTCACCCCCCCTTCCCCTGTTACTCGAATCAGAAAGAGGGTTTAGGGTTTTCTAGAGCATAAGCTCCCTTAACTATGGCGGCTGTACAGTTCTTCTTCAGTGGTTGTTTCATCTCTCTGGTTCTCCTCCTCTTCCATTTGGATTGCTTCATATCCCCAAGTACCGATCGTACTTCAACGAAGAAGGGAAAGCTTTCTCCTCTCTCTTGCCCTCTACTCCATCTCGTCTAAAATCGTCCGTGAAAGCTCTCTCCTCCACTTTGTCCTGCCTTAAGCGCATCTTCTATAAGAAGAAAGAAGAGGACGAAATAGTGGTGGGTCCCACTTTTTTATATTAGAAACTTAAAAAATTAGAATAGGGTTATTTTAATTGAAGGGAAAAATTGCCATTTGAATAGGTTTTTGGTTTATGATCTTAGAAGAGGGCAAAGTTGACATTTTTTTTTGGGTGAATAAAGTTGGCATTTTACATTGTATTATTTAATAGTTTTTGGTTAAAGATATTAGAAGAGGGCAAAGTTGGCATTTTACATTGTATTATTTAACACCGTCCATTCAGGGGATGCGGCTGTATAATTTAGAAACACAGGGGGTCGCTCGGTATTTAGGACAAACCTCAGGGGGACCACGTGTAATTTTCCCTTTAAAGTATTATTGACTTCTAGGTTCATTTAATACCCAGATGTATTTGTATTCTTTTTTGGCCATACCCGAACTTACTAACTATGCCCATAAGAGTTCAAATGAGAAGAGGGACTCAAATTTACTCAAGAAGAGATGAATAATTGAGATCTCACCAAGAACATTTTGATTTTTTAGGTGAAAATTTTCAGACTAATCTTTTACACGACATACGAGTCTGTATCGGGATCTAGGGAGGAGTTGATCTTGATAACTTAAAAAAAAAATGGTCTTCAAGGTTAAAAAGCCTTATTGGTAGGCCAGGAGTATCTTATTCCAAATTGGGACATGCACATGCTTGGTTTGGCATTGGGGGGGGGGGGGGGGAGGGGGGGGAGGGCTCTGATTGGTCTTCTTATTTCCGCTTCCTTCATGGGCATTATAGGGGAATCAGGAATGTTGGTAGACCAGGTGGGTACCAATTCAGTCGATGTGTGAAGGTTGTTCCATGTAGGAGTATGGTCACCCACTTTTTCCACTTTTTTTTCTCCAGGGCGGGTGGGGGGCAGGTTGTTACTGTTTGTGATTCTACATGCTGGGATTCCCTGTTATGACTTATGAGGCCCTGCTATATTGCTTCTTGTTGCCTTCTCTCTCCAGTATAAATTTTTTATTTAGTTCCTATCAAAAAGGAAAAACAAAAGGTTGAAATATGAGGGATATGGCCCAGTGACCAGGAATCTTCTGGTTTCAAGTCTTAGTGTCAAGGTTCATTGAAGATATCTCCATGCATGGAAATAAAATACAGATGAAGATATTATCTCATCCTAGTCATGTAGCAGAGGAACCCAACCTTGTGCCTGCTAATTGACTTGCACTTTGTGGGCTTTTAGGTGATTGAAGTCTGCTAATAACCCACTTCCCCCATCTTCACCAATGTCTAAAGAAAAGATTGTCACTGTTTGAATTTGATTTCATATTGATCATCCATTAGGAGGTAGAGTTCTCTGAATATCTTATATTCATATTTGGGGATCTCTAAACTCCTGTATGGATATTTTTTTATGGCATACCCCTGTATAGATTTGACACATGGATATACATTAAAGTTTGGCAGTTGGGGGAAAATATAGAAGACAAACAAAAAGACCTATTGAGTTTTAACAAAATGTACTTTTCTGATAGAAAGGTCTATCAGTCTATGTAATGACTGCACAGCACATGATGAGGTGGGTAATGAGTTTAATTACAATAATGGATAACTAATCTATTTATTAATAGATTTTGCAAAAGCATAATTTCTTACTCCAAGAAGCCAGACCTATCTTAAATTAAAACATATTGGTAGATATGGTCAGAGAAGAAAAACTTACAGCAGCTGAAGAGCTAAGCCCTGAACTATCAAATCCCGTGGAACCACAGATGAATCCTATGATACCCTGCATCAGTTCCAACAAAGAGAACAATATATATTTATCTTAGGAAATTTGAGTTTCTAAGATTTCAAACAGATATTGAACATATCACATCCTCTAAATATTCAAGAGATTTCCAAGAAAAAAAAGTACAAAGAAGTAATGCCATTGCATGTGACAATATTACTGAACTTCATATGTAGCATTGTTAAAAGGGTGTACCCAGTGCACCTCCTGCCACTGCGAGGTCTGGGGAGGGTCAATTGTACGCAACCTTACCCCTGCTTCGCAAAGAGGCTGTTTACCGACTCGAACCACCAACCACTAGGTTGCAATGGAGCACCCTTACCGTTGCACCGAGGTCCACAAATTGTAACGATTAACAGATGTTAAAACTCATAATAGAATACAGGATTCCAGATTCTTATTAAAATCTAGTTAACAAGAACATCTCAATTACAAAATCTTTCAGATTTCATTTTTGGACTTCACGTCATCAAAAAATGATTAAGTCTCAAAATGTACATTTCTAAGATGTTAGGAATAATAAAATATAGAGAATGTGGGTACCATTGATATTTGGCCACTATGATACATCATACATATAGAATTATTCCATTATTATTTGGAAAGTAAAACAAATACTAAGTTGGGGTTAGAATTTCTTGACTCCTTTTCTAGCAGAAACTTGGTCCTTTTTTATGCAAAAGGATATAAAAAAAAAAGGTGAAGCTCAGAGAGAGAGAACAATGCTCCAGAACTGAGCATACCCTCACAGCATAAAAAACATTAAAAGGGGGGAAAAGAGGGATCATTATCACATACTTGGGAAGCACCTCCTGCTTCAACATCATGGACACCTGTCTGAATATGGTTTTTGCATTCATTGTTCCTCAGTGAAGTCAGTTGAGGAAGAGTCAGTTTCTACAATGGGCGGCGTACTGCAAATTTGTTGTTGGTGCACTTCAGTATTTTCTTGTACAGTAGTGTTGATTGACGAGGGCATCCACATTCCACATGCATCACAAGTTACCAAACTTGTGGTTATACACAATCATACCTTGTGGATTTTGCAGATGCCTGGCTATGTATGAACACATAAAGGGTAAACTGCTTTTATTGAAAAACATAATTTGATTGCTTTGACCAGCTTTGAAGATAACTTCACCAGGTGACTACAATGATACATTGTTGGTATCACTTGCATTCGATGTTATTATTTGTCTAATTCACACTTAAAGGGAAGCTTGGTACAATGTGGGAGGCTCTTGGCTTGTGCATTTGCTTCTCACCCTATAGACTACAGTCTAATCCTTAGCATCTAGTTTTTGGGCTTTTAACTATGCCCTGCTCTACATCATACAACCACTAAGGTCACTCACCTCACCCAACTCCACCTCCCCCAAACCTCCCCTGAACCCATGTTCCCACTGTATTCCTTGATCAGACATCCTCACACGCTCTTTGATGATTTTTCCTTTGTTATTAGAGAGTGATACAAGCATGGAAACTTCTCACTCATTACCAAATCTCCCCACCATAGATCTCCGCTGAACCTGATTTTGTTCCCACAACCCACTGCACATCTTACGAGCATCAAAAGGAAGGTAGGGTACTAATTAGACACTTTCAAAGGCAAGCTAGTGAGATTCTATCTGCACCTCTCATGTCCCACCCATTCCCATCCATCCCACAAAATGATTTGGTCTCTCAATGCCATAAAGTTTGGGGCCTACCAAATTTGCTTTTCAGATGTAATCCTTATCTCCTTCGTTTTTCTCTTTTTTTTTCCCCTCTTGGTGATAGATCAGTAGCAGCAGTCATGGTGAGGAGGTGCTAATGTAGATGTACTCATGATTTGAGATTTCAGTCAAAATGACCCAAATTTCACGAAAAAAAATTGGTTTCAACATGCATCGAAACGAAACCTAGTCGACTCACTAGATATACAGAATTTTGGCTTTTTCGGTATCATTTTGGAAAAATGATACAAGAGAGTATTATAAAAGCATAATTTTGAACAAAATTGTGCCTTTCGTGTGTTTCAACAGTAAGGGAAAAAGGCCTAGAAAACCCTAGATTTCGTGATTTTTGACCGAATCACCAACATTTCTTTCTGGAACAAGGTCTTAGGGACTACTAAAACGTATCTATATCAATGATTTTCTGGAATTGAGCAAGATTGTGCAAAATTCCAATTTGGAGAAATACCCTTTTTCCTTGAAATTAGTTTTTGTAAAAGATAGGGTAAATATTTAGAGGTTGACCTTCAATTATTTTTAAATTGGACACCGTAGTCCATCCTATGACTTCACAGAGTAGGCCTTTTTATTATTTTTTTATTTTTCTGGCTTAAAAAAATTGATTTTCTTGAAACCAATTTTGAAAAACAAAATAGGATTGATATATACTGGAAAATGTCAGTTCGATCATGCTACACAGAATGGTGACCATGGTGCACTGCCCACTACACCCACACGTACAGGCTACTCCAGAGGCCTGTGCCTTTGGTTCAAACCAAATGAGGAGGATGATAGCATAGAGATAGATGTTACGAGGTTGTCTCACAGTCTCAGAGGTATGGGTCTAGAGGAGGTAGTGGACATGGGCAGTGGTGTGCATCCTCATTTACCACAGAGAGCTCCAGTTCCTATTATGGTGGGTATGATAACTATGACCAGTATAACCCTTCTTCATTTTCCATTGCATATGATAGTCAGTCACAAGGGGATCATCTTTTGCAGAGAGATTTTCTCACACCCAACCCCCTCGCAACTATATCATCCTGGTCCGCAAAGCAGCTATGGTGGGTCCACACTTTCATCATCTTCCCAGATCGGTGATCTATATCCTTGGTTGGGTTATCTAGAGTATGTTGACAATGACACCTATCAAGTTGTTGTATTGGACATTGAGCATTTCTTTAGGCATACCATGACATGGTTGTCTTTTGTGATAGTCGGAGGAAAGGTTCCATCGGTGGAAGCAATATTTTAGAGGTTTTGAGGCTCCCCGGACTCTATGTGGTACTAACATAAGCGCAGGGGTGTCAACTTGTAACAATTATACTTGTACTGACAAATTGACATAGGCATAGGGTTAAGTGTTGGATGACACTTTTTGAAATTGGTCTGTACTATTAAATGGTTTTTCTTTACTTTTAATACATATTTCAATTGCTTTTATTGAATGCTGTATTTTTTATTATTAAATTATGGGTAGAATATGTTATAAGAGAAAAGATACAGTAAGCTACAGCGTATAATAGCAACCTAGGGTCCAAAGACAAACTACCATTTTGAGTGTTTTTTTTAAATCTAAAAGTTCAAATATGTTTAGAGCTGTTTAATTGGGGTTCCCATAATGATTCGGGCCAAAATATGATAATTTGACTAGCCAAATGGCCAACCGAAACATACAAGATTTAATTCAACCAAATCCCAAAATCTTTTGGTTTCAACCTGGGTTGAAACCCAGGTCGAAACCGAAATTTTGATCTATGAATGTAGTATGAGGGTAGTGAGTAGTAGGAATGAACTGACAAGTAACCATAGTTGTTAAGGTGCCTAGGCGAACCAGGGCGATCAAGGGGGTTAAAACCAAGTCGACACCAACAAGGCGACAAGACGTCGCCTAGGCAACCAAGGCGACACCAGAAATCAAGGCGGGAGAGAGGCGCCTGGACACCTAGGCGACACCTTGACAACTATGCAAGTAACAATGAGGAGGGTGGACCAGTAGTATTGGTGATAGGGACAGTGGTGTTGGCACTTGGCACTATGGCCAGTGCCCATGGATTTTCACTGGTTCTGGTAGACTTGTATGTAAGAAAACCAAGGTTTGAAAATTTCTAGAATCATGCTTATTTAAACGATGGTGGATAAATCAATAACAACTAAATTCAGAACTCCAACAGTTTTTTTTGGCTGAGAAACAACTAAATTAAAATTGCTGAAAAGGCTACTGATGGACATCTGTGAACAGGAAAGTTTATACAACTACAACATGCAAATCTGTACGGGTAAGGAGGACAACATATAAAAATCATAAGTCATTCTACAGATATAAGAGATATAGCTTTGGGGGCTATGAGCTAATGGGAGGAAGTGATGGTTGTTGAGAAGGTACTACAAAAGTAACCAATTCAGTGATGGTGGACCAACTAGAGAGGTTCCAGCTACTCATCTCTTCAGAAAATAGGGGGAGTTCCAAGAAGGCGAAGGGAAAAAAGGTAAAAACCATGCCCCCCTCCCCCACTCCCCATCCAAATGGGATGGCAAAATTGAATTTTAATGAATGCGCATTGCGCAATCCAGAACCATCAGGGGTGGGAGGTGAAAATAGATTGAGCCTCACAATTGTTTTACTTGACTCTATTTCCTACAAAACACTAAGTTAAAATCCTCCCAATCATGCGCAACCCCTCCACATTTAAGAATCTCAGATTTTATAACTCTCCACAAAATTCTGATCAATCTGCCATTTTTTAAGAAGTTTCCCAATTGGAAACAACAGAAAGAGAAAGTGATTTAAGGAATAAGGGAAGAAGACACAGACCAATACAGATAAGAAAAGGAGAAAAAGAAATAAAAGAACCTAGATAGGAGAGAAAAGGATCTACGACCCTCAATCCCTAGTAGAAACTCCAGATCACCCTCTAGGCCTCTAAAGCGAACCACCAAAAGAACTTTACCTACACTGACCTTGAAAATGTAAAGCCCCCCAACCAGCCCCTTAGCCAAGGCCTCGTCTCAACTAGTTGAGGTTGGCCACAATGATAGGTTGCTTTTCTGTGCCTCGTTGATACAAATGCAATTATTTTCAGATAAAATAAATTGATAGATAAACCAATAAAATAATTATAATATACCTCAGATTCAAAATAAGAAAGAAACAAGCATGAAATAAAGGCTAATGCTGCCAAACCATCATCTGACTCTGGTGAACCAAAGATGTGTAGGATCTGTTGTTGGTGGCCAATGCCAAAGATTTCCTTTTCATTTGCATCAGTAAGCAAAGAATTTGGAGGTGGTAAAGCAGTGGCACAAGTGTAATAGTGACTTCTGATGGTGAATAAAGATAATGGGTGTTTGCCTGGTAGGGTCCTAAAAAATGAAGTGGTTTTGTCACTACTGTTCTCATGCTCAACAATAATTTTAGACACCAATATTGTTGTAGACAGGGTCAACACGTGGGAGAAAGTGTTGGGAATAATCCCAGATTGGAAGACTTTGGGACTTTGGATGCCTTCAATTAACAGTTCGGCCTCTCCACCTAATACCTTAAGCATTTGGGTTGGACACTTCAACAAATATAATTAAGAGACATGATAAAGTTTTGACCCACATTAAAAGGGGGGGGCAGAGTCAGTATTATCAGACCAAAAGCAAAAGATACCACCAAGTTATAGTGATGTGCTATTTCCACACTCTTCGGCATCTTCCATATCCTATTCAACTTTTTCCGTGTTTGTGCTGGACAAAATATTCCACTTGTCAAATTATTTCATTTTTTTTACTCATCTCACTTTAATTTGACAGGGCAGCCTTTGTGAGGAGATTTAGCATCAAGAATAAAGATTTAAAATTCTCAACTTCGACAATTTCCCCTGGCATACACTTTAAGATACCAGACTTGTCTGTGTAGAGTGCTTTCAGCTACTTCTGATACTTGATAGAAGAATTTGAAGGAGAACTTAATCGTAACATTGGATCTGAACAATAAGGAAAAAGTTCATCTACAGAGTGAGTGGGGGAAAAGAAAAAGAAACTCTCCCACCTGTGTGACATTGTTCCCTCTTATCTGCAGTGCATACAGTGCTCCCCTAGCATAGGTCCCCCAATTGCACTCTTCGTGGACCTGGAATGAATCAATTGCATGGCTGTTGTCATTCTTCCGAATGGCATGCCTTGGATACTGAACTTCATCAACTCTACAACACAATTACAAATAGTAAGTCAATTTCATCCCAGGTCCTGGGTGAAATTTCATTTTTAAATTGAGGGGTAAATAATGTGATTGGTTGCAGTTTGGGCTGGGTATAGCCTAAAGATTTTGAAGTCATAAAATCATGGATAGAGAAGAACATATGAAATTATTTGCTATTTCGTATGTATGTGGGATCATTTAAACTATGATAGTAGATCCTCGTCCTACAAGGATGGAAATCTTACAGAAAGTAAGTGGAAAAAGTTTATTGTGATTTCTTTCTGGTAAAAAAATGTGCATCATTCTGTGAGGTGCCACGAAACAAGGATCGAATGATGTTGATCTGTCCAAAGTAACTGCAAGACATCTTCATTTCTTCTACCCCTCCCCCCCCCCCAACCCCAAGAGTAAAAAGAGAAGGAAAAAAAAATATTCTTATGTTGTCATGGAAGAACTATGTTACTTGGACACTTCAAAATAAGAGATGCACCCATGTCATACACTTCAAAACAAGGACACAAACAACAACTTGGCTAGTAAGTTGTATCCATGACAATGATTGGGAGAGACGAAAAGCATGAAAGACAGAATTTAGTTTTTTAAGTCATAACTACCTTAAACTTAGTATAAAAGATAATACCAATCTCTTAGATGGATGCATGCATTTAAAAACATTTTGAAATCCCAATAACACTTACACATCTACTTACATAGCACAACAAACATTATACAAAATCAAAAGTGAAAAGTATAGGATACCCACAAGTCAAAGAGTCCTACTTTTTCGGATTTTCCAAGTCTGACACGTAACGTCGGTGTCATATTCTGGCAACAACACCCAAATCAATTTAACAAGAACAAATACATTCAGATCACTTCTTATCCACTTATATGAGGCTTTGGAAAGTGGTCGCTCGTATCTATAATGAGAACAACGGTTACAAATAAGGCATGCTAGCTAGGGCTGACTCATAGGCCTTATCTAGCATGCAGATACAATGAATCTGGACATTATATAAAGAACCAAACCAATTAAGAAAACCAGTTAGAGAACCAGACCAAACCTTCAACACTCCCCCTCAAGTTGGTGCATGGATGTCATGCATGCCAAACTTGGAAATAATAGGATGGAAGGACTTAACTGATAAACCTTCACTAAAAACATCTGCCAATTGGTTCTCTGTGGTAATAAATGGAGAGCATATCAGACCATCTTCAATTCTCTCCTTGATGAAGTGTCGTTCAATTTCAACATGACTGGTCATGTTATGTTGAACTGGGTTATGAGCTATACTGATTGCCGCTTTATTGTCGCAGTAGAGCCTCATAGGTCACTTAGGGGTAACCTTTAGATCACTAAGAAGCATCTTTAGTCAAATGAGTTCACATACTCCTTGTGCCATTGCCTAATATTTGGCCTCAGCACTAGATCTAAAAACTACGGACTGTTTCTTGCTTTGCCAGGTAACAAGATTCCCTCCAAGGAATGTACAGTAACCAAAGGTGGATCGACGGTCATCAATGGAACCAGCCCAATCAGCCTCAATAAAGGACTCTAACTTCAGACTTCCATTGTTTGAGAACAAGGTACCCTTTCCTGGAGCTGACTTTAAATACCGAAGAATTTTGTACACTGCCTCAAGGTGAACAGCTTTCGGGTCATGTAGGAGCGACTAACAATTCCCATAGCATAGGCAATATCCGGCCTGAGGTGGGAAAGGTTTGAGTCTCTCAACGAGACTCTGATAATGCTCTTTATCCACAGAGTCACCACTTGTGCTGCTGAGTTGGTGGTTAACTTCAATGGGAGATTCAGCGGGTTTACAACCAAGCATCCTTGTTTCTATAAGAAGGTCTATAACGTACTTTCTTTGGGAGATGAAGATCCCTTTGTTGGATTGGGCTACTTCAATTCCCAGGAAGTACTTGAGATGTTAGTAAGTCCTTAGTCTCAAACTCAGTTGACAGCCGAGTCTTAGAAGAGAGATTTCTGCCTCATCATCACCGGTAATCACTATGTCATCCACATAAACAATAAGTGTTGTGACCTTGCTGACCCCATGTTTGATAAACAAGGTATGATCAGCATTACTCTGTTTGAAAACTGTAGAGTTTTACGGGTACTTTTTGTCTTTCTTGTTATCATCGGCATTCATAACTGGGTTTAGTGTAGAGTAGTGGCCTCGTGGGTACAGGGGCAGTATAGTCCTTGTACTCTCTTTTTCTTGTTCTGCGATATTATAAATATAAAGGGGAGAGAGTTTGCGGCTATTCATTCATCATTAGCCACAGGCTGTCCCCCATCCCCCCACCCCCTTCTTGGGAAGCTTGTGTTTCTTCTTCTCTTCTCCTTTCTCTCTTCTTTCTCTTCACTCTCTAATCTGGTTACAGGATCTTGGTATTGTAACATGGTATCAGGACTACGGTAATCAGATCTGAGATTTTCTTCACATCATTCTCTTCTGAGTTTTCTTTTCGGTTCTCACCTTGTGGTGTGCAGCCACCTATTGCTGCATCTACTATGAAGTAAACACTCCTCTCATAATGGAGTGTCCCATACCTGATTATATCCTCATCTACTGTTGCTGAATTGAAGTCTCCATCGATTTCAGGCTAAACCCTTAGATATCGACTTTCTTTCCCAGGAAAACCCTGAGAAATCGATCTTCATGGTCTGGTATTTTTTGGTGGTTTCTCTCTGAAGTTTATGGATTGTTTGCTCTTGGTTGCTGCTGGAGATTGATTCTACTACAGTCTTGAAGGCTCTACACAGCATCTCACTTCGATTTTGCTGCTTCACCAAAACCCTGACAAATTGATTTTCTTCCTGGTTGGTACTCTGGTATCTGTTTATGTTGGTGAAGCTTTTCCATATTGCTGGCTATGTATTCCAGCCCTGCTTGGTGATCTCGAACTGCTCCTGATTACCCTTTCTGCCCAAAGTCAATTTTTATTGGGTTTTTTCCAAACCCTAGTTGTTATCGATATTTTTTTCTGGTTTACTATTTTTTGTGTTATGGCTGAGACCAAAACTACGGACACTGTTAATGTTCAGATAACATCTATTAAGCACAAAGGGAGCTCCAATTACTTGCTGTGGGCTCAGGCTGTTCGTGTTTATATTATGGCTAAGGATAAGCTCTGTAATATTACTTCTGCTCCTCCTGCATCTGATTCTAAAGGTTATAATGAGTGGGTCAAGGACAATGCTATTATTCTGATCTGGTTATAGAATAATATGGAGCCAGACATTTCTGCCAATGCCATGTTTCACACTACTGCAAAGGGGGTGTGGGATGATTTGAAGGAGACATACTCTCAGGAGAAAAGTATGACTCGTATATATGACCTGTATGAGAAGTTATTTCAATTTCAGCAATCTGACAAATCTCTATAGGAATACTACAGTGCTTTCAAGGGTATGGTTGAAGAGTTGAATGTGTTTCAGCCACTTACTATGGATATTGAGAAGCTTAAAGCTCAGTGTTAGATATATGGGCCAGAATACCGTGGGGGTGTTCTGGACCTTTTTCCCTTTGTTATTTTATTTGTTTTGCATGTGGTTTAGTCCCACATTGCTCATGTACATATTTTTACTGTTTCATTACTCTTATAAATAAAGAGGTGCTTGAGGTGAATAGATCATCCAACCCTTTCCCTAATTTTAAATCTCTCTACATGGTATCAGAGCTGATTTCGAACTAGGGACCAACCCCATCGAATTTTTTTTTTTCCCTCCTTTGTCTCTCCTCCATCATTTTTTCCCTTCTTTTCTCCTTGATTCTCCTTGGTTCTCCCTCTTCACTAAGGGCAGCACTACAAGAGGTGGTCGTATGACCTAGTTGCTGCCCCTCCCTACCTCTTTTTCTGTTTTTTCCATGATTTAATCCATGCTCGATAGCTGCTGGACTCTACCTGCCGTATTGAAGTCTTCAAGGTTTTTTTTGGAGATCAGCCCCTACCATTATTGCAGGCTGTTCTTCACTTATTGGAGCTTCTTCAGCACTCTTTCCAGCATCTATTCAGCATATTTTCTCCTTCATTGAAGACCCCACTCCCAATCGATCTCCATCTCCAAGGTTTTTTCCAAAACCTTGACAATTGTCGACTTTGGGTGTGGGGCTGCTTGTTGCTGCTGCACTTTGGTTCTAATTCTACAGGGCTAATTCTCCACTTACAAGGACACACTCGACTGCAATTTGGGCTTCCACAGTTCAGTTTTTGAAGACCTCCCTGAGATTGATCCACCATCACAGGGTTTTTTTCCAAAACCCTGACACCTATCGATCTTGGGGCTGCTGCTGCCTGTTGGATCTGATTTTTTGCAGGTGTTTTCCTCCATTATAGAGGGTCCCTCGACTTCAGTTTCAGCCAATTCCCTACAGTTTTTTGGCCTCTTGTATCCTTCATCGATTTCAGCAATTCAGGGTTTTGAAAAACCCTGACAATATCGATCTAGGATTTTTCCTTGGCTGCTGGTTCTGTTTTTTGGAAGACTTATTTAATCTCATTACAAGGGGCTTCTCTTCCATATTTCAGCCCTTCAC
This sequence comes from Telopea speciosissima, assembly GCF_018873765.1. Lineage (NCBI taxonomy): Eukaryota > Viridiplantae > Streptophyta > Magnoliopsida > Proteales > Proteaceae > Telopea > Telopea speciosissima. The sequence continues at coordinate 32,574,454 of NC_057920.1, read as the reverse complement.
TTGAAGGAATTATTGGGCTGCCAGTATGGGTGATTCCTCCAATTCTCCGGCTACTTCAGATCATGATGGCCACAACAAGACAGACTACCACAGTTTTCTACCCAACCCTATTAAACTTGATGGCTCAAATTACCTTCTATGGTCCAGATCTGCCTCCTTTGCCATTGCTGGCCATGGTCTCACCAGCCATATTAATGGCACTAGTGTTATGCCCACTGATCAAGGACCAGCTCAGGAAAGGTGGCTGGCCAATAATGGTGTTCTCATATCTTACCTGATAGGCTCTATGACTTCAGAGTTACAGCATAACTTCCTTCTTCTGGACACTGCCTCCCAGATTTGGGCTGCTTACAAGGAAACCTACGAGTAGCTTGGCAATGATGTCCAAGTATATGAACTTCGGAAGAAGGTCCTTCACACCACTGAGGGAGAACTTTCAGTTTCGAAATACTATGCTACTCTACGCAATCCGTGGCAACAGTTGGACCACTTCTCTGACTTTCATCCTACTACAGTTGCTGATATTGCTTCCTATAAGAAGCACGTGACAAGATTAGAGTATATGACTTTTTGGCTGGCTTAAATGTGGAGTATGATCAGATTCATGTTCAATTGTTGGGCCATAAGCCTTTTCCCACACTTGAACAATCTTATGCCTTGGTGTCCTCTGAGGAGAACCGTAGGGCTGCCATGTTGCACCCTCCTATTACTGACAGATCAGCTCTCAAGGCTGCTGCCTCTGCCACTCCTACACCTAGTGGAACTGCTTCTCTTAGTGATTCTACTACTATTGTTTGTGAGCACTGTCACAAACCCTATCACACCAAAGAGAAGTGCTGGAAACTTCATGGGAAACCGGCTGACTTTGAAGCTAAAAGGACTGCCAAGACAAAGACAAAGACAAAGACCAAGGCCCATCAGACTGAGACTGTTACTGCAGCCCCTGCTACTGACAATGGTCTATCCCAGGATGATCTACAGGCACTCCTACGTATGTTAAGGTCTTCCACTGCTGCTGCCTCTACTACATCAGCTCCTGCAAGTTCTCCTGCTCCTTCAGGTTCACACTTTGCCTGGTCAGGTATTCCATTTGGAGGTCATTGTGCTTCTGTAGCTTCCCATCCTTGGATCATAGATTCTGGAGCTACAGATCATATGACCGGTTCCTCTGTTTTGTTTCATAGATATTCTCCCACTTCTAGGAAAGACAAGGTTAAGGTGGCTGATGGTTCCCTTTCTTCCATATCTGGAAAAGGAATCATCAACTGCACTTTCTCTCTTCCCTTGTCTTCTGTTTTGCACATTCCTAACTTTACTACTAACCTTCTTTCCATTAGTAGTATCACCCGTGATCTTAACTGCAAAATCACTTTCTTTCCTTCTCATTGTGTGTTTCAGGATCTGGAATCTGGGAAGACGATTGGATTGGGTAAAGTGCACAGTGGGCTGTACCTGTGAAGTCTACTGATCAACTGGCTGATGTGTTCACTAAGGGACTAAGTAACAAGCTGTTTCATCCTATCTTTGTCAAGTTGGGCATGCATGATATATATGCTCCAACTTGAGGGGGAGTGTTAGATATATGGGCCAAAATACCGTGGGGGTATTCTGGACCTTGTTTCCCTTTGTTATTTTATTTGTTTTGTTTCATTACTCTTATAAATAAAGAGGTGCTTGGGGTGGAATAGATCATCCAAGCCTTTCCCTAATTTTAAATCTCTCTACACTCAGCGTAATGAATTTTTTGTGTACCAGTTTCTTGGTGGTTTGAATTCTAACTTGAAAGTTGTGAAGGGTCATTTGTTGGCTAGTGAGTAAGTCCTTACTCTAAATGACACTTATTCCAGACTTCAGCGTATAGCATCCCCCTCCAAATCAGATTCTTCAACTAAAGATAACTCGGCATCCACTGCTGGTCGGGTCATGGTTCTGGTGGACAGAAGATCAATCGTATTTCTAAGTAGTGTTCTTATTGTGGCAAGCCCAATCATACGGTTGAGACATGATGGGCCAAGCATGGGAAACCAGAATGGGCTCAACAATTGGCCAATCATGTAGTGTCTGATGATGGTTCTGATATGGAGACTTCCAGTGCTACTAAACTCGGTCTGTCTTCAGGTGATTCGTCCTCCAATCTCCCTGATGAGGTCCATCAATTGATGCGCCGATTACAGAGTCTTGAGACATCCGCTTCTACATCTAATGGGGCTTCCAATTCCGCCACTACTTTAGCCCATACAGGTACACCTGCTTTCTTTACAACTACTTCTACACCCTGGATTGTTGATTCAAGGGGCTTCCGCCCATATGACCGGTAAGTCATTATTGTTTAATTTATTTTATTCTAATTCACATTCTACACCTGTCATTCTTGCCAATGGTACCTCTATACCCGTTATTGGTCATAGTACAGTTCCTCTTAATCCTAACATCACTCTTTCCTCTGTATTGCAAGTTCCCCAATTTCTATTAAGTCTACTTTCTGTTAGTCAGATAACTAAGGCTCTTAACTGCTCCGTAACTTTTGTTTCCTTCTCATTGTGTTTTACAGGATCTTCACACGAGGAAGATGATTGGTGGAGGGTGTGAGAAAGACTGTACTACCTCTACTGTGTTGTCCCTTCTGCTTCTACTATTGCTACCACTATTGGTGGGGTGTGTCCTTTTCAGTAGCATTGTTGGCTAGGACATTTGTCGTTGTCTAGGTTAAAACTTTCGTTTCCTCAATTTAAGTCCTTAGATAGATTAGAGTGTGAGGTCTACGAGTTGGGAAAGCATCATTGTACTTCTTTTCCCTCTCGACCCGTGGCTCATAGTCCATCTTTATTTTCTTTAGTTTATTCAGATATTTGGGATCCTTATCGTGCAAGTAATAGACATGGTTTTCGGTATTTTGTCACTTTTGTCGACAATCACTCTCGTCTTACCTGGTTGTACCTCTTAAAGGATCGTTTTGAGTTTTCATCTGTATTTCAAAAATTTTATAATGAAATAAAGACTCAATTAGTACTTCTAATAAAGTTTTTCGTTCTGATAATGCATCAGAATATGTTCAAATGAAATTCCTTCTTTTTGTGCTACTCATGGAATGATTCATCAGATTAGTTGTTCCTATATTCTACAACAGAATAGAGTAGCAAAATGGAAAAATAGACATTTACTTAAGGTCGCTTAAGCCATTATGTTACATATGCATGTTCCTAAACATGCTCACGATGACTGTTTCAACCCATAAATGTTTTGTTCAGCTTAAAAACTTTCTGAGCACTCTCCCCCTAAGCAACATAGCCAAGAGGTTGCTCTATATAAACTTTCATATACAAATAACCATACAGAAAAGCATTCTTGATGTCTAGCTGAAAGAGAAGCCAAGGTTAACAGGTAAAGAGATCAACACTCTCACGGAATTCAGACAAGCAATAACGGAGAAGGTTTCAAAAAAGTTAAGTCCATATGTCTGAGAGTATCCCTTGCAACCAAACACATTTTAAAGTGCTCAACTGAACTATCAAGGTTATATTTAATGTTATACACCCAACGACACCACACAAGGTCCTTACTAAGAGGTAGATCAACCAGAGCCCAAGCCTTGCAAGAAAGCAAGGAATCCATTTCCACATCTATGGCTGAGTCGGCTGACTTCCAACTAAGCTGAGATAAAGCATCTTGGTATTTGGTAGAAATAAAGTGAGAGGTCAATGCGAGTGCAAATGTATGAAGATGTTGATGTATACATTGATGCTGCCCTTCCCTAACAGTTCGAGCTTTTAGGCGAAACGGTAGCGAACATGGTATCAAAGTAGGTGGTCAAATGTTCGACTCCTGGGAAGTGCATCGGAAGAGTTTTCCTGACATTTTTTCTCCCTCGGTGCTACGCGAAGGAAATGCCGCATGAGCTCCACGTGCTAGGACCATGGGATCTTGGCCTGCACGTGCGGAGGAGTGTTGATGTATACATTGATGCAGCCCTTCCCTAACAGTTCGAGCTTTTGGTTGAAACAGTATCGAACAGAAGGAAAATAGGAAGATGGGAAATAGAAACATAATTATCAATCGGATAGGAAACCAAAGAATTCTGAGTATAGGAACGAGTAACTATCTGTAGGGAAATAGGCAAATCATCAGGAGAAAAAGAACCTCGAGGCAAAGACTCTGATTGAAAGAGGTGAAGGATGATAGCACTTGTGGTGATTGCTTAGGACGGCACTTGTATATGTGTGTTATAAGTATGCCACATTGTATACGTGTGTTCGTTTACTACCTGGCCTTGTACTACTTTCCGTAATTTTCACTCTTTGTACTACATATCTACATTATAAATAAAGATGGCCTCTGACACAACAGTCAAGCCAAATCATTCTCTCTAATCTTCTAGTTCTCAGCTTGGTAACAGAACCCAACTTCGGGTATTTTTTTTCCACCGCCAGAAGGTTAAACCCAACGCAGTTAAGGCTCTGGCCTCCCTCCTCGGCAAAGCATTGTTGACTGAACATGCCCTGAGCTATGTCGCGTCACACTCACCACCTGACCATGTTGATCATCTGCCCTAGCACCCTTACCCATAGTTGCTACTGCCAAGCCCCATGATGCCACCACCGCCTCACACCTAGGCTCCCCAGCCCCATACCTCTCTCGCTTGGCCTCTCCATCATTGGCCACCTCTGCCTAGCCCTCTCCACTATTGTCAGTGCCGCCTAGCCCTCTCGGCTACCGCCAACCCCACCTAACCTTCTCTTCTATCGCCGGCCACCTCCACTTAGCCCTTTACACCACTGCCTGGCCACTCGCAACACCTAGCCCCTTTGTCAAAATCAAACAAAATGGTAGTTTGACTTCGGACCGTAGGTTGGTAGTGTACGCTATATACATTCTCTAATTGGCCTATTCCATAGAATGTTTAATACTAGGACATATATAATTCATGTAAAACAACTTTGTTGAATTGTATGGCGTATACCGTGGGGGTATAAATAGGATTTTACTATGTAATTTCTTCTTTTGTTATATTTCCTTTTTTCCCTCTCTAATGACCCTAAATAGTAGAGTCAGTTAGAGTTGCGGTAGCAGTGTAATTTTACCTTTGAAGCTTTCTTTATAAATAGAAGCTTGGCTGATCTAATTGATCATTCAAGCATTACAGCCTAAAGGATTGTTCTTCTCTTCTTCTAACATGGTATCAAAGCATCTCTTATCTAAGGATTAGAACAGTCCTACTTCCAATCGTTGCTCTCTCCTTCTTGCAGTTTCCTTCCCTTCTTCGATCCGCTTCCTCTTCTTTCCTTCTTCTTCTCTTTTTTCTCTTCTTGGTTCGAAACCTGCACAAGAGGCAGCATCCATGAGGTGATCTTTCGATTGTATGCTGCCCTCTATTCACCTCAAATATCTCATGTTTTAGAAGTGTTCTTCGACTGGTAGCTGTTGTCCACCAAGTCTGCAATATTTGGCTCTTCTCCTTCTAAAGGTTGATCGATTTCCCCTCAAGAGATCAAGCCTTTCATCTTTGGAAGTCCATACCTGTAGCAATAGGACAGCTCCTATCATCTTTCCTACACCACAGAAGAACCAGTTGCAGAAATCAATCTCAGCTGTTAGGGTTTTCAAAACCCCAACTCCCTAATCGATTTAGGGTTCCCTTTGTCTGCTGCTGCTGAATTTTTGATAGGAGTTCTTCACATATTAGAGGAGTACTCGATCCATTTTTGAAGATATCACCATTTCACCTCTCAGCTCTCGATTTCAGCCTACAAAACCCGAACTGCTCCATCGATTTAGGTTCTACTTCTCAGATTTGTGTGAAATTTCGAGGACTTCTTCCATCATCATTGAAGAGTACTCGATCTAATTTTCAGCCTATTTCATTGGAGATTTTTCGAGTTACTGCTGTTTCTCTTCTCAGCCTTGCTTCGGCACTGCTGCCTCTTCAACATGACTGGTTCAGATGCTACTTCAGCCTCCTCTGATGGACAGTCCAGGTTGGTCTACCTTCCATTTGCTGCTTCGATCAAACTAGACAGCACCAACGACTTGATGTGGTCCAGATCTACCTACTTGACTATTGCAGGCCGAAGTCTTGTTGGACACATCACTAACACTACTGCAAAACCAACTGCTGAAGGTCCTGCTCAGGAGAGATGGGTTTCCAATGACTCTATGGTGATGTCCTACTTGATCCACTCCATGTAACCTAACCTTGATAGTGGGTACTTGTTGCTTGATACTGCTGCCCAGATCTGGAGTGCTGCGAAGGAGACATATGGTCAGGTTGGGAATGATGCTCAAGTGTATGAACTTCATAAGAAGGTTCATAACACCACAAAGAAGGGACTGTTAGTCTCTGAGTACTATACTGCCCTCCGAAGCTTATGGCAAAAACTTGATCATTATTCTAACTTCCAGCCCACCACTGCTGTGGACATTGCTGCTTACCGCAAGCATGTGGACAAGATACGGGTGTATGACTTCCTTGCTGGTTTGAATGTCGAATATGATCAGATTCGAGTTCAAGTTTTGAGCGGATCCCCTTTTCCAACCTTGGAACAGTCTTATGCCTTGGTCCATATGGCGGAGAGTCGCCGAAATGCTATGTTGCATACTCCCACTGTTGAGAGATCAGCTCTCCAGGTTAGGTCCAGCCCTAAACCCATCACTGAAGGTTCCTCTTACTTGGGCAGTTCTTCAAAGGAACCTGTTAGATGTGAACATTGCAACAAGCCTTACCACACTAAGGCTACTTGTTGGAAGCTCCATGGGAAGCCAGCTGATTTTGAGTTGAGGCCAAGCAAGCCTCTAAAGGGAAGTCCAAGACCAAGGGCAACCATACTGAGACAGTTTCCACAACACCAGGGCATTCCTCTTCAGACTTGACCAGCATGATCCATGGAGAGCTACAGGGTATCCGTTGTATGCTGATAGCATCATCTACCCCGTCCTCTGTTGCGTCCTCCACTGCCTCTGCTCCAGCTTCTTCAAGTTCGCATTTTGCCCAGTCAGGTACTCCTTTCGGTGGTCATTGTGCATTCGGTTGTTTCCGCTCCATGGATCATAGGCTCCAGTGCCACTGACCACATGACAGGTTCTTCCAATTTATTTCATAAGTATTTCCCTTCATCTGGTAAAGACAAAGTTTGAGTAGCAAATGAATCCCTGTTTTCTGTATCTGGGAAGGGTTCCATAAGCTGCTCTCCCTCCCTTACCTTGTCTTTCGTACTACATATTCCTAACTTTACTACTAATCTTCTTTCTATTAGTAGTTTCACCCGAGATTTGAACTGTAAAGTAACCTTTTTTCCTCATCATTGTGTTTTCCAGGAACTGGCGCATGGGAGGACGATTGGATTGGGTAGGGTGCATGATGGTCTCTGCTTGCTTAAGGCGCTACTACCCCAACAGCCTTGCTTTTTCAGTTTCATTCGGCTTCTCCTCAGCTTCCGTCTACATTCTCCACTACTTTGTATTAATGGCACTGTCGTTTGGGTCATCCTCCCTTAGGGATTTTATCCCTTTTGTTTCCTAAACTAGTTCAAGAATGTAATCGAACTGAATTTTTTTGTGAGGCCTGTGTTATAGCCGAACAAACTCGTTCTACTTATTCTCCTATTAATCAAAGAAGCAGTGCTGTTTTTAACTTGGTTCATACTGATGTATGGGGTCCCTCTTGTCGTACTTCCATTTTTTGTCATCGTTGATTTATTACTTTTATAGATTGCCATTCTCGTCTTACTTGGGTTTATATGATGCAACATAAGAGTGAAGTATTTCATTGTTTTCAGCTATTTCATAAAATGGTTCAGACCCAGTATCAGGCTACCATTAAAATTCTTAGGAGTGATAATGGTACTGAGTATACCAAAGGCTAGTTCCAACAATACCTAGCTGATCATGGCATTGTTCACCAAACCAGCTGTATTGACACCCCTACGCAAAATGGGGTGGCCGAAAGAAAGAACCGCCACCTCTTGAAGTGGCTCGTGCTCTCATGTTTGCTCATCATGTTACTTCCTGTTGAAATAGGCTGCTTACACGATTGGGGTAAGCAGTCCTAGTTTGATTAGGATTAGTCCTACTAGTCCTAGCTGATTAGGATTAGTCCTAGTCATGTTAGGAGTAGTACTAGTCAGATTAGATTCTTTTCTTTTATTTTATTTTTATTGTTTTACCCTCAGCCGAGTCCTATTCTGGCATCGAATTCCTAGTAGGACTAGGACTGAGGTGTTATTATTCTTATTTGTACTTTGATCAGATTTACTTCAAGTTATTATAAATAAAGGGGCTTGGGTGATCGATTCTAATCACTCAAGCATCCATATCAAAGCTGTTTACATGGTATCAGAGCCATCTCTGATCTGAAGAGCAGCCTCCCCCTCGATTTTTTCTGGTTTTCTTCTCCAACTCTCTCGGCTACTGGTTTCCTTCTTCTCCAACTCTCTCGGACTCTCTATTTCATTCAGGGCAGCATCTTTGAGGTGATTCAATGAAGAATTAGCTGCTGCCCTCAATGACACCTCACTGAAGATTATACAAACACTGGTGTGATCTAAAACTGCCGTAGGTTTCCTCCAGCCCTTCGAGATCAAGCTGCTACATTATTCAAGCTGGATTTCTGTTTTTTTTTTTGGAGATTGATCCCTGCACTTGCTGATGTACACCTTACATATTTCAGATTGCAGATCTGAATCCAATCCACATCTGATTCGAACCTGCAATTACCTACATTCAGATATGCCTAAATTTTTTTAAAATTTAGGGCTTTTTATTGGCTCTTTCAAAAGGGCCAATTTTTTGAGGGAATCTTCACCACGACAAGGGAGATACTCGATCCTTGTTTCAACCTGTTCTGACGGCTGAAACTCATACAGTTTCAAAACCCAGGGTTTCACTTGATACTGTAACCAGACCTATTAGGGTTTCTTATTGCATCATCAGAATTTTCTGATTTTTTTGCAGGCTTATTCTCCACCACTTGCAAGGCATTCGATCCAAGTTTCAGCCTATTCTGACGGCTGCAATTGCTGCCACTTCAAAACCCATACTTCAGATCTGATTCAGTTTTTTGAAGATTTTTTTTTTTGTTCAAATTTGTGGATCGGTTTCTACCTGAACTATGGGAGATTCAGAGACAACTACTGCTACTTCTGGAGGGGATGGTCAGACTAGGAATGACTTCCTTCCCTATGCTGCTGCCATCAAGCTTGATGGTACGAATTATTTAATCTGGGCCAGATCACTATCCTTGACTGTGGCTGGTAGGGGATTCACTGGCCATCTTACTGGCACCACCAAACAACCAACTGAAGAAGGTGCTTCCCGTACTAAATGGGCTGCGAACGATGCTATAGTGATGTCATTTGTTTTAAATTCTATGACCACTGATCTATCCAGTCAATATCTCCTCCTTGACACTGCTACTCAGATATGGACTGCTGTTAAGGGAACTTATGGTCGATCAGGAAGTGGTGCTTAGGTTTATGAAATCAGGAAGACACACCAAACTACTACTCAGAAGAAGATGTCTGTTATTAAATACTATAGTGCCCTCAAGTGTTTATGGCAGCAATTGGATCATTATGCTCGATTCCAGCCTACTACTACTGCTGATATTACTGTCTACCACACCTATGTAGACCAATTCCGTGTCTATGATTTTCTGGCTGGCCTCAATGATGATTATGACCCTATTCGGGTGCAAGTCCTTAGACGGGTTCCTTTCCCCACTTTAGAGGAGACTTTTTCTTATGTTCACAGTGAAGAGACACGAAGGGCTGCCATGATGATGACTCCTAAAGTCGAGAGATCAGCCTTACAGACTGCTGGTCCCACTCCTGTTGCTTCTTATGATAGTGTTGCTGCTTCTACTACTACTACCAAAGAGCCTGTTAAGTGTGAGCATTGTCACAAACCATATCACACTAAGGCTCAATGTTGGAAATTACATGGGAAGCCAGCTGATTTTGAGGCCAAAAGTGGTCGTGCTAAGTCTAAAAGCAAAGCCAATCATACTGAAAGTGTAGCTCCAACTCCCACTGCTGACATTGGTTTCTCCCAGGAAGAACTCCAGGCTTTGCGTCGTATGTTGAACACATCAACTGCCTCTACTACGTCTGCTGCCAATTCAGGTTCCTTCTTTGCCCGTACAGGTATTTCTTTTGCGGGTCATTGTGTATCAATAGTATGCACTCCATGGATCATAAACTCCGGTGCTACTGATCACATGACAGGTTCTTCTAGCCTTTTTAATACATATTCTCCTACCTCTGGTAAGGATAAAGTCAAAATTGCTGAAAGGATCCATTGGTTGTTCTCCTTCCCTTACACTGTCATCTGTGTTGCATATTCCCAAATTTACAACTAACTTTCTTTCCATTAGCAGTATCATTAAATCCCTGAATTGTAAAGTGACATTTTTTCCCACTCACTGTGTTTTTCAGGAACTGGACTCGGGGAAGACGATTGGATCGGGTAAAGTGCATGGCGGATTGTACCTGCTTGATGGCGATCCTACTCAGGCTTTACCTTCGGCATCTTTCTCTTCTGATTTAAATAAATGGCACTCTAGACTAGGCCATTCCCCCTTAGGTACTTTATCAGATTTATTTCCAGCATTAGTTAAAGACTGTAATAAGGAAGAATTTTTTTGTGAGCCTTGTGTCTTGGCTAAACAGACGCGTTCAACTTATCCTATTTCTAATAAAAGATCCTCTTCCTTATTTCATATTGTTCATACTGATGTGTAGGGGCCTAGTAGGAAAGCTTCCCTGACTGGCCATCGGTGGTATGTCACTTTCATTGACTGCTATTCTAGGTTCACTTGGGTATACCTTATGCACACAAAGAGTGAAGTTTTTTTATGTTTTCAACACTTTCATCAACTGATTAAGACCCAGTTTAATGCCACTCTTCAAATTTTGAGGAGTGACAATGGGAAAGAGTATATGGAAGGTCGGTTCCAAAAATACCTTCTTGCACATGGAATCCTCCATCGGACCAACTGTCGACACTCCACCCAAAATGGTGTGGCGAGAGAAAAAACCGCTACCTCCTGGAGGTGGCTAGGGCCCTTATGTTTGCTCGCAATGTCCCTTCCCTTTATTGGGGGGATGCTGTCCTTACTGCAGCCTATTTAATTAATAGGCTACTCAATCGGGTTCTTCTTTCAAAAGCCCCTATTGAGCTATTACTTAGCTCTTTTTCCTTTATAGTCCCACCTAAGGTGTTTGGCTGCGTTTGTTATGCTAGGGATACAAGGTCCCCTGGTAAACTTGACCCACGTAGCCTCCACTGCATTTTCTTGGGTTACTCTGCTACCTAAAAGGGGTACAAATGTTACTACCCTCCATCCCGCAGGACTTTTGTCAGCATAGGTGTTGCCTTTCATGAAAATGTTCCATATTATGTGTCCCCACCTCTTCAGGGGGAGAGTGTTAGTGAAGATGTGCTGACTATTGACTCTCCACCTCCACTTCAGTCTGTTTACCATGAGTCTGAACCAGTTCGGCCTGCCCCTAGTACTCCCCCTGAGTCAGGGGGAGAGGTTCTTATACAGGGGGAGACCATTTCTATTCAGGGGGAGCAATCTACCCCGGTCCAGACTCCTATCCAGAGGACTATTAGTGAATTTCAGAGGAGGATTGATGCTAGCAATGTGAAGACCTATGCGAGGAAACATAAGCAGGTTCAATCAACTGTTGCTCCAGTACCCATCCAATTGCCGAACCCGGATCCAGAACCTGCCTCTTCACCTGGTAATGATCCTGACTTACCTATTGCTCTTCGCAAAAGTGTCAGAACTTGCACTCAGCATCCCATATCTCATGTTGTTTCTTATAATTCCCTTTCCCCATCCTTTCGTGCCTTTGTTTCCTCTCTTTCTTCTGTTCATATTCCTAACAATTGGTAAGAAGCTTTATCAGACGGAAAGTGGAAGGCAGCTATGCTGGAAGAAATGGACTCCTTGAAGAAAAATAACACATGGGAGCTTGTGGTTCTTCCACCTGGGAAGAAAACCGTTGGATGTAAATGGGTGTTTGTGGTGAAACAGAAGGTGGATGGCACTGTGGATAGGTATAAGGCACGACTCGTGGCCAAGGGGTTCACTCAGACATACAACATTGATTACCAGGAAACTTTTGCACCTGTTGCAAAGTTAAATACTGTTGGTGTGTTATTATCTTATGCAGTCAACCTTGGATGGGATATGCAGCAGCTAGATGTAAAAAAATGCCTTCCTAAATGGAACACTGGATGAGGAGGTGTAAATGGACATTCCACCAGGGTTCTCTTGTGACAGAAACCAAGGAAAAGTATGTAGACTGAAGCGTGCACTTTATGGTCTGAAGCAGTCACCTCGAGCATGGTTTGGCCGGTTCCACAAGGCTATGATTTCTATGGGCTATAAGCAGAGTAATGCTGATCACACACTCTTTATAAAGAGGGTTGGTGAAAAACTCACTGTTCTTATAGTCTACGTTGATGATATAGTGGTTACTGGCAATGATGGTGATGAGATCAGATGGTTGAAGACCTTCTTTGGACAAGAATTTGAGATTAAAGATCTAGGGAAACTACGATACTTTCTTGGGATTGAAGTAACCATATCTTCTAAAGGCATTTTTCTCTTCCAAAGAAAGTATGTCCTAGACTTATTGGCTGAGACCAGGTTGCTAGGCTGTCATCCTTCAGATACTCCTATGGACCCTACTGTTCGACTTAAGGAGAAAGAGGGTGAGCCTGTTGATAAAGGCCGGTCCCAAAGACTTGTAGGGAAGCTGATTTATCTTTCACACACGCGTCCTGACATTGCTGTTGCCGTGAGTACTGTGAGTCAGTTTATGCATGATTCCTACTCTTCTCATATGGAAGTTGTTCTTCGTATCTTGCACTATTTGAAGTCAGCTCCTGGAAAAGGAATTCTTTTGTCTACTCATGGTCATCTACGGATAGAAGCATACACTGATGCTGATTGGGCTGGTTCTGCAGATCGGAAGTCTATTTCTGGGTATTGCTCCTTTGTAGGTGGAAATCTTGTCACATGGCGTAGCAAGAAGCAAAATGTGGTTGCTCATTCTAGTGCCGAAGCTGAGTTTCGAGCTATGGCACAAGGTATTTGTGAGTTACTATGGCTTTAAGGTTTGCTACAAGATCTTGGTGTTCCTATTCGTCTTCCTATGATCTTCGATCTTGTGACAACAAGGCTGCCATCAAGATAGCACACAACTTCGATGCAGCATGATCGTACCAAGCATGTTGAGATGGATAGGCATTTCATCAAAGAGAAGTTAGAAGCTGGGCTGATTTGTATTCCCTTTGTGACATCCGCGGATCAACTTGCTGATATCTTCACCAGGGGATTGTCTGGAAAATTGTTTCATCCCAATCTAGTCAAGTTGGGCATGATCGACATCTTTGCTCCAACTTGAGGAGGAGTGTTGAAATAGGCTACTTACACGATTGGGGTAAGCAATCCTAGTTTGATTAGGATTAGTCCTACTAGTCCTAGCTGATTAGGATTAGTCCTAGTCATGTTAGGAGTAGTACTAGTCAGATTAGATTCTTTTCTTTTATTTTATTTTTATTGTTTTACCCTCAGCTGAGTCCTATTCTTGCATTCCTAGTTGTATTAGGAATTTCTAGTAGGACTAGGACTGAGGTGTTATTATTCCTATTTGTACTTTGATCAGATTTACTTCAAGTTATTATAAATAAAGGGGCTTGGGTGATCGATTCTAATCACTCAAGCATTCATATCAAAGCTGTTTACACTTCCCAATACTAGAGTAATGTTGTCCTTACTGCTGCTTATCTCATCAACCGCATGCCTACTCAGTTTTTGGGTACTTGGTCTCCTATTGAAATATTGGAGGGGTCTTCCTCTTTTGTTGTTCCCCTCCCCCACCCCGCCGAACTTTTGGCTGTCTGTTATGTCTGTGACACATTCTCCTGGCAAGTTTGAACCCTGTGCGTTGTGGTGTATTTTCCTTGGATATTCTCCAACACAGAAGGGCTATAAGTGTTACTTTCCTCCAATATGGATGTTATCTTTCATGAGTCAGTTTCCTACTATTCCCCGCCACCTCTTCAAGGGGAGACTACTAGTGAAGATGTGGTTGTCCAGGAACCTTTTCTCCCTATCAATGTTGTGGATACTGAGATTCAAACACAAGGGGAGCCTACTTCTCGGGTTAAAAAGTTGATAGATGATCCGAACCTCAAAACCTTTTATCGACAGCAGTTAAAGAACAAACAAGTTGAGATCAGTACCACAACAACATCAACACCTGAACCTGTTCAATTGGAACCCCCTAAGCCAGAACAGAACTCCACTGATAATCCCTCTTCTCCTCAACGTTGTATTGATCTTAATTTATCTATTGCTCATCGTAAAGTCACTAGGTCTTGCACTCAACACCCCATATCTCATGTCGTTTCTTATGGTGCATTATCTACTTCCTATCGTACATTTGTTTCTTCTCTTTCCTCTATTGGCATTCCACACAATTGGTAAGAGGCTCTTGCAGATTCGAAGTGAAAAGCAACCATGGTAGAAGAAATGAATGCCTTAAAGAAAAACAACACATGGGACACTATAACTCTTCCTTCAAGAAAGAAACCAGTTGGATGCAAGTGGGTGTTTGCGGTCAAACAGAAAGTTGATGGCAGTGTGGACAGATATAAGGCAAGACTTATGTATGGCTAAAGGGTTCACTCAAACCTATGGGATTGATTACCAGGAGACCTTTGCCCCAGTTGCCAAGCTGAAAACAGTTAGAGTTTTGTTGTCATGTGTTGTGAATCTAGGGTGGGATCTATAGCAACTTGATGTAAAAAATGCTTTCCTTCATAGAGAGCTTGATGAGGAAGTATACATGGAAGTTTGGGTCAAACGAGAACTAATCTTCTCGAACAGCTCGTTGATCCTCTCCATGATTTGGGTAAGCTTTCTCATGATTTGTTGTTGCGCAATGTGAAGTGAATGTACTGTGCCTTCCAATTTCTCGACCCTTTCTCTCATCCCTGACTCTAATGCCATTTATTACGTGTAAGATAATCTAAAAATAAAATAAGAAAATGAGAGAAATAATAGGGAGAGAATATGGATGTTTTACAGACGAAGCAAGGGTGTCTGGCTTGGTGAGGAAGCCTATCTCATCTCGCAAGATATAATTTAGGAATATAAATGCTTATCTTTTTAATTTGCAATTATTAATAAATAGGGTTGTATAGTCGTTACATAACTTACTACTCATGACTCCTTCCACATTTAATTAACTAACCCACTAACATTGATAGTTATCATAACTAACTCACGCTCAATACTAACTCACACACAACACTACATAATAATTAATCCATGTAAATAACCAGCATAATTACGGATGTAACACTTTTCTTGAAGTGTACCTTGGTCAAAGGGAGGGAAGAATGCGCCAATGGATGAAGAAAGGTGAACAATTGAATATTCTATGTACGCATAAATCTCTTGGCAAAAATACTCTAGTGCATGAGTTAGGTAAATGACATAAGAAATGGACAACCATATAAGAAGTTGCATTCTCTAATCTTATTGTTCTCATCGCTAATTGAAGATTAGTTTTTTATCATTCAATGAGCGTCTTGTATTTCATAAAAATTGGGGGCAATATAATCCTAAGCCCGGCTCGCAAGGTATCCCTCTCGTAGTAGGCTTCCAAACCTCACCTCGCTCTTGTGACATGCTATGTTTCCCTTCTCCATTCTTAAGTCAAGGGTAAGTCCTATGGTAGCAGCTAAAGCCAGGAAAAAAAAAAAAAAAGAACAAAAAAGAACGAAAGAAAGTGTTGGCATTCTTGTGGCACACAGATTTTGACATGCAAATTGATCTATGGGTGCTAATCAACTCTTGCCTTTTTAGATGAAAAATCTCACTGAAGGAATAATTGTTCCTTAGGCGGTAGGTCAAGAGACAATCTCCAAGGCAACTGATTCTGGAAATAAGGAACAAGGAGTAAAAAGGAGAGGTGAAGCCGATGAGCAACAGGATGAGTAAGCTAACATAACTGCAGGGGATGATGAACACAACTATCTGATGATGCATCTCAGCTGCTTCATTTTATTGAAGCTTGGGTAATTGATGATTAGATGGATCGGGTAGACAACCCAACAGAAACAATGATTCTACCTGAGTATTACCTCGGTTAATTCTCCATGTAAGCCTGTACTCCTAAAGCAAATAAGCCCTCCCCCCCCCCCCAATCAAAGATAAAAGCCAAGACGGACAGCAAAGGCTATTCTTGATATCAGCAAGATGAATGCATCTCAGGCTACTGCATTCAGGCGAGGAAGATAAGAGGGACTCGGAGCCCTACGATCAATATATTGTTGTTAAGCACCAATAAAGAAAAAGAAACCAGTAGAGAAAGAATTGACAAACCTGCAACCATCATCGAGAGATGCAGAACAAAGGAGGGAAAGGAAGAGGGATTCTTCTTTCTATATGTTGGAATATATAATCCAGAATTCTGTGGGGGTATTCTGGTCCTTTTGGGGTAGTTTTATTCGTATGTTATTAGGTTAAGTGGCTGCTCTTATAGAGTCAGCTAATTAGGGGTAATTATGTCTATAGTTGGCTATGTGGGTTTAGTCCCACATCGCCTAGTTCAATCCTTTGTAACTTTCCCCTCTATTTATTATTATTCCATTCTCTCTTTCTAACCCACGGTTCTGCCAACATGGTATCAGAGCAGGTCTGATCTAGGTTAGAAAGAAGGAAAAACCCACCTTCTTCTCTTCAATCAACTTCTCGCTTCTTCCCTCTTTCTCGGCTTCTCCTTCTTCTGGTTTTCTTCTTCTCATCCTTGTGAGGGGGCAGCACTAATGAGGTAAAAACCTTAACCAATGATTTAGTTGCTACCCTCCTCCATTCAATCTCTTTTTTCAATTAAAATTCTGCTGGAACCATCTTTGCGAATTGGAGCTTTCCAGAATTTTGGAGATCAACTTCCTATCACTATTGAAGGCTGACCTTCCACCATTGGAGCTCCCTTTGCTCTCTTTTCCAGCACCTTCCTACCCTATTTAAATGACCTCCTTCCCTTTTTTTCTATTTCTCCATCATTCATTAACCTTTCCAGCCCCTACCCTAATCGATCTCAACCTGTCAGGGCTTTTCAAAACCCTGACTCCAATCTATTTTAGGGTTTCCCTTTTCAGATGCAGCTGATTTTTTGGGGGTGATTCCCTACTACTACAAACCTTACTCGACCTAAGTTTGGACCCTTTCTGATGGCTGGATTTGTTTCTACAGAAAAAAATTTCTTAACCTGCTAATTTGGTTACCTGCTAAAAACCTTGACAATATCCCGACTCCAATCGAAATTAGGGTTACAGGTTTTAGCTTTTGCTGATTTTTGGAGGGCTGATTACTTCCATTACTAGGACCACTCAACCTCAATCTTGCACCTATCCATGTTTTCTAGAAGACCCCTCCCCAATCGATCTCTATTTTTCAGGGTTTTCCAAAACCCTAACATTAATCGATATTTTCGGTTAGGGTTACCTGCTGTTTCTGGAGTTTTTGGAGGTGTTTCTACCATCAAGAGAGGCAATCTACTTCAATTATTCATGGCTTAAAGAAGTATTTTACCTAAGATAGTTGCTGCCCTATTTTTTTTGCACTTTTTGGTGTTTCTCCCACTTGAAGATCAAGTCTCAAATCCTACAAGAGATTAGGTGTTCGTATTGGAGATCCATTCCAGCAGTTGTGGACAGCATCTATGCCAAGAAATCATCACACTTTGACAAGCATCAACAGATTTTTTAAGTCCCCTTCCCCTAATAGATCTCAATTTCAGGGTTTTCCAAAACCCTGACAAAAATCGATTTTAGGGTTGGGGCTGTCCTATCAAGCTAATTTTTGTAGGGGAGTCTTATACATTCCAAAGGAGTTCTCAACCCAAGTTTTAGCATCATTCATGGATTGATTTTGAAAAAATTCAGGTTCACTCTTATAGCTCGATTTCATCAACTATCAACCTATTTTTTTCTAGTTCCTATGTGGCTGGCTGCTTCAAATACCTATGGATCTGTCGAGTTATTTATCTTACATTTGTTGGTTCTATTGAGCTTTACTACATACCTTGCTGGTTCTATTGATTGCCTTCTGTAAGCATGACTGGTTGACATGTTACTGCTACCTTTATGAGGACTATTGCTGCCCTATTATTGAGACTGAGTATCCTACTATTGAAGATCGAATTTCTTTCATTATTGAAGACTCAAATCTACTACCCAGGAGATCAGCTTATTTGGGATTACAACAGTGTGTTCCATGGTTATTGGTTGCAACTACGAACCTATTCAGTTATGTGAACCTTTTCTAGTTCATATCCGACTTACTTTGGAGCTTGATCCTAGCATTGTTCACTAATTCAGATCTGATCCAAGTTTTTTTATTGAAGCTTCTTACATCAATTGCTGTCCAGATATCTTCGTCAGTCCTATTTCGCATGTGGGAGTTTATAAATTGGAGTTTTGCACACTTGTTCTTCCATGTTTGAAGATTGATCAAGCCTTGAAGATTAGAGCTTTTCCTTACTTCAAATCAGATCTGTATACTTATCAGATTTGAATATTGGAGTTAGGAGTTTCTCCCCTACAGGAGTATCCATCAAAAGTGTTTGTTTGATCGTTTGAAGATGGTTGAAAATTTATATGTTGAATTGTTTTACTCCGTAATTCCTTATCCCACTGCTCTTTTCACTTCACCACCTCCCAAAACATACCTTTGGCATATACCCATAGCCACTTTGGATGATAATGGTATTCTCTAGTTTGCCATTTCTTCCTTTTCCATTACCAGGTTTTGGAGATCAATTATTTCAAATTCTTGAAGATTGATTTGGGAGCTGCATTCATATGTCAAGCTAGATTCTACTGCAACTTAGTTTCTTCCCATTTTGTTCAAGTTGGGCATTAGTACCTTGTATGCGCCAACTTGAGGGGGAGTGTTAGCATTATTATGGAGTTCTTTTTTTATTTAGTTCAAGCTGGATTTTCCTTCTTCTCTTATTTGTATAATCCAGCTTGAGGGGGAGTGTTGGAATATGTAATCTAGAATACCGTGGGGATATTCTAGTCCTTTTGGGGTAGTTTTATTCCTATGTTATTAGGTTTAAGTGGTTGCTCTTATAGAGTCAGCTAGTTAGGGGTAATTATGTCTACAGTTGACTATATGGGTTTAGTCCCACATCGCCTAGTTCAATCCTTCGTAACTTTCCCCTCTATTATAAATAGAGGGGCTTACTTATCAATGAAATATAACATTATTATTCCATTCTCTCATTCTCTCTTTCTAACCCACGGTTCTACCAACACTATATGAATAAATTCAGCACCTATTATGGTTTCCCAGACTTATAGTAGGACTGACGCTAGAGTTTGTATTGTAGCATAAATCTTTCAGTGAATCGCTAGGGACATTCCGTAATACCGAGCGCAGGAACGAAATGAGCATAGCATAGCCCGCACTCTAGCGAGTAAGAAAGCATGGAAAGCTGATTTCACTCTGTTTGTCTTCCTTCTTTCCAGCAAGTGAGTGAGACCCGCCAATAAAAAACTATGATAATGGCCAAAAGAAGGACAAAATGATAGGAAACACAAGGCTAAGAAACTCGGAATTGGATACAGAATTGGCCTCCATCGATTCTAATGCTGATCAGATAATAATCCTTTGGGAATTAGACAAAATCAGTTGGAATCAACTGAAACCCTAGAAAATGGAATTGGAAAGAAGCATAGTATTGAGAGATTCAGAATTAGGATAAGGCTTGGATGATTAATTATCATCCCAAGCACATCTATTTATAATCATAATAAAACAGAGAACATAGTTACATAAGCAATGTGGGACTAAACCACATAC
The DNA here is from genome assembly GCF_018873765.1 of Telopea speciosissima. Classification (NCBI taxonomy): domain Eukaryota; kingdom Viridiplantae; phylum Streptophyta; class Magnoliopsida; order Proteales; family Proteaceae; genus Telopea; species Telopea speciosissima. Next base: position 32,554,563 of record NC_057920.1, on the reverse strand, counting down.
AAGAGAGACATAATAAAAGACATAATAAAAGGGAAAAAAGTCCAGAATACCCCCATGGTATTCTGGCCCATATAATCCAATACTCCCCCTCAAGTTGGAGCATATCTATCACGCATGCCCAACTTGACTAAGATAGGAAGAAACATTTTGCCACTTAGTCCCTTAGTGAACACATCAGCCAGTTGATCAGCAGACTTCACAAAGAGAACACAAATGAGTCCGTCTTCAAGCTTCTCCTAGATGAAATGTCGGTCAACCTCTACGTGCTCAGTACGATCATGCTGGACAAGGTTATGAGCAATGCTAATGGCGGCTTTATTGTCACAATAAAGCATCATGGGAAGATGGACAGCAACACCAATATCCTGTAACAATCTTCTAAGCCATAGAAGTTCACAAATTTCTTGTGCCAAGGATGGGAAGCTACAGAAGCACAATGACCTCCAAATGGAATACCTAACTGGGCAAAGTGTGAACCTGAAAGAGCAGAAGAGTTGGCAGTAGCTGATGTAGTAGAGGCAGCAGCAACGGAAGACCGTAGCATACGTAGGAGTGCCTGCAGATCATCCTGGGATAGACCAGTGTCAGTAGCAGGGGCTGTAGTAACAGTCTCAGTTTGATGGGCCTTGGTCTTTGTCTTTATCTTTGTCTTGGCAGCCCTTTTAGCTTTAAAGTCAGCCAATTTCCAATGAAGTTTCCAGCACTTCTCTTTGGTGTGGTAGGGTTTGTGGCAGTGCTCACAAACAACAGTCCCTGTAGTAGAATCACCAAGAGAAGCAGTGCCAACAAGTGCAGGAGTGGCCGAGGCAGTAGCCTTGAGGGCTGATCTGTCAGTAATAGGTGTAACATGGCAGCCCTACGGTTTTTCTCAGAAGATACCAAGGCATAAGATTGTTCAAGTGTGGGAAAAGGCGTATGGCCCAACACTTGAACACGAATCTGATCATAGTCCACATTTAAGCCAGCCAAAAAGTCACATACCCTGATCTTGTCCACATGCTTCTTACAGGAAGCAATGTCAATAACTGTAGTAGGGTGAAAGTCAGAGAAGTGGTGAATTGTTGCCACAAACTACGTAGAGTAGCATAGTATTTGGAAATTGAAAGTTCTCCCTGAGCGGTGTGAAGAACCTTCTTCCGGAGTTCATATACTTGGTTATCATTGCCAAGCTGCCCATAGGTTTCCTTGCAAGCAGCCCAAATCTGTGAGGCTATGTCAAGGAGAAGAAAGTTATGCTGCAAATCAGAAGTCATAGAGCTAATCAGGTAGGACATGAGAACACCATTATTGGCAAGCCACCTTTCCTGAGCAGGTCCTTGTTCATCTGGCATAACACTGATGCCATTAATATGGCTTGTGAGACAACGGCCAGCAATGGCAAAGGAGGTAGATCTGGACCATAGAAGGTAATTTGAGCCATCTAGTTTAATAGGATTGGGTGGAAAATTGTGGTAGTCTATCTTGCTTAAGCCATCATGAAGTGGCTGATCAGAAGTAGCTGTAGACTTGGCAAAATCATCCATACTGGCAGCAGAGAAACCCAGTAAATTCCTTCAAGTTAAGGGCTGAAAATTGGAGGAGAACCCCCTTTCAATGGGAGTATATATGTCTCCAAAAATCAGAAACAGCAGCCAAGTAGAACCCCTAGATCAATATTGTCAGGGTTTTGAAAAAAAACCTGATTTGTTGAAATCGATGTAGAGGATAATGAGCCAAAAAACTGCAGGGAAGTGGCTGGAACTGAAGTCGAGGTAGCCTTTATGATTGGAGAAGCACCTTGCAAAAAATCAAAAGCAATAGACAACAGCAACCCCAAGATCGATAGGTGTCAGGGTTTTGAAAAGAACCCTGTGATGCTGGAATCGATCTCAAGGAGGTCTTCAAAAACTGTGAGATAAGAACTGGACCAAAAAGAGGCAATCCTACTGCAGTTCGTGGCCTTCAAAGGGAGGCATTGATTCATAAGTGTAATAGAAGCAATCCAAAAAAAATTGAAGATCCAAATATCGTAGGCAGGTGTGGCTGGTTCCTATCGAGCAGAATTGTGTATCACAGTAATGAGGTGATGGGGGCAGTAACTGGATCTAATGATCACCTCATCAGTGCTGCCCTATGTGAGAATGGAGAACAAGGACGAAGAGAGAGAAGAGAAAAAGCTGAAATTAGAAGAGACGTGGTCTCTAATTCGAAATCTGCTCTGATACCATGTTGAGAGATTCAGAATTAGGGTAAGGCTTGGATGATTAATTATCATCCCAAGCACATCTATTTATAATCATAATAAAACAGAGAACATGGTTACATGAGCAACGTGGGACAAAACCACATACAAGAGAGACATAATAAAAGGGGAAAAAGTCCAGAATACCCCCACGGTATTCTGGCCCATATAATCCAACACATAGATTTCTAAAGGTCTTTGATTGTGTGGAATTTTTTATTAAAAAATCTTGTAGATTTAGCTACAATAGATCAGTTCCATTGATTTTCTACATTTTTTAGGACTAAAAGAAGAGAAAATAGCCAAAAAATAGATCTCATATTCATGGCTATTCCAAAAAAGGTTCTCATAATCAAGATTAATCGGATCGGAAATGGCCGATTCAAGATCTGTGTGCATTTCGCCCGATTCCAAAAAAGATCTCAGAATCTGGATTGGTCGATTCTGATTTGAATCGGCCCATTCGAAGCCAATTCCGATCCAATTAATTAAACCTTGAGTGATCGGATAATTACAATAAATAAGAATACTAGAGGAATTCTCATACCTAAATCTCACTACTCCATGGAATTGACCCGACTCAAGCCAAACCTGCATTCAGAATTTCTCTTCATTATCAGACAGAAGGGAGAAAACAAAATTATTTAAAAGAATAGATAAAGTTATAGATTATTAGATCTGATAGCACAATAACTTTCAGTGTAAAGAAGAATATAATTATATGTTTATTGTTATTTTATACAATTCTAAAAATTACAAATCGGTCTTCCCATATGGAAAAGCGTGGATGTACAAACAAAGCCATAAGAGAACATTGCCAAAAAGTGTTGGAATATTGCACATGGCATATTAAATTATGCTGTGGTGACTACTATACATGTGTATTGATCGATGAAAAAACATAAACTTAACTGTGTTCAATTTGCCAGATCAAGTTTATGAGTAAGCATCACTCCAGTTGATCCTTCCAAGTATCAAGGCATTAAGCATCTACAAGCAAAGCAAGCCACTTGTGTCACTAAGCTAGAGCTCCATCAGCACATCTCCAACATCATCAACTGGAAGATTTGGAGATCATCTAACAAGCTCAAGTGACATAGAAGCCAGAGGTTCAAGCACTCAATCAAGCATCAAGTGAAAATCAAGACTTTGAAGAGTAGCTACCTTAGGCTTCTAAATCTTACAATTTGTTCTTAATACATGATATAATTCTTGTAATCCATAGATGTAAGATTCCCATGGTAGAGGCCCCAAGTATGTGAAAATGTCTAAGGAGGACAAAAGGTAGAAGCCCTCCCAAGTATAGTACTAAAACTCGTTTCATCTCGGTCAAGATTTCGAGAATTTCGAGTATCTTGGTCGAGTCGAAACGAAATGCAACATCGAATTGAAAAATGCAATATTTTGAATATTTCGGAAATTTCGGTGAAATTTCGGAAATTTGGGTCATCTCGTTTTGGAAATCTCGGTAATTTCGGTCATCTCGTTTCGGAAATCTCAGTCATTTTTGGCATTTTACACCCACAGAAAAAATACCATATTTCGACGAAATTTCGTCAAAATTTCGGTATCTCGGAAATTTCGGTCTAATCGAAACACCGAAACAAAACGAGTTTTAGTACTATGCTCCCAAGATGGGACTTGACCTAACTTGCCCTAAGCCATACAATGGTCAATTATATAATCTAGACAAGTCACTAAGCCTAAAATACCTGAGAATATATTAGACAAAATGGCCAAGTCACCCATCAAAAGAAATGCCAAAAAATTAGTTAAATCAAGGCATTCAGGCATAAAGGAAGCACCTGGAGGTGGACAACCAGATTGGCTTGGTCGACTGTAGGGCTCAACCTCTAGGCCGCGGATAATAGTCCCAACTCCCAAGGGCTAGGGGTTTGAGCTTCGAAAGTTCGAGGTCGACCTCCAAATCTCTAGGTGACCACCGTGGTCAACCACGAGTTACTCGAGGTGACAGCCGTGAGATGATGGAAAAAAAATAGTTGTCGTTGGAGCAATAGCTCTTGTCAGGGTCAACCACGTTAAGCTCAAGGTCAACAACAAGTGCTTCAACAGTCAAAAAACGGCTAGTATGTTTACTGATATACTGGCCCACTGCACTTTGCCACCATCAACCTTAGGCCATTACTTGCTACAATAATTATTAATTTGGGCCAATTATATTGTGGGAATCAAGTGTGCATTGATTTTGTTGTAATATAGGTTCAGGGGTTATATTGTCCTTGTACCTATAGTGTCTAGGTTCATTATGCACATGTTAAATGTGTTAGGTGTGGTAGGTAAGGATTGAGTAAATCAGTGTGGTAGGTGTAGTAGGTAAGGATTGAGTAAATCATTCCATATTTGTAATATTCTGAAGTTATAAATAAAGGCTTGGCCTCTGTCTCATGGACAAGCCAGTATTCACGGAATTCCACATGATATCAAAGCCAAAAATATTCCGGGGATATGGGAAGTAAATTTTTTTCGTTTTTTCCTCTCTTCTTCTTTTCCTTTTCTGCCATTCTGCCCTAAAACCACCCACCGCCAGCCCCTCCACACTTCCGCCACCTACCACCAGCAACCACCGCCGACCAACCACCACCTCCGCCAGCCTCCGCCGGCCTTCTCCCTTTCTCCCGCCACCTCCGCAGGTCCCTCCCTTTTTTTCGCCACCTCTACACACCGTGGGAGGGCTTCCACCTTGTTCGATTTTTTTTCCATCCCTTGGTGGTGAGTTGACTCCCACCAAGGGTTCGTTTTTTTCCCTCTACATGTTCTGATTTTTTTTTTGGGATTTATTTCTGCCTATTTTTCTCCAGCCACCATGCCTGACGAGTCTGAGATCACGACTGCTTTGACTGTTTCTGATGATTCAAACCAGTCTGAAAATAGCTCTTCAAACTTTTCTCCCCTTGGACTGGTTGTTGCTCAATCTGTCCCATTTCTTGTTCCTAACTTGTAACCCCATCTTCCAGTTCCACAGAAGATTCCTCTATAGTAGGTATATGAACATCCAAAGGAACAATCAGTGGGACCTCTGAATCACTTGGAATCTCCCCCTGCAGAGGTACCAGTGATTTAAAGTAGGCCTCTGATTCGCGAAACACAACATCCATGGTAACAAAGAATTTTCTGGTTGGAGGATGATAGCATTTGTATCCCTTCTGAGTCGCCGAGTAGCCTAGAAAAATGCACCAAAGCCCTTTAGGGTCGAACTTTCCGTGAACATGGTGGTTTCTGGCAAATACTACACATCTAAAAACTTTGGGGGGCACAACAAAGGTAGAAGAACCCAACAGTATATCCAGCGACCACCTAAGACTCGGGTAGGAAGCCAATTGATAAGGTAAGTAGCTGTAAGAACTGCATCACCCCAAAATCGAGGAGGAACAGCCATAGCAAACATCAGAGATCAAGCCACCTCGAGCAAATGCCGGTTCTTGCATTCAGCTATGCCATTCTGGGCAAGAGTATCCACACAAGAAGTCTGATGTAGAATCCCATAGTTATCCAAGTGTGACTGAAAGGCACCATTCATATATTCCTTGCCATTGTCAGGCCGAAAAATTTTTATTTTGGCATCGAACTAGGTCTGAACCATCTTATGAAACAGGGGAAAACATCCCTCTTATTATGCATCAAGTAGACCCAAGTAGTCCGACTATAACAGTCAATAAAGGTGACAAACCATTGGAAGCCAGAAGTAGAAACACACCGGGTAGGGCCCCAAACATCAGAATGTATCAAACCAAAAGGCGATAAATTCCTATTATCAGAAATGAGATATATTGTTCGAGTCAGCTTGGCTAAAATGCAAGCATCACAAGAAAGATTATATTTATTACATCTTTTAACTAAGCTAGGAAAAAAATCAGATAAAACCCTCATCAGGAGATGGCCCAAACGACGATGGCAATTATTTAACTTCAAAATAGTAGAATCAGATTCAGTAGACGAAGGTTGAGATGTCAAGGCTGCCAGTGAACCATCAAGTACATAGAGACCACCAACCACTTTACCACATGCAACCAAACGACCCATCTGCAAGTCCTGAAACAAACAATGGTCAGGGAAAAAAGTCATTTTGCAATTTAAATCTCTGGTAATACTACTAATTGAGAGTAAATTAGTAGAGAATTTTGGAACATGCAAGACAGAGAACAGGCAAAGAGAGGATGTGCACTGTACAGATCCCTTTCCCGAGATAGGAGAAAGAGACCCATCAGCTACACGAACTTTAGTATGACCGGATAAAGGAAAATACTTCAAAAATGAGAGGAAAACAAAAATGGATAGCTAGCTAATAAGCTTAAAGCCTATTTCCAAATTTTCCGAATGACCATCCTAGGTAGGGATGTAAATGGATAAACGAAAATCCAAATCCGATCCGCATCCGTAACCATTTAGGGACATCTGTATTTGTTTAGAGATACCCGGAAAAAAAATCTGAATACTTCGATAAAAATCCGAATACTTAATAATAAAAAATTAATTAAATAATGATCTTGAGGGTTTTTGAAGATTCAACAGGTTCTAGAATATGAGGAAAAGAGAATCATGATCTAAGAGATTGGATAGAGAGTGAATTGTATCCACTAGAGGGAGGAAGGTCCGGTTTACACAAGGCAAAGATGTAAACAGATGGTAAAAAATCCGAATTCGATCTGCATCCGAATCCATTTAAAGGTATCCGTATTCAGCCAGGGAATATCCGGATCCGATCACATCCGAGCCAAATCCAATCCGTTTACATCCCTAATCCTAGGATTGGGATCAGTGTCATTGAAGATTCTGTCATTTCTGTGAAGCCAAATTTCCCAAAGAGTGCAACAAGCTATAATAATCCTCAAAGCTCCAATTTGGTTTCTAAAAGACCCACTCCTCCTAAAAGACAAAAACTAGAAGCCCGTCAAAAGAGGGGAGATCGAAGATCTTCAAGAGTTGCCTTTACATAATAGGGGGTGCCAGACTCTCTTATGATAATGTAGATTTCAATGTCGATAGTAATGGCCCAACTTGACTTTTTGTTTCATACACATTAGAAACAAGGGAGTTGGCTGGAGTTGGGTGAAGTCGGCATGGACTTATTTGAAATACTAAACCACTTTTTGAACACGTAAGAGCAAAGCCATAAGAAAAAATTGCCAGAAAGGTCCACAAAACAGTGCTACTGTCATCCCACCATAGTTGTCACGACGTCACGGCAATCCAAGTCGGTGGAGGGTGTCAAATCGATATATCGACATGTCGCCTACCATGGCGTTGCCATGGCGATCATATCGACCATGTTTTATTTTTCATTTTCTCTATTTATAATGTCATTTAGTATGCTCTAATATATACCCTATAACATCAAAAATCAACATGAAAGTATACTACTATTCTACTATTCTACTATTCTCTATTTATAATGTCATTTTCTCTATTTTTATTTTTTATTTTCTCTCGACTCTCTTCCTGTCTCTGTGTGTGTAATTGTGCATGTGTGGCTGTGTGCAAGGCAAGAAGAAGAAAAAATAAAACTGAGAGGACTATGGCTGTAACTGGAATAAATCCCTCCCCCCCCCCTCTGTCTCTCAACTATCTCCCTGTCTTTGTGACTGTACAAGCAGTTGCGAAGAAGAAAAAAGAAAAAAGAAAAAAGAAAAAAACCGAGAGGACTATGGCTGTAACTGGAATAAATCCCTCCCCCCCTCTGTCTATCGACTATCTCCCTGTCTCTGTGACTGTACAAGCAGTTGTGAAGAAGAAAAAAGAAAAAAAAAAAAAAACCGAGAGGACTACTAATTGGAATAAACCCCCCCCCCCCTCTGTGTCTTGACTCTCTCCCTGTCTCTGTGTATGTGTGGCTGTGCAAGGCAAGAAGAAAAAATTAAAAAAAATACGATACTACTAGTACTGGCTGTAATCATTACCGGAGGCTGGGAGGAGAAGAACTGAAGAACTGAACTGAAAGATCGAGTTGCCGGAGGACTGGGAGGAGGAAGAAGAACCAAATTAAAAAAAAAAATTAAAAAATTACTTGCCTGGAGTCCTGGAGGTTGCCAGAGGGGTTCGAACTTCGAAGGATTGAAGAACTCTCTCTGCCGAGAGTTGCAGGAAGCCAGGAACTAAAGCCAAAGTTGCCGCTTGCCGGAGTCACGATCCTCTGTCTCACGAACTCTCTCCTCTGTTTCGACTCTCTCCTCTCGACTCTCGAACTTTCTTTTGGCTTTTGCGATTTCTATTTCCTCCAAATTAGGGTATATGTTTAATGTTTTTAATTAGGGTATTCAAGTTACACCTCCAATACACATTAACGAAAAAGCATCTAAGCTATTAAATGGTTTTTAAAAAAAAATTTAAGCCTACCTTTTATACATTCAAATGTACAAATATCGACCGATATGCCCATATATCGTGGTATGGCGTCCATGGTGACGCCATGGAGGCCATATCTGTCGATATTTATACATTAACCATGTCGGAGCTCGATATGTAGTTTTCTCCAGCGCCAGGACGCCAGGGCGACACCATGATAACTATGCGTCCCACACTCCCACTAAACAACCTCGTGGGCCTACAATCTCTATAGGGCCAGCTTTTGCAACTTTCAAGGTCCATTGTTAGATAGACACCAACCATTCACATTTTCTCCCCCCCCCCTCCGTTACCTTGACCTCACAAGGAGTTGTCAATGAAATTAATTCCTCTTGTAATTACTTGGGGCTTATGGAGGGTAGAAGATTTAATTTTTTTAACAATGCCATGCATTTTGTGCATATCAATTTGATCACCTTGACTTTTCATTCTTAACCAACTAGAAATTTGGGGATGGCTAAGACCCTTAATCATGATTATTACATCACTAGTTGAGATTTCGTCCTCCAAGAAGTTTTGTTTTTCTGCTAGGTAAAAATTTAATCTTCAGAAGAAATGAACAAGTACATACAGGAGGCATACATGTAGAATGCAACCCTCCTTCCTTGAGGTCTAAAGAGATCCAGAAGCACGTGATGAAAATCACAGATATCTTCACAATGTTCTATTTAAAACCTTTACCAATCATTCAAAACAGTTAAAAGAAGAAGGTAAATATTCTTACCTCAGAGTTGCCAGAAGGAATAAAACCCAGTAGAATACCCTTATTAATGGTCATAGCTGAAACAGTTCCACCCTGTATAGCATTTCAATGACGAATCATAGAAACTTTCAGTTATTGTTTCTAAAATTTGGAAAGCAGATATATGCCACAATATCGGTATCAACATCCAAAGCAAAAAAAAAAAATATGAAAATGTAGAATATATACCCCAATGTATGTGCTTCAGATATCAAAGCCATGAATGAAAGGAAAGTTAAGCCTATAATCTACCATCCATAGTTGTCGACTCCTAGACATCCAAGCTCTTTCTTGGGTCCAAGGCAATACCATACCTTGTTGATACTTCATGAGTTTCTGTTGATTTATTTTTAATGTTTTTTATTATGAATATGTTTATATTATATCCTATGCTTTGTTTATTACATGTTGATTTTTTCACATTAGATCACTACTAGTATAATTATATCATATTGCATTGATATGGCTTCAATGTTGCATATAAGCATAATTATATAAAATTATCATTGTTACTATAAAATTATCATTGTTATGTTACATATAGTCATATACTGCAGTGCTGCACCCCTAGGGTGCCTAGGCGATGCCTAGCCGGTGCCTTGTCGCTAGGCACTCCTCCAATGCCTTGGGTCACCAAGTCACCATGACAACTATCCTACCATCAATTAGATGTAGCTCTTCTCTATATTAATGATAACATGACTGTATTAAATATTGGCAGTAACATCTCAATATCATCTTTTTTTTAGTTTTAGGCCTTCTCAATATTGCCCTTTTTTTGATGCATGGCCTCTTCTAAAGCTTTTAAAAGCATGGTGACGTTGCCCTTTGACAAAAGACACTTGCAGATGTGAACCGATAATCCATCACATAGCTGAAAATATGTCATGAAAAAACCTTAGTAACCGGATTTTTGAGGGGAAGGGGAATCTGAAGCATGACAGCACCATTGGAGTGCCAAATTAAATAGCCCCAATGTTCTAGGTAAGTGTTGGACGATACATATTTTGGTTCCCTTTTTTTTTCATTTCTAGTATACTTTATAATTTTAAAGGCTGTATAAATAGAAATAGAGAGAAACCATACAGACCACCATGACAGCTATGTACAAGCAAGCAACATAGAATGCACAAGAAGTACAAGACATACACAATAATGTCACCACACCACAATATCATTCACTCTCTTATGCTTGAAAGCCAGTTAGTCATAAATTATTTGAATATTCTAAAATGATAAAACAAACAGTACAAGAAGGCAATCATACTGGAAACTTTGTAACTGATGACTTCAGCAGCAGATCCATAGGGAATGCCTTTCTGCTCCGATTTTTAAAAAAGAATAATAAGTTTTTCTTTTCATGTTGTCAATCCAGGAACACAAGCCTAAAGCATAATTTTATAGCCTATTTTGCAAGCTCTAATAGTCATTGACTATTAGATGGGGTCGGCTACATGCCATAACCTTATCCCAACTAAATGGGGTCCGGCTACATGCAGCCTAAAATTACTATTGGAGAAGTGGTAAGAAAGGATATGCATGTGGTAGGGCTCGATCCTAGTATGACCGCAGATAGAGTTGTTTGGAGGACAAAGACCCGTGTAGCAATCCCCTTGCAGGGGGATGTTCCTGGGATGCTGCCTTGACTACTGTTTTGACCTCTTCCTTTACTTATTTTCTTTTTTTACTTCCTTTTACTCCTTTTTACTTCTCTTATTTCTACTACTGTCATACCCTCTATCGGATCCATGTAGCCGACCCCATTTAGTTGGGATAAGGTTATGGTTGTTGTTGTTAATAGTCATTGACTCAATTAGTATTATCTCAGCTGTTGCTGGTAACTCTCATTCAAAAGGTCCAAGATTATCATCAGCATTAGAATCCCTTTTCGGTTTGCATTCAAAATTATACAGACTGTTATGAATGTTGGTAGAACATAATAGGTCTGGTATGATCAATGTAAAATAATTTTTAAAAAAAGCATGAAGAAAAGATTAAAGACAAGTAAATGGTATTCTGAAACCATACAATTTCCAACAGCTAATAGTAAAGCCATGTACTAGAATGTAAAAAGAAAATACAATCTGACAACAGAGAAAGAAACAAAAACTATCCAACTACCTACATTCCAACAACTGGATGTATATAAGTTATATAAAACTAGTCATGCTACCAAAACCAACTAATTATAATTATCAAAGACCAATTGAACCATTCAAACAGAAAAGGTAGATAAATTGACAACTAACTAGGCTGTCTAAAACTCATCAATGAAAGGAAAAAAGAAACAGCAATTAGATAACCAGCTAATAAGCGTATTAGTGGAAACCACATTCTACATACATGGTGTGATTCAAAATGTAGAGTTCCTTTCTCCAATGGAAATTTGCTAATAATTTTTCCTTCAGGCCCTGTTTGTTTCGACTTAAATACCCCTAACTAAAACAAAGGATATATTTTACTTCTATATTATTTTGCAGACTTTTTACATAAAAAAGAAGACCCTACTGTAAAATTTTATGCTCCTTTCTTTTACTTCTTATGAAACAAACTTTTTGCTTAGATATTTTACATTTTTTTGTACTTCCCAACATTTTATATCAGAACCAACAGATCCTTAAGGCAATTGCAACATCAATGAAAGATAAAGGGCTTACAAAAGAGGAAATAATTAATTTTTAAATCAAAAGGGCAAGAGAAAGTTGGACATGTTCTTGATACTGGGCTCGTGGTTTCATACTAAAAGAATTAGTTAGAATGTTAGATTTCAACTCATTTTTTCATATTAGTTTTCTAAAAAGTAACCTACAAAGAACGTGCTTTCTATCCTCAAAAAAGATGGGAGTGGGATGAAGATGTCTTAATAAAATATCAACTTAAATAAAAATGAATTAAAATTGGAAAACAAATCCAACTATCAAGAATGCCTAGGTTCATCAATCTAATACCAAAACAACAACAATTATTTGCTAGGTTTTCCAAATTTCATATGAGAATAGAATGACCAAAAGAGAAATGGACCAACCTGATGATCAATGTGGGCTCCCAAAGGACAAATCCTATATGGAGAAACAACAACCCTGACCTCTTCAGCACTTCTTCCACTCATCTCCGCTACCTTCTTTCTTACTTCACCCAACTTCAGTCAGAACATAAACCCATCAATGTAAACGAAGTAATCATCACAAAACCACCAAGTAAGAATTGCCCAACTTAATCACCCAAAAAAATAATTGCCCAACTTACGACTTAGAGAACACAAGCCATTCAAACTACAAGACAAAGAAACCCCTCCCTCTACCACATTCAATGAAATTAAGAAGAAGAATAGGAAGAAAAAGAAATTAAAGCCTCTATCCCCAATAAAATATTGCAAAAACCCGCCAATGCAGCACCCAGAACCACTCAATCCACCAAAACGGTAGCATGAAATCATAGTCAAAACAAGAAACACGAAACAAAATGTCCCATTTCAGTGAGAAAGAGAAACAAGGAGAATAAAATGAAATATAGCTAACCTCTGTTTCAGAAGGCCAAGATGAAGCTCCCATCTTCATTGTCACTCTTTGAAGCTACCCAAGAATTTAGGCAGATCTTTCAAAATGTGGTATTGCTACTTCTCTCCCAATATTAGCCCAGAAATAGAATGCTGATCGTTCTAATATTACAGAGAGAGAGAGAGAGAGAAGAGTGGAGCTGAAGACAAGTATTGATCATGGGAACCTAACAGTGGGTGTAACAAAAAACCAAATCGGTTAAAATGTCAAATGGTTTGGTGTGTTCGCTTCAGTGATTACTCTCACTGTCTAATAATAACCATAGTTCGTAATGCAGATTGCAATCACCAAAAAAAAAAAATCGTGACGCAATATAGCCTGATAGGACGGATTCTGGAAATTTATCCTCTCAAGTCCAGTTCACGGCACCCACGTGGTGCATTGGACGATGTACCACCCTTGAGAGGATAAAGATTATCGATCTTAAATCTGGTGCACCATCCGATGCGCCACATGGGTGTCTAGTCAAGGCATCACACTTGAGAGGATGAAAATCCAATTTTCTCGGAAATTCTTAAATTTGTCTGGCTGGAGTTAAAGGACTTGATTTTTAAGGGGAGGGTTTCCAACACCACCTGTGTGTGAAGGAACCCGCACACTACCATCGATTAATTGTTTGAAGAAAGTATCAATCCATGTGGATCCCATATTTTTAAAATAAATAAAAAAAATAAAAGACTACATGTGTGGGGCTCTCACTTTTTGTGAGATACCATGGAAATAATCTGCACACGGACAGTATGGGGATCTTTTCCCCAAAATTAAAGGGTATGAGATCATTGCCTAGTTGTGTAACCCCTGCAGTAGCGAGCTGGCCAAAGAAAGCATGCATAGGGGCATATACATGGATGGGATTTTGATTTCACAGAGGGCATGTTACACCCGTGCCCAAAATACACCTTAACTTCCCGGAGCAAATTGAATTTGTACTGACGAGTGTCGTGACGCGGCCAACGGTCGACACCTGTGACCTCAAGCTATGATAGTCAAAGGAAAAGCTTGAAACACAGATTGGAATTCACAGCTTGATGGGTGATTGAACCACACAATGTGTAAACTTTGAACCCTAAATGTTAGGTATACTTACCCTCCTCGAAGTCCTTGAAGTGCGGGTCGAAACCCGTCATCTTTCTTTAAGTTTTGGCCTTGACAACAGGGACGGAACCACGAACAGAACCACTACTGGTGAGTCCGCCCGATGTTCCGTTCGTGCTGCCATGCTTGTTTAGTGTGTTTTCTTGGGTGGGACCCACGTGTAGGTGTTTCGGACACCGTTGCTATATTCTCAGGCATGGTGGACCCCATCCCCATCTTTCCATACCTTGTGGGGTTAAGTTGGTGGACCCATATTGCTCAATATAGGCTTTAATGAGTTTTGATTCCTAAAGATGGCCAACCAAGCAGGCCCTAATCCTAAAACACACCTTAGGGCTTTAAGCTAAGCCAAACAAGACTTTAGGACCATAATAGCACTTTAGAGCCTTAATGAGTTGGAGTTTTGGGCTGCCATCCAAATGGGCCCTAAGGCCCAACTTGAGTTAAAATGGATTTGGGAGTTTAAGGACTTAGGCAAACGGACCCTAAGGTCCATTTTAATTATAAAAGGAGGGAGCTCTTAATCCCTTCCTCATTTCTCCGAAAGCCAAATCGTGAGGAGGGGAAAGAAGAAGAAGAAAGAAGAAAAGGAAGGAGAGAAGGTAGAAGGGGAAGAAGAAAAGGAAGGAAAAGAAGGGAAGGAGGAGAAGGAAAGAGTACAGAGGGCTCACTTAGCCTTGTTTTGCTGCCTGCAATGGCGGTAAGTAATCTTCCCAATTTTGCCTCTCCATTTATCTATTTGGTAGTTTAGGGTTTTAGTTTTTGGGGTTGGGAATTGCTTAGGTTCCACTTGGAACTCAATGCTCTTATGTTGGGGCATGGTCGTAGTCCCTTTGGGTGCCATTGCACACCCTTAATCCTCCCAATGATGTACCATACAACCCAAGCCATGAAAACCTAGGATTTTCACCCCCAAAACCCAAGTTTGGGTTAAGTATTTGGGTATGGACCATAGATGCCTTGATTCATTGTGCCATTAGGGTTATTAGGACCCTAATGAACTTTAGGAATCATCCCTACAAGCCCTTGAAGCCATTAATGGCCTTAGGAATCATTTTGGAGGAATTTCAGAGTTGAAAACTCGTTTTTGCCTCGGACAAAACCACGATGGTGGTTCTGCCCATAAATATGTCCCATGTAAAATTGTGAATATTTGTGATTTGAATTGGACGTAACACCGGACGGAACCACTCTGCCTGCTTTCGTCTGTAGTTCCGAACTATTCGGTGTTTTGATGGACCCTCATAGCTGAGAACGGAACATCAGACGATACCACCATCGTGGTTTCGCTCGTAAATCCGTCCGTTATTGACAACTTGACCACTGCTCAATATTTTTACCACAACTTTGTCTATACATATTGTATCGATTTGATTCAAGTTGCATTGTAAACTAGACTTAAAGGACTACAATTATTATGAAGGAACCTTGGACCCAATCCAAATGAAAGACCCTCAAAAGTGGGACTAAACACTAAGGTTATGTTTGACAGCAACTTTAGAACATAACCTTAATTCGGTGACCTCGCCCACGTCATGACGACTTGTGAAAGACTTGATAAATTTTAATGGGAGTTAATTGCCACCTAAAGTAACCCTAAATATACTAATTAAGTGACCTAATGTGGTGCCAAGGTCTACCCTTGATACCCTCAAAACCCCCTTGCTGTCCTAAGGGACTTATGACCTCAACCTAGAAATGGAAAACCCTAAGGTGAGATCAATCCATGGAATCTCTCAAAGCCAATGAATGATATGTGACATTATGCCCTTAGGAAGGTTTAGGACACCCTCCCCTAGCCCTTGAGGCTGTTGGACCTCAAGGAAGAAGGCTGGGAATCAGACTGACTTAAGGATTTCATGTTCAGGCTGGGCGGAACAATCACCCAGACCCACTCTGACAACTTCCATCCGAACCCTTCAGTATTTTCTTAGGGTTTGGAACCAATGCATGAATGAAAACCATGATCAGAATTCCGTTCATGGATCCGTCCCATGAATTCTGAGCCCATGGCCTAGGCGAAACCAGGAACGGAACCACCTCGACTGCCTCTGTCCCTGCTTCCGTCCCTGTTGTCTTTTGTATAAAATGATGAAAACACTTGGGGCTCCTCTGGGACCCGTCCTCATCTTCTAACACTATGTTTCATGTGTCCCTAAGCTATCTAGCTAGTGCGGGAGAACGTGTATCAAGGCAATCCATACCAAACACATCGAACGATATTCAAACTATTGGTGAGTGGGTCTGGGTGATTGTTTGGGCTTGCTTATTATAACTATACATGTATATTGTTACTTGCATCATTATAAGCATGATTGCATAATTGCATTATTTCTTATTTGTGATGATGATTATGATGATGCAAACTGTGTTGGGTTACGGTGCCGGGAGGTACCGGTGTCGAAACCCCCGATATGTTTATGTTATCTACTATTGCTTGCCATATTGGTCTATATGCACTGTGCCGTGTTGGTACCCAGGTGATAGATAGAATGGGATATTGATGCACCCAAAAGACCTCTCGAGACGATATGACTTGCATGTAGTATATCTGCAGATAAGATCTTTGTTCCCTTATGCTACGACCCTTATCAACAGGGATTTAGGTGTTGGGTAACCATAGCACCAGATTCTGTGGAGAGTGAGAGAGGCCAGTCAAGGTAGCAATGGTTATCAGGGCTTGCCTTTGGGTGGTGATGACTACAGCCACCACGGGTCCTTGGTGACAACTGAGATTTCGCTGTGGTGATAAGATAAGTGACCCACGGAGTTTACCCGAGTTGTCAAAGTAGCATATACCTTTGACTTAGAATTGCATGTTAGGTGAAAAATATATATTAACATTTACATGCATCATGGACTATGTGTAAATTGTTTGTATGTGCATTCCCTATCCCCTCACTGGCTTAGTAGAGCTTACCCCATTGCACAACCCTTTTTAGTTGTATGCAGGTGATGTATGACGGTGATCCTCCTTTGATGTGGACTAATCGGAGCCCATAATATTGGACCTGGATGTGAATTGTGTCATTGGGGCATAATTATATCTTTTGTTATTTTGTTTATCATGAGCATTTTATATATTTGGTAGTAATATCTGTAGATAGGATCTTTGTTCCCTTATGCTACGACTCTTATCAACAGGTAGGTGTTGGGTAACCATTGCACCGGATTCTGTGGAGAGTAAGAGAGGCCAATCAAGGTAGCAATGGTTATCGGGGCTTGCCTCTGGGTGGTGATGACTACGGCCACCACAAGTCCCTGGTGACAACTGAGATTTCGCTGTGGTGATAAGATAAGTGACCCACGGAGTTTACCCGAGTTGTCAAAGTAGCATATACCTTTGACTTAGAATTGCATGTTAGGTGAAAAATATATATTAACATTTACCTGCATCATGGACTATGTGTAAATTTTCTGTATGTGCATTCCCTATCCCCACATTGGCTTAGTAGAGCTTACCCCATTGCGCAACCCTTTTTAGTTGTATGCAGGTGATGTATGACTGTGATCCTCCTTTGATGTGGACTAATCAGAGCCCATAATATAGGACCTGGATGTGAACTGTGTCATTGGGGCACAATTATATCTTTTGTTATTTTGTTTATCATGAGCATTTTATATATTTGGTAGTAATACTGTTGTTTCAGTTTTCAGTTAATCTTTTGGGTCGAAATGTAAAACATTAAATTATCTATCACATAGACTTTGAATCTTTTAGTGTTTGTAACGCTTCCACTTATTTCTGATCTTTTGGAATGTAATATTCCTTTACTTTTCGTACTCTGATATTACTGTAATTTAATATTGATTTAAGACTTTGAGTTGGCCACTGCATCGAGATCCTAGTAGTGGTTAGGATGTTGGTAAGCATCCTAGTCATACCCCTTTTATAGTATTTTATCCCTTGCCGGGATGGGGGTGTGACAGGGCAGGTGGTAATTTTGAGCGCTTATGTGTCTGGGGCAACGGCTACGCAACCAAGCAGCGTTCTTTTTCCCAGTTTTAATTAGGACATAGTTACATAGTTTTCTTCACTTGTGGAGAAAGAGGATCCCTTCACCACTTTTCTAACGTCTGTTAAATAAGAATCACTAAATTTTGGTCAAAGGTTTCCTCCACTGTAGGTGAAGGAGAAGTGCACCCTCTAGGCTTGTCATACTTACTTTGTCCCCTATAAGACAAAGTAAATAATACCCTCCCCACTATTTTGATGCACATCCCAGATACCTACACCCATTGGCGATGGGAAACTACTTCTTTATATCTTTGTCATTAAAATCATGTAGTATATAGATCAAATCTATGTACGAATTTCTATCTTGTAAATTTACTTACAAGACTAATACAGATATAGTTTGATTTTCATCTACCTTCTTCTAAATAAAAAATATAATCCAAGTATGAATTCTAATATCTCACATAGAAATAAAAATCATATTTGAGTAATATGGTTGTATTGAAATTCATGGAAACCGTAGAAGGGTTAAAGAAGGAAAATATTGTTGGAGAAGAAACCGAAGTAAGTCTCTCTCTCTCTCTCTCTCTCTCTATTTATTTGTGTGTTTTGACATATGGTGTCTACTATTTTGCCTTAGGTGAGGATGTAAATCACGGTCAAAAATTTCCTCCAAAATTATTCCCAACACACATTACAATACACCCTTGGTATTCTCAATACAAACGGCAAGGTATTTACAATGCACTCTTGATAAACGTACTAACAACTCTGTCTCACTTTTGGCACACACACACACAAATACTGACTGGTTGAGAAAATCCCAAGTTTACCAGTCTCACACACATTGTCGGATGCACTTCTACCTTGCTACCACAAAGTGGTCAATTCTAACAGATTGTGCACACCCATCTTGTCATCATCATGCTCCTCAAACTATACAAATAAATCCAAATATAAAGGACAACCAATTTTAATGTGGTTCGATAGCGTACCTACATCCATGAAGTACTACCTTAACCAGGCATCCCTGTACCCAATCCACTAGTAGTTTTTAACTGCAACAACAGGTCGAGAACACCTAATCCCTCTTCAACACTTGCCTACACAAGTGCAAGGGGTTACAACCCCGATGGTGAGTTATAGCTGCAACAATGACTCAAGAGCACCCTGTCCTGCTTCAACCCTTGATGACACAAAGACAAGGACTACAATCCCAAACCCTAAACAAGCCCTAACTTACTAGGTTTACAATGTAAATCAAAAAATAAACAAGTCCCTTCAATATGTCAATGGTCCAGGTTTATCAAAATTAAATAAACCCTAGACAATAAAAATAAGGACTTGCAATGCAGATTATGTTAAATTGTATAATCACGCTGATGAATGCTTCCCCCAATGCATAGAAATCAACAGAAGTGTGCTACGAGCATCAATGTAATAATCTCAAACACCAAACCCCGTTTCCACTACAAACTAGGGTACACAAACATGGAATGCCTCACCCTGTGCATTCCCACAATGTACTGCCTCTTTGATGCACAAAAAATACCTCAAACACGTGCACAACATCAAAATACGAACCCTAGCGATTAGTACATGTTCTTGAGCTAGAAAGGGGTTTTTTGCTCACTAGAAGTCTTTTCTCAAAGCTTTAGGGTGTTCTACTCATTTTTCTAAGAATTTAAAATCCACGTCCAATTTGGACTAACACGAGCCTAGAAACTCAGTTTGAGTGAAACCCTGCAATTCGGGGGTGTAGACGCTGCATTTTTATCACCCCCTGATGATGAGGATAACAGGACATGAATGATTGATGACATCTCGTGAAGGACCCCTTGAAGCCTCGAAGCATTTCATAAAAACCCAAAATACCCCTCAGCAAGGGAGATTCAGTTGCAAAGCCTGGGCTAGGCTCTTGCGGTTGCCGCATCGTGGAAAAATCCTCTTTCTGTGGCGACACAAAGACCACAACACCGCGAATCTAAAACAATTATTACTGAGCCGTCGAGGCTACAATGGCACAGTAACTCAAGTTTTGATCCGCGGCATCGCGAATCGCCCCAAAACCCCTATAAATAGGGTTCACTTCTCTCATTTGGACACAACATCTTTTCTCAAGAAGTATGCTCCCAAAGCCCAGTTTCTCCAATTTCAGTGTTTGAAGTCTTGTTCTGCTTGTCCCGGGGTTCGCCCCATCTTTAGTTTCAAAACTCGCAACCCCATTGCCCTTTCTAGGGTCTGGATCGTCTACTTATCCGACCCAGTCCCATAACCTCAAACCCATATCCTTCTTTCTTAAATCCCCATAAGTCCCATGTGGCGTTGTTAATCTGTCCGAAGGTCAAGCATTTGGCTTTTAGATCTCCCGTGACGCCGTTATTCAGTCTGAGAATCGAGCATTTGGCTCCTAGATCTCTCGCGATGTCGTTACTCCACCCGAAGTTCGAATAACGAAAGCTCTGTTCGCAGCTGTCTACCCGCAATCTAAGTGACTTGAAGATCATTTCAGCCCTTACCCTATCTGACAAAAGAGAGGCAAGTTGATCATCCATCTCCACCTGAGCCGAGAGATATCTCGTGTCTCATACTTTCGTGTTTTCATCGCTTTGATTGGTTTTGCACACAAGTATACATTTTCACTTTTCTCTCTATTTGAGGCATAATGTAGACTCTTAAACTTTTCCATTTAGTGTACATAGTACTTAGAATAACACATTTACTCTTCTTTTCCAAATGATTGGTGCATCATAATTTAGCCATACATGTTGGTATGGAACAAATTATTATATTCAAAACCAAGCATCTAAAAGAAAGATCGGTTTAGCCAGGCGAGGTGGGGTGTTGATACCTTTCCATCCTTGTACCCTGACCACTTATCCAGAATATCTGACTAGAACATATGGAATCATGTAGCCCTTTCCGGTCCCAAGAAATTGGGCTACTATTTGTTGGGTCCTAGGCCCAAACACTAGGTGGCGACTCCTATTTTTTTAATACAAGCATGACCCCATCCCCCTCATTCCCCATGATGAATGAATGAACCCTCACCAAATGAAAGGGTTGCAACAAAAGACCACACCCCCCTTTCTCAAGGATGGAGGGACTTTTCTTTTCCTTCAGAGGGGAGGGGGACAGCCACGGTACCCACAGGGGGCATTCTGGTATTTTTAGATCATTTTTTTGACATTCCATATGTAACGATGAGCGGCGTGTGTTAGTTAAATAGCAGTCCATGGGATCATCTCCATGTTGATCATGGCTAAAACCTATGGTTGAATTTATCTAGGTCAGCCCATGGTCTCCCATGGTGACCCTAGGGCAATCAATTATAAACCAATTAGGGTTTTACACCTCCTGGGTTAACCCATGGCTGCCCATGGCTGCCTTATTTTAATTTTAAGGTTGCCTATGGTCGTTCATGGGAACCCTGGTGTAACCCAATTAGGGTATGGAATAATAAACCATTACCCAATCCTTCTCTTTCTTGTCCCATAAAATTATGGGATCCCTAAGAGAGAAAATTCATCTCTTTTTCATCCCATCGAAAGAGGGATCCATCCCATACCCAAATGCGGAGCAGAAAGAGATCGATTCGGGTTTCTTTTACATCCCATGAATAATCATATAATTAAAACAAGAGGAATTAACAGAAACTTGCTAACCTGATGGACCTCAAGTGTTGCTCCTCCAATAGACAGTGGTTCTTCCTCCAACGAGCACACCAGTTAAATAGATCTAAACCTCCAATGGTGTAGCCAAGGCTGTCCAAGTCAAAACCAGATTTTCTTCTTTAAATCTTCAAGAGCAATCCTGGGTTTCCAAAATCCTAACTCTCAAAAGCTAGAGAGCAAGAAGAATGAGAGAGGAGAGAGAGAGAGAGAGAGAGAGAGAGAGAGAGAGAGAGAGAGCCAAAATCGTGGAAGAAGGGGGGTGGGGGGAGCACTCAAAATGCACAAGGCTGAAAACGTGGTGCCCCCCTCCACGTTTTTGAATGTTTAAATAGAAAGGGATTCTAAAGCCCTATTTGGTAAAAGCAGGTGAGAGTCTGTTTCTT
Organism: Telopea speciosissima; assembly: GCF_018873765.1. NCBI lineage: Eukaryota > Viridiplantae > Streptophyta > Magnoliopsida > Proteales > Proteaceae > Telopea > Telopea speciosissima. The sequence continues at coordinate 32,532,573 of NC_057920.1, read as the reverse complement.
TCTCTCCTCTTTGACCTGGAACTATTTAAACCTGATGGGTTTCTAATTGGTGAAGCAGAATCTAATAGGGAATGTTTAATTAATTAATTATTTTATATTTAATGGATAAATAAAAATAGCACCTCATCCAATAAATTAAATAAATAATTAATTAATTAGCAAATTTCTTTTATACCCTCACATAATAATCAATTATGTACTAACCCACCACTAATCAACATCATCATTATGGAATCTCGGGCTTGTACGCATGTACTGCCAAACCCCATTCCATAGAACATGTCCATACGAGAGCATTTGTGTACATGATCGGATCCCGCAAAACACGATAAAATATTTTAAATGAAAACTACATATAATCTATCATTTTATGTAAAATAGGTTTTGCAAAAACCATTTCTAAAATGACATTGGATCCAGATTTCGATCCGACCATCCACAAATAATCTCTATCTTGATGTTCCTCAATCCGGCAGTGGTAACCATGTTGAGTAACTCTCTCACTCATGAAACGTTTGCACATTCCCAGAACACCGACTTTGACTCTCTTGAATCTTTGTCATTGATGATCTAAAGAATACGTTCATATTTTGCAGTGACGAGGTCCTCTCAGGTATAGGGTCTCGGTGACACATGTTTATCCCATCTTACATTTGGCAATGATACATGAGAGAATTGACAAATAAGATTCTTTGACAATGCACATTATGATGTGCACTCGCATTTGTACACTGATATCAACATGTCTAGGCATACCCAATGCAACGATCATATGATAAGGGTGCCCAGCCCAAACCCTAGTCGTGACTACTATTTTAAGTAAAACTTATGGACACATAATGCTCAAAAAGTTTATATCGCATGTGATAATATTGAACCAAAATGTATAAATGGTTCAATACAAAGTAAACCAGACTAAACCGGACAAACCTGGTTTGATGGACACATAAATCCAATAGCGTGAAGTTACAGAATGCAACAAGGTCAAGTGGCTTCAATATCAACCATCCAATCGTGATTCGATTTGGCAGCCAAATTTCAGTTATCGATTTTCATGGTACTGTAGATTCCAGTGGGTGAGATCTCAACCCGTAGAATGGAATTTGTGTAGGATATATGGTGTATATGTGTAACACTAGATCTAATGTAGGATATATGGTGTATATGGGTAATACTAGATCAAACCCAACATTGGCAGCAAACATCGTCCGTCAAATCTTCAGTCAACTCGCAGGTTGATTTATATCCATCTAATTTCGTTATCTCCATTACCAAACAATGGGTTCAACGCACACCTATAGAATGAAATCTTTGTACGTGGCACAGTACATCTATGAAGCATGGTCGCACTCGTATGATCAGTTGGGTAACAACCATAGGATCAAGATCTGGAAATGCTCCTTTAGTTTCGATCATCAGATCGTCATAATCATATCAATGAAATATGGGATGAATAACAACCTATAAATCAAAATCTTGGAGTGGCGTATGAAAAACCACAAAACACTATAACGGGGCATATGCAGGCTTGATAACATGTGACACAGTGTATTGATCTCAATATGCCTGGTGAGTAGGAGAGATGTCGATAGAATCTTTGGCGTTGGCCTTATCTGTCACACCCCAAACCACCCCCGGGAGGATTAGGTAGGTGACCCGAATTGCATAATGGCAATCCGCCAAATCCCACGGATCTAGAAGCAGCTAATACATTCATGGTCCCACATTCATCACTTTACCATAAGTAAGATCAGAGTGTTGTAGAGAAACTACAATTATAATAACAAAAGAGAAAGCGTTGCGATACGGGAAATGATGATGATATATATACATAAGTTCTGAAACATTTCCCAGTACAACCCACAACTGAAAAGTAAAGCTGACAAAAAAACAAAAGCCAAAAGAAAATACATACATATATATACATAGAGCGAGATAACTCAACCCCAAAAAAGAAAGAAAAACTAAAACTGCACCACAAGCAAGACGGGGATAAACTCCTAACAAAAAAATAAAAAGGAGTTCCCAAGAAAAAAAGCATCAAGTGCGCTCTTCACTGGTCTTCATCAATGACCACCGAGAACGCACGCATCATCAGCACGACCTTCGTCGGGGTCCACACCAATATCATCATAACAATTAGGGCTCTCCTCCTCGTAATCAGCCACCATGCCACAGCGGCATCCACCTGTAGAATCATCTAGAAGAAAAATATATATAACAGAGTGTGAGCCCCCACTGAGCTCGTGAGCAAAATATATCATCATGCATGCACATGCAACCATAATCCACATGATCCTACATGATATGCAAGTCCAGATTATTTATTAACCACCTAACAATACAGCTAAGTCAGGTTAGTGCTACTATACTCCCCAATACATGTATCCCTGGTGTGGGCTTGGTTACCCTTTCCAGCGATACACCCATTGAGTTGTCAGAGAAGACCAGCCGGCTCCAGCATCTCCCTACCCAGGTCAGCCCGACTGGCCCTCTGGATTGAACTAGTGAGGTAACCGACTCAATAGAATTCCACCAAATTGGTGCATAATTTTTATATGAGGCATATAGCCAAAAATTCACCTTTCGGTGCTTCCCAAGCTTGTAGCTCGAGGCTTCTCGATAAATTTACCCTGGGGCATCCCAGCTATGCTGAGGCTTCCCGGCGTAAATGCCTCTAGGGTTTTACGGTAGTCCTCATAGTCATCCAACACCTTAACCCCTATTGGCAAGGGTGCGTAGCACGGGTGATGAAATTCTAGCCCCATGTCTATATGGCATCATATGAGTTGGGCGGTGTCAACCGTATCCCATACTACGGGCTACCACCGGCCTCATTTCCAAGCTGACTACGGCATCTAGTCTAACATTCACAATCATCATGTAAAAATCACAGTGTTGTCAACAGACAATCAATGTGTAATAATTTTGAGTGATTGAATAGAATTTAAATAACATAGCATTTATAATTTAAGAATTTAATTACCGGCATAATAATAATACAGTTACACATACATACACGATAATATTTCACTCACCTGGGTCTGGTTCTAAGAACTCAGTTGTAGTTTCAGTTCTGGCTGCAGTCTGGCTGTAGGCCTCGAGTGCGGGATCAAATCCTAGATATAAATTAGAAATTTGTCATTTAATAGTCCAAATTATTTTTGGATGTCCTAGGTTGATCTAAGCTCACTGGGTTGACTCAGTGTACAATAAATCATCTCTCGGAATTCTCTGGGCCTTGCACTGGGCCTTAGGCCTATGTCCTAGTGCATCATCCAGAGATAGTGGCCTAGGGGCAGAATGGTCATTTATCTCATTGGTACTTGTCCCTAGGTCATATTAGTCTTACAGTACTGTCCTCAGCTTGACAGTGTTGCAGGACCAACACAGGCAGGGTTTCCAAGTCCTACGGGGCCTACTTGGGTTCCCAAAGCACTCATACTGTCAAACCCTGCCCCCTGACTGTCTGGAATCTGATTGAAGTGCAGGAACCCCTGGCCAGGCCACCAGGATCACTGTGGAGCATCATTCCACTCAATGAGATCAATGAAAATGCTTTGAACAAGTTTCCCTATATACCTGTTAGAAGATGGATAGCAGACCCCTGCACTTGCACAGCTCACAGACTGATGTATGATTTGGATCCCAGGTAATCTCTCTCCTCCCTAAAATGGTGGGACCCACCTCTGAAAATCATGTAAAAACCCATGGTGGGCATGTGGGGACAATATCCTGACCTAGGGTCAAACCCCTGTGCAATCCCCCTTTGATTTCAGTTGCTGGAATTCACTAGGTCATGCACTTGGCGATGCAGCAAGGCCCAGTGAAATCGCCCAGTGGCTGTTTTTGCATATATTTAATTATTAGAATTGTGGGGACCACCCAACTTGACCATGGACACTCTCCAGTGATAGAGGGGACTCTGAGGGACCACCTCATACCCTTGGTTCAATGTGGACCCCACCTATGCACTCAGAACTGAACAGAATCAGTTTAAAAATGAGTTTTTAAAAGAGACCTAACCAAACAAATAGACCTCAGTGGGCCTTAAGTCTATAAATAGGAGGCCATTTGGTTCATTTAGAACCCTTGGGTGTACCTGAATTCAAAAGAGAGAAGAGAAGAAGAGAGAGAAAGAAGAGGAAGGAGAAGGAGGAAGAAGGAAGGAAGAAGATGGGCTGCTGCCAGCTCCTCCCCTAGCTCATTCGTGCTTCTTCTCAGCTCTGTTTCAGGTATAAAATTCCCTACATACCTGCTGTTCACCATTCTTTCCCTTTTGCATACTGTGTTTTTCAACCCTGGGCAGCCTAGAACAGCTTAGGTTTGCCCAATCTTGGTCTAGATCAGCCATGCATACCTTGTGCATGGTGAATCTATGATCTATGTTGAAAAATAAAAATCTGATATGCTGTTCCCTTGGCCGAATTCTGTTCATGCATGCATGCACAGCCTTGACCCCCTTCTGGGTGCTGGATTGAAGCCCAGACTGCAAGCCAGGGCTGCTGAGACCTAACCCTAGTTGGGTACAGCCCTGAAACCCTGTCTGGCATATTGTTTCAGCCTTGCATGTGGCTGAAACACAAGATTTCAAATCTGTAAAACCCTATGCACTATTCATCAGGGTATTCTGGATAGCCAGATGCAGCATGCTTGGAACCCTGATGGTGAAATGGATTGGACCATAAGGTAGACCACCACTAGGGCTACTGGACCATCCCAACATGTAGAGGATCCATTAGACCCTTGGCCTTGCAAAGCCCAACCTTGGAAACTTAGCCCTGCTGTCGATTGCAGGCACTGGGCGATGCAGCAAGGCCTAGAGACATCGCCCAGTGAAGGAATCTTTTGATACAAAAGGGCAAAATTGTAATTTCCAATGGGATTTGATCCCTGGACACTGTGGGATGTGGGAAATGACAAAAATGACCTTCCCCCACATCTATCCGTATGTGAAAATTGGTTGGAACCCTAAGTGGGCCTCGCAGATGACTGTGCAGTGTTGTGTTTGGTTTTACTACACTGTCCTGAGTTGGACAGCAGTATGTTGTAATGTAAAATGTATTATGGACTAAATCTAACTTAGAGGTAGGTGTGGCCACTGTAAATGACCAAATTGCCCTTGTGCCCTAGGCTTTGGCCCATGCACCGGGACATGACCTAAGACCCAGTGTAAGGCCCGATGTTCCGAATGAGACCAACTAAACCCTGGGTCAACCCAGTAAGTTAGGGAAACCCTAGGGCACTAGTGTAGGGCCAATAACTGAATAAAACACTGTTTGATTCTTATGTTTAGGACTTGATCCTATGCTCGAGGACAATAGTTGGAATTGAATATGTGACTGAGTACCTAGAGCCAAGTACTGGTGAGTGAATAATACTATCGTATGTGCCTAAATCCTTTGAATTGGTAGCTTTCTTGGAGGCTAATGGCACCCCACATTGACCCCCTGCTGGCCCCTTGACCATTGGCTAAGGTTTAGAGACAACCCAAGCCATTTCTTGCATTTACGGGCTCTGGCGGGATCGTCCGCCATTTTCTTTGAGGCCATTACTTGCACAATCTGCCTGACTGGTGGATGATGCAGCATGATCTGCCAGTACATCGTCTGCCAAGGCCATTTTGGTACTAAATTGGAGTTTGATTCCGGACCTTGGACCCTGACACCCTCTCACCCCTTGTACATTTGTATGATAATATGTTAGGCTAGCATACACATACGGGAGAAGCGTACATTGCACAGAAGCCGAGTTTACCTTCAATTCAACAATTGTGAGTGGATTAGATACTTGAACTTAATTTATGAAATGTTTTTGTGATGACCTGCATTGTATGGCATTCATGCATGTATGTGATAATTGATATGATGATCTATGTTGATTTTAATGCATGATACTAATGATGGATCATGGTAAAGATGGTTTAAGATTATCATGTTGAATGTTAGAGAAGTAGGACATGCTATTAATTATGAAAATATTATGAATCTTATGCTGTGGATTATGGTGATATTAGTGACATGTGAATTGATGAATTGTGATGTGTGTTGGTGGTGTGAATTTGGGTTGGGATGTCATCAACCGATGGTATTCTCTCTCCTCTCCATAAATGTGGGGCCCACACTCGGAAAGATGTGTATTTGACCTTGGGTGAGGTGTAGGTGTACGGCCTAAGTCTTGGGTCAAGCCCCTGTGCAAGCACAGTGAGTTACAACTTTGCTGTATTCTCTAGGTGATGCACTTGGCGATACACCTATCACCCAGTGAATCGCCCAGAGTGGTAAAATTGATTATTTTAAATAGCAGAGATGTGGGGACTACCCATACAGACCATGGACACCCCTAAAGGTAGATGGGACTCTTAGGAACCGTAAATTACCCTTGGACCCTTGTGGACCCCACTAGAGTGGCCAGAATGGCCCATAATCAGTTCTAAAAATGCATTCTTGGAGTGGGACCAGGCTACCAAATAGGCCTTAGTCATGGCTAGTCTATAAATAGATAGACCCAACCCAACATTTAAAGGCTACACTGTTCAAATTGTGGGGAGGGAGAGAAGAGAGAAAAGAAAGAAAAAGAGAAGGAAAGGAAGAAGAAAGGAAGGAGAAGAAGAAGGGAAGGAAGAGGGAAGCTTACCCTTGCCTCCAGATTCAGCTCCAGCAACATACCAAGACCAGATTCAGGTATAAAAACCATGCCCATAGATGCTGCTTTGCTGTTTACTGCTCTTTCCTTTGGATCTCTGTGTTTTGGGTGTGAATCTGGTTAAGGACAGCCCATAACACTTGGGGGCTGCCTTGTACTGCTCCAGATCTGACATGCAAACCAATTGCATGAAAGATCTGAATATAGTCATGTGATTTTTATTGTTGTTTCTTACCTGAGACTGAGATCAGTCCCTGTGCCAGACTGCACTGCCTTATTGCACTCAGAACAGGCAGTCTGGGCTTGGATCTGTACATGCAAGCTAGTTCTTGCCTGGATCTTGGTAGGGACAGCCTACTACCAAGTTCCTACACGTAAATCTATCCTAGCATGTAGCCCAAAGCAAGGCCTTGAGCTATGGTACAGCTAGACAACTGTTCTCTGTGCTGACTGGATAGCTCCTGGCTGCCAAATGGTGGGCCCAGGTCATGATCCATGTGAACCACAGAAAACCACTCCTCATGGGGTCCACAACAACCCTACATGTAAGATGGGTCAACCTAGGCACTGCCCATGGTGTAAAATTCCAATTCTAAAGCCTGTTCACGTTTCAAACAGGCTCTCGATGATGCACTGGGCGATGCACACATCACCTAGTGAATCGCCTAGAGAATGGAAAAGGGCTGATTTGCTGACCAAACTATAGGGGCTCCACCAGTGGGCCATAAACAATGTAAGGAGGTGGTAAATGACCAAAATACCCCTCCTCACATCTGTCCACCATTAATTACACCTTGGGTACCCAAGTGGGCCCCACAGGGCCTGGTAACCGTGCCAGAAATGGTCAAGCTACACTGCTGACCTGAGGACTGAATTGTGGGACTGTTGGGACCATGTACTACCTATTACATAGGTAAAATGCCAGACTTGAACCTAAACCACATCTCTGGATGATGCACCGGGATATGGACCCAAAGCTTAGTGCAAGACCCAGAGAATTCCAAGTGATACCAGACTAAGCACCATGTCAGATCAGTAAGCCTAGATCAACACTAGGACATCAAAAAATAGTTTTGAATATTAAATAATACATTTCTGATTTAATACTTTAGGATTTGATCTCGCGCTCAAGGTGTACTGCCAGACACCAATCGAAACTGAAACAGCAACTGAACAAGTAGAACCAGACCAAGGTGAGTGGAATGTCATCGCGTACATAATGTAACATAAATGATATGCTGAATTTAATTTTATAATAATGATAATGTGATACATACTTAATTCATGAATCTTAAAGACTCAATACAACACTGTGTTGACTGCTGGAAATTATGTTTGAATACTCTATGCTGATTGTGAATGCTAGACTAGATGCCATAGCCGGCTTGGAAATGAGGGCTGTGGTAGCCCATAGAATGGGATACGGTTGACACCGCCGGCTCATACAATGCCATATAGACATGGGGTTAGAGTTTCATCACCCGTGCTACGCACCCTTGCCAACAGGGGTTAAGGTGTTGGATGCTTGTGGGAGTGACCATATACATGAGAAAAGAAAAGAAAAAAAATATGTTTGCACCGGAATGGTGAATATGGGCTATATGCCGGGCTATAAGCCAAAAAAGAAAAGAAAAGAGAAAAAGGGATGGATGCCTCATAGGTTAATCACAGAGGGCTGGTCAGGCTAACCTTGGTGAACGAATGCGGGAGCTGACTGGTCCTCTCCTAAAACTCAATGGGTGTATCGCGGGTAGGGGTTAAAAGCCTGCACCAGGGATACATGTATTGGGGATTGTAGTAGCACTAACCTACCTTAGTTGTGATGTAAGGTGACTAATAAATAACTGGACTGCACTTCATGTAGGATCCATATGATTGTGGTTGCATATGCATGCATGATGATATGTTTCATTCACGGGCTCAGTGGGGCTCACACTCTGTTTTACATGTTTTTTTTTTCTATTAGATGATTCTGCAGGTCAATGTCACTATGGCAGGGAGGCTTATTACCCGGAGTAGAGCCATGGTTGTTATGATGATATTGGTATGGACCCCGACGGAGGTCATACTGTTAATGCGAGTATTCTCAATGGTTACTGAAAATGACCCGTGAAGGGTGTTATTGATGCTTTTTGTCTTGGGGACTCCTTTTTATCTTTGACAGGAGTTTATCCTTGTTTCTGCTTTTAGTTTTTTTCTTTCTTTTTGGGGCTTGAGTTACCTCGTCTTGTGTATATTTTCCTTTTGTTTCAGTTGATGTATATAATAGCTTTCACTGTTCTGTTGCTGGGAGTGAGAGAGGGAATGATCAGTCTTATTTATGTATATATCATCATTTCCTGCACTGCTACGCTTCCTTTACCTTTTAATGTAGATATAGTTATCTGCAGCACTCTGAGTTGTACTCATTGTGTTACGATGAATGTGTGTCTGTGAATGGATTAATTGCTTCTAGATCCGTGGGATTTGGCAGATTGCTGACATGCAATTCGGGTCACCTACCTAATCCTCCCAGGGGGTGGTTTGGGGTGTGACAGAGCTTGGTATCAGAGCGTGAAGCTCTTTCTACATTCACAGAATGGAATAGGCAATAATAAATTACAAATAATAAAACATGCAATAATTAAAAGCTACAGGGGGTAACTATAAATAAAAGACAAAACACATATATACATTAATAAAGAGTTAACTGTGGCCGAAGCCACTACATAAAGTTAATTGGAAGTACTACTTCCAAATACATTAGCTGATAAAAAAAAAACTACTACATAACCCATGATTAAAAAAGAAGAAGTTAGAACTACATCAAGACAAGTCAGGCTAAATATAAGAAACTCAAGCTGGAAAGCTACTCCTGAGGAGGTATGTCGCTCGGTGGAGGCTGAGTCTATTGGGAGTGGATATGATAGTAAGTGTCCCAGAAATCCAAGTGCCGCTCCACGGAACCTACTCTCCCCTCCAGGGACGTGAAGCCCTAATCCATCCTCGTAGACATCTCTGTAAGCTGGGTGCGGAGGCCCTGAAACTATGCCATCATATCAGACCATCCATAGGACTCTGGCACCTGCGAGCTAGTAGTACCAGTTGGCACATAGGAGGGCAAATCAGTAAACTGTGCTCCAGTCCCCTCTATATCACCCTGCTCCTTTAGGCCAACCTCCTGCTCCTACTCTTGTCCCTGCTCCATGTCATCTCCATCCTCTGGATCACTCTCAGGCTCCCCCTACACCTTCATCTTCAGGATCGAGGTCTTACTAATGGGTCTAGATCTGTCCCTATCCATGTACTCTCCAGCCAAGGGAACACCAAAGTATCAAAAAACTAGAGTTAGGAACTTCCCTTAAGTTAGGTTCCCATGAAAAGGATTCTGTGCATGGTAAAGCATAGCCTACATCAGTAAATATGGGAGGTTGATCACTGGACCCCCCTTACCAGCTCCCAATAAATAGTAGGTAATGTAAGCCCTGAGTATAGAGATACTACCCTAGTTATCGCCCTTCGGGTAGATGTTGTAGGAGATGCATCTACTAATAATCCTGGCATTGGGCTTATAGTCAGCCTCAAATTTTGGAACACACTCTGAACCAGTCAACGCCTTGAAGACCATCCTCCTAGTCTCCAAGGAAAACATGTCAGAAATGTCTATCCTGGGCTTGTAGTAGCATCTCTTGCCTATGTTAGGCAGCCCTAGGATCTTTGCCAGGATGGCAGTGGTAAATCTGATGTCCACCCCCTTTACCCTACTCTCCAGACCAAATTCTCGTGCCCTAGATGGCACAAGGTTGTAGTAAAAATACCGAACTAGGTTCGGGTAGCATGGCTCTGTGGGCAACAACATAGATGCCTAGCCTAGGGCATTGAACCTAGCATATAAACCATACTGGTGGAAGTCATCCACCTGCACCATCCTTCCGTTCACTATGCTCTTGGACTTGAATTTGGTCCAATAATTGGAGTGCTCAAACCTAGAGAACCAAAATCGGTCAAAATCTCGCTAGCCCGACCAGCTACAAGCCAAGTGAGACAAGGCTCATCATCGGCCATTCCGTCCAACAGATGCTACATGTGCAACAAAGCGAGACATATGGCTAGGGAATGCATGCACTGCAGATACAACACTTACTCGCTAAACCAGTCTTATGCTAGACCTTTTCAGCCACAGGAATCTCGAATAGGAGGAAAGGTATTCGCGCTGACTAATGAAGAAGCAGAGGTGAACCCCGATGTAATGACAGGTAAGTCCACTGAACACTACTAAATTATAGAGAACAACCTATGGATACGTGAAACTTAAATTTTATACAAACCCTAGGTACCCTGAATGTCTCAACCATTCCTGCGGGAGTACTATTCGACTCGGGCGCATCCCACTCTTTTGTTTCTACTACCTTTGCGAGTAGGATGACTGATCAACCGAGGGACATTAGGCACGATTTAGTAGTTAGCACACAAATGGGTAGTGTCATGAGCCTAAAGGAAATCTACAACCCCTGTCAGGTAGAAATTTGTGGGAAGAACCTGACTGTACGTCTGATAAAGTTTGATATGAAGGACTTTGACGTAATACTAGGCATGGATTGGCTATCCGCCTATGGAGCAAACGTCATGTGTACGGAGAAGAAGATAATATTCAAGTTAGAAGATGGGTCGGTTTTCACCTACCAAAGTGAGCCGATGAGGAAGCCCAAAAGAATAACCTTATCCACCCTCTTGGCGCGGAAGTTGCTGAATTAAGGATGTCAAGGCTTTTTGGCCACCATGATGGACACCGAGGCAAAGATAAAGCCTTTGGAGGAACTTGACATTGTCAGAGAATTTCCTGATGTTTTTCCAGAAGATTTGACCCAACTACTGCCTGATCGCTAGATAGAATTCTCGATTGATCTGATCCCTGGTGCATCATCGGTATCCAAGGCACCATATTAAATGGCACCTATTGAGCTAAAAGAATTGTAGGTCCAACTACAAGACTTGCTGAAGAAGGGTTCTATACGACCTAGCGTGTCTCCCTGGGGAGCACCCATGCTATTCGTGAAGAAGAAGGATGGTAGTATGCGTTTGTGTATAAACTATTGTGAGCTAAATAAACTGACAATCAAGAATTGATACCCATTGCCACGCATTGATGACCTATTTGATCAACTACAGGGAGCAAGAGTTTTCTCCAAGATCGATCTTAGGTCCAGATACCGCCAGTTGAATATCAAGAGTGGCGATATTCATAAAACGGCGTTTAGAACTCGATACGGGCATTATGAATTTCTAGTCTTATCATTCAGGTTAACCAACACTCGGACAATGTTCATGGATATGATGAATAGAGTGTTCCATGATGTGTTAGACAAGTTCATCATCATGTTTATCGATGACATTCTGGTGTACTCCAAGAGTGAAGAGGAGCATGCTCGACACCTTACATTTGTGTTACAGCGGTTGCGGGAACACCAGCTATATGCCAAGTTTAGCAAGTGTGAATTTTGGCTTCACCAAATTGGATTCTTGGGGCACATTATCACCAAAGATAGCATCAAGGTAGACCCAGACAAAGTGAAGGCAGTTCTCGAGTGGGAGACTTCGAAGAATGCCACCGAGATCCAAAGTTTTTTGGGTTTGGCTGGGTATTACCGTCGATTTATTGAGAACTTCTCGTGCATCTCAGCACCCATGATGAAGCTGACAAAGAAAGGCACAAAGTTTGAATGGAATGATGCCTGCGAGAAAAGTATCAAAGAATTGAGAAACCGGTTGGTGACGACACCAGTTTTAACTATTCCAGGTGGCACCGGAGGAATGGTGTTTTACACCGATGCATCCTGAATGGGATTGGGTGGAGTTTTAATGCAAAAAGGTAAAATGGTCGCCTATGCTTCAAGGCAGCTGAAGGAACACGAAAAGAACTACCCCACTCATGACCTAGAGTTGGCCATGGTAGTCTTTGCGTTGAAGATATGGTAACATTACCTCTATGGTGAAAAGAGTGAGATCTTCAGCGATCACAAAAGTTTGACATATTTCTTCACCTAGAAGGAGCTGAACATGAGACAGAGACGGTGGTTAGAATTGGTGAAAGACTACGACTGTGAGATCCAGTACCACCCTAGCAAAGCCAATATAGTGGCAGATGCGTTAAGTAGGAACTCACAGACCGCATCTCTCGCTTCCTTGGTTGTAAGCGAGCAACTGTTAGAAGAAGCTCGAAAGTTTGACCTAGAGTGCTTGATCGAAGGAACGGCTACACAGCTAGCAGCTATGGATATACAGCCATCGATCCGGGAGGAGATAATTGAAAAGCAGCCTTTTGACCTTGAATTGGCCAAGATAATCTGGGAAGTGCAGCATGTTGTCCATAAGGACCCAGACTTTTTGCTGGCCCATGATGGGGGCATTAAAGTTTAGAGATAGATTGTGCGTGCTTGACAATTATGAGGTACAAGATCGAATCCTTAAAGAGGCACATAACTCACCCCATTCGATCCACCTGGGAAGCACAAAGATGTATAAGGATCTGAAGAAGTACTATTGGTGGATCGGGATGAAGGAAACCATAGCCATATACGTGTTCGAATGCCTCACCTGCCAACAAATATACGTGGAGAGACACCGACCGTATGGATTGTTGTAGCCACTCCCTATACCTGAATGGAAGTGGGAAAGAATTACCATGGATTTTGTGACCAATTTACCCAACACCAAGAAAGGGATGAATGCAATCTGGGTGATTGTAGATGGACTGACAAAGGCAGTTCACTTCATTCCCATTAGAATAAATTTTTCGATGGAAAAGCTCGCCCAATTATACATTGAGAATATAGTCCACTTATATGGCATGCCTGTCAGCATTGTTTCTGATAGGGATCCCCGATTTACCTCAAGGTTTTGGAGAAGTCTGTAGAAGACACTGAGATCTCAACTAAATCTCAATATGGCTTTCCATCCTCAGACGGATGGACAATCCAAGAGAACAATCCAGACTCTAGAGGATATGCTTAGAGCTCGTATATTGGAAATGAACGATAGTTGGGATGCCCACATACCTTTGGTGGAATTAGCATACAACAATAGCTACCACTTCACCATTGGCATGGCACCGTATGAAGCTCTTTATGGTCGGAAGTGCCGGACCCCGTTGTATTGGGACGAGGTTGGAGAATGGAAGTATCTTGGGCCCGAGATGATACAAGCAACTTGTGAAACGGTGGATATCATTAGAGAGAAGATTAAAGCGGCCCAATCAAGATAGAAGAGTTATGCTAATCATCGGAGGAAGAATATTGAATTTAGAGTCGCAGAGAAGGTATTTCTCCGAGTGTCTCCAACGAAGGGATTGCTAGCTTTCAACAAGAAGAGCAAGCTGAGCCCAAGATTCATTGGTCCCTATAAAATCCTGAATAGAGTGGGACCTGTAGCATACCGGCTGGCATTACTGCCATCCTTGTAAGGCATCCATGATGTTTTCCATGTGTCAATGCTAAGGAAGTACATCAACAACCCGGCACATGTACTCTCAGCTGAACCTGAACAATTAGATGTGGATATGACCTATGAAGAACAGCCTACGGAGATATTGGACAAAAAAGAACATAACCTCCATAACCGAACGGTCGTGTTCATTAAGGTTCGATGGGGAAATAGTCCCATAGAGGAAGCATCGGGGGAACGCGAAGAGGAAATGTAGGAAAAGTATCCGCAACTCTTTGAGCTACAAGGTAAGCAAATTCGAGGATGAAATTTTTGTAAGGTGGGGAGAAATGTCAAACCTACCCCGGACTGGCTGGGAATTTGAATGAAGAACAGGAAACCCTGGCCAATCATCCAAGCACTTTGTGGAGCATCACACCAATAGCTGATCCAATAGGAATGACCTCCTACATACTTGCCAGAAGGTGGATTGTAGCTCCATGCCACTGTACTGCACACTGCATAATGTACAGTTTGGACTCCAGGTACTCTCTCTCCTCTCCATAAATGTGGGGCTCACACTTGGAAAGATGTGTATTTGACCCTGGGTGAGGTGTAGGTGTAAGGCCTAAGCCCTGTGCCAAGCCCCTGCGCAAGCACAGTGAGTTATAGCTTTGCTGTATTCTCTGGGTGATGCACTGGGCGATGCACCTATCAGCTGGTGAATCGCCCAGAGTGGTAAAATTGATTATTTTAAATAGCAGAGATGTGGGGACCACCCATATAGACCATGGACACCCCCTAGAGGTAAATGGGAGTCTTGGGAACCCTAAATTACCCTTGGACCCCTATGGACCCCACCAGAGTGGCCAGGATCGCACAAAATCAGTTCTAAAAATGCATTCTTGGAGTGGGACCAGGCTGCCAAATAGGCCCTAGTCATGGCTGGTCTATAAATAGATAGACCCAACCCAACATTTAAAGGTTACACTGTTCAAATCGTGGGGAGGGAGAGAAGAGAGAAAAGAGAGAAAAAGAAAAGGGAAGGAAGAAGAAAGGAAGGAGAAGAAGGGAAGGAAGAGGGAAGCTTACCCTTGCCTCGAGATTCAGCTCCAACAGCAATACCAAGACCAGATTCAAGTATAAAAACCATGCCCATATATGCTGCTCTGCTGTTTACTACTCTCTCCTTTGGATCTCTGTGTTTTGGATGTGAATCTGGTCAAGGATAGCCCAGAACACCTAGGGGCTGCCTTGTACTGCTCCAGATTTGACATGCAAACCAATTGCATGAAAGATCTGAGCATATTCATGTGATTTTTATTGTTGTTTCTTACCTGAGACTGAGATCAGTCCCTGTGCCGAACTGCACTGCCTTATTGCACCCAGAACAGGCAGTCTAGGCTTGGATCTGTACATTCAAGCTAGTTCATGCCTGAATCTTGGTAGGGACAGCCTACTGCCATGTTCCTACATGTAAATCTGTCCTTGCATGTAGCGCAAAGCAAGGCCTTGAGCTGTGACACAGCTGGACAACTCCTGGCTGCCAAATGGTGGGCCCAAGTCATGATCCATGTGGACCACTAAAAACCACTCTTCATGGGGTCCACAACAACCCTACATGAAAGATGGGTCGACCTAGGCACTGCCCAGGGTGTAAAATCCCAATTTTGGAGCCTGCTCACGTTTTAAACAGGCTCTGGGTGATGCACTGGGCGATGCACACATTACCCAGTGAATCGCCCAAAGAATGGAAAAGGGCTGATTTGCTGACCAGACTTTGGGGGCCTCCTCCAGTGGGCCATGAATAGTGTAAGGAGGTGGTAAATGACCAAAATACCCCTCCTCACATCTGTCCACCATTAACTACACCTTGGGTACCCAAGTGGGCCCCACAGGGCCTGGTAACCCTGCCAAAGATGGTCTAGCTACACTGCTGACCTGAGGACTGAATTGTGGGACTGTTGGGACCATGTACTATGTATTACACTGGTAAAATACCAGACTTGAACCTGAACCACATCTCTGGATGATGCAATAGGACATGGACCCAAAGCCCAGTGCAAGACCTAGAGAATTCCAAGTGATACGAGACATCCAAAAATAGTTTTGAATATTAAATAACACATTTCTGATTTAATACTTTAGGATTTGATCCCGCGCTCGAGGTGCACTGCCAGACACCGGCCGAAATTGAAACAACAACTAAACCAGTAGAACTAAACTAAGGTGAGTGGAATGTCATCGCATATGTAGATGTAACATAAATGATATGCTGAATTTACTTTTATAATAATGATACTGTGATACATACTTAATTCATGAATCTTAAAGACTCAATACAACACTGTGTTGACTGCTAGAAATTATGTTTGAATACTCTATGCTGATTGTGAATGCTAGACTAGATGTCGTAGCCGGCTTAGAAATAAGGCCTGTGGTAGCCCATAGAATGGGATACGGTTGACACCGTCTGACTCATACGATGCCATATAGACATGGAGTTAGAGTTTCATCACCCATGCTACGCACCCTTGCCAACAGAGGTTAAGGTGTTGGATGCCTATGGGAGTGACCATATATATGAGAAAAGAAAAGAAAAGAAATGAAATGAAAACAAAAGAAATATGTTTGCACTGGAATGGTGAATATGGAATATATGTCGGGCTATAAGCCAGAAAATAAAAGAAAAGAGAAAAAGGAATGGATGCCTCATAGGTTAATCATAGAGGGCTAGTCGGGCTGACCTTGGGGAACGAATACGGGAGTTGACTGGTCCTCTCCGACAACTCAATGGGTGTATCGCGGGAAGTGGTTAAAAGCCCGCACTAGGGAAACTTGTATTGGGGATTGTAGTAGCACTAACCTGCCTTAGTTGTGATGTTAGGTGGCTAATAAATAACTCGACTACACTTCATGTAGGATCCATGTGATTGTGGTTGCAGATGCATGCATGATGATATGTTTCATTCACGGGCTCAGTGGGGCTCACACTCTATTATACATGTTTTTTTTTTGGTTGTTTTTTTGTATTAGATGATTCTGTAGGTCGATGTCATTGTGGCGGGGAGGCTTATTACCCGGAGGAGAGCCATGGTGGTTACGATGATATTGGTATGGACCCCGATGGAGGTCATACCATTGATGCGAGTATTCTCAGTGGTTAGTGAAGATGACCTGTGAAGGGTGCTGTTGATGCTTTTTGTCTTGGGGACTCCTTTTTGTCTTTGACAGGAGTTTATCCCCGTTTCTGCTTTTAGTTTTCTTCTTTCTTTTTGGGGCTTGAGTTACCTCGCCCTGTGTATATTTTCCTTTTTTTTTTCAGTTGATGTATATAATAGCTTTTACTATTCTGTTTGTGGGAGTAAGAGAGGGAATGATCAGACCTATTTATGTATATAACATCATTTCCTGCACTACTACGGTTCCTTTATCTCTTAATGTAAATATAGTTATCTGCAGCACTCTGAGTTGTACTCATTGTATTACGATGGATGTGTGTCTGTGAATGGATTAGCTGCTTCTAGATCCATGGGATTTGGCAGATTGCTGACATGCAATTTGTGTCACCTACCTAATCCTCCTAAGGGGTGGTTTAGGGTGTGACAAATGAAGTTTTCATTTAACTGAATCCTCAAGACCTTGTAAGATTCTTCCATTCTTTATTCCATGGAGGAGAAGCGATATATCTTATAACCTCATCTGGGTGGGGCAACAACTTTACATCACCTCCACCACCTCTCCCTTTTGTGGTCACCATCATGGATGTCGTGATCTTCAGATTGTTCCCTGCATCCTACTCAACCCCTCTGGCTATTTGTACTCTGTCAGATGGCAGCTCTAGACTACCCTCCCGTCCCATCATTTTCATATCCCTTAGTGTTGTAATTATCATTGAGAGTATGGCGTGGTCCTTTCCATTCGTCGGTTAATGACACTTGGAAGTGAAACAGTAACCTTGCAATCAGTTTGGCGTAGGGTAGACCTCCCTCCTCAGGGTGATCCACCCGATACACCATGATCTGGATCATAATATTGGTGGACATAAGAGGTGCCTGGTGTAAAGACAGTTGGTATAGTAATTTTACATATTTGAAGGACCCCTGTATTTAGGTACTAATCAAGTAAAGTATCAATACATGGAAACCTGGAGGTTTAGCAGTCTATCTGATCCTTGTGCCACTTGGAAGAACTTGAAGTCGTCCGTCATGACCCGCCTTTCCGTTATGACCTTGGCATTCTTAAAATTGTTCCAAACCCTCGCATTCCTCGGATTGGAACCTGTGGGTATCATAAACCTGGGAGGGAGGTTGACTCCTTGCACCTCTCCTTGGGGCCATTGTTGACCTATAAACATGAAAAAGATCAGGCAAGGCATGGGGTAAGAAACCATACTCGAAGCAACCATCATTATGTCGTGTATGAAGTGTTTTGCAAGGATAATAAGGATTCAAGGAAGAAAATACAGCAAAACAGAGGAATTGAAGGAAATTCAAGTTTTGGTTGAATGTAAAGTCCCAAAATTGAAGTGAACTTGCTGGTTTGTGGTGGAATCTTTTGAGTTTTTGGTATGCGTATGCGTGTATGTATTTAAATATTGTGACTTACCTGAACATGGTCCTATTCCACTCATGCTTGTCTTTTAATGTTTCAATGATAAAATGCATGATGGAGTTTAATTTTGATATTGACTTGACTCCACCTCCTAGGAATCAAGCATGGTTTGCACTTGTAAGAAAGCCACTAGGAATCCAACCTCCCCAAGTTGGGAAGCAATTGGAACACCTGGTTCCACCATTCCTGTCGCGCCACCTGCACTTACCACACGGGACGTTATTGCTATTGTGGAGAGCATGATGCGAGACTTCAAAGAACAATAACTATTGTTCCTGGACAATGCAATCGCTTTAATGCAGCAACAATAGTTCCAGTTCATGGCTGATGTGAATGCTCGGTTCCAGTTTGCACACCGGGCACAAGCCGTGCAGGAAGATCCTTTAGTATTTGTTACACCATCTGAGACCGACACCAAAAAGTGGGGAATTCGATGCTATAACTGCAACAAGAGGGGGCATATATCCAGATATTGCACCTATTATGGGTGTGAGTCCAGATACATGCCGTATAATCAGGTCATTATCTCCATGCAGCCACAGCCGGGTAGCCAACCCCTCGGGAGCGTATTCCCCCTGACTACTAAGGATGGAGTGTGGGATAACCTAGAGGGGGGGGTGAATAGGTTATCACTAGTGAAATATTGCCCTTTTTTAAATTTTCTTGAATTAAGACAAGATAGAGAGAGATAAATTACGCAAATAGAGAATACACAAGAATTATAGTGGTTCGGCTAAACAAGCCTACGTCCACTCCTCTCAATCTTGAGAGAATTTGTCACACCCCAAACCACCCCTTGGGAGGAATAAGTAGGTGACCCAAATTGCATAACGACAATCCACCAAATCCCACGAATCTAGAAGTAGTTAATACATTCACGGACACACATCCATAACATTACCATAAGTAAAATCAGAGTGTTGCAGATATTCTACAATTATAAAGGAAAAAGAGAAAGCGTACCGATACGGGAAATGATGGTGATATATATACATATGTAAAGTTGTTCATCTCCCCCATACAATCCACAAACTGAATAGTAAAATCTGACATAAGCATAAGCGGAAACAAAAGTAAATATGTACAGGGCGAGATAACTCAACCCCAAAAGAAAAGAAGAAACTAAAATAAGAAACAAGAAGGGGGATAAACTCCTGGCAAAATAAAAAAAGGAGTCCCCAAGACAAAAAGCATCAAGAGCACCCTTCAGGGGTCTTCATCAATAACCACTGAGAACACTCGCATCATTGGCACGACCTCCGTCGGGGTCCATACCAATATCATCATAACCACAAGGGCTCTCCTCCTCGTAACGAGCCTCCATGCCACAGCGTCATCCACTTGTAGAATCATCTAATAGAAAAACATATATAACAGAGTGTGAGCTCCACTGAGCCCGTGAGTAAAACACATCATCATGCATATGCAACCACATTCCACATGATCCTACACGATATGCAAGTCCAGTTATTTATTAGCCACCTATCAATACAACTAAGGTAGGTTAGTGCTACTACAATCCCCAATACATGTATCCCTGGTGTGGGCTTGGTTATCCCTTCCCGTGATACACCCATTGAGTTGTCAGAGAGGACTAGTCAGCTCCAGCGCACAAATCCTTGGTCAGCCCGACCAGCCCTCTGTGATTAGTCCTGTGAGGTAACCGACTCAATATCATCATTTACCCTTTCGGTGCTTCCCGGCATTTAGCTTGAGGATCAACTTTGTTTGGCTTATATCCATAATTCACCTATTGGTGCTTCCCAAGCATGTTGCTCAAGGCTTCCCAGCTTATAGCTCAAGGCATCCTAGCATATTGCTGAGGCTTCTTGGCGTATTCGCCCGAGGTTGTGCGGTAGTCCTCTCAGGCATCCAACACCTTAACCCCCAGTTGGTAAGGGTGCGTAGCACGGGTGATGAATCTCTAGCCCCATGTCTATATGGCATCGTATGAGTCAGACAGTGTCGACCGTATCCCATTCTACGACATCTAGTCTATCATTCACAATCATCATGATATATTCAAATAGAGTTGATCAACAGTCACACGATGTGTAATAATTATGAAATTTAAATCGGATTAAGTAACACAACATTATAATTATAGATTCAATTGCCGGCATAATAATAATAATGTTACACGTACATACACGATAACATTTCACTCACCTGGGTTTGGATCTACGAGGTCAGCTGTTGTTTCAGCTCTGACCGCGGTCTGACAGTATACCTCGAGCGCGGGATCAAACCCTAAATATAAATCAGAAATATGTCACCTAATATTCCAAACTATTTTTGGATGTCCTAGGGTTGATCTAGGCTCACTGGTTTGACTCGGTGTACAGTCGATCATCACTTGGTATTCTCTGGGCCTTGCACTAGGCTTTAGGTCTAAGTCCCGGTGCATCATCTGGAGAATGTGGTCTAGGGGTAGAATGGTAATTTATCCCCTGCAGTACATGTATCTAGGCCACAACAACCATACAACACTGTCCCCAAGTCAGCAGTGCTACAGGGTCAACATAGGCAGGGTTTCCAAACCCTGCAGGGCCCACTTGGGTACCTGAGGTAAATATATATATGAACAGATGTGAGGAGGGGTATTTTGGTCATTTACCACCTCTTTACACTGCCTATAGTACCATAGTGGAAACCCCCAAAATAGATCTACAGAATTCCCCCCTTTAATTCTTTGGGCGATGTCTCTGGGTGATGTGTGCATCGCCCGGTGCATCACCCAGAGCCTGTTTAGCACGTGAACAGGCTCCAATTCCTAGGTTTCTCATCATGACCAGTGCCTTGACCAATCCCCCATGCATGTTAGGTCATTATGGACCTTATGGGGTGTAGTTTGCACTGGTCTTTATGGATTTTTACCTGGGCCCACCACTTGGCTGCCAGGAGCTGCCCAGACAACCCAGTGAATAGTAATCTAGTAGAGCTCCAGCTGCAGACCATGGATTTGGCTACATGCAAGGGTTGTTCCATGTTTGTTAGGGTAATCTAGGGCTGCTGCAACACATGGCTAGGCTGCATGCAGCCAGGGCACACAGATCTGAGCCCAGACTGCTTGTTCTTGGTGTAACAGTGCAGTGTAGTCTGGCACATGCATGGATTTCAGTCTCAGGTAGGTAACAACAACCAAAATCATGCCTCAAGGCTCAGATCTTCCATGCAACATGTTTGCATGTTAGATTTGAAGCCATACATGGCAGCCCCTTAGTGTTTTGGGCAAGCCATGACCAAAACTCATCCAAAAACACAGAGATCTAGAGGGATGAACAGTAACAGCAATATGGCAGCATTTTTAAGGTATGTTTTCATACTTGGAATATGCAGGGATGGCTGCAGGACTGGGCTGATGCACAAGGGATACCTTCCCTTCCTTCTCTCTTATTCTTTCCCTTCCTTTCTTCCTCCTCTCCTTCTCTTTCTCTCTCTCTTCTCTCTCTCTTCTCTCTCCTTTTTCTCTCCACTGTTCCAACAGTGTAATAAACTTCTAAAACTGAGCTGGGGTCTTCTATTTATAGACCAGCCCCCACTGAGGTCTGTTTGCTTGCTTAGGCCCCTTTTTGAGAATGCATTTTTAAATTGATTTTCAGTCCCTCTGGGCACTCAGGTGGGGTCCACAGGGGTCCAAGGGTATGAGGTGGTTCCTCAGACTCCCTTCAATCTATGGATGGTGCCTATGTCCTATATGGGTGGTCCCCACACATCTGTAGATTAAAATAATGCATTTTTCCACTCTGGGCGATGTCTTTGGGTGATATGTACATCGCCCAGTGCATTGCCTAGAGAATACAACAAGGCTGTTTCACCTTGGGCTTGCATAGGGGTTTGATCTAGGGTTGGGGCCTTGCACCTATGTGTCACTCAAGGCCCTTTGCATCTATTTTCAGGTGTGGACCCACATTCATGGAGCGGAGAGAGAATACCTGGAGTCCAAACAGTACATTATGCTGTGGGCAGTGCAACTACAAGGATCAACAATCCATCTTCTGATAGGTATGTAGGAGGACATCCTCGGGGGTTCTCCATTAAATTCAATCACTGGAGTGATACTCCACAGTGTGCTTGGATGCCATGTCAGGGGGTTCCTGTCCTTCAATAAAAAATTCCAGCCAGTCAGGGGTAGGTTTGACATTTCTCCCCACCTTACATAAATTTTGTCCTCAAAATTTGCTTACCTTGTAGCTCGAAGAGTTGGGGATACTTTTCTTTTATTTCTTCTTCACGTTCCCACGAAGCCTCTTCTATGGGATTGTTTCCCCATCGAACCTCTACAAAGGCAACCGTGCAGTTACGGAGATTATGTTCTTTTCTATCCAATATCTCCGTAGGCTGTTCTTCATAAGTCATATCCATGTCCAACTGCTCAAGTTCAGTTGAGAGTACATGTGTCGGGTTGTTGATGTACTTTCTTAGCATTGACACATGGAAAACATCGTGGATGCCCTACAAAGTTGGTGGTAATGCCAGCTGGTATGCTACGGGTCCTACTCTATTGAGGATCTTATAGGGACCAATGAATCTTGGGCTCAGCTTGCCCTTCTTATTGAAGCGTTGCAATCCCTTTGTTGGAGACACTCGAAGGAATACCTTTTCTCCGACATTAAATTCAATGTCCTTCCTCTAATTATCGGCATAGCTCTTCTGCCTTGATTGGGCCGCTTTAATTTTCTCTCTAATGATATCCACCTTCTCACATGTTGCCTGTATCATTTTGGGCCCAAGATGCTTCCGTTCTCTGACTTCATCCCAATACAACGAGGTCCGGCACTTTCGACCATAGAGAGCTTCATACGGTGCAATGCCAATGGTGGAGTGGTAACTATTGTTGTAAGCAAATTCCACCAAAGGTATGTGGGCATCCCAGCTGTCGCTCATTTCTAAGGCACAGGCTCTGAGCATGTCCTCCAGAGTCTGGATTGTTCTTTCCGACTGTCCGTCCGTCTGTGGGTGGAAAGCCATACTAAGATTTAGCTGAGATCCCAGTGCCTTTTGTAAACTTCTCCAAAACATTGAGGTAAATCGAGGATCCCTATCAGATACAATACTGACAGGCACACCATGTAAGCGGACTATATTTTCAATGTATAGTTGGGCAAGTTTCTCCATCGAGTAGCTTATCTTAATGGGGATGAAGTGAGCTGCTTTCGTCAGTCCGTCTACAATTACCCAAATTGCATTCATTCCCCTTCTGGTATTGGGTAGATTGTCACGAAATCTATAGTAATTCTTTCCCACTTCTACTCAGGTATAGGGAGCGGCTGCAGTAATCCATACGATCGGTGTCTCTCTGCCTTTATTTGTTGGCAGGTGAGGCATTCAGACACATATATTTCTATGGTCTCTTTCATCCCAACCCCCAATAGTACTTCTTCAGATCCTTGTACATCTTCGTGCTTCCAGGGTGGATTGAATAGGGTGAGTTGTGTGCCTCTTTGAGGATTCGGTCTTGGACATCATAATCATCAAGCATGCATAATCTGTGTCGAAACTTCAATGCCCCATCATGGGCCAGTGAGAAGTCTGGGTCCTTATGGACTCCTTGCTGCACTTCCCATATTATCTTGGCATATTTGGGGTCCAATTGTTGCTTCGCAATTATCTCTTCTCGTATCGACGGCTGTAAATCCATAGCGGCTAATTGTATAGCCGTTCCTTCGATCACGAGTTCTACATCAAACTTCTGGGCTTCTTCTATCAACTGCTCGTTTATGACCAAGTAAGCGAGGGATCCAATTTGTGATTTCTTGCTTAACGCATCCGCTACAACGTTGGCCTTGCCAGGGTGGTACAGAATCTCACAGTCGTAGTCTTTCACCAATTCTAACCACTATCTTTGTCTCATATTCAGCTCCTTCTGGGTGAAGAAATACTTTAGACTCTTGTGATCGCTGAAGATTTCACTTTTTTCACCATAAAGGTAATGTTGCCATATCTTCAACGTGAAAATTACTGTCGTCAACTCTAAGTCATGAGTGGGGTAGTTCTTTTCGTGTTCCTTCAGTTGTCTTAAGGCATAGGCGACCACTCTACCTCTTTGCATTAAGACGCCACCCAATCTTGTTTTGGATACGTTAATGTATACTACCATTCCTCCGGTGCCTTCCGGAATGGTCAAAACTAGGGCCATCACCAACCGGTTCCTTACCTCTTGGAAGCTCTTCTTGCATGCCTCATTCCATTCAAACTTTGTGCCCTTCTTCCTTAACTTCGTCATTGGCGCCATGATGCGCAAGAGATTTTCTATAAACCGGCGGTAATAATCGGCCAAACCTAAGAAACTTTGGATCTCTGTAGCATTCTTTGGAGTCTCCCACTCGAGAACCACTTTCACCTTGTCTGGGTCCACTTTAATGCCATCCTTGGTGACGATGTGCCCCAGGAATCCAATTTGGTGAAGCCAAAATTCACACTTATTGAACTTGGCATATAACTGGTGTTTTCGCAACTGCTGCAACACGAAGGTAAGGTGTCGAGCGTGCTCTTCTTCACTTTTGGAGTACACCAGAATGTCATCAATAAACACGATGATGAACTTATCCAACACGTCATGGAATACTCTATTCATCATATCCATGAACGCCGCCGGGGCGTTAGTTAACCCGAACGAGGAGACTAGGAATTCATAATGTCCGAATCGAGTTCTAAACGTCGTCTTGTGAGCATCGCCGCTCTTGATCTTTAATTGGTGGTATCTGGACCTAAGATCAATCTTGGAGAAAACCCTCACTCCCTGTAGCTGATCAAATAGGTCATCAATGCGCGGAAACGGGTATCGATTCTTGTTGGTCAGCTTATTTAGATTGCGGTAGTCGATACACAGCCACATACTACCATCCTTCTTCTTTACAAATAGCACGGATGCTCCCCAGGGAGACACACTAGGTCGTATAAAACCTTTCTTCAGCAGGTGTTGTAATTGGACCTGTAATTCCTTCAATTCGATAGGTGCCAGGCGATATGGTGCCTTGGATATCGGTGCTGCACTAGGAATTAGATTAATAGCGAACTTTGTCTCACGATCAGGCGGTAGCTAGGTTAGATCTTTTGGAAAAACATCAGGAAATTCTCTGACGACATCAAGTTCCTCCAAGGGCCTTGTCTTTGCCTCGGTGTCCATTACTGTGGCAAAAAAGCCTTGATATCCTTCATCCAACAACTTTCACGCCTGGAGGGCAAATAAGGTTATCCTTCTAGGTTTCTTCTTTGGTTCACTTTGATAGATGAAAACTGACCCATCCCCCAACTTGAATACTATTTTCTTCTCCGCACACATGACGTTTGCTCCATAGGCGGATAGCCAATCCATGCCTAATATTACATCAAAGTCCCTCATAACGAAGGTGAAAACTGACCCATCCCCCAACTTGAATACTATTTTCTTCTCTGCACACATGACGTTTGCTCTATAGGTGGATAGCCAATCCATGCCTAATATTACGTCAAAGTCCCTCATATCGCACTTTATTAACCATGCGGTCAAGTTCCTTCCACAAATTTCTACCTAACAGGGGTCGTAGACTTCCTTCAAGCTCACGACACCACCCGTCGGTGTACTGACTACTAAATCGTGCCCAATGTCTCTCAGTTGATCTTCCATCCTACTCGCAAAGGTGGTGGAAACGAAAGAGTGGGATGCGCCTGAGTCGAATAACACTCATCCAGGAGTGGTTGAGACACTCAGGGTACCTAGGATTTGTACATTGTTTAGGTTACATATATATACCAGTTATTCCCTATAACTTAGTAGTGTTCAGTGGACTTACCTGTCATTACATCGGGGTTCGCCTCCGCATCTTTGTTTGTTAACGCGAACACCATTCCTCGAGTCTGATTGTCCCGTAGCTGAAAAAGTCTAGTGTAGGACTGATTTGGCGAGTTATTGTTGTATCCGCGCTGCCTGCACTCTTTGGCCATGTGCCCTTCTTTATTGCACACGGAACACTTATAAGGTGGAACACCTGGTGTTGAGGCTTGGCTCACTTGACTTGTGGCTGGTCGGGCTTACAAAGCTGCTGTTGTCGCTTGACTCATAGCTGGTTGAGCAGGTCAATTGAAAGTGGGGCAGAAAGGGTTCTGACCCGCATTTGGTTTACGTTATGGAGTCAGATTGGGCCTTGAACTTGTTCCTCGAAAAACCTTATTTGGCCAACCAAAAGTTTGGAAATTATTTGGCCTTTTTCCTGACCCAGGCGACGTTGTATATTAAACCCGTGCCAAAAAATACGGGCTAATTTAAAATTTTGTTGGAACTCCGGAACCTGAGGTCCAAGCTACTAGTACACTGTGGTGCATTGAACCCGTGGTTGAACATAATGAGGTAGCCCTGTTGGTGAGGACCTACATACCATTAAGAAGGCAAGCACCAACTCCTTGCGACTGTACAGCTCACCACCAAATGTATAGCCTGAGGAAGGTACCATCCCTTGATTCTAGGACCCTTGGACTTAATCCTAGTTCTAGGCTAAACTAATGATGACACTTATCACCTTGAATATTGATAAAGAATTTTGAAACCCAAACATCAATTTGCATGATTGATTTGATGATGAGAACCCAATTCCATACATACATATTAAATCCCAACATAAATACCAAATTCAGCTACTTTGCAGATTAACCTTCTCTTAGTTAAAATGATATAACTCCACCACCCAAACTCCATTTGTCTTGGTTCCAATTTTTTTAGAAACTAGACTCATAGGGATACATTTTGTTAGAAGACATCATTACCTAGTTATGTCTCTAAGTTAGTTAAAACTTCATTCCAAGTTGCTATCAAAATTGGATCCTGGTGTCATGACAGATTGACCTTTGTATAATAAAAATAACATAACTTCATAATCCAATCTTCATTTTATTTGATTTTAGTTTTGGTACAAACTAGATTCATAGAGATTCATTTTCTTAGAAGGAACCATGATCCAATTATGTTTCTAAATGAACTGAAATTTCATTTCAATCCAAATAAATTCTGCAGATGAATTCTCTAGGTGATGCACTAGGCGATGCACACATCACCCAGAGTGGGAAAAATCAGTATTTTAATCTGCAGATGTGTGGGGACCACCCATACTGTCCATGGGCACTCTCCATAGGTTGAAGAGAGTCTAGGGAACCACCTCATACCTTTGGACCCCTGTGGACCCTATCTGAGTGCCCAGAATGATTGAGAATCAGTCTAAAAACACGTTTTGAAAAGTGGCCTAAGCAGCCAAACAGGCCTTAGTAGAGGGCTGGCGTATAAATAGAGGACCCTTAGCTCATTTTAGAGCTCTAGTTCCCTGCTGAAACCGTAGGAGAGAAGGGAAGAGAGAAAAGAAAGAAAAGAGAAGAAAAAGGAGAAGAAAGGAAGGGAAGAAGAAGGAAAAGAGAGGGAAGAGCTTACTTGTGCATCAAATCAGCTCCAGCAGCCATTCTCAACTCAGTTCAGGTATAAGGCTATACCTGTACATACTGCTTTGCTGCTGTTCTCTATTTATCTTCATGGATCTCAGTGCTTAGGTAGCATTTTTGGCCATTGGCAGCCCAGATCAGCTTGGGGCTACCATGTACTGCCTTAGATCTAACATGCAAAGGGATTGCATGGAAGATCTGAGGGTTTTTCATATATTTTTACTGTTGTTATTTGCTTGGGACTGAAACCAGTCTCTGTGCCTAGCTGCACTGCCTTATTACACATAGATCTGGCAGTTTGGGCTTGGATCTGTGCATACAAGCTAGCCCTTGCCTAGATCTTGGTAGGGACAGCCTACTACCATGATTATACATGTAAATCTGCCCTTGCATGCAGCCAAAAGCATGGCCTGATGTTGGAACTCAGCTTGGTTACTATTCACTGGGTTGTCTGGGCAGCTCCTGGCAGCCAAGTGGTGGGCCCAAGCCAAGATCTGAGTGGACCAATGTAAACCACTCCCCATGAGGTCCACAATGACCTAACATGCATGTAGGGTCGATCAAGGTACTGCCTATGGTGCAAAACCAAGAAAATGAGCCTGTTCACGTTCTAAGCATTCTCTGGATGATGCACTGGGCGATGCACACATCACCTAGAGAATTAAAGTGGACTGTTTTGCAAATCTGAGTTTGGGGACCTCCACATATGGATTATAAATAGTGTAAGGAGGTGGAAAATGAGCAAAATACCCCTCCTCACATCTGTCCATAATTATGAACACCGTGGGTACCCAAGTGGGCCCCGCAGGGCTTGGAAACCTATCTGTGTTGGTCCTACAGCACTGCTGACTTAGGGACTGTGTTGTAAGACTATTGTGACCTAGAACCATGTACTACACTGGTAAAATACCATATCGACCCTAAGCCATTTTCTCCGGATGATGCACCGGGACACGGGCCTAAAGCCTAGTGCAATGCCCAGAGAATTCCAAGTGATCTCGGACTGAGCACTGAGCCAGACCAGTGAGCCTAGACCAACACTAGGTTATCCAAAATAGTTTGAATAATTAAAATAACACATTTCTAATTTATTACTTTAGGATTTGATTCCGTGCTCGAGGTGCACAGCCAGATACCAGTCGAAACTGAGCAAACAACTGAACTGGTAGGATCAAACCAAGGTGAGTGAAATGTTATCGTGTATGTACGTGTAACAATATTATTATGCGGGCAATAAATTATTTAATTAGAATGCTGTGTTATCTAATCAGATTCAATTTCACAATTATTACACATAGTGTGACTGTTGATCAACTCTGTTTGAATATATCATGATGTTTGTGATTGATAGACTAGATGCCGTAGCTAGCTTAGAAATGAGGCCTGTGGTAGCCCGTAGAATGGGATACGGTTGACACCGCCTGACTCATACAATGCGATATAGACATGGGGCTAGAGATTCATCACCCGTGCTATGCACCCTTTCCAACAGGGGTTAAGGTGTTGGATGCCTATGAGAACTACCATAAAACCTCGGGCATTTACGCTGAAAAGCCTCGACAATATGTTGGGATGCCTTGAGCTATAAGCTGGGAAGCCTCGAGCAACATGCTTGGGAAGCACTGAATAGTGAATTATGGCCATAAGCCAAATAAAGTTGATCCTTGTGCTACATGCTGGGAAGCACTGAAATGGTGAATTTGATATTGAGTTGGTTACCTCACAGGTTAATCATAGAGGGCTGGTCGGGTTGACCTTGGTGAACGAATGCGGGAGCTGACTGGTCCTCTCCTACAACTGAATGGGTATATCGCGAGAAGGGGTCTAAGCCCGCACCAGGGATACATGTATTGGGGATTGTAGTAGCACTAACCTGCCTTAGTTGTGATGTTAGGTGACTAATAAATAAAATGAACTACACCTCATGTAGGACTCATTTGGTTGTGCTTGCATGTGCACGCATGGTTTATATTTCATTCATGGGCTCGGTGGAGCTCACACTCTTGTATATTCTCTTTTAGTTGATTTTGCAGGTACGGGTTTGCCAATGGGCAAGGAAGCTATCGATGGAATTGCAGATCTTCCTCATCTCGTTGCTTAGCGACAATTTTGTTATTATTTAAGTTTCTTTCTTTCAAAAAGTGTACTTACCAAGATAATGTATTTATTGAACATAAATGGATATCTATATGGTATAACATAAGTATTTGGGATTTTATTATTGATGATATAAATCATCTGTGGGTAGTTCGATCTTCCATTGCACTTTGATATCTTTTTATTATCTTTTCCCTCATTGTGTGGTTTGTGACGTGTAAGTACTGCTTCTTGATCCTTGGAGATTGGCGAATGTTGTGGGATATCTGGGTCACTTGCCTAAATCCTCCCACGAGGTGGTTTGGGGTGTGATAGAGCTTGGTATCAGAGTGAGAAGCTCTATTTACATTCACAAACAACGGAAGTAGGAAATGGGTGGCCTAGAGACAAAGAAATAAAAGTTTTAAGAAAACACCAAAATAAAGAAGTAGAAGAACACAGTAGGAGACTAGCTAGGTGTAAAAGCCAATAACTCTATAACTAAAGAGGCATAAACTTTTACATCTGGAAAGCAAACTGGGAGTATTATTTTCAATCTTATTATAAACTAAAGTGCAACCAATAAAGCAGAAACAAACACAAACATAATTTGGAAGATTCTAAATTCTAGAAATTCTAAAACTAGCTCTACTCTTGAGCTGAACCTTAAGCTCGAGATGATAATCAACAAATCATAGAATACCTTTAGACTCATACAACCTATGTCGAAATCTTACTCCAACGATGGCCAGGCCAAAGCTGGTGCCTGATTCGGGGTATGCTGGTGCATATCTTACTTAACACTGCCTTAAGATCGTTGCACCATGTATTTCAAATTTCTTGCTCCAGATCGTTTAATTCCAATATTTCAAGTACATAAATGTCGCCTCAATATATGAAATATATTGAATTTTTCTGTTGCAGCCAAGTAATCATAAATCCTGAATTCCTTTCAGAAAGCAAGCATGGTGCAAACTGGATCCAACAGAAATATTCCTCGTGGAGCATGTCCTCCTGTTAACCCTCCAGTCAATCCTCCTAATGAACCTATTGCTTAGAACATAGAAGTTCTACCTGCATCTATACTTGAGGCCCCTCCAGCTCATGCACCTGCACCTTCCCCTAATATGACTGCTAATGAGGTGGCTACCATTATGACCAATATGATGCAGGTCATGCAACAACAGCAACAAATCCTGTTGCAAAACCAGCAACAATAGTAAGAGATGCTAGCCCACATGACCACTCAAATTGTGACTACAATGCAACAACAGCAGGAAAAGCTCATGACTTGCATGAACGCACACTTTCAAGCTGCAAAGCAGGCACATGCAGCATCAGGGGCTTCTCCTGTATCTGATTCACCACTTGTACCTGATAAGTTTGTGGAAGACGGACAAGGAGTTGAGGGAGTAACACAGCATGGGTCTAGGAAGAGACCTATGGACTCACAAGAGCCTGGAGAACCTAATAAGGCTCCCAGAGGACCCTATCCTGATTCGACTCCAGCATGCTCTGATAGGGAGGATGCAAACTGACCTAGCCAATCGGCACACTTCACCGCTGTGCCCCGACCATCCAAGTCAAACAATCGATGCTATGTCTGCAAACAGTAGGGGCATATGGCCAGGGATTGTTGGTATCGAAGAGCCAAATTCGTGACGTATTTGAATGTCATCTACCTGGAGCAGCCACAACAGGATAGTAGGCCAGAAGTGGAGCAAAATTTTCAACCTCCTCGGCCGGCATCGAGTCAAGCGAGTCAGGCCTCTCCCCAATCCATTGTGCCTGCTAGGTGTTTCATGTGCAACAAATTCAGACACATAGCGAGAGAGTGTGCCAGCTGGGGATACAATCCATATCCACCGTTCCAATCTGCTGCTCGGCCTTCCAGCTCCACAGAGACAGAGTTCGAGGGCAAGTAAATGCCTTGACCATAGGGGAAATTAAGGCGAGTCCGGAATAATAACAGGTATTCTGTCCATATTGTCCTCACCTGTTGAGTATTATTTGATTGTAGTACATCACACTCTTTCGTTCTACTGAGGTGGCTAATGCAAGGAACAATGCTTGCACAGGTCATATGTATAGATAAGGTACCTATTACGGTGCTCGGTGTTGACTCTGTCTTCTGTATAGTAAAGGTGAAAAGCTGCCTTGGGACCTACCATCCTATTGTGGTTGCTTGGGATCTGCGACATGTGGATCTGGCACATACTTGGTTCCACGATATGGGCAAACCTTGAATGTATGCCCCAGCTGATTGCAGTCGTAACAATGAAAGTTCGGCCTAGATGACTGAGGTGTAACTGTGAATTGTGCCTTTTAGCCAGGCTGGTTTGTATCCCTTCTACCAGAGCTTATTGGAGTCAAATCAGGATAGGGTCCTCTGGGAGCCTTACTAGGTGTCTCAGACTCCTGTGAGGTCATAGGTTTCTTCTTAGATCCTTGTGTTCGAGGTGGCAGTACAGGTTGATCCTGAGGTGCATCACTTGTAGATGGTGCAGCAGCTACAGAGGAATTCACTGGCATGATCTGCGTCTGTTGTGCTGATTGGATTCATGCGTTCACGTTGGCCATGAACTCTTGTTGTTGCCTTCTCATGGCCGTCAACATATCCTCCACATACTTGCCTTGTTGTTATTGAAAATTTATCAACATATCATTCACTATGAAGATAACCTCATCAGTAGTGAGGGGAGGTTGAGCATCAGGTGCAGGAGGTGGTACATGTGTAGGAGGCACTGGTTGCCTTTCTCCTTCCAGCATTACCGCTTGGAATTGGGCATTCATGGTTTATATGAGGGCCCGCTGTTCCTGTTTTATGACTCGCAACATACTCCCCAGTATTGCCATCACGTATGCATTGTTTTGGGCAAGAAGGGCGAGTGGTATAGCCGTGTCTAAGGCATCTGAGGCCTCATTATGAGGAGGGGAGAAATTCTCATCTAAACGAGTGCGAACCATTATAAATACCTATTCAAAATTCTCAATCCATCATGCACATTTAGTAGGTTTCATAGCATGAAAGAAAAATCCAAGTCTATAGAGTCCTTAGATAGATACATATGCGATAAATCAAAAGTAGTGAGGGAAGTCATAAGGAAGGAGTATTAGAATCTAAAGATGATTTGGCAGTGACAGTGACATGGGGCTAGGCTTAGGGTCCATGGCCCACCTTTATTATCTTTACATTCATTAGTTTAAGTTATAGTAGCTTATTTACTCCCTTCTATGTAAGAATAACAAGAAACCTGGCTGAATTTTTGAGAATTCAACCTTTATGATGCCAATAGGGGAGGTCTATGTAATCAAAGTTGAATCTAAGAATGGAACGCTAATTCATCACTACCATGTCATATTATTCTTGTTTTATTATTGATGTTATCGGCTTTCACGCCTATCTAGTCTTCTGCCTAGGTTTTGTTATACAATATCGTTGTCTTGCAAGTCTTTTAATTAAAACCTACTTGTGTAGCGTAAATCGATATTCCCCTAGACTGTGATTTTAAGTGCAGAGCATCGCATTCTGATACCATATTGTCACACCCTAACCCCCATCCTAGGGTTTTGATATGACTAGGATGCTTACCAACATCCTAAACTACCGCTAGGATCTCGATGCAGTGGCTTGAATCACAGTCAACTCAATACAACTCTTATGTACATCAAAGTGCGGGAAGAAATACATTTACAATAAAATTAAATGTAGATATAAAAGTGCGGAAGCATTTACAATAATAAAAGAGTTCAAAAGTCCTAGTGATAGACAATTAATATATTACATCCTTTCTCAAGAGATTAACTAAAACTAAGAACAATAGTAATATTAAAGAGTTTATACCATACAAGTGAGAAAAACTTAAAAGGAACAAAAGAAATAAGTGTCTCGATCCAAGTGCCTCATTGACACAGTCATCAACATCTAATTAATCATCATAGATCGAAGTCACCGACAGCACGTCAGCAACACCAAGCAAAACATATCCAAAAGAAAGAGCCATAGAGATTTCCATCAAAACATCACCTGCAACGCATCTAAAAAGGTTGCGCAAAGAGGGGTAAGCTCCACTGAGCCCAGTGAGGGGATGGGGAACATACAAACAATAACACATAGTCCATGATGCATGAATTAATTTACAATATTAGTCACCTAGCAAACATGTTGATGAGCACATTTATGTGTGAAATCTTAGGGCCATAAAGCATGCATTTTTATACTTAGAATAGAGCTACTCGAGGTTTTTGTTTGTGTTTTCAGATTCTAGGTGAATTCTTATGAAAATGGAGCAAATGATGCTAAGGAAACGTTTTTAAGCTGTTTAGTGGTATTTGGCAGTAGCCGAAAGCACCTAGGAGTCTAGAAAATAAAGTTTGGATTGAGCACTGAAAGAAGCACGCCAATCAGTCAAATTTGAATGTGAGTACAGTGGGTCCCTTAGAATAATTTTGAGGTGTTAATAGTATGAATGCATAGCCCGTTGAGTCAGCTTCGCAATGGTTCAAACGACACTTGATTCCAAGTTGAAACGAAGAAGTTACGGCCGTTTCCGTAATGACACTCGAAAATGGCATGCCACTGTTTCAAGTTTTATGACAAGAGTTTGTTTGTAATTATTGACAATCGGCCGGAGACAAAGTAAAATGGAATTTTGGATTCAAGGGGTCGCATTGCAATTATCAAAAATTATCTTTTCTGTCAGCCGAAAGACTCCATTTGGAAGGCTCTGGAGCGGTCCAACTTCAACTTGAGATATCTTGGGCTCCCGAATTCCAAATTGGACGAAATTTAGGTCTATGTTGGGTGATTTTTAGCAAGGAACGCAATAGTGAGGCCTATATAAGCACCCCATGCTCCACTTTTTTGAAAGATAGAATGGATATTTTATTTATTTTTGAGTGAAATCCTAGTCATCACTCTCTCTCTCCTCCAAATTTCCAATGGTACTTTAGGGATTTGACTATGGATAGATTTTTTTTGAAGAATATTCTCTCATCCATAGAAGGTTGAAAAGTCAAAGAAGTCTTAATATCATTGCTTGGAGAAGACACCTACAAAGAAAAAGAAGCACAAGAATAGAATTAGAAAGTCACTTTTTTAAAAATAGAAGGTTTATGTAGCTAAGATTCTTATCTCTCCTACTTTCTATTTTTTTATTTTTTTCTTGGGATTCAAGTTTTTTGTAAAGGAAGGAGAAGGGAATATTTCTCCTACCTCTTCTCTCTTCTCCCTTCTCCTCTCTTTCCCCCTATAAATACCCCTTGCCCTTTGGATTGTAACTAGTTAATTTTTAGTTAGTTTTTAGTTAGTTCTAGTTCAGTTTTAGTTCAATTTTTATGTAATTTTTAGTTCAATTGCTTAGTAAATTTCTTCTTCTTCTCCTTCTAATTTGTGATTTTTGGCTTTCTAGTTCTTAGTTTTGATTTCATAAGTTTAATATCATGGTTGTAATAGGTTTAATTCATGCTTTAATTTCAATTTATGTCTTCAATATGGTTGTAATCATTTAATTCTAGTTCTAGTTTTAAAGCTTTCTAGTCTAGGCTTCTAATTTTAGTGAGAAGATTTAGAAGACTTGGAAGAGGAAGCCATGCAAAGATTATTCAAATATTCAAGTTTCATCAAATTACATTCATGCAAGGCCTAGTTAATTCATGCACTTTCAACTTTGGTAGAAGAGAGTATCAAGTTCTTATTTTTATTTTTTTGTTCTTCTTTTTCTTAACCTCTTAATTCTTCTAGTTTCTAATTTCTTCTTCTTCTTCTCTACCTCTTTCTTCTTCTATTAGTTTTATTTTATTAGTATTCTCATCTCTATTAATCCCTCCATTCTATTAGGAATTTTCATTCTTCATTATTTTTATTTTCATTCTCACTCTCTACCTCTCTAATTCAATCATACTTTTAGGATTTTATTTTTTTAGTTACTATTATCATTAGGCATTATTATAGGATTTTAATTTAATCATTTTTATTTTAATTTCAGATTTGGTAGTGTCATTTCAAGTGTGAGAAGCAAATAATTTCAATCCAGTTCAAGCCCCTTCGGGTTTTACATCTCTAATCTCTTAGTTTTATTCTCCCTCTCTAATCTCTTTCTTTTGTTTTTTTTTTATGTGGTTGTGGTGTGTGGCTACGATTTATTCCTTCCAATCCATGTTAGTATTGATAGGTTAGATGGATATGTGTTAGAACGCCCATTCAATTCGTTAGATACTTAATTTCGCTAGATGCTTGTGAGTTAGGATACGTTAATTTAATTATCATTAGTTTCATTCCACACTTTAATTAATTTGGTTCACTTTGCATTGCTTTAAAGTGAGTAAAATAGAGTGGGGTACATCTCCTTGAGTTCGACCCGTAGCTACAATTGATCCGTACGCTTGTGATTATTATTTTATGCAAACAAGTTTTTGGCGCCATTGCCGACGAGATTATTGTCCACTTTATATTTCTGATTTTTAAGTAATTCGAAGTACTTTAGTTTCTTTTCTTTTTCAAAAAAAAATTTGTTTTAGGGAGACCTCAATTTTGGATAGGTGGTTAGTTTATGCATGTCTGGAATAATGGGAGGTACACCTCCACTTATGACTTTGGGGGAAAGGTTTAAACAGGCTAGGGCGGCTAAGAGTAGTGAGTTAAAGAATAATTTTGCACCACCTCAGTACAATTTTGTTCCCCAACCCAACTATGGGCTTTCAAAAAAATTTGATTGGTCACATCCCCAGACTATCCTTGTTATGGAAGGATGCCCTAATCTTTATGGGGGTAGCTATGGTGATGAGAATGTGAGTCCTTTATTTTAGCATAATTCTTTTCGCAATTACAATCAGGGGTGGAGTGATCATCCCAATTTCTTGTGGGATCAATGGAATAACCAAGCTGAACCACCCAATGTCCAATATCGTGGCCAATTTGGTCCTCCAATACCCAATCCTCCATTAACTCTCAATGAGCCACCTCTCCCTGCACCATATCAATAACCCCCTAAGTTTTAAAAAATGGGTGAGAAGGCCAGAATAAGTGAGTTGGAGAAACGCATAGCCCTTCTCACGACAAGCCACAATAACATGGAGAAGCAACTCTCTCAACTGATCACCATGATGCAGGAGGAGGAAACGGGTAAATTATCTAGTCAGCCTGAGCCTAATCTATGTTACCAGATTCCAGTTCAAAATGAACCGCCCCATCCCTGGTTTAATGATGTTGAAAGTCCACCACCCCAGTTTGAAGTTAATGAGAGTTAACCCTAATAAGATGATTTTTAAGATGATTTATTTATTGAGATTGAGTCTCTTGAAGATGTTAGTGAAGCGAAGTTTGATGAGCCACATGGAGAAGTCTAACTTTTGCCTGAAATTTTTGGTCTTAGTGAGCCTAGTGTTTCTACTGATTTAGAATCAAATTTTCATGATAGCATAGAAACCCAAGAAATTCGATCTCCCCCTCTCTCTTTGAAAAACCCAGATATTTGTCATTTTGAGGTTTCAATTGTCCCGCATGTTGATTTGTCCAAACCTCCCAGGTTTGATGATTTTATTGAGGAGGACAATGTTAGTCATGATGCTCTTCAAGCATATTATCGTGATCCTTATTTGGCAAACCAAGTTATGCAAGGGGCGGATAGTTTTACTGCTAGGATTGATTTGAGTAAACCTCCCATTTATCTTGATGAGGTTACTGATATTCATGATCCTTTTGATGCTTACTGCGATCCATTCTTGGTTAGTTTTTGTGATAATGACATGCATTCTGCATTAAACATGAGAGGGAATGGGAGGATTGGTCTACACGGACTATTTTTCGTTGCCTTCAATTTCCATTGTCCCATGTGGACAGATATTCCTGTTGGGCATTTCTCATTTGTGCTTACCTTCCATGTTATTTCTCGCTTTACTAAAATTCATGGTCGAGCATTTTTTGGTTCTGAAGCTCTTTCTGCATTTACTGGCCATGGATTGAGATTTCTGTTGCTGCCCCTAGCACTTTTTGTAGAGCTCATGACTCTTTATGATCCTCTTTGTTGATTACATCTGATAAGCCCCCTTATCCCCTCCCTTGTCCTTATTCTTTCTTTTCTGCATGCATTGAGGACACTACATGAATTAAGTGTGGGGGGGGGTGTGGACTTAATGGGTGAATTTTTTATTATGGCGGTAGTTTTGATTTTGTGCATACATTTCTTTGATTGCAAAGCGAGAGAAAGAAAGAATTAGGTGTCCTAACATGCAAAATAATAAAAAAATCCCTTTTCAAGGACGGTAATGGGTATGTATCCGGTGAGAGGGATTGAGTTGGAAAATATGAGCATTATTTCGTTTGATGGCTAGACTCCTCAATGTGTTTTATGGACCCTTTGATCTTTTGACTAGTAGTTGAGACCAATTTGTTTGTGGCAATGCATGAAAGTGAATGAAAAAAAAAAAACAAGAAAGGAAAGTGGAATTCCTTGGGACTAGATAGGACACTGTTGCCTCAGGAAGCAGGATGACTTGATTGAAATTCCTTGGAAGGAAACTCAAAAAAAAAATTCTTGCATCAATGTCTCAATGTCTTATGGATATATGCAAAGAGCGAAGCTACTATGTATTTGGGTGTCTGGTGTATGCTCCACTATGTCATTCAGGGAACAGTAGTGGAGTAGAAATAGAGTTTACTGTTGTGAAAGAAAAGTTATTGCCTTAATGCCTAAAAAGAAAGTATGGTAAAAAATACTCAAGCCCAATTCTTTGGTTCCATCGATGCTATGAGTGGTTTACCTGAACATGAGTAGTATTCAAAAAATTTGAGGAGATCCCTTAATCTTGATGCATGCTTGTTACTTGAATTGATGTGGGGTGATAAAATTCAAGTGTGGGGGAACCTTGGGCTCCTTGATCTTTAGTTGAGCACTTTTTGGGATTATGTTCACTATCCTACTTATGCCATGATTAAAATTTGCATCATTCTTTTTGACTTATTGAATTTTGGGTGTACATTCACTGCAAACACTCACGAGACAAAACTCGTCCACTAGGGGTAACCTAGGGGTTTAAAGGATTGTTGCACATGCTAAGTGCAACCTTGGTTCCTACGAAAGTGAGTTAGAACTTCTGCATTTTAGGATAGTTTTTGTTTTGTTTACTTGAGGATAAGCAAAGTTCAAGTGTGGGGGAATCTGATGAGCACATTTATGTGTGAAATCTTAGGGCCATAGAGCATGCATTTTTATACTTGGAACGGAGCTACTCGAGGTTTTTGTTTGTGATTTCAGGTTTTAAGTGAATTCTTATGAAAATGGAGAAAATGATGCTAAGGAAACGTTTTTAAGCTGTTTAGTGGTGTTTGGTAGTAGCCGAAAGCGCCCAGGAGCCTAGAAAATCAAGTTTGGATTGAGCACTGAAAGAAGCACGTCAATCAGTCAAATTTGAATATGAGTACAGTGGACCCCTTAGCATAATTTTGAGATGTTAATAGTATGAATACATAGCCCGTCGAGTCAGCTTCGCAACGGTTCAAACGGCACTTGATTTCGAGTTGAATCGAAGAAGTTACGGCCGCTTCTGTAATGACACACGAAAATGGCATGCCACTGTTTCAATTTTTATGACAGAAATTTGTTTGTAATTATTGACAATCGGTCGGAGACAAAGTAAAACGGAAGTTTGGATTTGAGGGGTTGTATTGCAATTATCAAAAGTTATCTTTTTTGTTAGCCGAAAGATTCCATTTGGAAGGCTCTAGAGCAGTCCAACTTCAACTCGAGATATCTTAGGCTCCCGAATTCTAAATTGGACGAAATTTAGGTCTATTTTGGGTGATTTTTCGCAAGGAACGCAATAGTGAGGCCTATATAAGCACCCCATGCTCCACTTTTTTGAAGGACAGAATGGGTATTTTATTTATTCTTGAGTGGAATCCTAGTCATCACTCTCTCTCTCCAAATTTCTGAGGGTACTTTAGGGATTTGACTATAGATTAATTTCTTTTGGAGAATATTCTCTCATCCATGGAAGGTTGAAAAGTCAAAAATGCCTTGATCTCATTGCTTGGAGAAGACACCTACAAAGAAAAAGAAGCACAAGAATAGAATTAGAAAGTCACTTTTTGAAAACTAAAAGGTTTATGTAGCTAAGATTTTTATCTCTCCCACTTTCTATATTTTTATTTTTTTCTTAGGATTCAAGCTTTTTGTAAAGGAAGGAGAAGGGAATATTTCTCCTACCTCTTCTCTCTTCTCCCTTCTCCTCTCCTTCCCCTTATAAATACCCCTTGCCCTTTGGGTTGTAACTAGTTAATTTTTAGTTAGTTCTAGTTCAATTTTAGTTCAATTTTTATGCAAGTTTTAGTTCAATTGCTTAGTAAATTTCTTCTTCTTCTCGTTCTAAATTGTGATTTTTGGCTTTCTAGTTCTTAGTTTTGATTTCATAAGTTTAATTCTATGGTTGTAATAGGTTTAATTAATGCTTTAATTTCAATTTATGTCTTCAATATGGTTGTAATCCTTTAATTCTAGTTTTAGTTTTAAAGCATTTTAGTCTAGGCTTCTAATTCGAGTGAGAAGATTTAGAAGACTTGAAAGAGGAAGCCATGCAAGGATTATTCAAGTGTTCAAGTTTCATCAAATTACATTCATGCAAGGCCTAGTTAATTCATGCACTTTCAACTTTAGTAGAAGAGAGTATCAAGTTTTTATTTTTATTTTTATGTTCTTCTTCTTAACCTCTTAATTCTTCAAGTTTCTAATTTCTTCTTATTCTTTATCTCTTTCTTCTTCTATTAGTTTTATTTTATTAGTATTCTCATCTCCATTAATCCCTCCATTCTATTAGAAATTTTCATTCTCCATTTTTTTTATTTTCATTCTCATTCTCTACCTCTCTAATTCAATCATACTTTTAGGATTTTATTTTTTTAATTACTATTATCATTATGCATTATGGTAGGATTTTAATTTAATTATTTTTGTTTTAATTTCAGATTTGGTAGCGCCATTTCAAGTGTGAGAAACAAGCAATTTCAATCCGGTTCAAGCCCCTTCGGGTTTTACATCTCTAATCTCTTAGTCTCATTCTCCCTCTCTAATCGCTTTCTTTTGTTTTTTTTTTTTTATGTGGTTGTGGTGAGTGGCTGCGATTTATTCCTTCCAATCCGCTTTAGTATTGATAGGTTAGATGAATATGTGTGAGGATGCCAATTCAATTCATTAGATACGTAATTTTGCAAGATGCTTGTGAGTTAGGATACATCAATTTAATTATCATTAGTTTTATTCAACACTTTAATTAATTTGGTTCACTTTGCATTGCTTTAAAGTGAGTAAAATAGAGTGGCGTACATCTTCTTGAGTTCGATCCGTAGCTACGATTGATCCGTATGCTTGCGGTTATTATTTTGTGCAAACACATGTCTAAGTCGCTAGATTCTTGCTACTACAACAACTTGGGAAACATCATGGATCACTTATCTTATCACCACAATGCAACCTCAATTGTTACCTTGGGGCCCGCACCGATCGAAGCCACTCGCCACCCAGCGGCAAACCTCGATAACCAATGATCATCTCTAACCAGGCCTCGTATCACTCCTCAGGCACACAGGGAGCCTTGGTTACCAAACACCTAAACCCCTGTTGGTAAGGGTCGTAGCAAGGGGAACATAACCTTAACCATACTATATGAAC
This sequence comes from Telopea speciosissima, assembly GCF_018873765.1. Taxonomy (NCBI): domain Eukaryota; kingdom Viridiplantae; phylum Streptophyta; class Magnoliopsida; order Proteales; family Proteaceae; genus Telopea; species Telopea speciosissima. The sequence goes on along the minus strand of NC_057920.1, from coordinate 32,490,772 downwards.
TATCGTGTCGAGAGGTATTCCAGGTGCATCAACGTCCCATATCATCTAGTACCCAGGTACCAGCACGACACGGCGCATGACAAACCTTATAATAGCACTAACCGTATGATGCAATATGATACTATCATATCGAGAGGTATTCCGGGTGCATCAACATCCCATACCATCTATCACACGAGTACCAGCACGACACAGTGCATGATAGGCCAATTATAAACATGATAAAGACATTAACAAGCCACATTCATAACATATACATTCACAATTTCCACAAACATGGTTATAATAATGCAAGAATGAGTATGCATGAGAAATGGCATACAAACATAACATAATGCAAAATACTTCCAAATTAAATCAAATCCACAACCACTCACCTATTAGTTCACGATTCGATAACTAGGGTTCATCATCGATCAACGTATGATAAGCCTCACCTTAAGAGTAATGTTGCCTAAAGAAGCGTGACAAAGCAAGTTAGGTAAGGTAGGAGGGTCCCAAAGGGTCTCCAAAGGTTAAGCTTTAAGGAAGGGTAATAGAGTCCAAGAGGACTCTTGAGTGGAGGTACAGTGCCTGGGTCCAACTGGGGCAAAATGCCCTAACAACCTGCACTGGACTCTTGGGTGGATTCTGGTCTGAGTCCACCTCTAGGTACACCTGTAAACAGAGATGGTGTGGACTCATATGGGGTTTCTGGCCTGGGTCCACCACTGGGTCCACCTGTAAACAGAATAGGGGTGGACTCTTATTATGGATTCTGGGCATGAGTCCGATCAAGAGTCCACCACGCTACTGAACCCAAATTTCCTAGGGTTTGAGCTTTTCCAACTCGATTTCACTTGGGTTTTAAGCCACAAGGACTTGGGGAAGGGGTCTTTGGGTCTACTTGGGTCACCATAACCTACTCTTATCAAGGAAAAGATTGATCTATGGAATAAACCACCTCAATGACCCAACTTCTTAGGTTTTCCATTTGAAACCCTAGATTCAAGAGATGGGTTGAATAGAAGGCCATTAGGAGAACCAAAGGTGAGCATTAAGCTCCCCATAGAGTGGGATACTAGGTCCGTGAAGATCCTTGGGTTCCAAGTGGAACCCTAGGTCAATCCTAACTCAATAGACATTCAAAACCCACAATACAAAGAGGGAAAGAGTGGGGGATTTCATGTACTTACCTAGCCAAGAGGGAGGAGCTCCGCAGCTGAGCTTCCAAGCTCACAAGATCTTCGATCGAGCTCCCATCTCTATCTCTCTTTCTTCTTCTCCTCTTCTTTCCTTTCCTTTTCTTCTTTTCCTTCTTCCTTTGGCTTGGGCCACAAGAGGGAGGGTGAGATGAGCTCAATAGAGGAGGACAGCAAGAGGTAGCTTCCTCCTCCGTTCCCTTCTTTCTTCTTTCCTTTCTCTTCTTTCTTCTTTCCCTTATTTTGTTTCCACGGCTCTAGGTAGGTTGCTGAAGTTATGACCATTTAATGGTCATGACTTCTATTTATAGAAGGGTTTAAGTGAAGGCTTGTTTGGTTTGGCCTTATGACCCCAAAACCCATTTTTGAGTTAAAGTTGGTCCTTAGGTTCACTTTTAAAGCCTAACACAAAAATAAAAGAGAAGAGGGTGGGGTTCACCATGTCCGGGGACACCACGACGAAATCTGAGACATGGGTCAAGTGGGTCCCACAACACTTTACCCAAAATAAACCTTACAGCAAGTGTGTACTCACCACTGTGAGTCTAGTCCAGGGTCTAGTCCTACAGAAATAGAGTAAACCAAGGGCAATAAACCTCAGGCTTTGGCCCACCTTTCGAGGGTTACGAAGGGAGAATGTACACATGATATTTAAGGATTAAATGCTCACCTTCATGCAGTCACATTGCCCATCACATCAAAATTCCACCCTTTTTTTCCAGTTATCTCCTTGACTGTCATGACCCAAAGTCACAGGTGTTGACCGTTGGCAGCATCACAACATCAACCAATGGATGTTTAACTTGGCCTGGAGAATTAGGGTGTAATTTGGGTGCAGGTATAACATATATAATCTATTATATTATGTAAAATAGATTTTGCAAAAATCATTTCCAAAATGGCACTGGATCCAGATTCCGATCTGACCATACACAGACAATCTCAATCTCGGTGTTCCCCAATCGGGCAGTGGTAACCATGTTGAGTAACTCCTTCAATCACAAAGTGTTCACGTATTCCCAGAATGCTGGCTTTGACTCACTTGAGTCTCAGTTATTGATGAACCAAAGAATGCGATCACACTTTGTAGTGACAGGGTTCCGTTAGGTAAAGGGTGTCGATGACACATGTCTATCCCTTCCTACATCTGGTAGTAATACGTGAGGGAATCGACAAAGTAGATTCTTCTCCCATACATACATCAAACATGTGAGCACTTGCATTCGTACCTTGACATCATATGTTTAGGCATACCCAATGCGATGACCATATGGTAAGGGTGCCCAACCCAAACCCTAGTCGTGACTACCATTTTAAGTAAAACTTATGGACACATAATGCTCAAAAAGTTTATTTTGCATGTGATAATATTAAACTAAAATGTATAAAAGTATAATACAAAGTAAAACCGGATTGAACAGGACCAAATTGGGTTTGATGGACACACAAGTCCAACAATCTCCCACTTGTACATCAAAGCCAATTTCCCATACATTTTAAACCCATGTCCTCCATGTGTTTCTCAAACACTCCAGGAGACAAACCCTTTGTCATGGCATCAGACACATTTTCAATTGTGTCTACTTTGGAGATACTAATGTTGCCCTGCTGGATAATCTCTCTGATGAGGTGATACTTCCGCTGCATGTGTTTGTTCCTCTGATGAGCCCTAGGCTCCTTAGCTTATGCAATAGCCCCTCGGTTGTCACATAACAGGGGAATAGGGCCCTTAACAAGGGAATCCTCTTCATCTCATACACAATATAGCATACATAAAACTCCCTACTACAGAGGCATAGGGAATCCTCTTCATCTCTTTAATGTCCGTCTGAGACTAAGGACATTGAGATCTGGAAAGACTAACTCCATGTCAGAAAGAGACACTTCCCCATTTGGAGTTCTCCATGCTAAATTTGGCCAGGACTTTGTCTATATAGGTAGCCTATGACAAGCCTAGCATATTTTTCTGGCGATCTCTTACGAGTTTGATCCTAAGGATATAGCCAGCTTCACCAAGGTCTTTCATAAAAAACATTGTGGATAACCACTGTTTCACTGATGAAAGAAATCCTATATCGTTACCCATCAGCAATATGTCATCTGCGTATAAAACAAGAAAACATACTGCACTCCCACTGATCTTCTTGTAAATGCATGGTTCATCCATGTTTTGATCAAAACCAAACGATTTGATTGATTGATCAAACTTGATGTTCCAGTTTTTGGAAGCTTGCTTCAGTCCATAAATGGACCTCTGCAATTTGTACACTTTTCGTTCATCCTCCAAGGAAGAGAACCCCTCTGGCTGTTGCATGTAGATTTCTTCTTGAAGAAACCCATTTAGAAATGCAGTTTGCACATCCATCTGCCAGATCTCATAATCAAAGTGTACTACGATAGCTAATAAAATCCTGATGGACTTCATCATCGCCACCGGTGAAAAAGTTTCCTCATAGTCTATACCCTCTTTCTGGGTATAGCCTTTTGCCACCAGTCTTGCTTTGAATCTTTTGACCTTTCCATCCGTGCCCTTCTTCCTCTTGAAGATCCATTTGCATCCAATTGGCTTAACGCCAAGTGGTGGATCGACTAGAGTTCAGACCTTGTTGGAATGCATCGAATCAATTTCAGAGTGCATTGCCTCCAGCCACCTAGTGGCATCAACATCCTTAAGAGCCTCAGAGTATGTTATCAGATCATCATCTGATTTAACCAATATCATGTGGAACTCTTCCACTATTTCCTCTTCGATTAAAAGAGTAAGCCTGGTGGGTGGTCTGATAGTCCTCCCATTGCATCGAGGTTCTTGAGGTGTTGGTATTTCAGTGGGTATGCCAATTGGTCTCACTTCTGGAAGTGAAGTTTCTGAGCTATCCAATAACTCTTTAATGACTACAGGTTCGGACCTCTTGGTCAACATTTCTTCCTCCAGAAATGTGACGTGTTAACTTACAATGACTTTTTGGTCAACCAAATCATAGAAATAATAACCTATTGTGCCTTTGGGGTAGCCTAAGAAATAACATCTTGAAGTCTTGGATTCCAACTTGTCTGTCTATTGCTTTCGCACATGTGTTATGCAACCCCATACCCGAAGGTGTTGAATGTTGGGCTTATGCCCTTTCCACAACTCAAAGGGTGTTTTAGCTACAGACTTGGATGGAATTCTATTCAAGATATGAATTGCCGTTTCTAGAGCGTACCCCTAGAAAGAGAGAGGCAACTCACTATAAGTGAGCATTGTCCGGACCATATCCAATAGGATCTGATTGCGTCGTTCGAATACACCATTTTTTTGTGGTGTGCCTGGATTAGTTAGTTGACTAACTGTCCCTTGCGATATAAGATATTCTTTAAATTCATCTGATGGATACTCCCCTCCATGATCTGATCGTAAGGACTTGACATGTTTATCGAGCTATCTTTTGACCATCGCCTTGTAATTCTTTGAATTTGTCAAAGGCTTCCAATTTTCTACGCATCAAGTATATGTAACCATATCTAGAGTAATCAACGGTGAATGTTATAAAATACTCATACCCATACCTTGCTTGTATGTTTATGGGTCCACACACATCAGTATGCATTAATTCTAACAGATCTGTGGCTCTAGTACCTTTATTGTTAAAGGGTTTTTTGGTCATTTTACCCTGAAGGCATGACTCATAGGTGGGGAATGGTTCCACCCTCAAACATTCTAAGGGCCCATCCCTCACCAATCTACTGATTTGGCCCAAATTAATGTGACCTAATCTTAGATGCCACAGATATGTTGAGTTCACTAGAGTTGCTTTCCGTTTCAAATCAACGTTCGAAACAACATTTGTTCTAATAAGGCAATCTAGGAAGTGCAATCCACTTTGCATATATCCAGATGCCATAAAAGAATTATTAAAGCGAATAACTAATTTAGAATTAAAGGAAAAACTATATCCGTCCAAAACAAGTTTTGAAACTGAAATAATCTTCCTCTTACAAGAGGGTACATAGTAGCAATCCTTTATAGCTAAACAAGCAGAACTAAAATTTGGAATAAAAGTCCCCACAAACATTGCCATGGTCTCAGCTCTAGTGCCCATCCAAAGACGCACCTCATTTCTTTTCAGGTTCCTTGTCTCCTTAAACCCCTGTAAATCATTGCAAAAATGAACAGTGGAACCACTATCCACCAACCAAGAGTTGGTCGATTCAAAAGACAAATTAGACTTATAAAGAATGTAAACATCATATGTACCTTCTTTAGCAGCCTTAGTTTCATCCGACTTTTTGTCTTTCACAGTAGCCAGGTATGCACGACAGTTCCTTTTCCAATGACCCTCCTTCTTGCCATAGAAGCACTTGCCTTTGCCTTTATTGCCAGATTTCCCACCCTTGGATTTCAGGGGCTTACCCTTACTTCCCTTTTTCTTCTTCTTCTCATTTGAAAAAGGCTTCACATCAGTTGCATTGATCTCAGTCTTGTCCTTTTTCAAGGAAGCTTTCGCCTCTACCAATGTGTTAGCAAGCTCGGTGAGCTCCATCTCCTTATCCGACATCTTGTAGGACATCTCAAAGGATGCATAGGCAGAAGTGAGTGACACCAATATCACATCGATCTTGTATCACATACCAAATTAGTCCCCATCGATTCCAATTTTTGAAACAGATTGATCATTTTCATGACGTGATCCATCATTGGAGTCCCTTGGGACATCTTGGAGTTATGGATTTGACTCACCACATCAGAATGGGCGTGGTGTCAACTGCCTGTTGAACAATTCAGCAAGCTTATCCATTTTACCCTCGGGGGTGCGTATATCCTTAACTGAATCTAGAACTGACTTTTTCAACGATCCTAGGATGTAAAGTGATGCCTTGGAATCCCTCATGAGAAAATCCTGCATCTCTTCATTTGCTTCAAAATCATTTGGGTCGGGTTGAGGAGGAACTTGTTCATCTAGAACTGTGTATAGTCCTTCTACAGTCAGGAGCAATTTAATGCTCCGGTATCAATCGACATAGTTTGTACCATTTAATTTATATTCGCTAATGACTGTTAATAGATTGGAATTAACAACAGCCATTGAATAATGATCTACACATGTACAAGTAAAAAATATATGCATATTAACAACCATTGAAAGAAAAATTGAGCACACACATCAATGGCCTTTCATGATTTGGGTCTCCCATATGACCTAAAAGATTAATTGGATACCTACAACCCTTGCATGTATAACTTACCTTGTCGGGAGTCATTATACATACCGTGGTAGTGTGGACTAAGCTGTCCGCCTCATGGGCTTCCAATATTTTTGGCCACCTGGGTGTTATGCCCAGATCTTGTCGGCTGACATACACCCAAGTCATATATTTACCTATTGCATTAGTTAGAATCATGGAATCATGAAAGATGGCCCACTGTCGCAATGTCCTCTCACTATCCATACCCTAACGTATCTAGATAGAGGTAAATATAGAAAACCATGTGATAGCAGGCCTGACAATGTCCTGTCGGCTTATGCGGGGTCATATTACACAATTTCTACATTTATCTTCATTAGGAGGTCATGGACATGTCTACTGACTTAGATTAGTCTATATCATACATATATTATGACCAAAGAGGGATTTAATCAACTCTCACATATCATGGATGGAATTAAACAACATAATTAATCAACATTAATTAAAAGTGATTTTGGGATGGCGGCATTTTTATCAGAAGCAATTAAAGAACCCTCCCAATAAAAATAAAAACTAATAACTTTCTTTCTGGGTGCATCAATCATGCCATGGATGCCATGCCTCGATCATCTCCTCCGCCCGATCACGTCTTCAAAGTAGGTGACTTGCATCTCCATATGCTTTGAGCGCTATACGGGGATCACCATCAACATGCCCTGCAAGTCCTAGCTCCTCTAAAATTATAATGGAAACCTAGGAAAAATATTCTATACATTTTTGTTTCCATAATAAAGAAACCCCGCATGGAGAAACCAACCCACCATTTGGGCTGCCCATGGGGTGGAGTACATTTGTTTATAAAAAAGATAGGGGAGAGAGAGAAAGAGAGAGAAGCATCACATCCACCCATACCCAATGCATCACATACATCAAATTACCATCCATATTATTAGAATGCCATTCCTATAATCACATTATAACATAATTTCATGCATGGGTGTCATTAAAGCAAGCAAACCAAAAGCATGGATTTCTTCAATTATTGAACCACCACATCACGTGTGATAACATGTATCCAAGCCCTTAAAAATTAAAATCACATTTTAATTGAAAGTGGGTGGAGAGTGAAATCTCTTCACCCATCTACTTCCTCCAAAAACAAAACAAAAAATAAAAATTCTGTTTTGAAAAGAAACCCTTTTTTTTTTTGTTTAAAACTGGAGGGTAAACTAATGTGCAGCCCGCAGGCCACAACCCCACAGGCAGCAGCCCGCAAGCCACCACCCACAGGCTGTGGCTCGTAAGCATGCAGCCCAAAGGCAGCAGCCCGCGCACAGGTCATGCATGTGCAGCCCATGCGCTGGCTGCTGCCAAGGCCCCTCATGGGGTGTGCATAGGCTAGGGTAGGGAGAGAGGGGGGGCGTGTGCAAAGGCTTGGCAGTGTGCGTTCCCCCCCCACCCCCACATAATCATGATCAAAATTTAAAAAGACAAATAATTTTATCATCATCCCCACTTGGATATCATGCTTTCAATAATTAGAATAATAAACACAAATCCATCATCACATGGGCAAGTTGTTACATCTAACAACCTTGTAACTACCCATGTGCAAATTCAATCAAGAATTTGAAACTTGCATTCTACTCATGATAATTACATTAAACAATTAATTATTTGATATTCATGGGTGGGAAAGGTGGCTCTGATACCACACTGTAGGTCAAACTACGGTCCTGGGATCAAGTCATGGTTCCCCAGAGAAACCAATTATACACCAATTAGGGTATTGCAAGCCCTGGGTCAGCCCATGGTCGCCCATGGGCACCCTATTTAAATTTTAGGGTTTCCCATGGTCGCCCATGGGAATCCTGGTGCATCCCAATTAGGGTTTGGTCTGATAAACCAACGTCCTGCCCTTCTCTTTTGCATCCTATGCAATTATGGAACCCAAAACATATGGAGAAAATTCATCTCTAATCCATCACATGGAAAGAGGGATCCATCCCACACTCGAATGCGCAACAGAAATAAATCAATTTGGGTTTCTTTCGCATCCCATGAATAATCAATAATTAAAATCAAGAGGAATTCATAAAGAACTGCTAATTTGATGAGCCTCAAGTGTTGCTCCTCCAATAGACAGTGGTTCTTCCTCCAATGAGCACTCTAAGTAAACAGATCTGAACCTCCAATGGTACAGCCAAGGTTCTTCAAGCCAGTCCCCGATGCTCTTCAACTCTTCAAGCATAGATTTGGGTTTCTAAAATCCTAACTCTCAATCACGGAAGAGAGAAACAAGAAGAAGAAGAAGAGATCACAAGAGAGTGAGATGGACCAAAACACTCCAGGAGGGGGGAGAGCCAGAAAACGTGGAAGACTACCTCCCCTCCTGCATTTTGGTCCTATTTATAATGATGGGATTTAATTACATACCTATATGGATTTAGATAAATCCCTGTGAGAGTCTGACTCTCTATCTCTTTGTTTGGAAGTTCTGTTTAAACTTATAGTGCTTCTAAAAGGTGAAGAAGCAGAATCTAATAGGGAATGATTTAATTAGTTACTTTATTTGAATTTATGGATAATTATAATTAGCACCATATCCATTAATTAAATAAAGAACCAATTAATTTAGCAAATTCCAAATAACTTCCTACATGATAACAAATTATCATATACAACCCCCCACTAATCAACACCATCATTATGGAATCTTGGCATGTACACTTGTATTGCCAAACCCCAATCCATAGCACATGTCTACATAAGAGTGTCTGTGCATCTGATCGGGTCCCGCAAAACTCGATAAAATACTTTGTTCAAATAATCATATATAATCTATTATTTTATGTAAAATAGATTTTGCAAAAACCATTTCCAAAACGGCACTGGATCCATATTCTGATCTGACCATACACAAACAATCTCAATCTTTGTGTTCCCCAATCGGGTAGTGGTGACCATGTTGAGTAACTCCTTCACTCATAAAGTGTTCACGTATTCTCGGAACACCGGCTTTGACTCACTTGAGTCTTAGTCATTGATGAACCAAAGAATGCGATCACACTTTGCCGTGACAGGGTTCCCTCAGGCAAAGTGTGTCGGTGACACATGTCTATCCCTTCATACACGTCTAGGCATACCCAATGCGACGACCATATGATAAGGGTGCCCAGCCTAAACCCTAGTCGTGACTACCATTTTAAGTAAAACTTATGGACACATAATGCTCAAAAAGTTTATATCGCATGTGATAATATTAAACTAAAATGTTTAAAAGTTCAATACATAGTAAAAACGGATTGAACTGGATCGAATCGGGTTTGATGGACACACAAGTCCAATACCATAAGCAAGGAACAGTGTTCCCATAGGTCTGGAATGAAAAACACATGGTTCAGCAACTCTGGGCCTTGCACTGGGCGTTTGAGTGCATCGCCCAGAGAATCCTATTTTACTATTTTTGCTTAGATTGAAATGAAATTTCAGTTCACTTAAAGGCATAATTGGACAATGGTTCCTTCTAAGAAAATTCAGCCCTATAAGTATGGTTTCTAAAAAAATTGAAATCAAAAGAAATGAGGGTCGGATGATGGAGTTATATTATTTTTATTAAATAAAGGTCAATCTGTCCAATAGAAAGATTCGATTCTGGATAGCAACTTGAAGTGAAATTTCAGCTCACTTAGAGACATAATTGGATAATGGTTCCTTCTAAGGAAATGCAGTTCTATGAGTCTAGTTTCTAAAAAAATTTGAATCAAGGAAAATGAAGTTTGGACAAAGGAGTTGTATCAATTTAACTAAGTAGGGGTCAATCTGCCAGAGTAGCAGAATTGATATTTGTGTTGAGATTTAACATGCATGTATGGAATTGAGTTGTCATCATCAAATCAAACATGCAAGTTGATGTTTGATATGAAAATGCTTTAACTCATACATTCAAGGTGATGAGGATCATCATTAGTTTAACCTAGAACTAGGATTAGGTCCTATGATTGGGTTTAAGCATGCATGCAAAGGAATTGGGTTTATAATTAACCCAAAACAAGATAGAACATATGCAAGCATGATGGGTGTTAACTTCTTATCTTTAATTCCAGAATACCAATCAACCCTATGTTTAAGAATAGGTTGGGAGAAAGAATTTACCTAGGTTGGGGTCTTTACCTTAGAAATTGGGAGCAATTTGATAAGATTCTAAGCTTGGCTTCTCACACTCAAGCTAAGTTTAGGAGCCTAAGCTTCTCTTTTATTCTTCTTTCTTCCTTAATGAAACAGTGCCGAATCACCCCATTGTTAATGTCTTCACCTATTAACCTTCCCTAAATGTTTCAAAGGCCTAATGTATCATGTACTCGGGTAGGGCCCTAGAAATCAAGGGATGGTACCTACCTTAGGCTGTACATTTGTTGGTGAACTATATAGTTACAAGGAGTTGGTGTTTGCCTTCTTAATAGTATGTAGATTCTCACCAATGGGGCTACCTCATTAAATTCAACCATGGGATCATTACACCACAATGTACTGGTAGCTTTGACCTTGGGATCTAGACCTTCAACAAAAATTCAAATTAACCCATATTTTTGGGCACGGGTTTAACATAAGGTGTGCTTACATTTTCCAAGACTGTACTTAAGTTTTGTAAGGGATTCTCTTATCCTTCAAAGATTGTGGGATCCTCTTATCCTTAAAATATTGTAGGATCCTCTTATCCTGGTAAAAATATTTGTAAAGGAGTTTTCCCCACCTATTGTACTGAAAGAGAAAAGATTAGTAGAATTCTCTTAAGGTTGAGAGGAGTGGATGCAGACTGAAGGTTGAGTTTAAACCACTATAAATGCTTGTGTCTCTCTTATTTTAATTTACTTTAAATTACATTGTCTTGAAACTCTAGTATAATTTGAAAAGAACAAAAATTCCACTAAGGTAACCTATTCACCCTCCTCTAGGTTATCCAACAGAAGCCCGATATTTTGAAGACTCGAAGTGGAAAGTACTTCAAAGATAAAGGATTGATTGTAGAAAAGCCCTGTGCACCTGCTCCCAATCAAGTCAAGTAAGAGCTAGAAAATCAGGTGTTGAGCCAACTGAAAAAAGTACAAGCTAACATCTCTATCTGGGGATTATTGATGGCTTCCCCGTTGCATCGGGAAGCAATTTTGAAAGCATTCAATAAGGTTCAAGTACCCATAGAAATGGGTCCAGAAGAACTCTCACACATTGTAGAGGCTACCTAGGCCATACAATCTCTCTCCTTCTTAGAAAATGATCTCCTGCCTAGAGGAAAGGACCATAATCGAGCTCTGCACATTACAATAGAGTGCAATGGGAATCGAGTCCCTCAAGTTTTGATTGACAATGGGTTGGCTCTCAATGTCATACCTCTCAAGGCTGCAAGTTGTATAGGGTTGGATCTAACCCAAATGAATCCCTCTACTCAGACAATCTGAGCATATGGTAACACAAGAAGGAAGGTACTGGGCATTCACAAAATAGAAATCCGAGTCGGACCTACTCTATTCACTCTGTAATGTCAAGTGATTGACATCCAAGCATCATTCAACATGTTGTTGGGACGGCCTTGGCTGCATTCAGTAGGAGTAATAGCCTCAAGCCTGTATCAGAAAATAAAATTTATCTATGAAGGAAAAATGATAACTATGTTTGGCGATCCAGAGATTGTCCACACCTTAGCAAGCATCAAAGTAGGTGGGGAAGCTGCTGCAGATTTCCAGATGGGAGGATTTAAGATTAGGGCAATTAGTGTAACAGGCTTAGAAATGAAGGAAATAATTCCATTCAGTTATCCATTCACACGGAGTGGAACAATTTTGAAGATGACGAACAACATGGGATATTTTTCGGGACTTGGATTAGGAAGAATCGACAAGGGATTTCACAATTCCCTAACTTTTCTACCTATGGAAACCATCGCGGGCTAGGATACAAAACACCAAAGAAGGGAAGTTATCCTAAGCAAATGAGCCAAGAATGCCAGAAGGCCAAGAAACTATCTCCATACTTCAAGACTTTGAAAGGATATTTTGTTAAAGAAGGCGACAGCTTCCCTTACTGTAGAAATATTGAGTCTTGGTTCGATCATGACAGTGGAAGTCTCCAACAAGGTTTTGAAATCTTCTTTCAGGAGGACATCGACTAGATCGACCTCAAAGTAGAATAGATGAAACTGAAAGCTACTGAAGAAGAACTTAACATCAGAGGACTATTTAAATTATCCGCGATCTTTGCGGGGGAGGAAAAAGGGCCAAAACCTTATCTATTAATTCACCCTATCTAAGAGCCAATTGTGAACTAGATTAGTGTCTCTGAAAGGTTTAGTAAGATAGAGTCTCAGGGAGTGTTAAGTTCTGAGTTTGTCTTGTCTGTCGATGAGTCTATTGTAACCAAGGAGGGTAGTGCCTTCCAGTCTATCGAAGCTTGTATTCCTACTCTTATCATGAATGAAATCAACCATTCCGAGTATATCTCCTACCCATCTGATTACCTTTCTTATTCTTCTTCTGATGATGAGGATATCCTCAAACATCATCATTTAATAAAGCAATTAAAATAAAGAAAAGCCCAACATGTCCGAGAGGACGTATGTCCCATAAATTTTGGAATTGAACAATGCCCACGAATAGTTAAAACTGGTGCGTTGCTCAGCAAAGAGGAAGTTGGTCAAATGAAAGCCCTGTTGAAGGATTTTCAAGAAGTGTTCGCTTCGTCATACGAAGATATGCCCGGCATCGATCCAGAAATAATGCAACACCAACTGCCTACTTATCCAGATACATGGTCAATTAAGTAAAAGCCCAAAAGGATGCGACCTAAATGGAGTGAGAAGATCAGGGAAGAAGTCATAAAGCAGTGGAATGCAGGATTCTCACGGGTAACACAATACCCTCAATGGTTGTCCAATATTGTCTGCGTGCCCAAGAAAGACAGGAAGGTGAGAATGTGCTTGGATTTTTGAAACCTCAACAAAGTCAGTCCCAAAGATGACTTTCCCTTGCCACATATTGACATATTGGTAAAAAATATGACAAAACACACCTTGTTATCATTCATGGACGGATTCTCCGGATACAATGAAATCAGCATGTGTCCAAAGGACAGAGAAAAGATAGCGTTTACCACCCCATGGGGACTTACTGTTACAAGGTTATGCCCTTTAGCTTGAAGAATGTTGGGGCAACATATCAAAGGGCGGCAAGGGTTATTCTCTATGACATGATGCACAAAGAAGTGGAGGTGTGTGTGAATGACATGATTGTCAAGTGAGTCACTCAACAGGGGCATTTTGTGGCATTTAGAAAGTTCTTTAAATGAATTAAAAAGTACAAGCTAAGGCTGAACCCTCAGAAGTGTGCGTTTGGAGCAACAGCAGGAAAACTCCTAGGATTTCTTGTCATCAAGAGAGGGATGAAGTGGATCCCAATAAGATAAAGGCCATAACAAAATTGCTAGCACTAAAAACCAAAAAAGAAATTAGGGGTTTCTTAGGACGAATTCAGTACATAAGTCGGTTCATAGCCCGGCTAACCAGCACATGTGAACCCATCTTCAAGCTCCTAAAGAAAGAAGAACTGAAGCAATGGAACGACAAGTGCCAAGAGGCGTTCATAAGGATAAAAGACTACTTGATGAATCCACCCTCCTTGTTCTGCCGGTATTAGGCGAACCACTGCTATTGTACTTATCTGTCGGCAAAACATCAATGAGATCCATGATGGTGCAACAAGATCAGAAGAGTGGGGAAGAGCATGCGGTTTATTACTAAAGCAAGAAACTGTTGGAGTATGAAACTCGTTATACCCCATTGGAAAAGACATGCAATGCTTTGGTTTGGGCAACCAAGAGGCTAAGACATTACATGATCACACATCAAATATGGCTCATCTTCGATGGATCCAATTAAGTATCTCTTCGAGAAGCCAGCATTGATAGGAAGGATGGCCAGATGGTTGTTGCTTTTGTCAGAATTTGACATAACATATGTCAACCAAAAATCCATAAAAGGATGAGCAATCTCAGACTATCTAGCTGCATACCCAACCGGGGTAGATTCACAGCCGCTAGAAGACTCATTCCCAGATGAAGATTTGGAAAATGTGGAGGAATAAGACTAGATTGATTCAAAGGAAGGAATTTTTTGTTCAGGAGAGAGAAGCTCTGGCGATTTTGGGAGGGAGTGTTTTGGTTTGCTCTTGGTGATGGTCGGCAGGCCATTAGATGTGGGTCTTGGCCCTCCTCCCCTTCCCATTCTGGGAGGGAAGGAAGGTGGGAAGATTTTCATTTTGGAGAAGAGTGGTGCTGCTCTTGAAGGCTCAGAAAAGGAGTTGTGGCCTACTCTTGGTGGTTTGGTGAGAGAGGCTGTTTCGGTGAATCATGGTGAAAACAATGGGGGTGTTAGCGATCCAAACAAGGTTGTTGCTAAAGAAGGGGCTGGAGAGGATGAGATTTCTCATCTTAGGGATGGTGGTAGTGATTCGAGGAAGGGGAAGGCTATTGTTCCTTGGTCTGCTCTTTTTTCTTCTTCTTCTTCAATTTATGGTGATGGTCTCAAGCTATCTTATGTGAAACCAGTGTTGATTGATGGGGTGTTGGCTGCGAAGTGTCCAGATGTAATGGTGAATAAGGGACTTGAACGGTGGAAGAATACCCTTATGGGGCATTTCATTGGTGGTAGGCCAAGCTTTACTTTTGCAAGAGATGTTTTATTGAAACAGTGGAAAATTGCAGGTCATGTGGACGTTACTTGATTAGAGAGTGGAATTTTTATTTTCCACTTTAGTCTTGAAGACGACAAAGTTAGAGTTCTTAAAGGAGGACCATGGTATGTTCAAAGAAGACCAATGATTCTGCGTCCCTGGAGTCCAGTTGTATGCCTCAAAAAGGTAAACTTATGCTCTGTTCCAATTTGGGTCTCTTTACCCAATCTCCCCTTTCATTTCTGGTCTTCCGAAGCTCTCAGTTCTATTGGGAGTGTCATTGGCAAGCCAATTGTAACGAACAAGATGACAAGTTCTATGGAGAGATTATCTTATGCCCGCCTATGTGTGGAGGTGTTTGCTGATAGGGAGCTTCCTTTGACTGTTTCGGTTTATGGAGAAGATGGCCTAGCTTTTAATCAAAAGGTGGTTTACGATTGGAAGCCATCTCTTTGTTTGCAGTGCAAGATGTTTGGGCATTCTTCTGGTGCGTGCAAGCTAGGTTCTCGCATTCCCAACCAAAAAAATCAAAAGTCAAAGAAAGAATGGCGTGTTAAGGGTTCGACCGAGAATGTTGATATTTCTTTGGCCGGATCTTAGGCTGGTTTGCCGGTGAGTCAAGCTGCTGTTGGGCGGGGGGGGGGGGGGGAAGTTTGGATTTTGAAATTTCAAATGATCGCTTGATTTCAGGAGATAAGGCAGCCAATTCCTTGAATCAGAATAATAAATTTGGTAGGACAATATTCAGGAAATCTGATTCAAATAAGGAAGCTAGTTATTCGAATGCTTTTGCAGTGTTGGAAAATCTGACGGAGGAGATTCATTATGACCCGGATGATTTGATGCTAGATCCAGATTCTTGCGCTATCCTTCTAGGAAATGAGCTGTTGGAGGATGAAGATAAAGAGATTGAGGAATCCACTCCTCAACCATTAGCTATCTTTCCAAATCTGGCGGAAGGAGGGGATAAAGCTATTTCCATTTCTAGTCGTGGGATAATTGAAGCAAGCAGGTCTAAAGGAAACGTTACTAAAGAAGGGGAGATTTCAAATTCTAATGGGCTGGATGTGAATTCAAATTTGAATGGTCCCATTAAGGATCCTATTGTGCCAAGTTTGGAAGGTGAATCACGTGAAAGAATGGCTGGTTCCTCTTTAATGGGGGGTTTAAATTTGGGAAATCATTTGGATATTATCTCTGAATCAGGTGCGATTATGGGGGAGGCTAATTTAGAAGGAGGAAGTGGAGGGGAGCAGTCATCTTTGAAAGGAAAGAGTTCTAGCCAGGCCAGCAAGGTTTCAGCTAATTTTGAGAAGCTAAAGAAGCAGGCAGCAGAGAACCGGGCCAGTCAAGGGAACGAGAAAGGTATGTGCTATTCTAGTGTTTTGAATTCTTCTCTTTTGGGCTGGCCCAGTGGTAGAAGTACTAGGTTCCTCCCTCAACGTATTCCTGTGAAAGAAGGGGGAGGGGTTATTGGAAGGACCTAGTAAGGGTGGGATTGACTTGGCATCCTAGTTTAAATGAATTGTATTTCTTGGAACATTAGGGTATGAATGCCCCTATGAAGAGGCGTACGATTAGGAAAGTTATTATGGAGAATAATGCTAAGTTGGCTGTTCTTATTGAGACAAAGGTGAAAATGAAGAATTGTGCTGCTGTCTTTGACCCTTTTATTTCTAATTGGAAATATTTTCATAATGGTGAAGGTGGTTCTACAGCTCGAATTTGGGTGGGTTGGGATGCTATTGTTTTTCAGGTGGAGGAGATAGAAAATTCTAACCAATTCATCCATATGAAGGTTAATACTTGGGGGTCATCTGTTTCTTTTATGTGCACAGTTGTTTATGCTTCTAATTTGGTGGAGGAAAGGAGGGAGCTTTGGAGGGATATTAATACTTTTGTTCCCAATATTTCTAGTCCTTGGGTTGCTATGGGTGACTTTAATATTGTCCGACAGCAAAGTGAAAAATTGGGAGGGGACCTTATCCGTCAGGAGGCTGTTGATGAGTTTAACTCCTTTATTTTTGACATAGGTCTTATTGATTTAAAATGGAAGGGTGAGCAGTATACTTGGAATAACAAACAGGGGGTAGCTTGTGGGTTTGCTGCAAGCTGGATAGGGTTATGGTTAATTTGAATTGGTTGGATATTCTAAGATCTTCGGAAGTTACCTTTCTTCCCCTTGGTCTTTCGGATCACTCCCCTACTGTGGTGTCTACTTTTGATAAGGTTAACTTTGGCCCTAAACCCTTTCGGTTCTTTGAAGCTTGGATTGGTAGAGAGGGGTTTGATGATGTAATTGCTAAAGGATGGGACTGCCCAGTTAATTTGAAACTCAATCCCATTCTTAGGTTTGCTGCCCGTCTTAGAAATGTGAAGGCAGATCTTAAGAATTGGAATAAGAGCAGTGTTGAGGACGTTTTTCTGGTAGTGAATAATGCTTCTTCGGGCTTAGATTCAGCTCAGCCTTGCTGCCCAACCGAATGACCCTAGTTTGGTACCTCTAGAAACTGAAGCCAAGAAGAAGTTATGGGAGGCCCTTGTCATTGAAGAGAAGTTTCTTAAAGAGAAGTCAAGGGTAAAAAATATTCAGCTAGGAGATGGTAATAATGGGTTTTTTCATAAATCCATGGTTTGTAGGCAGAATAGAAACCACATTTTGGAGGTGCATAATGCTGAAATTGAGATCATCAAGGAGCCAAATCTGATTAAAAAGGAGGCAGTAGCTTTCTATATGAACTTGTTTGGTGCGGAGGCAGAGGATGTTGGTTATTTCCCTGGTTCAGTCCCTTTGAGACATGGCCTTGATCAAGAGCAATAGAACAACCTTATTGGGCAAGTGTCTAATAAGGAGATTAGAGATGTGGTTTTTTCCTTGAAGAATTCTAAGGCTCCAAGACCGGATGGGTTTGGGGCAGCTTTCTTTAAGCATGCCTGGGAAATTGTGGGTGAGGATCTAACTCTGGCTGTTAAATGGTTTTTTGCTAATTCCTTTATGCTGAGTTCTATCAATGCTACGTTTATTAGCCTTATTCCCAAGACTGATCTAACCTGTTCGTTGGCGGGGTATCGACCTATTGCTCTTTGCAACCTATTTTACAAAATCATTACAAAAATTTTGTCTAATAAGCTGCAAGGAGTGGTGGGGAAGGTAGTTAGTGACAATCAATCTACTTTTATTAAAGGGCGGTCTATTGTGGAGAATATCCTAGTTTACCATGATACTATTAGGGGTATTGAGCAGAAAGGGACTTTGCCTACAGCAGTGTTGAAGATTGATTTACATAAAGCTTATGACTCTCTTAGTAGGAAATTCCTGTTTGAGATCATGGAGCAGATGGGCTTTCCTAGCAAGTTTATTTGGTGGGTGAAAGCGTGTGTTGATACACCGTGCTTCTCAATTCTTCTCAATGGGAGTCCTACAGGTTACTTCAAGGGGAAGAGGGGAATTCGGCAGGGAGATCCCCTTTCTCCTTATTTGTTCACAATAGCCATGGAAGGCTTCTTGGCTCTGATGCAGAAATTGGAGGTGGAAGGGCAAATTAGATTGCTGCCTAGATGTAAAAGCTCTCATCTTTCACATCTTATTTTTGCTGACGATTTGATGATTTTTGTGAAGGCTGCCTCAGACTCAATTTCGGCTTGTTTGGGGGCTTTATCAGATTTTCATACCTACTCTGGGTTGAAACTCAACAGAGCTAAGTCCTCTATTATTTTAGGGGGCCTTACTCAAACAGCCAGGCTACAACTTTTGGAATTGACGAATTTTGTGGACACTAAGTTGCCCATTCAGTACCTTGGTGTTCCACTTGTACCTCAGAAACTTTCTATGGCAGATTGCTCGGCTATCTTGGATTGTGTGAGGCGAAGGCTTGAAGGTTGGAAAGCTCGATTCCTTTCTTTTGCAGGCAGGTTGCAGCTCCTTAGATCTGTCCTACAGGGTTGTTATATTTATTGGTCGGGGATTTTTGCCTTGCCAGGTGTTGTAAAGCAAAAGGTGGAATCCATGTTCGCAAATTTTCTTTGGAAGGGCCCCTCCCTGGAAAGAAAGGTACATTATGTCTCTTGGGATAGAGTGTGTAAGCCTAAGGATGAGGGAGGGTTAGGTGTTTGCAGAATTTCAGATATGAATACTGCGGGTATCCTAAAGCAAGTTTGGTGGATTGCCTCCAAAAAAGACAGCCTATGGGTTAGATGGGTGTATGCCCGTTATCTAAAGAATGATTCCATTTGGACAGTGAAAATCCCCCAAAATTGTTGCTGGGTTTGGAGTAAAATTCTAAAGTATAGAGATTTGGTTGAGCCACATATTCAGCACTTTATTGGGTCTGGCCAGTTTACAAGGCTTTGGCTTGATAAGTGGCACCCCCAAGGGGTATTAATTAAGAGATTTGGGGATCGCAACAGATATGATGCGGGCTCTAATCGTATGACATTGGTTTCAGATCTTATAAGGCAGGGTGAATGGCATCCCACTCATTTTGGCTCCTTTCACCTTATTAGTGCTTGGGCTGACTTGCAGCATGTTCCTATTTTGAGAGGGACGGATGACCTTGTTGTTTGGAAGAAAAACCCCAATGGGTTATTTACCACCAAATTAGCCTGGGAGACTATTCGACAGACTGCACCCAAAGTAGGTTGGCTGAAATATATTTGGTTTGCACAGCATTTCCCTAAGCAATCTTGCACCATATGGAGATGACTTATGGAAGGCCTTCCTACCAAGGACCAACTTATTAAAAGAAACATTCAGGTTGGGCAGAATTGCCCCTTTTGTTGGGCTGGGATTGAAAGTCATGAGCATCTCTTCTTTATGTGCCCTTTTTCTAGTAGCATTTGGGGAAAAGTTAGCTCCTTGTGCTCTCAAGGGGGTGTGGGACCTACCACTATTCAGGGTGCTATTGGTTGGCTTGCTAGTATTGGTTGTGCTGATGATATGTTAGATATGGTTCCTAAATTGGCTTTTTGTACCATTGTCCATTACATTTGGTGGGAAAGGAATCGAAGACTTTTTGAGAACAAGTTTAGGACTCTTGAGTAGATTATGGAGGCAATTCGGCTTGATGTGTCTATTAAATGTGACGCTTCTTCCATTTTGGTGGTCCATGCCCTGAGGAACCAGTTCTTGGCTGATAAATGGGGGCTTCAGGTGGATTGGAAGGCTATTACTCAAAGAACTTGTGCTTGGTTTAGGCCTCCAGCTAATATGACAGTTCTTCATTGTGATGGATCCTTAACGGCTGATAGGGCCTCCTATGGTGGGATAATTCAGGATGCTACAGGTGCTGCCATTATGGCTTTTGTGGGTAATGGAGATGTCGACTCTGTTCTTGGCATGGAGCTTTATGCAATTTTAAGGGGGATTTCTCTTTGTATTCAAAACAGCCTGCTATGGGTTTCCATACGGTCAGATTTCAAGCTTGCTATGGATATTTTGAATGGGGTAGTGAGTTGCCCTTGGAATATGCAGACTTTGAGAGACAGTATTTATTCTCTTCTTCAGCAATTACAACGAAAGGAGATCAAACATGTTTGGAGGAAGATCAATCAGCCAGCAAACTTTATTGCTTCTATGGATGCTGGAGCCGGGGAAGTTGTTCTTTATCCATCTGATTTCCCTCAGGATCTGGTGGAGTTGATCAATAATGACTATGACCAGAAAGTTCACTTTCGGACCATGTGACATTGAGTTAGGACCTTTTGTTTGGTTGTATAACCGAGGGCCTGTCCTCAGGTTGCTTTGGGAGGTCCCCTCCTCCTCTTAGGCCTGTCTAAGGGGGGGATGGGAAGGGTTGCCCTCTTTTGTTTCTTTTCTATTTCTTATACAATCACACTTACCTGTAAAAAAAAAAAAGATTGTGAAGACTGGTGGCAATTATACTTTGATGGTGCAGCCAATCAGAGAGGATATGGGGCAAGAATATTGTTGATAACCCCAGATCATTTCTATCTGCTGTCTGCATTCTGGCTAGATTTCCCTTGCACCAACAACATTGGAGATTATGAAGCATGTGCAATCGGTCTTAAAGCCGCCATGGCATTAGAGATCAAGAAGCTAAGAGTCTATGGAGATTCATCGATCATGCTTTGTCAAACTCAAGGAAAGTAGAAGACAAAGGATGAAAAGCTGAAACCTTACCAAGAACATTTGGAGGACTTGATCAAGTGCTTCGAAGAAATCATCTTTGAATATTTGCTGAGGGACAATAACAGATTCGTTGATGCCCTAGCTACTTTGGCTTCAATGATTGAATGCACTTCAGATACTCAAGTTTGCCCATTTTTGGCAGATAGAAGGCATGGACCAGCATATGAAGAGTCAATAAATGCTCTGACAACTGATGGGAGGTCATGGTCTGCACCCATCATTGACTTCATTAGAGGAAGAAAATATCCTCTGAATTCCACAGCCAACGAACAAAAGAGGTAGTGAAAGCATGCCAAATAGTTTGTACTTCAAGGCAACCTGCTATACAAGAGGTCTTACGATGGTATACAACTACTATGCGTAGACGAGGAATAGGCCCAAGTCATCATGGAAGAAATCCATCAGGAAATCTACGGGCCATACATGAATGCCAGGATGCTAACCAAGAAAATCCTCAAAATGGGATATTATTAGACAACTATGGAAGTTGATTGCGTGTCATTCGTGTGGAGATGTCACAAATGCCAAATCTTTGCCAATATCATTCACATTCCTCCAACGGAGCTACATTCGTTAAATGCTCCCTGACCATTTTCAATATGGGGCATTGATATAATTTGGAAAGTCACGCCAAAGGCATCCAATGGACATGAATTCATCCTTATGGCCATAGACTATTTCACCAAATGAGTGGAGGCGTAGTCCTATGATGTATTGACAGCTGCAAAGGTAGCAAAGTTCATCAAAGTGAACCTTATATGCAAATATGGAGTGCCACATGCCTCATATCTGATCAAGGGGCACATTTCTGGGGAAAGACGGACAAGTTCTGCACCAAGTTTGGTATCCAAAGGTATCAGTCTATGACTTATAGACCACAGACTAATGGGGCAGTGGAAGCAGCCAACAAGATGTCAAAGTCATATTGTAAAAAATGGTTGATACCCATAAGGATTGGGCAGATAAGCTCCCATACGCGTTATGGGCCTACCGAACCTCAATTCGAACCTCTACTGGGGCAACTCCTTTTTCCTTAGTTTATGGGATGGAGGCAGTATTACCCATAGAAATCCAAGTACCGTCTCTCAGAGTATTGATGGAAAGCAAATTGCCTGAAGGAGAATGGATGCAAGCAAGACATGATGAGCTTAACCTACTTGATGAAAAGAGGATGAAAGCTATGGATCACCTCAAGAAATACCAACTCAGGATGACAAGGGGATTCAATAAAGGAGTTTACCCACACAACATCAAAGAAGGAAATTTGGTACTTCGAGAACAAAGAGCACCAGTTCATGACCCAAGGCCTAATTGGAGCGGACCTTATTATGTGAAGGAAATCTTGGCTGGGCAAGCAGTTCGTCTTACTGACTTGGATGGAGAGGATCTAAAGGGCCTTTGTCAATATGGACCAACTTAAAAAATATTTTGTGTAGCCATTTAGTCTACATGAACTACGTTTGACCTAATTCATTTTCAAAGGATACGTAGGCAACTTGGTATGCTCAAGTGCAGTCACAATAGCCTGTTCCCACCAGGGACATCCCTTTGATTCTACCATCCGACATCTCTATCATTCAAGAACCCTTTTCATCAATTTTGCCACTCGGCAATTCTGTCTGTTATATAAAAAAAAAAGATCCTCCATTTGGCATTCTCCTATGTGTTTCTAATAGGAGCTGACTAATCCTTGAGTCTAAAAAAATAGAGAGAAAAAGAGACTTGTCCCAGTTTATTAAGGAAGCTCTTTGATTGAGTGCAGCTAACATGTATCATCCATAGAAGGCGACATCATCTTGCGAAGATGGACCCTTAATGTGAATTTTGACGATCCAACTCTGATGGAAGATGTCCGATTGCCAATCCTAGGAAGGATCATGTGCATGGAGATTCATCATGGCATGCTCTGACAAGCAGTGATCCAAAACTACATGTTTTTAGAATTGGAGAAGTAAGGATAACATCCATAATTGAAGAATTCCGAGCTTGCTGATTGGGTTTTAATCTTAGATAGAAATCACTATTTACTTACTATTTTTATTTGAATATTTATGAAGGATTTGATACTGATATGTGATTTCTATGATTGCAGGCCTGGAAGGAGAAAAGCATGAATCAGCCCCCTTGACCCAACTGTGGGTCCGCATGTGTGCAAATCGTCATCTCAAGGGCATTATCATAATTTGACAAAGAGGAGATTTCTCAAGAAAAGTTGATATTGGACTCATTGCATCAGTAAAATTAAATGATTAACATTTAATTCTTGAGTCGAGTCAATTCGGTTCAAGGATGGAGGGATTATGGCCATAAAATGGATTATGGCAAAGTTGGAAAGTATGAAGAAAGAAAAAATAAGAAAAAAAAGAAGAAAGATCTCTCTCCCTAATTTCTCTCTTCTCTTACATAAACCCTCTCACACATATATCTCTCACCACATTTATACCTCTCGGTCCCACATATTTCTCTCTCCCATATATTCCTCTCCCCTTTGATTTCATTCCTAATTTCCTCCCCTCCATATCTCTCCCCAGAATTGATCTTTCTTCTCTATGATTGGAAAACAGATTTTTCTCTCATTCGTTATGTGGAAACTATCATAGGGATAGGAGGAAAAAGGGGTATTCAATAGGGAGACAGCAAGCTATAAGGAGAGGGGATTTTGGAGAAAAGGAGTTCGGTTCTTGGCTGTGGGCTTTTCTGGTTCTTGGTTTGGGGAGAAGAAGAAGAAGAAGAAGAAGAAGAGGAAGAACATCTACCATCGCCACCATCCAGCACCTTCACACACCTGAATCGCCATTGCTGCCATCGCTTCTACTTTCTTCTTCTATCTAGTTCTCTTGGCTTGTATCCCTAACTTCTCTTTAGTAATTCATGTTAAATGAGTAACTAAACTTGCTGCTGTTTTTGGGAAGATGATACTTTAAAGATGATTTAATTATTCATTCTCTTTTCTTATTGATTGCTTGGAAAAGACTTAGGCATCCCATTGTAATTTTTGTGTAATCATGTTTACATCTAGTTAGGGTAATTTGTTTCTGTGATTCAAGTTAACCTACCAAGCAATGGTATTGAATTGATTCATGTGGTCGTATTGATGATACGGTATACTTGAGTGGATTGTGTGTATCTGAATTCTTTGAACTTTCGATTCATTGTAGTGATTGGATGATAATTTTGCCAAGATACTTTATACCTAGAAGGGACCCTATTTTGTATGGTTGTCATGGGGCTTATAGTCGCCTGAGCCGAATATGAGAGAGATTGAATGATGAATCTATAATTAAGTTGATTCAACCTAAAAACAGAAGTTTACTGACTTACCTATTAAAGATTTCTCCATTTATTGTAGATTCCTAAGTGTTAATCCTAGGCAAGTTCACCTTAGGCAACTTGGTTTCATGATGGTATTAGGTGCAACTCTTATGGTCATCCCTTACTTTCCACTGTATTAGTGTTTAGTTAGGTTTATTTTTTATTGGTTCAACGACTCGATCAAATTTTGGCGCCATTGCCGGGGAACTAGAGCATGATTGCTAGAGTTTTATCGAGTCATTTAATGTTCTTTCATTAGCTTGCGTTAATCTTTATTTCAGATTTTCGTTTTAGGTATTTCAGATTTTTGCATCTCTTAGTTTAACAGCCTACAATAGCGTTAATTTTGATTTCTTTTTGTGTTAACATAGCTTACTTTATTATTCATTCTAAAATTGTCTTTAATATTAGTGATAGATTCACAGTTTTATTTTCTATTGTATGTATTGAATAGTTGGAGGTTGTTTGAGAGGGGATACGGTTCAGCTGGATTTGGTTCTTTCAAAAAGACACCGATGCAGACCGGATAGCCTCTGTGATATTCTCTAACTTTTCTCTTTATTTTTCTTTTAGTAGCTAATTTCAGCCTTGTATGATTCGGTCCCACGCTGGCCTAGTTACCCTTGTATGCTTTGGTCCCATTCAACTTTAGGATTGACCTTGGTACGCTTGGATCTACGCTAGTTTAGGATTTCATTTTATTTAGGGTAGTTTAAACTTTTCATTTTTTTTTAAAGGATAGTTTTAATTTTAGTTTTTAATTTATGTTTGTAATTTTCATTTTAATTTATTCTGTAATTTTTCTTTACCACTTTTGTAATTTTCTTTTTCTTTTAGTCTAGGTTACCCTAGTATGTGCGGTCCCGCGAGCTTAGTTGCCCTATTTTGAGCGGTCCCACATTAGGACATTCGACCCTACACTTATTACGTTTGGACCCCGATAGCTAGGTTGATACACTTGTATGCTCGGTCCCAGCCTAGTTTAGTTTGGTCATTGTATGTTTGGTGCCGCTCGACACGACTTGACCTATTAGATTTTGATCCCGAAATTGAACATACCTGTAGGAGGATTAGACACTAACTCGGGATGGGTGACGAGGCAAACCCATAGGCCAGGCCATTGAGTAATCATTTCACTCAACTGCATACCAACCCCAAACCGGCATTAGGCTACCTACAATTGCGGCTACTCATTATGAAATTAAATCAAGCATTATCCAGATGTCGACATCGTTGTATGGACATCATAATGAAGAGCCCTATAAGCACTGGATGAATTTTTGGAAATTTGCTCTATAGTAAAAATCCAAGACCTCTCGGAGGATGCCCTAAAACTTGCTATTTCCATTTTTCCTCAAGGATAAAGCCAAGCATTGGCTGCATTCCTTGGATTCTACACAAGTAACCACATGGGTGAAAATGCAACAACGTTTCTAAAAAGTTTTTCCCAATAGGCCGGACCAATACCATTAGAAGGGCCGTCACCACCTTCTCCCGAATAGTGGTGAAGAATTTCATGAGTATTGGGAAAGAAAGGAACTACTTAAAATGCCCCCACCATGTTTGTACCAAAATGGCAATTGGTACGATTGCTTCTATGATGGTCTTAGTGACGGGGGGGGGGGGGGGGGGGGGGGGGGGGGGGGGGGTGGCGGGGGGGGGGGGGGGGGGGGGGGCTTTCCTAATTTCTCATGGAAAAACCCTCCTAATCCACCCTTTAGGCCACCGTTCAATGCCCAACCTAATGCCTATAGGGGTGGACAACAACAACCTTATTCTCAACCACAACATACCCCATCTTTTGAGAGTGAGGTAATGAAGGTGCAGAAAGGTATTGACTAGAAAGTGGGAATCAATGATCAATTATTGCACTCCCACACTCAATATATCAGCAAGCTAGAGACCCAGATTGGTCAACTTGCTGAAGCCTTCAATAAGGGAGAGACTGGCCAACTACCAAGCCAACCTATTGGGAATCTCAATAATGCTCAAATAGGGAGGGGTAAGGAACAAGTCTAGTCGGTTAGAGTGTTGAGGAATGGTAAGAGGGTGGAAACACATGACACACCACCTACCTACGAGGACTTCCCCTCTAATACCCCTCAACAGACCACACCAGTAGAGTCAACCCTAGCCCAGGCAGAAGTTGAATCAAAGGCACTGAGGCCTCTCATTGATGAGAATAGAACCATTACACCTTCTTTGGTCCATTCCCAGGAAAATACTGAGAAGGAGAATGAGCGACCAGTTGGGGAGGGATCTCAACCGAATAAGTATACACCCCGAGTCCCTTTCCCTGATGCTCTCAAAACTCCATCCTCTCCCCCATTTGGGGAGCAAGGAGAGAAGATGAAGGAGATGTTGGATTTGTTTCAACAAGTCCACATCAACCTTCCATTATTGGATGCAATCAAGCAGGTTCCTACTTACACTAAGTTTCTGAAAGACCTATGCACTCAGAAGCGTAAGCTAAGGAACCAAACTTCCAAAACCATACACCTCATAGAACAGGTAAGTGCAGTTATCACTGACCTACCCCCTAAGCTCAAGGATCCTGGTGCACCACTCATCTCTTGTGTCATTGGAGACCTCTCTATTGATAAAGCATTGCTGGATCTAGGGGCTAGTGTGAATATCTTACCTGGTTCGGTTTTTGAGAGGTTTGGATTAGGAGAGTTGAAGTCCACTGAAGTCATACTTTAGTTAGCTGATTGTTCTGTGAAAAGACCTCATGGACTTCTAGAGGATGTTCTTGTGAAGGTAGATGATTTATACTTCCCAGTGGACTTCCTAGTCCTTGATATGGAATCTACCTTAGCCAAGCTTCCACCTATCATACTAGGGCGTCCATTCTTGGCGACCGCCAATGCTTGCATTAACTGCAGGTCAGGTGCCATGGACATATCATTTGGGAACAAGAAACTTCGACTAAACATCTTCAATGCATCCCTAGGACCCTACAGAGAAGACTAGTACTTTGCTCTAGATATGATTGATGGAGCTGTATCTCAGTACACTTCCCAGATCCTTACTAATGATCCTCCGCAGCTTGTGATGTCCTTTGGAGCAGAAGACTTTGATGAAGAGGCCTATACTGAAGAGGTGAACACCATGTTAGATCTTAAACCCTCTTCTGGGCAGCCTCCTTGGACCTATAGATATGAGCCTCTACCACCCTTAGCTACATCCCCTAAGCCCTCTTCTCTGGAGTCCCCTCCACAACTGGAACTCAAGCCTCTTCCCCATACCTTAAAATATACATTCTTGGGCAAGGAAGAGACTCTGCGGGTTATCATATCCTCTGATCTTACTGAAAGGTAGGAGTCCCCCCTGTTGGAGGTTTTATCAGCTCATAAAGCTGCAATTGGCTGGTCTTTAGCTGATCTGAAGGGTATTAACCCTTTTGTTTGTATGCACCACATCTATTGTGAAGACGGAGCTAAATCAGTGCGAGATCCACAGAGGCGGCTTAACCCTCATATGAGGGAAGTAGTGAAGAATGAAGTAGTAAAGGGACTTAATGTGGGTATTATATACCCTATTTCGGATAGTCAGTGGGTTAGTCCAACTCAAGTAGTCCCCAAGAAATCCGGAATCACGGTCGTCCCTAACGACTAAGATGACCTTATCCCAACTCGTACCACTACAGGTTAGCATGTTTGTATAGACTACAAAAAGTTAAACAAGGTTACGCGTAAAGACCATTTCCCTCTACCCTTTATTGATCAGATTCTAGAAAAATTGGCTAGGCAGAGCTACTACTATTTTCTTGACGATTATTCGGGAGATAACCAAGTCCCCATCTTTCCCAGTGACCAAGAGAAAACCACTTTCACTTGCCCATTTGGTACATTTGCCTTTAGGAGGATGCCATTTGGGTTGTGTAATGCTCCAGCCACCTTTCAAAGGTGCATGATGGCCATATTTTCTGACATGGTCGACCATTCGCTTGAGGTTTTCATGGATGACTTCTCCATCTTTGGGTCATCTTTTGATGAATGTCTTCACCGTCTATCTCTTGTTCTTCAACGGTGTGTGGAGAATAATCTTGTTTTGAGTTGGGAGAAGAGCCACTTTATGGGTCGTAAGGGTAATGTGCTTGGTCAAGTAGTGTCTTCTCAGGGTATTGAGGTAGACAAGGCCAAAGTAGATCTGATTGCCAAACTACCCCCTTCCACGACTGTTAAGCAGGTCCGTTCCTTTTTGGGCCATGCCGGGTTTTATAGGCATTTCATCAAGGACTTTAGTCTCATCTCCAGGCCCTTATGCAATCTCCTCCCCAAGGATGCCCCATTTGTCTTTGATGAAAAGTACCTGACTATTTTTCATACCCTTCAGACTGCATTGTCTGAAGCACCTATTATCCGGTCACCAGATTGGTTTCTACCATTTGAGATCATGTGTGATGCCTCTGACTATGCCATGGGTGTTGTACTTGGCCAAAGGGTGGATACAAAGCTATTTGTTATTTACTATTCTAGTAGATCCTTGTCTGATGCTCAGTTGAACTACACCACGACTGAGAAGGAGCTCCTAGCGGTGGTTTTTGCCCTGGATAAATTTCGCTCCTATCTTTTGGGCTCGAAGGTGATAGTCTTCTCGGATCATGCAGCCCTAAGGCACCATCTTTCAAAGCATGACACCAAGCCAAGGCTGATCCGGTGGATTCTTCTCCTTCAGGAGTTTGACTTGGAGATCAAGGATAAGAAGGGGTCAGAAAACGTTGTAGCAGACCATTTATCTAGGATTCTTCTGGATTTCTCTCCCACACTGGAGTTGGTTCGGGAAACTTTCCCTGATGAGCAGTTGTTTTCCATTTCGTCAAAACTGACTCCATGGTATGCAATTATAGTGAACTATCTCGCTGTTGGACAATTACCTCCTTATTGGGATAAAGCAGCTCGAGATAAGTTTCTCTCTACTATGCGATACTACTACTGGGAGGATCCAGAGCTGTTTTGATATTGTTTGGACCAGGTCGTTCGTCATTGTGTCCCTGAGAGTGAGTTTCAGAGCATATTGATGAGCACATTTATGTGTGAAATCTTAGGGCATAAAACATACATTTTACCACATTGGATAGAGTTACTTTAGTACTTTCTTGTGCTTTTCAGGGTTTAGGTTAATTCCTTTGAAAATGGAGCAAAAGATGCTAAGAATAGCCGGAAGTGCCCCGAAGTCGAGAAAATCAAGTTTGGATTCAGCACTGAAAGAATCTCTCCAATCAATCAAATTTGAATGTGATTACAGTGGGCCCCTTAGAATAATTTTTAGGTGTTAATAGTATGGATGCGTAGCCCATCGAGTCAGCTTCGCAACGGTTGAAACGGCACTTGATTCTGAGTTGAAACGAAGAAGTTACGGCTGTTTCCTTGGACAGGGGTTTATTTGTAATTATTGATAGTTGGCCGGGGACAAAGTAAAGTAGAAATTCAGATTTCAGGGGTCTTAGCACAATTATCAGAAGTTATCTTTCTATCAGCCGAAAGATTCCATTTGGAAGGCTCTGGAGTAGTCCAACTTCAACTTGAGATATCTTGGGCTCCCGAACTCCAAATTGGACAAAATTTGGGTGTATTTTGGGTGATTTTTCGTAAGGAATACAATAGTGAGGCCCATATAAGCATCCCATGCTCCACGTTTTTTGAAGGATAGATTTGACATTTTATTAATTGTGAGTGGAATCCTAGTCATCACCCTTGCTCTCTCTCTCCTCCAACTTTTCAAGGGCACTTTTGGAGTTCTACTTGGGGTAGATTTCTTTTGAAAGATATTCTTTCATCTATGGAAGGTTGAAAAGTCAAAGATGCCTTGATCTCATTGCTTGGAGAAGACACCTACAAAGAAAATGAAGCACAAGTTAGAATTAGAAAGTTACTTTTTAATAAATAGCAGGTTTATGTATCTAGGATTCTTTTCTCTCCCTCTTTCTATTTTTTTTTCTTTTTTCTTGGGATTCAAGGCATTGTAAAGGAGGAAGGAGAAGAGAATATTCTCTTTTCTTAAGGAATATTTCTCCTACCACTTCCCTCTTCTCTCTTCTCCCTTCCCCCTATAAATACCCCTTGCCCTTTGGGTTGTAACAAGTTAGTTCTAGTTCAGTTTTTAAGTTAGTTTTAGTTTAGTTTTAATTCAGTTTTTAGTTCAATTAATTAGTGAAATTTCTTCTTCTCTTCTTCTAGTTTTTGGCTTTCTAAGTTCTAGTTTGATTTCATGCTTTCAATTCCATGGTTGTAATGCTTTTAATTCATGCTTTAATTTAATGTCTTCAATATGGTTATAATAATTCTAGTTTAGTTTCAAGCTTTCTAGTCTAAGTTCCTACATTGATGACAAGACTTAGAGATTTAGAAGATGAAATCATGCAAGGTTTGTTCAAGTATCCAGGTTTTTACTCTCTAAACTCTTAAACTCATTCTGCCTGTCTTCTATCTCATTCTCTCTGCTACCATCTCATTCCCCTTCTTCTTCTTTTGTTTTTTTTTTTATGTGATTGTGGTTTGTGGCTGCATTTTTATTTCTTCCATTAGTTTGATAGGTTAGATGCTCATGTTTTAAGATGCCAATTTAATCCTTTAGATGTGTAATTTTGTTAGATGCTTGTGAGTTAGGATCCGTTAGTTTAATCATCATTAGTTTAATTTAGTATTTTAATTAATTTAGTTCACTTTGTATTGCTTTAAAGTTAGTGAAATAGAGTGCCTTACATCTCCTCGTGTTCGACCCGTAGCTTGTTTGAGTTAAAATAATATCGCAAGTATACGGGTCAATCGTAGCTACAGGTCGAACACGAGGAGATATACGCCACTGTATTTAACTAACTTAAAAATAATGCAAAGTGAACCAAATTAAAGTGTTAAATTAAACTAATTAAACTGATGAAAATTAATGTATCCTAACTCATAAGCATCTAACAAAATTAAGGGATTAAATTGACGTCCTAACATATGAGCATCTAACTTAGCAAACTAACACAAATTGAAAGGAATAAAAATGCAGCCACACATAATAACCAAATAAAAACGAATAAGGGAATAAAAATGCATCCACAAACCACAACCATATAAAAAAAATAAAAGAAATAGAGGGAGAAGAAGAAGAAGCAGAAGATAGATAGAGATAGAGGAGAGGGAGAATGAGATTAAGGGTTTAGAGAATGAGATACCTTGATGTGCTTGAACCGGATTGAACTTGCTTGCATGAATACTTGAATAAACTTACCATGGCTTCCTCTTCTAAATCTCCAAGTCTTGTCATCAACATAGGAACTTAGACTAGGAAGCTTTAAACTAAAGCTATTACAACCATTAAACTAGACTTATAAAATCAAAACTAAGAACTTGAAATCAAAACTAAGAACTTGAAAGAACTAATCTTATGAAATCAAAACTAAAAACTAGAAAACCAAAAATCACAATTTAGAAGAAAAATAAGAAAAGAAATTTCACTAATTAATGAGCAAACTTTACACGAGAGGTAGGGGTATTTATAGGGGAAAGGGGAGAAGAAGAGAGAAAAGGAAAGAGGGGGAGGAGCTCCACGATTTTGGGCTGCTCTCCTAATAAAAATCGTGGAGAGGAGAGAGAGTGTGAGAAGGGAATCCAAAAATAAGAGAAGATTCTCTTCTCCTTCCTCCTTTACAATGCCTTGGCTCCTAAGAAAAAGAAAACAAATAGAAAGAAGAAAATACAAAAAATCCTAGCTACATAAACCTTATATTTCTAGAAAAGTAAACTTCCAATTCTAACAAGTGCTTCCTTTTCTTTGTAGATATCTTCTCCAAGCAATGAGATCAAAGCATCTTTGACTTTTCAACCTTCCATAGGTGAGAGAATATCTTTCAAAATAAATCTCTCCCAAGTAGAATTCTAAAAGTGCCCTTGAAAAGTTGGAGGAGAGAGAGAGAGTGATGACTAGGATTCCATTCAACCAAATAACAAAATCCCCAATGTGTCCTCTAAAAATCGTGGGGCGTTAAATGCAGCCCAATAAAAATTGTGGACAGTAGTGGGCCTTCAAAAATAATGGAATCTAGTGGCAGTGTGGGTTCCTCAATGTGGGTAGCAGTCCTTCTCTCTGTTCAAGAATGCAAAATTACCAAAATGGCCCTGTACTTGCAGTAGATCTCTACCATTGCTTAGAAATATCTTCTATAATGTCAAAAATTTCCTTGGGCAGTGGTAGAATGACTATGGGCTTGCACTATAGCTCCTTTCTGACCCATTATCCTTTCTTGGGCTAAAAAGAA
The DNA here is from genome assembly GCF_018873765.1 of Telopea speciosissima. Classification (NCBI taxonomy): domain Eukaryota; kingdom Viridiplantae; phylum Streptophyta; class Magnoliopsida; order Proteales; family Proteaceae; genus Telopea; species Telopea speciosissima. The sequence goes on along the minus strand of NC_057920.1, from coordinate 32,457,997 downwards.
TAATCAACTCTATGGTGGGCTAGACAAATGCATACTTACGTTTTGTCACGTCCAACTTGCTCCAAATTTAGTCCTCTTAACAGCCATGGAAAGAAAAATGATAACTTTACATGTAACTTGGGACATGCAGCTCCCGATAGTCCAAAATAGCCCAAAACCTGAAAAGCAGAAGAAAACACCAAAGTAACTCTGTCCAATGTGGTAAAATATATGCTTTATGTCCTAAGATTTCACACATAAATGTGCTCATCAAATTCCCCCACACTTGAACGTTATTTGTCATCAAGTAAAGCAAAAGAAAAACTAACCTAGAATGCAGAAAATCCTAATTCACTTTTGTAGGAATCACGGTTGCACTTAGCATGTGCAACAAGCCTTTAAACCCCCTAGGTTACCCCTAGTGGACGAGTTGTGTCTCGTGGATGTTTGCAGTGAATATACACCCAAAATTCAATAAATCAAAAAGAATGATGTAAAATTTTCTTATGGCATAAGTAAGATAGTGCACACAATCTCAAAGAAATACTCAACTAAAGATCAAGGAGCTAAAGATTCCCCCACACTTGAATTTTATCACCCCACATCAATTCACGAACAAGCATGGATCAAGGTCAAGGGATCTCCTCATATTTTCTGAACACTACTCACCTTCAAGTAAATCACTCATAGCATCGATGGAACCAAAGACTTAGGCATTGAGTATTGTTGACCATACTTTCTTTTTTCAGGCATTAAGGCAAAAGCTTTTTTTTTTCTTTCTCAACCATAAACTCTATTTCTACTCCACTACTGTTCTCTGAATGACATGGTGGAGCATACACCAGACACCCAAATACTTGGTAGCTTCGCTTTTTGCATATATCTATAAGACATTGAGACATTGATGCAAGAGTTTTTTGAGTTTCCTTCCAAGGAATTTCGATCAAGTCACCCTGCTTCATGAGGCACAGTGCCCTATCTAGTCCCAAGGAATTCCACTTTCCTTTCTGTTTCTTTCTTTTTTTTTTTCTTTTTTTTTCTCTTTTTCATTCACTTCATGCCTTGCCTTGCCATTAACAAATTGGTCTCAACTACTAGCCAAAAGATCAAGGGGTCCATAAAATACATAGAGAAATCTAGCCATTAAATGAAATAACGCTCATATTTTCCAACTCAATCCCTCTCACCGAATACAAACCAATTACCATCCTTGAAAAGGGATTTTTTATTATTTCGCATACTAGGGAACCTAATTCCCTCTTTCTCTCGCTTTGCAATCAAAAAGACTTATGCACATAACCAAATCATCGCCACAATCAAAATTCATAAAATTCATAAATAAAGTCCAACACACCCCCCCCACACTTAATTCATACAGTATCCTCAACGCATGCAGAAAATAAAGAATAAGGACAAGGGAGGAGATGAGAGGACTTACCAGATATAATCAACAAAGAGGATCATGAAGAGTCATGAGCTGTACAAAAAATACTAGGGTTAGCAACAGAAACCTCAGTTCATGGCCGGTAAATGTAGAAAGAACTTCAGAACCAGAAAATACTCGACCATGAATTTTAGTAATGCGAGAAATAACATAGAGGTTAAACACCCATGAATAATACCAAACAATAAACTCTGTCCACATGAGATAGTGGAAAATGAAAGCATTAAAACTCAGGCCATATATCCGTCCATTTTCTCCCAAGGTTAATACAGAATACTGGTCATTATCGTAAAAACCAACCAAGAATGGATCACAGTAAGCATAAAAAGGATTATGAATAACCTCATCAAAATAATCAAAAAAAATGGGAGGTTTACTCAAATCAAACCTAGCAATAAAACTATCCGCCCTTTACATAACTTGGTTGTCCAAATCAGGATCACGATAATATGCTTAGGGAGCATCATGACTAACATTGTCCTCTTCAATAAAATCATCAAACCAAGGAGGTTTGGACCAATCAACATACGGGACAATAATGGGAGAATCAAATATGAAGGGTTGGGGAATGGAGGTGGATAGGGGTTCAAGAGGCTCCAATGGTGGTTTGATGCTCCAGACCTCAGATAAGGTGGTATCAACAACACCTTCCAATTCCTCCATACAGCCCTGAAATCCCGAATCAAAATTAAAAAAAGAGAGTCTCATCATCTAGAAATTCCTGAAGCACATGTACCTCTTCATCCATATCAGGCTGCCTGCCCAACCTGAACACATTAAAATCCACAGAGGTATTGCCAAAAGATAATTTCATGAGACCATTCCTGCAATTGATTAAAGCATTACTGGTAGCTAGGAATGGCCTACCCAAAATAATAAGGATTTGGTCCTTGAAGTTGGCAGTAGGTTGGGTATCTAAAATAATAAAATCCACAGGAAAAATAAATTCCTCAACCTTCAATAGAACATCCTCAATCATCCCCTTAGGAACTTTAACCGACCTATCTACAAGTTGGAGAGTAATTCTGGTCGGTTTCAGCTCTCCCAGTCCCAATTGTTGGTAGACATGATAAGACAATAGGTTCACACTTGCACCAAGGTCCAATAAGGCATGATCAATGGTGGTGTTACCTATAGTGCAAGAGATGGTGGGGCTTCCAGGATCCTTATGCTTGGCTGCTATCGGCTGTGCGATGAGAGAACTAATATTAGTAGCCAAGAATGCCTTTTTGGGCACATTAATGGTCCACTTTTGGGTGCACAAGTCTTTAAGAACTTTGGCATAAGCGGGGACCTGGGCTATAGCATCCAATAGATGAGTGTTTACCTGAACCTATTTAAAAACATCCAAAATTTTCTCCACAGAAGGAGACTTCTTGCAAACCAACCTATTTGGGAAAGGGGCAGGTGGGGTATAAACTCTTTCAAGGGTGGTCTCTTTCACTTTCTCAATAGAATCATCTTTGGTTTCTTCAACCAAATCATCTAGAATTACTTCAGGTTCATCAGACGAACCAGGAACAGAAGGTACTACAATGGCCTCTTTAGAAGGGGGAGAATCAACAGGAGTAATAGATGATAGAGATTTAGGTGTACTAACCTGTTGATACTCACGACCACTCTGCAAAACATATATTGCATTTACTTGGCTGGAGGGGCCTTAATGCTGTTGGCCTTGTACAATATTGAGTGGAGGAGCTTGGGTACCTTGCTGAATACGAACTTAATGCCTAGGATTTGGCTCAGGTTGACTAGGTAACTTCTCTGTTTCCTTCTCATGCAAGATTGTGATAATCTGAGTGAGCTATCTCTCCATATTATTTTGGTTTGTCATGAGAAGGGCTATCTTATTGTCCATCTCATTTAGTCTTGTTGCCTCTCCTATATTGGTAAACCCTGGGGGTTACTGATAAGGTGCAAGGAGAGGAAGCCTAGCAGAATTAATAGAAGGTCCTAGATGAGGACGAGGGGGGAAGGGGTAAGGAGACATACCTTGGCTTTGTGATTCAACGTTGGGCCTTTGGAGACCAAGCTGACCTTGATGGTTAAAATTGGATGGGCCTACTTGGTTCCCTTGATTCCAGGAGAAATTGGGGTGATCTCTCCATCCTAAATTGTAAGTATTGCTATATGGGTTATTTTGGTAGAGAGCACTTACATTCTCAGTGTTGGAATTTTCCACAAAGGTGTTGGGGCATTCCTCCAAAAGATGTCTAGGGGTTTGGCACCAACTGCATATTAACACATGATTGACTTGTTTGACCTGGTTAACCGGTATAGACTCTTTAAGAACTATGGACTCCAACCTTTTTATGAGGCTGTCAAGTTTGGCCTCCTTGGCTGGCATACCCTCAATGAGATACCCCTAGTGGTCCTTTCAGCCTCTTGGGAAGATTTTCACTCCCTAGTCTTATCAGCCAAGTTGGTTAAGAATGTCCATGCATCATTTTTCTCAAAAAAAGAAGTAAAGTCTGCAGGACACACGGACTCTACAAGTTGCTCGGTCTGAAAGTCAATACCCTCATAAATAATTTGGCATAGCTACCATAAGTCAAAACCATGGTGAGGGCATTCTAAGAGGAGGTCCTTAAATCTTTCCATAAATTTAGAAAAGGACTCTTGTGGTTTCTGCCTAAACTAAAGTATGTCACTCTTGAGTTTATTGGTCTTGTAAAGAAGGAAAAATTTTCTCAAGAAGGCAATGGTGAACTTATCCCATGTATTAATGAAATTTGTTGGCAATCCATAGAGCCGCTTCTTGGCCTAGTCTTTCAAGGCAAAGGATATAAACCTAAGCCTAACTGCATCATCAGTCAAATTCTGGACCTTAATAAGAATATAGACCTCCTCGAATTTCCTAAGGAAGAGATATGCATCTTCATTAGCCACCCCATGGAAGTGGGGTAGCATGCTAATGAATTTGGTCTTGAGTTCATAATTGTTTCCTGTAACAGGTGGTACGTTGATGTAAGAAGGTTGTGCAACCCTAGTAGGGTAAAACCTATCCTTAAGAGTCTTGGGTTGTTGGTCACCCATGGTCAAAGGTGGGGTCATGGGTAGTGGAGAAGGTGGTATTCTAATAAGACAGTTACTTGAATCACGAGTCCACACCGAAGCTACCTAAATAGATATGAGGTCTCCTTTAGAAAATTAAAAAAAAATAAAAGACTTAGAAAGAGTCACAAAAAACAAGAGGGAGTCCAACGTAGATAGTGCATCTATCCCTCAAAAATTTAAATAATGGTTCCAAAGTTGTAAGGATGCCATATAGGTTGACAACAAAGGAACCCGTATAGTCTTCTATAGCCACCTACGTGCGACTCCAAGTGGATTCTAATGTAGGGTGGAGGACTGCTATACGTTTTTGTCTCCAAACTCACTCACTATGTCGCTTTCCTGATATCAAGAGTGGTCACCTCCAAAGATAAGTCACATGCCAATCCACCCAACCAAGTCAAGATGTAGCGTCATAGGTAACTTAATCCTATAAGGGACACCAAAAGATGGAGCGTTGGAGCATATGGCGGACTTTAGATTGGGCGCACACTATTTGAAACAGAAGAGAAACAAGAAGAGGTTTTCAAAAATTGAATTTTTTTTTTTGAAGAAAATGTAAAATAAAATAAAGCACTTCGAATTACTTAAAAATCAGAAAAATAAAGTGGACAATAATCTCCCCGGCAATGGCGCCAAAAACTTGTTTGAGTTAAAATAATACCACAAGCGTACGGGTCAATTGTAGCTACGGGTTGAACACAATTAAAGTGTTAAATTAAACTAATGAAAATTAATGCATCCTAACTCATAAGCATCTAACAAAATTAAGGGATTAAATTGGCGTCCTAAAGTATAAGCATCTAACCTATCAAACTAATGCAAATTGAAAAAAATAAAAATGCAGCCACACATAATAACCACATAAAAAGAAATAAGGGAATAAAAGTGCATCCACAAACCACAACCATATAAAAAAAAATAAAAGAAATAGAGGAAGAAGAAGAAGAAGATAGAGAAAGATAGAGGACAGAGGAGAGGGAGAATGAGATTAAGGGTTTAGAGAATGAGATACCAAGAATGTGCTTGAACCGGATTGAACTTGCTTGCATGAATACTTGAATAAACTTACCATGGCTTCCTCTTCTAAATCTCCAAGTCTTGTCATCAACATAGGAACTTAGACTAGGAAGCTGTAAACTAAAGCTATTACAACCATTAAACTAGACTTATGAAATCAAAATTAAGAACTTGAAAGAACTAATCTTATGAAATCAAAACTAAAAACTAGAAAGCCAAAAATCACAATTTAGAAGGAAAAGAAGAGAAGAAATTTCACTAATTAATGAACAAACTTTACAAGAGAGATAGGGGGTATTTATAGGGGAAAGGGGAGAAGAAGAGAGAAAAGGAAAGAGGGGGAGGAGCTCCACGATTTTGGGCTGCCCTCCCTCTAAAAATCGTGGAGAGGAGAGAGAGTGTGAGAAAGGAATCCAAAAATTGGAGAAGATTCTCTTCTCCTTCCTTCTTTACAATGCCTTGGCTCCTAAGAAAAAGAAAAAAAATAGAAAGAAAAAAATACAAAAAATCCAAGCTACATAAACCTTCTATTTCTAGAAAAGTAAACTTTCAATTCTAACAAGTGCTTCCTTTTCTTTGTAGATATCTTCTCCAAGCAATGAGATCAAAGCATCTTTGACTTTTCAACCTTCCATAGGTGAGAGAATAGCTTTCAAAATAAAGCTCTCCCAAGTAGAATTCCAAAAGTACCCTTGAAAAGTTGGAGGAGAGAGAGAGAGTGATGACTAGGATTTCACTCAACCAAATAATAAAATCCCCAATGTGTCCTCTAAAAATCATGGGGCATTAAATGCAGCCCAATAAAAATTGTGGACAGTAGTGGGCCTTCAAAAATAATGGAATCTAGGGGTAGTGTGGGTTCCTCCATGTGGGTAGCAGTCCTTCTCTCTCTTCAAGAATCCAAAATTACCAAAACCGCCCTGTACTTGCAGTTGATTTCTACCATTGCTTAGAAATATCTTCTATAATATAAAAAATATCCTTGGGCAGCGGTAGAATGACTATGGGCTTGCACTACAGCTCCTTTCTGACCCATTATCCTTTCTTGGGCTGAAAAGAATAATCAACTATATGGTGCGCCAGACGAATGCGTACTTGCGTTCCGTCACGTCCAACTTGCTCCAAATTTAGTCCTCTTTACAGCTATGGAAAGAAAAATATTAACTTTACGTGTAACTTGGGACATGTAGCTCTCGATAGTTCAGAATAGCCCAAAATAGCCCAAAACCTGAAAAACACAAGAAAGCACCAAAGTAACTCTGTCCAATGTGGTAAAATGTATGCTTTATGCCCTAAGATTTCACACATAAATGTGCTCATCACTACGATTGACCCGTACGCTTGCGGTATTATTTTAACTCAAACACATATTATCGTTTTGCCATACTCTCACCTGTGGGGGACACTATAGTGGCAAGAAAATTGCTGCCAAGGCACTGCAGTCTGGTTTCTATTGGCCCACGTTATTTCGAGATGCACACTCCTTCTACAAGGCATGTGTGAGATGCCAACAAGTTGACAATCTATCTCGAAGTGATGAGATGCCCCTAAGCCCTATCATAGTGGTTGAGATTTTTGACGTTTGGGGTATCAATTTTATGGGCCTTTTTCCTGCCTCATTCGGCAATGAGTATATTCTTGTGGCAGTTGACTATGTTTTGAAATGGGTAGAAGCCAAGGCTATGAAGACCAATGACCACAAGGTGGTTATCTCTTTTATTCAGGAGTACTTAGCCGTTTTGGATTTCCCAGGGCCATCATTAGTGATGGTGGCTCTCATTTTTGACATTGGAGGGTAGGGGCTTTACTGAAGAAGTACTCTATTAACTATAAAGTGGCCACCCCTTATCATCCCCAGACATCTGGTCAGGTGGAGGTATCGAACCGAGAGATAAAATGGATATTGGAGAAGATAGTTAGACCGGACTGTAAGGACTGGTCTACTCGGCTGACTGATGCTTTGTGGGCTTACCAAACTGGATATAAAACTCCTATAGGTATGTCTCCATACCGATTAGTTTTTGGTAAGGCCTATCATCTTCCGGTTGAGTTGGAACATCGAGCATACTGGGCTATAAAGACATTTAATTTTGATATGACTCAGGCTGGTTCCACTCGCTGTCTCCAACTATCAGAATTGGAGGAGTTGCGTAATGATGCCTATGAGAGCTCACGCATCTATAAGGATCGAACTAAGGCGTTTCATGATAGATACATAGTTCAGAAGTCCTTTGAGCCTAATCAGCATGTTTGGCTCTTTAATTCTAAATTGCGTTTATTCCCAGGGAAATTGAGATCTCGGTGGGATGGGCCTTTTGTGGTTGTTTCTGTTGCCCCGCATGGTGCTATTGAGATCAAGAATCCACAGAACGGAAAAACTTTCAAGGTTAATGGTCAAAGACTAATACCGTATGTTGATGGCCTTGCTTTCTAACCCTGAAACTCTCGGGAAAGTAGTTCTTCAAGAAAACTTCCTTAAACTGCGCCCACGTGGGATTTGGGTGAGCCGCTTCCAAATTAGGCCTAGTTGCTTTCCACCATGCTTCGGCTTCATTTTACAACTAATAACCCTCACAAATAATCTTTTATGCATCCATGCACACAAGTACTTCAAATGCCTTTTCTAGGGCACTGATCCATCGTTCTGACTGCATTGCCTCAGAGGTTATTTTTGAAAATGCAGGCGGTTGAAGTTTCTTGAATCGCTCCATCACCTTGGCAGTGGAATTTTCCGCTAAGTGCTGAGGTATCGGTGGTGGAAATAGCACTGGTCGATTGGGAGGTAGTGTAGTGCGTTCATGCCTCATAGTTGCAAACTGTGTAGACATCTGACCATGCAACTCTTGTTGTTGTTGCATGGTTCGCATCATCGTGGTCATGAACGCAGTCACATCGTCGGTTGCCACACTTGGCTGAGGTGCTGCTACAGTAGTTTGTGCAGTCGTTGGTGCCTCTGATGAAGCAGCCAATGCCTCAGAGTTTTGAGCCTCAGTCCCATTGGGCAGCTCCACCTCCGACACAACTCTAGGTTGTTTACCTCTCTGACCCCCATGAGAACTTCTAGTGTTGAGCATTGTTGCTTATCTGAAAAGAGGAGCGAGTTCAATATTCCAATTCATCTATATGGATCAATAGTTGTTTCCTAGCTAGCAAATACAACCCAGTCCACAGTTCCAACGAGTATCATGAGTCATACCAGTAAGGTGGATTGTTAGATTCATTGTCTTGGTTTGTTAGATAATGTATTTCATTGATTGCTTGTGTTTTTCTGTCTTATGCATTTTATGTGTCAATATGCTATGCATGGCACTAATGAGAGATTTCAGATTTTTTTTTTTAATAACAACTTTTAAATAATTACTTGGCCTAGCAGGCAAACATCTCCAGCTTCTTCCCAGTCTCGAACTCTAGTGCCAGTAGAAATTCTATGTCAGTTATTACCTCTCCAGCTAGACTCAGAAAATGCTCTCGATCCTCGGGTCCACTAATGGCTGCGATATCCAAGTAAAAGTCCAGTCGATTCTCGGCTTGGGATAACACTAACCGTATCCGTCCCAGTCTCTCTCGTAAATGTCTAAGATAGATCATGATGCTGGGGTCTCTAGCCTCAGGTAAGGTAATATCTTTCACAATAAATGGTTCTAGGCATGAGGGCTTACTTAATTAAAAGAATTAAGTACACGACTACTAAAACTTAAATAATCAAAGATCAATGAAACAACTCTTGGGTTGGCTCGAGGTACCTTAGCGTCTAAGTGTTTCGATTGACTAGGAACCTTATTAAGTACTATTCTCAGCTATCCTAGGCCTAGGTTTGGATGAGATCTACACTTCCCACACGTACTACATACGCATTACAGCATACCTATGTAACTATGTCTGGTTTGCATAGCAGCAGTCCAGTTAGTTCGTACATTACAATAGGCAAGCATAAAGCATATTAGTAATACGCACCATATGCTGTAATTATACATACAAATATACTCTCAAATATTAAGTACACTAATTATTTATTTTAACCTGACCATATAGATTTTCCCTAATCCCAATGTGTTGCATTTGTAAAATTTTCACTCTCTTGAACTCAAGAAATCTAAGTTCTTAGGTCATCAATTATTTATTATTATATTTTATTAATATAATATTATTATTATTTAATAATAATAATATTTTGTTTTTATCAATCCTTGTTTTTTATATCCTATGGGGTTATTATGACCAAAACTAGGGTCCTCATGTGCAAATACTGCAATTCTACAAATTTACCATCACTGGGCGATGTCTCTAGGTGTTGCCACATTGCCCAGTGCCATCGCCCAAAGAATCAGGCGTAGGGTTTTTAAATCCGAGAATGGCCCACTTTGATTCCATTCTCTTCTAACCTCTTCTAAATACTTAGGGAATAGTCTTGGAGGGTAGTAGGGCCTATTTCGCACGAATTCTTCGCAATTTACGCGAGCTTACACGTGTCTCGGTAAGTTTCTTCTTCTCATTTACCTCTTTGATTACTTACTTTATTAAATCAGCTCCTAGATTAGGTCTTCTCTTTTCCTTGTCCTAACCTAACCACTTTTGTTATATATATATATATTTTTACTTCTTGTAGAAAATGTCTACAAGCCGCCGCACTACTCGGAAATCGGTAGCTCAAAAGAGGCTACGGGTCGAATCCGAGGAGTCTTCTTATTCTTCGATTCCACCATCATCTCCTAGGGAGGATTCATCTTCCGAGGAGCCAGATTTTGATCACCATCTTTTCTCCAAGTATGAGTACGCCAAGGAATGGAGAAATTTTGCTTCTGTAAAGATAGTAAATGGCCGGGTGGTACTAGTAGAGGACTTCCACAAATATGGCCTCTTTGCCAAGTTCAATGCCCTAGGCTGGGCATCGATTTTATCCCCTACCGAGCCTTGTTATCCCAACCTGGTTCGATATTTTTATTGTAACTTGATGCCATCCGGGGCACAAGATTTCACACTTTAGAGTAGGGTAAAGGGAGTGGATATCAGATTGACTACTACCCTATTGGCAGAGATTTTGGGTTTGCCTGACACCGGTGAGAGGGTTTACTATCTGCCTCGTATGGACATTTCCGATATGTTCTCTTTGAAGACTACGAGGACTGTATTCAGGGCTTTGACAGGTTCAGGGGACACTCCCAAATCAGAGACTGTCTACAAGCCTAGTGCTAGAGTGATCAGTAGGTGTGTAACCTACAATATTTACCCTAAGGGTGGAAACAAGGGCAGCATTTCTATAATGTAGGCGTATTCCACTTACTGTCTCTTAGGAGCTGGTCAGGGGGGGTCCAATCATCAACCTCCCTTATTTATTGCTTCAGATGATGCTTTATCATGCTTTGAACCTAGCCGATGGAAACCTTCCTTATTTTCGTTCCTTACCTTGGTCTTCCAATATTTTGGGGTTCCATTGGAGGACGAGTTCATTGACAGGGTCCGATCCAGACCTATCGGTAAGACATCTATCCTAAAGATGAAGGTGCCTGGGGAAGATCTAGTAGTGGATGAGGAGCAGGTGATGGCTGAGGATATGCAGCAGGGTGAGGGGCAGGGTGAGGGGCAGGGTGGTGATGCACAGGGTGAGGGTAAGATTGGAGAGGAGCTGGGAGACATTGGAGTAGACACTCAGGGCATGTACACAGAGGAGCAGGGGTTAGGTCCAGATGATCTCGAGGGCTTTGACACTCAGTTTACAGATTTACCCACTTACGAGATGATCGGCGCCACTAGCTCACAGATTCCCGGTCCTTCAGAGTGGTCTCAGATGATGGCACATTTCTAGAGCCTTGGTACTCAGCTCTCCAGCTTAGCGACTGGGGTGGATCAGGGCTTCACTTCCTTAGAGACGAGGGTGGGGTTTGTAGAGCAGTGTCTAGATTTTTGGGATAGATTCTACAGAGTTGACTCTCACCAGACACAGCCTCCGCCAAGCAACTTGCCTCCTACAGAGTAGTTCCTACAATACCGGACTTTCGTGCTACATGGTTTTGACTACTGTTATTTTCTTTATGCTTATGTACTTTTATTTCTTTATCTTCAGTTTATGTACTTATTGAATTGCAGTCATGCAATCAAACTTTTGTAACTATTTATGAGTTCAAAAAATTCTTGCATTTTACTTACTTACATCTACCTCCCCTGTGGTTTTTAATTCTTGCATGTTTTATTGTTTAAAGCTTATTAGTCCTAGTCTGTAGCCCATAATCGTAAGAAGAGCCTCACGCTCTGATACCAAACTCTGTCACACCCCAAACCACCCCTAGGAGGATTGGGTAGGTGACCCGAATTGCGTAACGATAATCCGCTAAATCCCACGGATCTAGAAGCAGTGCTTACGATCATGGAACCATATCCACATCTTAACCATAAGTAAGGTCAGAGTAATGTAGGGCGTCTACAATTTAAAAGTAAATGGAAGCTTAGCGATACGGGAAATGATGATAATATATACATATAAAGTTTTGTTTCATACATCCCCCGGGCACACACAATCCACAACAAAGAAACAAAAGCTGATAAGCACATACAAAAATATATACAGGATGAGCATTCTCAGCCCCAAAAAGAAAAACAAAGGTAAAAGCTACACAACCTAGTCAGAATGGGGATAACTCCAGAAAACCCAAAAGGAGTCCCCAGTTAAAACATCACATGCACGCTTCAATGGTCTTCATCCGTAATGACCATCAAGAACGTACGCAGAATCGGTATGACCTCCATCGGGGTCCACATGACCTCCGTCGGGGTCCACACCAACATCGTCATAACAACCAAAACTCTCCTCCTTGAGATAGCCCACCATGCCACAACGGCATCCACCTGCAGGATCATCTAAGAAGAGCATTGCATAACAAAGTGTGAGCCCCACTGAGCTCATGAGCAAATAACATCAATCATGCATGCATATGCAATCACAATTCACAAGTTATATGATTCTACATGATATGCAAGTCCAGATTTTTATTGTTAGCCACCTATCATTACAACTAAGTCGGGTCTGTGCAAATACAATCCCCAATACATGTATCCCTGGTGCAGGCTTCTAACCCCTTCCTGCAATACACCCATTGAGTTGTCGAAGAAGACTGGTCAGCCCCCGCATTAGTTCACCAAGGTCGGCCCGACCAGCCCTCTGTGATTAACCTGAGGAGACAACCGTTCTTCCCTCATTTTCTTTTCTGGCTTATAGCCCATATGCACCATTCCGGTGTTCTTTTATTCTTTTTTTTTTTTCACTTTCTGATAATTGCCCCACAGGTATCCAACACCTGAACCCCTGTTGGCAAGGGTTCGTGGTACGGGTGATGAAACTCTAGCCCCATGTCTACATGGCATCGTATGAGTCAAGTGGTGTCAACCGTATCCTATAATACGGGCTACCACAGGCCCCATTTCTAAGTCGAGTATGACATCTAATCTAACAATCACAATCATCATATAGAATTCGTAGTGTTGATCAACAACAGATACTATGAAGTGATTTGAGTAACTTGAATTATAAGTAAATAACACAACAACCATGATTCAATTATTAATAGCCGGCATCAGATCATGATTACATTTGCACATACGATAGTATCATTCACTCACCAGTACGTGGCTCCAGGTACTCAGCCACAAATTCAGTTCCAGCAGTTGTCAGGTTGTTGTCCCCGAGCACAGGATCAAGTCCTAGATGTAACTCAAAAGTTGCCATGTTAAGTTATCAGTCTATCATTAGAAGTCCTAGGGTTTCCCTAATCTTACTGGGTTGACCCGAGATTCAATTGGTTCACTCTTGGAATCACTGAGCCTCACACCAGGCCTTAGGTCATGTTCCGGTGCATGGGCCAGTGTTAGGGCACAGGGGTAAATTGGTCATTTGAATATGTCAGCATCTGCCACTAGGTCAAAACATGGTCATAGTGTTGTCCACAGCTTGTGTATGCTGTAGGACCAAGCACAGCAGTGATTCAATCACCAACGGGGCCCACTAGGGTTCCGAATCATTTCCAAATAAGGACAGATGTGAGGAAGGGCTTTTTGGTAATTTCTAGCTTTCCCACAGTGTCCAGGGGGTAAGTGGGTGAAATCCCCCAGGTCTGTCCATCATTCCAGCCAAATTCCCTTCACTGGGTGTTGGTTCTGGGCGATGTCTGCATCACCCACTGGTTGTAGAATTGATACAGGCTGAGTTTCCAAGGCTGGGCTTGCATGGTTGGGCTCACACCTGATCCTCTACATGTTTAGGGATTTAGGTAGCCCTAGTAATGGTCTACATCATGGTCCAATTGGTATCTCCATCAGGGTTCCAGTCAGGCTGCCTGTGGCTGCCCAAGTAACCCAGATGAATAGTGTTCAGGGTTTTGGTTAGGCTTGGCATTCAGTTCCAGCCTTGTACAGAGCTGAAATCACCTGAAACAAGGGGGATTGAGGCTGTACCCATCTAGGGTTAGGGCTATATAGCCTTAGCCAGCTCCTAGGGTTCCAAAAACACTGGCCAATAGGCTATCTGGCAGTACAGGTGGGCACATCCAGATTTCAACCATGGCAGCAGCATAAGTGCCCAATGAAAGGTGAGAAAAATCACAGATCTCCCATGCTCTATGCATGCATGGCAGATCTGGAGCCAGACTGGGCAAACCCTAGCTAGTCTGGGCTGCCCAAGGAGCAAAACACAGTGAAAACAAGAGAGGGATAGGGAACAGTAGCATATAGGAGTATTTTATACCTGCACAAGACTGGGAGAACTCGGATCCAAGCTAGTTGCAGGGCTGCAGCAGGTCCTCCTCCCTTCATCTTCCTTCTTCCCTCTTCTTCTCCTTCTCTTCCTCTCCTTTTTCCTCTCTTTCTCTCCTTCGGATTCAACAGAGAACAAGAGCTCTAAATGAGCTCAGGTCATGCCTATTTATAGGCCTAAGACCACTAAGGTCTATTTGGCCCAAAGTCCCCTTTTTAAAACTCAGTTTTTAAATTGATTCTGACTGATTCTGGGCTCACTGGTGGGGTCCACACTGAACCAGGGGTATGAGGTGGTCCCTTAGACTCCCCTCTATCAGTGGAGGGTTCCCATGTCCATGTTGGGCGGTCCTCATAGTTAAAATAATAAAAAATAATCAAAATCAGCCACTGGGCGATGTCATTGGGTCTTGCTGCATCGCCTAGTGCCATCGCCTAGAGAATTCCAGCAAGTTGAAATTCAATGGGGCTTGCACTGGGGTTTGACCCTTGATCAGGGTATTGTCCCCTCATGCCACCTAGGGACTTTTACATGATTTTTCAGAAGTGGGTCCGACCATTATAAGGAGGAGAGAGATTACCTGGGATCCAAACCATATATCAAGCTTTGAGTTGCATAGTTGCAGGGGTCTGCTATACATCTTCTAACAGGTATATAGGGAAACCTGTTCAAGGTATTCTCATTGATCTCATTGAGTGGAGTGATGCTCCACAGTGATCCTGGTGGCCTGGCCAGGGGTTCCTGTTCTTGAACCAAAATTCCAACTTGTCAGGGGCAGGGTTTGACAGCAACTACTTCATCTTGACCTATTTGGACCAATACAAACCACTAGCCTGGGAGGAAAGAAATATACTTTCGTTATTGTAGATGACTACTCCTGTTTCACTTGGACCCTTTTCCTCAAGCATAAGAATGATGCATTTGAGGAGTTTGTAGCTATTTGCAAGAGAATACAGAATCAAAAGGGTTACTTGATCACTTCCATAAAAAGTGATCATGGTGATGAATTTGGTGAGTTTTGTCAAAAAATAAGGCATAACTCGTTTGAGGTAACTCTAAACCCCTTGGTACCACTTTTACTTTACATAAGTTGGTTGAGTTCTCTTGCTCGGAATCAAGAGTAGGTTGAGTCCTCTTACTCATTAAATCAAGATTAGTTGTTGAGTCCTCTTGCTCTTTATTTCAAGATTTGTTCAAGTCCTCTTGCTTTTACTTAAGATTCGAATTAGTGAAATTCTCTCTAAGGTGAGAGGAGTGGATGTAGGCAAGTGTTGGCCGAAACACTATAAATCTCTTGTGTCACTCTTTGATTTATTTATTTATTCATTGCTTGTCTTTACATTGGTAACTTGGTTATTTCCGTATAAGTTTTTTTAATTTCCCTACCTTCACCTATTCACCCCCCTCTAGGTGATTTCACATCTAGGGCTACACCAATGGGTCCTAGGCCCTAACCCTAGGTGGCGACTCCATTTCATTTTATTATATGACCCCCATCCCCTGATAAATTGACACCATACCCTTAAGAAGACCCATTCCTTCTCCCTCCAACCGAGGAGCACAACTACCAAAACCTGCTCCGTGCACCAATCAATGCCCCAGGGTGAAAGAAAAACAAACGGATCCTCACAGTACCAGCGGTAAGAGGATCCACATCTCCATGATGTGGTACCTCAGGGATTTGTCGAAGGTAAAGAAATTTGACTGGGATGGAGCAAGCTACGCTCATATACTGAGGACGTTGGATTCCTTGGCCATGCGGCGCACCCAGTGTGTTGGCGGTACTTGCTTCGTATCAGAGGTAATCCGTTGTTCCTTTCTTTTATTTTGAATTGTAGCCGTTGCTTGTATTGATGTTTGTTATCTTGATTGCAGTGCTAGTGATATAACCATTTGGGGGTGCGGGTTCCCCGATTGATAACTAGGGCCAACTCCTTCTTTACTAGGGCTGGGATGTGGTTGTCTGATAACACCCGTCCTTAGGAGGGGAAGGTACCAGTGTCGGTGGTGAGGGAGATGCTAGACCGACTCTCCCCTCAAGAGGTAAAATTTTCTCTTTTGCTTGTATTTTCCATTTTTCTTTTGATTTTGGCTTTGACTCTGACTTGGATGACCTATATTGACAGGTTGTATGGCAACCTTTCGAGTCTCCTGATCTGGGCATGCAGGCTCAGCTAGAAGTTGTTAGGAGGCTTGTGCCACAGCGCATGGTCTGTGCCAGGCCATCTAGTTATGCCTGGTATTTGAGGGATCGGGCCTATAGGAAATGGCTTAGTATCAAGAGGCCTTATATTCCCATGAGGCCTCCTCACTTCGTGCTTAAACCAAAGAGACTCTCCAAGAAGGAGATGAACTGGTTCATGAAGGGCATCGATGGTTGACCCTTCATTGAGCCTAACTCGTGGGGTCGTTACCACAGGTATAGGGTGAAGGAACTGATGTGTGTATGGCTCACTCCTTTGGGTCCCCGGGTAAGCTTTGAACTAATTTGATTCTTATCTTTCTATTTTTTTCTTGGTTACTGTTGTGCAAAGAATTCTGCCAGAGAGATATTCTCCGTGAGCAGAACTATTACTCTAACATAGAACTTAGCGAAATAAGGAAAATCGGAATAGACACTATGAAACAATAGAATTTCTTTATTGATGATTGAACTTGGATTACATGAGGGGAAGGACCCCTTATTTATAATATTTGGGGAGGGTCTATAGCCATCCTACCTCTTTGGATATTTCCTTTTTTGGGGAGTACAGATTTAGGAAACTCTCAACCTAACTACCATCCTCCCTAAATCTTGGGATCTAGCAATTCTTGGAGCACGTGGGTGCTTTGCTTGGTCACATAACTGCCTTAGTGGGCCTGCCCCTATAACCATCATAAGCGTAGTTCTTCCTAGGCGTGCTTTTGAACCAATCCTACGTGCGGTCCAAGATTAACCACGTGTAGGGTTTTTTTTTTTTTTTTTTTTTCCGATAAGTAAGGATATGTCCATTCAATTGGAGCACTAAGCTGCTATGTTGTCCTTATAATAATAGGCGCTAAGCGCTAGGCCTTTTTTTGTTTTCCTTTTGCGAGAAGCAAAATTTTTTTATGTCTTAATTTGTGGTTCTACTTGAAATAAATTGATTATAACTTGGCTATGCTTGATCGATTCTTGGCATGAAGCATTTTAATTCCACTTGCAACTAAACGAAACCAAGTTTTAATTTAATTTCACTTCCCTTTTCTTCCCTTCCCTTCCCTTTCCTTTAAAATCCTTCCAACTAGATGAGCCTAAATGGAAAGATGATCTCTCGATTTGGATCTTAGCCCCACGTGTAAGGTATAGGGAGTATATACATTTATCCTCGGCATCCTGCGTGGTATCGTGTGGAGCTTGGGTGATATGTTGATGACGCTAATGACTTACGGATCAAACTCTTTGTCCTCGCTTTTCCTTTAGGATATTTTTGTCTTCTACAGATTTTTATAATCGTGCCGCCATTAGCCACTATTTGAGCGTGAGAGCGAAATATCTTTCATTTTTTACGCTTTTTGAGAAGTGATTGATGGGACGCCATAAAGTTTAAATTTAAATTTTCTTTACTTTCCCAATGTTCTTTGATAAAGGCAGTCTTTTCCTCTTCTTGAGATCTGGGCCGTTCGCAAGGATTTGAATGGTGGGGATTTTTATGAGGGGTAAGTTGAGGTCCCAAAGGGTATAAAATGTTCCGTCTTCCCTCTCTTTTTCTTCGTTGATCATCCTCGAGTTTCTCTGCTAAAGATATTTCTTGATAGCTTCTGCAGTTGCTTCGTTCATTGCTTCCCTTTTTCCTCAACTGTATCTTTCTCGTCCCAAGTAAGTTCTTTTCACTTTTTCCTTTCCATTAAACTACCTTTTCTTTTTATTTATCTTTGGGAAATGGGGAAGTCTAAGAAAAGTTCAACCTCGAAATTGAATCTGAAAGTAGAATCCCTGTTAGAGGAGGGGGAGAAGTTGTATCATGGAGTTGTTCTGGAAGGATCCCGAGGGGCTTCATCCCGGTCGTCCTTAACAGAGACTGCAAGTTCTAGGGTTCCCATATTGATTCCCAGGAATTCCTCTGGGGCATTTGCCAGTAGGTCTAGTCTTTCCTCCAAGAAATTGTTGTTGCTTGTTGTTTTTTTTTTTTTTTTGTGTGTGTGTGTGTGGAGGTGTAAGCTTGTGTCATTGAGATTTGTAATGAAGGATATCCATGATTCACTTACTTTTCGCATTCTCATGTATCGCGCTGGTTGATGCTTTGGAGCGAGAGAAGGAACTTCAATCTAGGATAACATCTTATGTGAAGGCCAATGACGTGTTGAGAAGACACTATCATCGTTTGAAGGATGAGATTGATTACCTTAAATCTCTCGAGCATTGGGAGGAAGATCAACTGAGCAGGCTTGAGTTCGCCCGTGATATTGTTGACAACGTCATTGATTATCTTTGGGCTGAGAGGTATGCCGCAGCTAATCTGACCATTGAGCACGTGATTCAGTCGCTGGTCTTCAAGTATTTTTGCGAGGATAGAGCCTTAGAAGGTGCCCAACGCTTATATAACAGGATAAATGAGGTTGTCCCCCATTTTAAATGGGGGAAGATTTGGTTAGGTTTTGATCCACGTATTCCTGTAAGGGAAGTTGTATTAGATCGGATTTCACTTTTGGTCCCTTCTTGCCTCCTTCTTAGGGTGTGCCTGGACCCTTGCCCCTTAATCCTCCTCGTCCTGAGCTCAAATATTTATGAATACTCAGTGTTTCTTGGACAGCAGTTATTGTATCGCTTGTATAGAATGATAATTTTCCGAGCATAAGGTTTTAAGGTTCACCTCAGTTGGTGTTTCTTATTTTGTACTATTCTATCCAACACTTTTCTTTGTATTTATGATGTTTGCTCTTCTGCATGACATTATGCCCGTTATGACGCAAATCCCTTCCACAGAGATTTTTTGTAGATTTCCTAGGCAAACATTTATTACCTCCATCTTGACCGTCGCTTGGGTTAACTCGCCATTAATGGAACTGATGTAGAAGCCAAATCGTTACCTCTATATTCGTACCCTTTGGCCTTTATGGAATAGCTCTGGATGAATAGGGTTTGTACACGTGGCAGTGGATGTTACTTCACTTTAATTTGAGTAGTTGGGCCTTGATATGCTCTTTCGAATGCGAACTGACACATGGCCCTTTAAATAGTGCTTACATCCTTTATTCCTTATGTTCTTGTCTCTTCTGATTTCATGGGTTCCTTACACTTATCACCCTTCTATTCCCTTATAAAAGTTCTAAGCTTTCTTTGGCGCTTTAGGCACCGGCGTCTTCATAGATACAGAGGCTGCAAATTTCTGAAGGTGTGCCCGCTTCATGATACTTCTTTCGGCTTCAATCTTCAATCGACATGGGCCCTCACAGCTTCGATCCTCAATCGACACGCAGTGTCCTTTGGGTTTCTTAGCTTTGGGGCTTTCTCTGCGTGTAGTGTGCCCTCGCCAGCCCTTGGAGTGGGAACATTACATCAGAGAAATTGAGAGTCTTAAGGGGGAAATTTCCTGACGGCCCTAACCTCTTAAGGATTCGAGGTGTGATGTTTTGGCATTAGCAGTACGCTGGAGGACCTAAACCAACGTTATGCTCGTGCTCTTCATGCTCCTCGTCTCTTGTGGAAATAGGGGAGTGGCAACAGGGCTATTTTGGTGCTTTGCGGGAGTTTCCAAATGTGTCCTGATGGTGAATCCCATTTGGCAAAACTGTCCCCTCTTGACATCTCAGGGTTATTTGGAACAGGTGGAACTGCCTCATAAATGTTTGGGTTGATCTCCATCTATCCGATGTTGTTGTTATGGCTACACCTGTTTCATACCCTTCGGTCCCTGGTGGTACCTACCACATTCACAGTCCCATTCGGGACGATCAAAACAAGGTAGATCAAGCTTGCGGTTTAGGCGCACCTGTAGTTTGCCTCGTTTTCTCCTTTGTGAAGTTGAATCGGGAGCAGAGCATATTCGATCATAAATGGAACATGGACCCGAGCATATTCGATCATAAATGGAACATGGAATTATTTCAACTTTGAATGTTGTACTATCCCATGTACTTATACTAAATATCAATAAAAGATCTTCTTTATCTGAGCATCCTTCATTTGTGCTTCTTCTGATGAACTCTTGCTCTTTATTCTTCTTTTACTTTGCCAACGCGTTCGGATAAGCATCATGTTGATTGGGGAAATGCCCCTATGGTGCACCTCTCCATTATGGTTGGATGACCATCATCTTGATTGGGGTAACGCCCCTATGGTGCAACTCACCATTATAGTCGGATGTCCATCATCTTGATTGGGGAAACGCCCCTATGGTGCAACTCACCATTATGGTCGGATGACCATCGTCTTGATTGGGGAAACGCCCCTATGGTGCAACTCATCATCATGGTCGGATGACCATCATCTTGATTGGAGAAACGCCCTTATGGTGCAACTCACCATTATGGTCGAATGACTATCGTCTTGATTGGGGAAATGCCCCTATGGTGCAACTCACCATTATGGTCGGATGACCATTGGCTTGGTTGGGGAAACACCCCTATGGTGTAAAAACCATTATGGTCGGATGACCATCGGCTTGATTGAGGAAACACCCCTATGGTGTAATTCACCATTATGGTCGAATGACCATCGACTTGATTGGGGAAACGTCCCTATGGTGCAATTCACCATTATGGTAACTGTTGGCACATTATTAGCAACAGAGATAATCATGTAGGGAAAGAATAATTGCAAGAACAGAACATTTGCCCTTAATTGTTTGATCAACTGAGGATACCATTATTGGTCGTAGCCTAACATTTCCAATAAAGAAAACCTTGCTTTAATCAACTGAAAATCAAAATTGAATAACCTGACCTTATTGGTAGAATTTTCACAAATTTTCTGCATTCTATGAGCGTGGTATGGATACACCCTCTAGAGTCTCCAATGAAAGGCCCCTGGCGCCACTTGTTTGGAGATTCTGTATGGTCCTTCCCAGTTGGGTGCTAACTTTCCTATAGACCTCGGATCTGAGCTTCTAACTTACGTAAGACAAATTCTCCTCGGTGAAATCTTTTGACTTTTAGCTTAGAATTGTAATGATGTGCTGTGCGCTGCTGATGAGCTGCGTTTTTTATCCTAGCTATTTCTCTAATTTCTTCCAGTAGATCCAGGTTTACCTTTAATTCTTCATCATTGACTTCTGGGTTGTAGAGTTGTACCCCCAAGGATGTTTCTCCTATCTCTATAGGAATTACCGCCTCCGTTCCATATGCCAACAAAAAAGGCATTTCACCAGTCACCAACCTTGTTGTTGTTCTATATGCCCATAAAATATTAGGCAATTCTTCCACCCATAATCCCTTGGTTGTTTCCAGCTTCTTCTTAATTCCATCAAGTAGAATTTTATTCATCGCCTCTGCTAGTCCATTGGATTGGGGGTGAGCAACTGAGGTCTTCCTTAGTTGGATTCCATACTGATCACTAAACGCTTTGAATTTTTGCTCAAACTATTTTCCATTGTCAGTGATGAGAGTTCTCGATATTTCGTTTCTATAAATTACCAAGTGAAGAAAGAATTTCCATACCTTTGCCATAGAGATTACTATCAAAGCTTCTACCTCTATCCATTTGGTGAAATAGTCCACGGCCACGACTATAAACTGTCTACCTCCTGATGCTTTGGGAAATGGTCCCAGTATATCCATGCCCCATTGCATAAAAGGTAATGGACTTGAAATTGAGGTGAGTTTTGTTGCAGGTTGGCGAGTGATAGGCGCAAACTTTTGACACTTCGGGCATTTGCAGACAAAACTCATTGCTTCTTTGCGGAGATAGGGCCAAAAATATCCTTATCTGATGACTTTGTGAGCGACTGCGATGCCCCCCAAGTGTTGTCCACAAATGCCCTCATGTATTTCTTGCGGAACATATCCTACCTTGGTTGGTCGGAGACATTTTAGGTAAGGCATAGCAAAGGCCTTCCTATAGAGAATTCCTCCTATTATGGTATAATGTGCTACCCTCATTCTTATTTTACATGCTTCCTCTCTGTCGTTGGATAATGTGCCCCTTTGGAGATAGTTCACAATAGGATCCATCCAACAGGGTTCCATCTCAATTGGTAGTATCTCTTCTAGCTGTTCTATGCTTGGATAACCGAGGACATCTATGTAGACAGTTCGGCCTAAGTCTTGAAAATTTGAGGTGGCCAACCTTTAAAGGGCATCTGTTAACGCGTTCTGTACTTGGGGCACTAGGAGTATCTCGAAGTGGCCAAATGTGGCAATCAGGTCATGCACTTTGCTTAGGTATGTGCCATGCACGGTTCCTTTGCCTCATATTCCCCTTTGACCTAATTGACTATCAGCTACGAGTCACTGTGCATGGCAATGTTTCTTACCATCAGACTTTGTGCCAATTTCAATCCGGCGATTAGGGCCTCATACTCCACCCCATTGTTGGTTGTTTAGAACTCAAATCTTAGCACATACTGTACTAAGAACCCTCCTGGGCTTGTTAATATCAGTCCTGTACTGCAACCATGGGCGTTAGATGAACGGTCCACAAATAGCGTCTAGTGCTCTACTAATTCTTCAGGCTCCTCAGTTGAGGGAACCTCTTCTTCGGGTAGTGTTCATTCCACGATGAAATCTACTAGGGCTTATGCTTTAATAGCAATTCGGTGCTTGTATTGGATGTTGAATTCACCCAACTCTACTAACCATGCTACTAACCTTCCCGAGTGGTCGGGTTTGGCCAATATCTTCTTCAGAGGTTGGTGGGTGACTACTTCAATAGTGTAGGCTTGGAAGTAAGGTCTCAACTTTTGGGCTACTGTCACTAACGTATAAGCGCATTTCTCCACATTGCTATATTTGGTTTCTGTGTCTAGAAGCACCTTGCTGATGTTGTAAATTAGTTTCTAGACTCGCCCATCTCCTCGAGTCAGCACGG
The DNA here is from genome assembly GCF_018873765.1 of Telopea speciosissima. NCBI lineage: Eukaryota > Viridiplantae > Streptophyta > Magnoliopsida > Proteales > Proteaceae > Telopea > Telopea speciosissima. The sequence continues at coordinate 32,434,774 of NC_057920.1, read as the reverse complement.
CGCTAACCGCCACAGAGGTGATAGCCAAGTATAGATGTAATGTGTCCCCAGGTTCAGGCTTAGTCAAGAGGGGTGGCTGTGCCAAGTATCTTTTCAACTCCGTGAACGTGACCTGGCATTCTTCCGTCCATTCAAAGGTGAGCTTGGTTCCTTTAGCCTCTCTCTCTCTTGCTTGGTTCTTTAAAGCTTTGAAGAAAGGTAAGCAGCGATCTCCCGAGGTTGAAATAAATCTTCCTAGTGCTGCTATTCTCCCGGTGAGTTCTTGTAGTTCCTTAACTCTCCTAGGTGGGCGCATCTCCAGTATGACTTTTATCTGCATAGGATTTGCTTCTATTCCTCTTATTGAGACCATAAAACTAAGGAATTTTCCTGAGGTGACGCCGAAGGCGCACTTGGCTGGATTCAGCTTCATCTTACTTTTTCTTAAGACTTGAAATGCCTCGTTCAGATCTCTAATATGGTCACTTGCCTTTAGACTTTTTACCAGCGTATCATCTACATATACCTCCATATTCTATCCTATCTGGTGCTTGAAAATGTGATTCACCAAATCGCTGGTAAGAAGCCCCAGCATTCTTCAAGTTGAAGGGCATACGGGTATAATAGTATGTATCCCTCCCCACGATGAAGGAGGTCTTCAAAATATTAGGTTCATACATCCTGATTTGATTATAACCTAAGTAGGCGTCCATGAAACTCAACATCTCATGTCCTGCCGTTGCATCTATTAGAAAATCAATGTGAGGCAAAGGATAATAGTCCTTAGGGCAAGCTTTATTCAAATCAGTAAAATCAATACACATTCTCCACTTCCCATTACGTTTGGGAACCATTACAACAACCATTCTGGGTAGATGGCCTCTTCAATAAAACCAGCCTCTAGTAACTTGGTTACTTCCTCAATTACTTTTTCCTGTCGCTCAGGGGCAAAGGTTCTTTTCTTCTGGAATACCGGCTTGGTAGTGGGATACACACTGAGTTTACGCTCAGCTAGCTTGCGGTCTACACCAGGCATGTCAGTTGCGGACCACGCAAACACATCTGCATTTGCCCCTTAAGAAGTTTATGAGGGCAATTCTTCTCTCCCTACTTAACCCTGTACCTATCTGCATGGTACGTTTTGCATCTCCTTCAACAATCTCTACAGGGACTAGATCCTCCGCAGGTTCGTTCCTTTCTTGTTCGACGACATCCCGATTGTCGTCCAAATTGATCAAGAGCATTTATGGCTCCTTTCCTTTAGCACACAAGTATCCTTCATAGCATCTACGGATGGCTATCTGACTCCCCTAACACTCTCCTATCCCATGGTCAGTTGGGAACTTCATCATTAGGTGTGGAGTAGAAACCACCACCTGTACTGTGTTGAGTCCTAGCCGGCCCAATATTCCATTATGCGAGGAATTTACTTTCACCACCAGAAAGTTCATCTTAACCGTTGCCAGCTTAGGCTCCATTCCCACTGTCACGAGCAACTCAATTGACCCTTTGACCTGAATAGGAGCCCTATTGAATCCGTACAAGGGGGATTCTACTCTCTTTAGCATCTCAGGTTTTAAAAGCATTTTCTTGAAGGCATCATAGTATAAGATGTCAACCGAACTCCCGCTGTCCACAAGGATTCTTCCTACCACATAGTTGGCGATGAACATCTTGATCACCAGTGCATCGTCATGAGAAAATTGGATGTTAGCTAAATCTTCATCAGAAAAGGTTATGGGCTGATCCATCCTCCTTCTTTTATCTGATACCTCGGTTTGAAACACATTCTGAGCATGATGTTTTCTAGAGTTAGAAGTTTCTCCCCCATGCCCGTTCCTCCATAAATGGTGGTTATCTCTCTCAAAGGTGCATTCTCAGCATGGGGCTTACCTTGAGGTTGTTCTTCCTTATTGGCCTTGGCTGGGGATCTTGGTCTTTCCTTAGGCTCCCGAGCACGGTAATCTGGTCTTCTGTCATTTCCTTCCTTCTTGACAAACCTTCCCAGGCGTCCCCTTTGAATAAAGGCCTCAATCTCATCCTTCAATTGTCGGCATTCTTTGGTGTCATGGCCATGGTCCTGGTGAAACCGGCAATATTTATTCTTATTACGTTCATGTGCTGGCTTCACCATCTTGGCAGGCCAGCGCAAGGTCACCTGGTCTTTTATCTCATTCAGGATATGAGCTCGGGTATAAGTAAGGGCTGTATAGATTGGTTCTAACTCTGTTTTGGGAACCCAGGCTTTTCTTTCATCTTTCTTTCTTCTACTATCTTTGTCATCTCGGCTGCACTTTAAACCAGCCTCACGGACTGACTCGTCCTTCTTTTCTTGGAGCTTCTTCTCGGATTTGTCTTCCTTCTCCGCCGCAAGAACCTCGACCAAATTGATATATTTCTCACAGCATGAGAATAGCTCATACATATCTCCTGGCTCATCCATGATCAAAGATTTCTTTAGTTCTACATCTCGGATGCCGCTACGCAGTGCTTAGAATTTCACCATCTGGTCCAAGTTTTGAACCACCAATGCCTCTTTATTGAATCTTGTAAGAAAGACTCTGATAGATTCATCAGGGCGTTGCTTTATGGCCAAAAGATTAGTAGCTGTCTTCTTATGCACTCTGCTGCTTACGAAGTGAGCCAAGAAAGCCCACCCGAGGTCAGTAAAATTGGAGAGGGAGCGCAGGGGTAGTCGTGAGAACCATTGTCATGCTGCTCCCTTCAAAGTAGAAGGGAAAGCTCTGCACATGTTAGCGTCGGAGGTGCCCTGGAAGAATAGTAAAGATTTGAAGATTTCTAGGTGATCTTCTGGATCTGTGGTGCCTGTATATTGCTCTATGGTCGGCATCTTAAACTCCTTTGGGAGAGGTTCAAATCACACTTCATCGGTGAACGCCAGATCTGTGGTGAAGTGAAAGTTATGATTAGAGGCTTGGTTCCTTCCCCGTATGACTTCTTGAATCTGATCTTGGAGTTCCAAGACCTTTTCATTCAGGGCCTGCTCAACTTTGGTCATCTGTGAGTCTTAATTCTTGGCGCTCCGCTACACTTCCTTGTTTTTCCGTCGGGTGTTGTTTGCGTTGCTGTGGTTCTCACTATGCCCTAGAGAGGGAGATCTTTCCCTGTCTTGAGGCGGAGGCGGGGGTATTGGGATCCCCTACAAAAGATCGGCATCTCCATCATCTGCTCCATCTTGTCTTCCCAGCGGGTCTGCATCGCATCGAACTGTTCCATCGTCACATACCATGGTGGATCTCTTGGAAGTCCTGAATGAGACCCCTCATAGAGCGATAGCTCTTGGCCCTCCAGGATAGGATCCTCAATTCTCCGCTGTGAACCGACGGGATGAGGCAGAGCTTCCTCCTGAATAGCTGCAAGGGGAGCCGGAGGAGCAAGTGCTACTGCTGCGGTGGTGGCGGCTCTGGTTGTTCTAGACTGATTTCTAGTGTCGATCATGGTGGTATCTTCGCAGGTCTTTTTCTCGATTCCCACAGACGGTGCCAAACTGTTGTGCAAAGAATTCTGTCGGAGAGATATTCTCCGTGAACACAACTATTACTCTAACATAGAACTTACCAAAATTAGGAAAATCGAAATAGACACTATGAAACAATAGAATTTCTTTATTGATGATTGAACTTGGATTACATGAGGGGAAGGACCCCTTATTTATAATATTTGGGGAGGATCTATAGCCATCCTACCTCTTTGGATATTTCCTTTTTTGGGGAGTACAGATTTAGGAAACTCCCAACCTAACTACCATCCTCCCTAAATCTCGGGATCTGGTGATTCTTGGAGCACGTGGGTGCTTTGCTTGGTTACATAACCGCTTTAGTGGGCCTACCCCCATAGCCGTCATAAGTGTGGTTCTTCCTAGGCACGCTTCTGAACCAATCCTATGTGCTGTCCAAGATTGACCACGTGTAGGGTTAAGATTAATGCACAGAATGTGGTGTATCAGTTACTAACTGTTTCTTTTGTGCTTAGGCTCCGAACGGCATTGAGCCTTATGAGGTTGGGGAGACCACTGCTGTTGCTGGCTCTCGTGAGGTCACATCATTCGAATCCGCTCCTGGGGTTGTACCTCCTCTCGCTAGCGATATTGGTGCTAGGTCATCGTCGATACCTTTGTGTTCTCACAAGGTACCCAACGCTTTCTTCCCAGTGCCTGGGTGGTACCTCATATGTCAAGGCAGTGAGGTGCCTATCCCTCATCCTTCTTATGTGGCTAGCTTTCCATGTGGCTTTGACTTTGTAAGTGCCTTGTTCCTTCTCATGATTTGTATTTCTCTTCTTTTGGTAATGGCTGACCATCATTGTTGGTGTAGGTCCCTAGTTATAGGTACGATGACCTATTGAGGATGGTTGCCGGCTTGAAGGAAATGGCTGCTGGCTTGAAAGAACTAGTTGCTTCGCAGAGCAAGAGGATCCTTAAGTTGGTAAGTAGCGGTTCTTATTGCGCTGGTACCTGCATGGTTAGTATATAAATTTGAAATATATGGATGCTAATGCTAGTTATGTAATGCAAGAGGGTGACATTCTGGGGTACGAGGCGACTACCAATCAGCTCCAAAAGGAAAGAGATGAGGCTCTAGTTGCTCAGGCTGCCCCAGCTTCAGAGGCTTATGTGCTTGACCCTCCGGCCATTCAAATTGATGATCCCATCGATGGCTAGGACGCGTGGGTGGGTGATGAGTAAGAAAGGAATGGAGCGAGAGTGAGGACGAGGAGGGTGATGAGGAGTGGTCTGGCGAGGATGAGGATGATGTTAATAGAGGATAGTAGTTAGGTCCTGTCACTTTTGTTTTATTATTATTTTTTGAAAGTATACGGATGAATGGAAGGATGAACAATTTCGGGCCTTCGAGCCCTGTAAATATTTTGAATGATTTTGATCCATTTTTTAGGATTTTTAATCAATAGTGTGGTTGGATAGGTCAAAATAAGGTACATGGATGTGAATGTGATGTGGGATGGTCTGTCATGACTCTAGGTTTTAGGGTGATGTGCTGGGATGGCAGAGACCCACTGGTTCATTGCGAACTGCCCAGAAGTGCATGAAGTTGTCATAAACTGTGAAATTACAGTATCGAATTTGAACAACTATCGATCAACATTGAAAATGCTTCCCTCGACATCGAGTTTGGTTGTGTAATTGTTGAGTAACATTAATTGACTGTCGAATCAAATTAGATAGTAAAAATGCACTGCTCGACAATGAACCAACTAAGCTCGATATCGAAGTGGATTCCTCGATAGGGTCTCGATGTCGATGGTGACGTGGTTCGTTGTCGAATTGGGGTCTCTCAGTGTCGACTCCGTGTTTCCAATTTCGATTTGTTTCCTTTTTGGAATGCCCAGTTGCGAGATTTTTTGATTTCCCTTCCCTTATTAAGCCCTTGCTTATCCTAGGGGCTATTTCAAGGGACTTGGGGAGTGTAGACTTGTTCTCCTTGCTCCTGGGGTACTTGCTTGGGATTTTCTTCTTCCTCCCTCTCTATTTTTCTATTTTTCTTCATTCAATGGACAAGGCCTTGAGTTCATGGATGGATTCCATGCTGAGAGATGATCGTAATGCCTTGGGGAGAGTACATCTCCAACCTTTGATGGGTTTGAAGAACATGACGCTTGCATGGGACTTGCTTTAAGGTTTTTCTCGCTATTGGATCCCTAAAGTACACGGGTTTTGATTTAGAACGGCCGAGGTATGTCCAATTTATGAAAAATTTCATGTGTGCTTTCTCTCTCCTTGTTATGGTGCTATGGTACGTCCTCTTCTGAAGGATGACTATTCCAAAGACATCATGTCCTTCTTGGATTAGAGAGAGGACGTCTTCCCCACTTTATGCATGGTCACCGTATTAATGGTCAAGGGATTAGCTCCATAGAGCTAGTGAGAGAGAAAAGGGGATGCCCAAACACACATAGTCACAAATAGTCCATGATGCATGCAAATGTTAGTACATTTTCCACCTAACACACAATCTAGGTCAATAGGCATATGCTATTGTAATAACTTGGGAGACACTGTGGGTCACTTAACTTATCACCACAGGCTGAACCACCCAGAGGTAGACCCTGATAACCAATGACGACCCCTGGCCTGGTCTCCCTCATACTCCACAGGCGGCAGGGCAGTCGTAGCATAGGGAACGAAAACCTTACCGCAATTATACAACATGCAGTCCTATCATCTCAAGAGGTATTCTGGGTGCATCAATCTCCCATACCATCTAGCACCTGGGTACCAGCATGACACGGTGCATACATATCATCATGGCATGCAATAGAAATTTACATAATTTTGGGGTTCTTATGCCAGCACATCCCAGCACCGTAACCTGATACTAGCAAGGATACTTACATCAACATCACGTCAACCAAGTAAAAGATAAAATGCAATTATGAAACATGCTTGATATGATGCAAATAGCATGAATATTATACATCATTTAATAATCTAAGCAGGCCCAAACAATCACCCAAAACCCACTCACCTTGCCCAATTCCTGATTGCTCTTCGATTTATGGGGTCTCGGTTGGACCTTAATACTGCTATTCGCACCTGGGACTATAACCTATGTTAATGGGACCATTAGAATATGTTAAATACTGTTAAAGGAGGTATAGAGTCCTAGAGTTAACTTAGGATAGATTGGTTTCAGATCTAAACTCAGGAATAAAATACAACAGCAGCGGGGGTTTCTTCCTGGGTTTCCCTGTGGGGTGATGGCAATGGTCCCCCCATGGTTGGCTCATGTTTTGGGCTCATGGTTCTTCATTGGATCATGGCAATTGAGGCTCATTGGTGCACCCAAGGTATGGATGACAGCAAGGTTACATGGGGTAGGGGTTCATGATGGTTTTTATGTTCTAGATACTATTTTGGGGCTATGGGTGAAGTCCAAAAAGCTTTGGATCAGTTTTGACCACAAATAACAACTCTGGGCCGTTCACTGGGCATTTGGGTGCAACTCCCAGTGCAATGCCCAAAGTTGTATAGCACAGGATTTTTGAATCCAAACTTAGATTTTCTTACTGGTTTCATCCCAATTCGATTTGGGATGATGCTCAGTGATTAGTAATGGATATATTTAGGACTTTATGTAGGGATTACACGGTTCTAAACATGGTTTCTCATTATGGGTGATGGGTTTAGCCTATTACAGTACTAAACTAATGCACTAGTGTAGGAAACTCATCATGCATGTGAGGGTCCATGGTTCTATCTTATTATTCATGCATTATGAACATGGTTTGGCATAAAACTAAGCTATATACATGGCTGGAATAGAGGTCTAGCATTTCTGGGTTTGTAATGGTGTAGATGGAGAGAAATACATAAAGTTTAAAGCATGCATGTGATGGATCATGATCCTAACATCAATTCTAGAAGAATCAAGCTAAGAATCAAGATGGGTTATGGAATCATGGCTCATTTATGAAATTTTTTATAAGAATCAGAATTGGGGAGTGGTAGAGATTAAGAATCGATTCAAATGAGGGGGGTATACCTTTAGGAATGATAAGCCTTGAATCAAACTCAAGCTCCTTCTCTTCTTTCCTTCTTCTTCTCCTTGTTGAGGAAAAGTCCTCATACATAAACTCCATCATCTATCAAAGTTGATACCTTTGTTTTGATGATAACAAATAAATCATATGCACTAACTCTTGGTTGAAAATGCTTAGAAATCTTACATAGATAATGGCACCAAGTGAGGGGGAGCCCTTAACTCAAAGAGACCATTGATCATATTACCCAAGATACAAAGATCGAGAAAAACTTAAAGAACTCACATTGAAGACATTCAAGAGAAGTTCAAGACTTGAAGATCAAGAGTTGAAGAAATTCAAATTGTATTGTAAATTTGTTTTAAAGTCACATATGATGTAATGTACATATACAAGCATGCATTCATTTAGATAGACTTTAGGAGGTTAAAATTAACCCCAATTCTTGTGATCAAACCCATTTGGAATCATCCAAGTAAGTCCAACAAAGAACTTAACATATTTAAGCAAAATTCACTGATTCGGCATCCCGAATCATAAAATGGCATACTAGATCAGTTGTAGTCTCAGGAAAATGCCTGTAGTAGGTTTCCAGCATACGTCGGATTGAGATCTAGCATACTGGATCAATTTTTACCTTGTTTTACCATGATCCAGCATACCGGATCATAATATGACCGTTGAGTCAAAGGCTATTTTAAGAAATTTGGTGAACCGGTATACCAGATTATGAAACGGTATACCAGATTAGCTCTGTCTTAATGAATCTGATCTTAAGATAGATTATTAATTAGTTTAAGTTACCTAGCCTATAAATAGGTACTTGTTTAAGCTCTAATTAATATTAATCACCATCATTAAGAGACTTCACTACAAGCTCTAATTGCAGTAGCCTCAAGTGAGCATTTAAGCTTCTAATCATCATAAGCTGATAGACTCAAGCTCCTCTACCAGATAAAGCTTCAAGCTCTAAGAGTGGAAGGTAGCATACACACTTACTAAGGTTGAGGTAACCATTTTCTTAGTAATTTTTATTATATATTTTAATTGAGTCCTTTTGCTCGGAATCAAGATTGGTTGAGTCCTCTTGTTCAGAATCAAGAGTAGTTGGTTGTTGGAGTCCTCTTAAGATTTGTACGAGTTCTCTTGCTCATTCTCAAGATTATTTTTAGTGTAATTCTCTCTAAGGTGAGAGGAGTGGATGTAGGCAAGTTTGGCCGAACCACTATATATTTTTGTGTTATTTGTGCATTTGTTTTTTAATTTGTATTTATAACACTATTTTGTAAAAGATATCATTATCCACTTGTATCACCTATTCACCCCTCCTAGGTGAATTCACATTTGGTATCAGAGCGGGAGCTCAAGACTTTGATTATTTTTAATCTTATTAAGAGTTAAAAGACCATGGGATCCTCTGCCAATCGAAAGATTGAAGGATACAACATTACTAGACCACAGTTCTTTGAAGGAGAAGGATTTTTCTATTAAAAAAATCGCTTAAAAAACTTTGTGTGTGATAATAATATTGATCCATGGGAGGTCATTAAAAATGGACCGAATGTCATACACAAACCCAAAGAAGAATGGACTATCGTTGAAAAAGCAAAAGTCCAACTTAACTATATAGCAATTAGCTATATTCAAAGATTACCTTGCAATTCAAAGAGTTGAGGATATTGCTCCTTCATTTCTTCCTCACGTTTCCATGAAGCATCTTCTATTGGGTTGTTTTCCCATCGAACCTTTACAAAAGTGACGGTGTGGTCATGGAGGTTGTGCTCTTTTCTGTCCAATATCTCCGTAGGTTGCTCTTCGTAGGTCATACCCACATCCAACTGTTCAGGTTCAGTTGACAGTACATGTGTCGGGTTGTTAATGTATTTCCTTAGCATCGACACATGAAAAATATTGTGGACACCTGACAAAGATGGTGGTAGTGCCAGTCAGTATGCTACGGGTCCCACTTTGTTGAGTATTTCATAAGGACCAATGAATCTTGGGCTCAACTTACCTTTCTTGTTAAATCATAGCAATCCTTTAGTTGGAGATACTCGAAGGAATACTTTTTCTTTGACTTCAAATTCAATGTCCTTCCTTCTATTATCTGCATAACTTCTCTGTCTTGACTGGGCTATCTTGATCTTTTCTCTTATAATATCCACCTTATCGTAGGTCGCTTGTATCATCTCAAGTCCAAGATATTTCCGTTCACCAACTTCATCCCAATATAACGGAGTTCTACATTTCCGTCCATACAGCGCTTCGAATGGTGCCATGCCAATGGTGGAGTGATAGCTATTATTGTATGCAAAATCCACCATGGGTATGTGGGCATCCCAACTATCATTCATTTCCAAAACACAGGCTCAGAGCATGTCTTCCAGAGTCTAAATAGTTCTTTTTGATTGTCCGTCCGTCTACGGATGGAAAACTGTGCTAAGATTTAGTTGAGTTCCCAATGCCTTCTGTAAACTTCTCCAAAACCTTGAGGTGAACCGAGGATCTCTGTCAGGCACGCCGTGTAAGCAGACTATATTCTCTATATATAATTGGGCGAGCTTATCCATGAAGTAGTTTATCTTGATTGGTATGAAGTGAGCTGCCATAGTCAGTCCGTCTACAATCACCCATATCGCATTCATGGCCTTCCTGGTGTTGGGAAGATTTGTCACAAAATCCATAGTAATTCTTTCCCACTTCCATTCAGGTATAGGAAGTGGCTGCAACAATCCATACAGTTGGTGTCTCTCTGCTTTTATCTGTTGACAGGTGAGACACTTGGACACATATATTGCTATGGTCTCCTTCATTCCCATCCACCAGTAATACTTTTTCAAATCCTTATACATCTTTGTACTTCCGGGGTGGATAGTATAGTGTGAATTGTGTGCCTCTTTAAGAATTCGGTCTTGGTCGTTAAAATCATCAGGCACGCACAGCCTATCTCGAAACTTTAATGCACCATCATGGGCCAAAGAAAAATCTGGGTCCTTGTGGACACCTTATTGTACTTCCCACATAATCTTGGCCAGCTCGGGGTCCAATGGTTGCTTCCTAATTATTTCCTCTCATCTCAACGGCTGTAGATCCATGGCTGCTAATTGCATAGTAGTTCCTTCGATCACGAGTTCCAGATCAAACTTTCGAGCTTCTTCATACAACTGTTCGCTTACAACCAAAGAAGCGAGAGATGCTGTCTGAGATTTTCTGCTTAACGCATTAGCTACAACGTTGGCCTTGTCGGGGTGGTACTGGATTTCACAATCATAGTCTTTCACCAATTCCAACCACCGTCTTTGTCTCATATTCAGGTCCTTCTGGGTGAAGAAATACTTCAGACTTTTATGATCCCTGAAGATTTCACTCTTTTCACTATATAGGTAATGCTGCCATATTTTCAAAGCGAAAACTACCGCCGCCAATTCTAGGTCATGTATGGGGTGGTTCTTTTCGTGTTCCTTTAATTGTCTGGAGGCATAGGCGACTACTTTTTCTCTGCATCAGGACGCCACCCAATCCTGCTCTGGATGCGTCGGTGTATACCACCATTCCTCCAGTACCATCTGAAATGGTCAGGACTGGAGCTGTCACCAATCGATTTCTCAATTCCTGGAAACTTTTCTCGCATGCTTTATTCCATTCAAACTTGGCTCCCTTTTTTGTGAGTTTTTTCATAGGTGCCAAAATTTGCGAGAAATTTTCAATAAATCGTCGATAATATCTGGCCAAACCTAAGAAACTTCGAATCTGAGTGTCACTCTTTGGAGTTTCCCATTTAATAACTACCTTCACCTTGCCTGGGTCTACTTTAATGCTGTCCTTAGTGACGATGCGTCCCAGGAATCCAATCTGGTGAAGCCAAAAGTCACATTTACTGAACTTGGTGAAAAGTTGGTGCTCTCGCAGCCGCTGCAACACTAAGGTGAGGTGTCGAGCGTGTTCTTCTTCATTCTTGGAGTACACCAGGATGTTGTCAATAAACATGATGACGAACTTATCCAACACGTCATGGAATACTCTGTTCATCATGTCCATGAAAGCCACCGGGGCGTTGGTTAATCCGAATGACAAAACCAAAAATTTGTAATGTTCGTATCAAGTTTGGAATGCCATTTTGTGAGTATCGCAGTTCTTGATCTTTAGTTGATGGTATCCCGACCTACGATCAATCTTGGAGAAAACTCTTGCTCCTTGTAGTTGATCGAATAGGTCATCGATACGCAGCAACAGATATCGATTCATGATAGTCAGCTTATTCAACTCGTGGTAGTCAACATACAGCCGCATACTATCATCCTTCTTCTTAACAAACAGCACGGGTGCTCCCTAGGGTGATACACTGGGTCGTATAAATCCCTTCTTCAGCAGGTCTTCAAGTTGAACCTACAACTCTTTCAATTCAATTGGCGCCATCCGATATGGTGCCTTGGATACCGGTGCTGCACCAGGAATTAGATCAATCATGAACTCTATATCGCGGTTAGGCGGTAGGTGCGTTAGATCTTCTGGAAAGACATCAGGAAATTCTTTGACGACTTTTAGTTCCTCCAAGGGTTTTATCTTCGCCTCCGTGTCTATCACAGTGGCCAAAAAGCCTTGGCATCCATCATCAAGCAACTTTCATGCCTGGAGGGCTGATAAGGTTACTCTCCTAGGTTTCTTCCTTGGTTCACTTTGATAGATGAGGATTGACCCATCATTCATCTAAAATACTATCTTCTTCTCCACACACAAGACATTTGCACCATAGGTGGATAGCCAATCCATGCCTAGTAGTACGTCAAAATCATTTATATCCATCTTTATCAATCGTGCGGTTAGTTTCTTCCCACAAATTTCAATCTGACAAGGGTCGTAGATCTTCTTCAAGCTCACGACACTTCCTGTCGGTGTGCTGACTACTAGCTCATGCCTGATGTCTTTCGGTCAATCTTTCATCTTACTTGCAAAGGTCGAGGAGACAAAAGAGTGGGTCGTACCTGAGTCAAATAATACTCGTGCGGGTATGATTGAGACATTCAGGGTACCTAGGGTTTGTAGGTAATTTAAGTTACATAAAGTAGGCCAATTAGTCCCTATAAGTTAGTAGTGTTCAGCAAACTTACCTATCAATACATCGGGGTTTGCCTCAGCTTCTTCATTCATCATCGCAAACACCTTTCCTCGCGTCCGATTATCCCATGGTTGAAAGGTCTAGCGTAGGGCTGATTTAGCGAGTTGTTGCTATATCCAGGTGATCTGCAATCTCTAGCCATGTGTCCCTCCTTGTTGCACACATAGCACTTATAGGGTGGAACAATAGGTGTTGAGGCTTGACTCACTTGACTTGTTGCTGGTCGGGCTGGCGAAGCTGCTGTTGTCGCTTGACTCTTCACCGGTTGAGCAGGTCGACTGAATGTGGGGCGGAAAGGGTTCTGACCCATGTTCGGCCTACGATACGGGGTCGAATTCGGGCTTGAATTTGTTCCCCGATAAACTTTTTTTGGCCAGGCATAGGTCTGGAAATTGTTTGGCCTTTTGCCCACGGACGACGTTACTACTTTTTCTTTCTCTTTCTCTTTAAACCTATCTTCCATGGTCTTCTCCTTGTCGACCATTTGAGCATAATCCCGAATGTCCATGATTGACAGTACCGAATCAATTTTAGTCTTGAGTCCTTTCTCAAATTTCTTCGCCTTACTAACTTCCCCTTTCAGGTGCTCTAGAGCAAAATGGAACAAGTCCTCAAATTGCTGTTGATAATCCAACACTGACTTGGTTCCTTGCACTAATGATATGAATTCAGCTTCTTTCCTGTCCCTGAAACTCTCTGGGAAGTAGTTCTTGAAGAAAACTTCTTTAAATTGCTCCCACGTGGGATTCAGGTGAGTAGCTTCCAAATTAGGTTTAGTAGCTTTCCACCAAGCTTCAGCTTTATTCTGTAACTGATAACCCACACACATCAACTTCTGTGTATTCGTGCACTCAAGTACTTCAAATGCCTTCTCTAGTGCACTAATCCACCGTTCTGGCTGCATTTCCTTGGAAGTTATTTTGGAAAATGCAGGCGATTGGAGTTTCTTGAATCTTTCCATAACCTTGGCGGTAGAATTCTCCACTAAGTGTTGAGCCACAGGTGGTGGAAATAGTACGGGCCAGCTGGGTGGTGGTGGTGGTGCAGCGCGTTCGTGTATCATAGTTGCAAACTGAGTAGACATCTGACCAAGCAATTCTTATTGTTGTTGCATGGTCCACATCATAGTATTCATGAATGTAGTCACATCACTAGCTGCCATATTTGGCTGAGGTGCTGCAGCAGTGGTTCGTACAGCCGCTGGGGCCTCTAATGAAGCAGCTGATGCCTCAGAATTTTGACCCTCAGTCCCGTTAGGCAGTTCAACCTCCCGTACAACTCGAGGTTGTATTCCTTTGCGACCACCATAAGAACTTCTTTTGGTGTTGACCATTGTTGCTTCTCTGAAAAGAGGAGCATGTTCAATATTCAAATATCGCTTGTCAGGGTCAACAATTATTTTTCTAGTTAGTACAGGTGCAAACCTAGTCCATAGTTTCCAGTGAATCTCATGAGTCGCACTAGTAAGGTGGATTGTAAGATATATTATCTTGGTTTATTGGGAAATGTTTTCATTCACTTTGGATTTTGTTTCTCTTTCTTAAGCATTTTAAGTAACAATATGCTATGTGTGACACTATAAGAGAGATTTCAAAATTTTAAATAAAGGCTTTTAATTATTTACCTGACCTAACAGGCAAGTAACTCCAACTTCTTCCCTGCCACAAACTCCATCACAAGTAGGTACTCTATGTCAGCTCTTACTTCTTCAGCTAAGGTCATAAAGTAGTCTTGCTCTTCTGGTCCACTAATGGTAGCAATGGCTAAATAAAAGTCCAACCAGTTCTCGGCCCGGGGTAGTACTAGTCGTATTCGTCTCAGTCTCTCTCGTAGCTATCTGATATAGATCATAATGCCGAGGTTTCCAGCCTTGGCTAAGGTAATAGGTCCTGTCATAGAAAATGATTCTAAGCATCAGGTCATACTTAATTAGAAGAATTAAGTATACGTCTACTGGAACTTAAATAGCTAAACAAATCAATAAGAATGTACTTGGGTTGGCTCGAGGTACCCTAGCATCTAAAAGTGTTTGATTGGCTAGACAGCCTATCAGATCCTATTCTTGGCTGACTTAAATTTTGAAGGGGGTAATATCTACGCTCCTCACACGCCGTAAATACATATTCCAACAGACCTACATAACTAAGTTCTGTTTCACGCATCAACATTCCACACAGTTCATACATCGCAATATCCAAATACATAATAGTTTAATAATACACACACCAATTTTCTCAAGTACTTATGCACATATATTTACATTTACTAGGTACTTATGTTAAGCACATTAACAAAGATTTTCCCGAGGTCCTATATGTCTTACCCGAATTTCCAAGTGGGAATTTCCATTCCTTCAATTTTTTTTCAAAGGGGTGCTTGTCTAATTTCCTTGTTTAATTAATTTTTATTTATATATTTTTTTTATAATAATTTTTTTTAAGACATTATTAAAAGTCTGTACCTTTATGTTTTCCAAGGTTATTTTAGATAAATCCTAAGTTCCCATGAGTTAAAACATAAAAACTAGCAAAATACATTCACTGGGCGATGTCTCTGAGCATTGGACACATCGCCCAGTGCCATCGCCCAGAGAATCGGGGGCGCAGTATATGAGTTCGAGAGGGGCCCATTTCCATTCTAACTTCTTCCAAACTCTTCTAAACACCAAGGAAAGGTCTTTGGAGGGTAGTGTGACTCATTCCATTCCAAATCCTCATGCTTCCTTGAAATTTCGTGAATCTTCGCGTGCCTAGGTATGATTTCTTAGCTACATTCCCTTGTTAGGTGTCCTTTTCTTTCAATCTTGTTTTAGTGAGGGTTTTTACCAATTTTCCTTGCCCTAACTATTTCTTTTTCTTCTCTTTTGTAGAAAATATCTACAAGCCATCGTACAACTAGGAAGTCGGTAGCCCAAAAGAGGCTACGAGTGGAGAGTTACCATTCTTCATGATTATCCACAGTACCTCCCACTTCATCTAGAGATGACTCATCTTCGGAGGAACCCGAGTTCGATCGGTTCCATTTCTCTAGGTACGAGCATGCTAAAGTTTGGAAGGATTTTAGGTCACTAAAAATTATAAAAGGCCAGGTTGTTTGGGTGGAGGACTTTCACCAATACAGCCTATTTGCTAGGTTTAATGCCCTAGGTTGGGCTTCTATGTTGTCACCTACTGAGCCTTGTTACCCTAACTTGGTTCGGTGCTTCTATTGTAATTTGGTGCCATCTGGGGCACGAGAGTTCGGATTACTGAGTAGGGTGAAGGGAGTGGATATCACACTGACCACTACCTCACTGGCATAGATTCTGAGTCTACCCAATACTGGGGAGAGGGTTTACTACAAACCCAGGATGGACATCTCTGAGATGTTCTCTTTGGAGACTAGGAGAACAGTCTTCAGATCATTGACAGGATCACAGAGTACTCCTAAATTTGAGGCTTCCTATAAGCCCAGTGCCCGAGTAATTAGTAGGTGTGTGTCCTACAACATCTACCCGAAGGGCGGGAATAGGGGCAGCATATCTATGTTGAGGGCCTACATCACCTATTGCCTTCTAGGTGTGGGTAGAGGAGGTCCGGTTATAAACCTCCCTTACTTGCTACTTCAGGCCATGTTATATCATGCACAGAACCCAGCTGATGGGAACCTTCCATATGGGAAGTTCCTCACTTTGGTTTTCCGTTACTTTGGGGTTCCTTTGGAGGGTGAGTATGCCAAGAAGGACAAATCCAGGCCTATTGAGAAGACTTCAATACTGAAGATGAAGGTGCTAGGAGAGGATCCACCAGAGAATGAGGACCAGATGGGGATGCAGCAAGTAGATGAGGGGTTGGATGTGAAGGAGCAGGGTGATGATGTACATGATGAGGAGATACACGGGGAGGAGCAGGGTGACATCGGGGGCATGCACGGAGAGGAGCAGTTTGTTGGTGCAGAGGATGTGGGTTAGGGCGACTTCGAGGGTGTTGGCACTCAGTACACCGACTTACCTGCTTATAAGGCGACAGGTGCCACCAGTTCTTAGGTTCCAGGGTCATTAGAGTGGACACAGATGATGACACATTTTCAGAGTCTCGGTACTCAGCTTTCAGATATGGCGACTAGGATGGATCGGGGCTTTACTTCCTTGGAGAGCAGAGTAGGATCTATCGAGCAACGCCTAGATTTTTGGGACAGATTCTATAGAGTTGACTCTCGCCAGACACAGCCTCCTCCTGGTGACTTACCTCCTACTGAGTAGTTTCTGATCAGTTCCTATCAGCTCATGTTACGTGGTTGTGACTATCTTTTTTTTTTTATCAGCTTATGTAATTATTAAATTGCAGTTCATGCAATTAAAACTTATGTAGTGGCTTAGCCACAGTTTCCTTTAGCTTAATGAAAATTATGCACTTCTATTTATTTACATTTACCTCCCTCGTAGCTTTTAATTATTACTTGTTTTATTATTTATTGCTTATTAGTCCTAGTCTGCACTCCATGGATGTAAGAAGAGCCTCACGCTCTGATACCAGGCTCTGTCACACCCCAAACCACCCCCTTGGAGGATTAGGTAGGTAACCCAAATTGTGTAACGGAAATCCACCAAATCCCACGGATCTAGAAGTAGTGCTTACATTCACGGAACCACATTCATCACTTTACCACAAGTAAGATCAGAGTGCTGCAGATAAACTACAATTGCAATAACAAATAGAAAGCATAGCGATATGGGAAATGATAATAATATATACATAGATAATGTTTGATACATTTCCCAACAACCCATAAACTAGGAAGCAAAGCTGACAAGAAACAAACCAAAATAAATACATACATAAATATATACAGGGTGAGCAAACTCAACCCCAAAAAGGAAAAGAAAGACGACTACAACAGAACCACAGTCAGTACGGGGATAAACTCCTAACAAAAACAAAAAAAAGTCCCCAAGACAAAAAGCATCAAGTACACTCTTCAACGGTCTTCATCAATGACCACCGAGAATGCACGCATCATCGGCACGACCTCCATCGGGGTCCACACCAATATCATCATAATAATTAGGGCTCACCTCCTCGTAATGAGCCTCCATGCCACAACGGCATCGATCTGTAAAATAATCTAAGAAAAACATATATAATAGAGTGTGAGCCCCACTGAGCTCGTGAGCAAAATCTATCATCATGCATGCACGTGCAACCACAATCCATATGATCCTACATGATATGCAAGTCCGGATTATTTATTAGCCACCTAGTAATACAACTAAGTTAGGTTTGTGCTACTACAATCCCCAATACATGTATCCCTGGTGTGGGCTTCTAACCCCTTCCCGCAATACACCCATTGAGTTGTCAGAGAGGACCAGTCAGCTCCCGCATTCGTTCACTAAGGTCAGCCCGACCAGCCCTCTATGATTAACCTGTAGGGTAATCCATCACATTTATCATTTCTTTTCTTTTTTGGCAAATAGCCCGACATATAGCTCAAAATCACTATTCCGGTGTAATCACATTTCTTTTCATTTCATTTCTTTTCTTTTCACATATTCACATATGGTCACCCTCACAGGCATCCAACACCTAAACCCCTGTTGGCGAGGGTGCGTAGCATGGGTGATGAAACTCTAACCCCATGTCTATGTGGCATCGTATGAGTCAGGTGGTGTCAACCGCATCCCATACTATGGGCTATCATAGGCCTCATTTCCAAGCTAACTACGACATCTAGTCTAACACACAATCATCATATAAGAATTCACAGTGTTGATCAACAGACAATCATTATGCAGTGATTTGAGTAACTTGAAACAGAAGTAAGTAACACAACATTCATATTTAAAATTCTTAATTGCCGGCATAACATCATAATTACACATGCACATATGATAATATTATTCACTCACCTGAGTTGGGTTCTAAGACCTCGGTCGCAAACTCAGTTCCAAAAGCAGTCTGGTTATTGTCCTCGAGCACGAAATCAAATCCTAGATGTAAATAAAAAATTGTCATATTAAGTTTCCAATCTGTCCCTAGTAGTCCTAGGGTTAACCTAAGCTTACTGGGTTGACCCGGAGTTCAGTTGGTTCTCACTTGGAAACACTGGCCTTGCACTGGGCCTTGGGTCCATGTCCTGGTGCCTCATCCAGAGTTAGTGGTCTAGGGGTAAAATAGTCATTCTTCATAGTTGTACCTGACCCTAGGTCAGATTAGGTTCACAGTGCTGTTCATAGCTTGTCTGTGCTGTAGGACCAAGCACAACAAGGTTTCCTTCACCTGCGGGACCCACTTGGGTTCCAAAGCATTTCCTTTATAAGGGCAGATGTGGAAAAGGGCATTTAGGTCATTTCCCATCTTCCCACAGTGTCTCATGGCCAATGGGTGAGGTTCCCAAAGCCAGATCAGCATTTTTGACCATTTCCCTTCGCTGGCAGTGGCTCTGGGCGTTGGGTGCATCGCCCAGAGTCTGCAATCGACATTGGGCTGAGATTCTAAGGTTGGGCTTTGTGGGTAGTGTTCAAATTTGATCCCCATGCATGTTAAGGTGCTATGTAGCCCTAGGGGTGACCTCCATTTTGGTCCAAATGGATCTTCCATCAGACCCACCATTTGGCTACCAGAGGCTGCCCAAACAACCTAGTAAATAGTGTCACAGGGTTTTCTTCAAGCATGAACCTCACTTTCAGCCACATGCAAGGCTGGAAACAGATGTAATTTAGTGATTCAAGGCTGCAACCATTTACGGTTTGGTCTATGCAACCTTAGCTTGCATCCAGGGTTTCAAATCATAAAGCAACAGAGCATCTGGGTAGTGCAGCTGTGCATAGCCAGATTCAGCTCTCAAGAATAGTGTTACAGCTTATGAAAATCCAATAAAAATCACAGATCTCCCATGCTTTAGGCTTGCATGGCAGATCTGGAGCTATCCTGGGCAAACCCTAGCTGTTCTGGGCTGCCCAGAGAGCAGAAACATAGCTAAATATATGCATCCAAAGGCAATAGCAGGTAGGGACAGTGCTGGTTATACCTGCCCAGGTCTGAGAAGCTCGATCCCAAGCTTGGATGGGGGTGTCAGCTCCTCCTTGTTCCTTCTTCTTCTTCTTTCTTCCTCTCCTTCCTCTTCTTTCTCTCTTCTTTCTCTTCCTTTCTCTGCCACGAAATGTCCAGTAGTAAGAGTTCTAAATGAGCCCAAAGCTCATCTATTTATAAGCCCAGCCCTCACTAAGGCTTGTTTGGCTATGAAGGCCTCTTTTGAAAATGGGTTTTTAAACTGATTCTGAGTGATTCTGGGCATACTGGTGGGGTCCACAGTGAACTAAGGGTATGAGGTGGTCCCTCAGACTCCCCTTTATCTATGGAGGGTGCCCATGTTCATGTTGGGTGGTCCCCACAATTAAAAACCATTAAAATATGCTATTTCACTCACTGGGCAATGTCTCTGGGTCTTATCTACATTGCCCAGTGCCATTGTACATAGAATTCCAGTAAGCTAAAATTTAGTGGGGCTTGCACAAGGGTTTGACCCTGGGTCAGGGTATTGCCCCCACATGTCAATTAAGGGTTTTTGCACACTTTTCCAGAGGTGGGTCCCACTGTTATGGGGAGGAGAGAGATTACCTGGGGTTTAGGCCATACATCATGCTATGAGCTGTGCATTTGCACGGGTCTGCTATCCACCTACTGACAGGCATGTAGGATGATCCACACAGGGTTTACTCATCAATCCAAATCACTGGAGTGATACTCCACAGTGTTCTTGGTTGCCTGATCAGGGGTTCCTGTTCTTCAATCAAAATTCCAGTTAGTCAGGAGCAGGGTTTGATAGCCCATGTTGAGTAACTCCTTTACTCAAAAAGTGTTTACACATTCCCAGAACATCGGCTTTGACTCACTTGAGTCTCAATCATTAATGAACTAAAGAATGCAATCACACTTTGCAGTGACAGGGTTCCCTCAGGTAAAGGGTGCCGGTGACACATGTCTATCCCTTCCAACATCTGGCAATAATACATGAGGGAATTGACAAAGTAGATTCTTTGTTAATACACACATCGATCATGTGAGCACTCGCAGTCATACCCTGACATCACTTGTCTAGGCATACCCAATATGATGACCATATCATAAGGGTGCCTAGCCCAAACCCTAGTCATGACTACCATTTCAAGTAAAGCTTATGGACACATAATGCTCAAAAAGTTTATATCGCATATGATAATATTAAACCCAAATGTATAAAGGTTCTATGTAAAGTAAAACCGGATTGAACCAGACCGAACCGGGTTTGATGGACACATAAATCCAATAATTAGATCACATTGGGATGCATGAACATGGTTAGAAGGTGTAGGGGGCCCCAAGGGAAGTCTCTCAAAATTATTATTGGTTCTTAAAAACGCAGCACAAACGGATTCAGGGGCAGAGGTAGCAAGGCAAGTCCGTCCGTGGATCCGCCCAGGCATTTGAGCTCAAATAGGTGGAATGGAACCACGGACGGAACCTACCATTGGGTCCGTTCGTCCGTCCACCCATAACTGAGACTTCACTGAGGTGGACGGAACATCAAACGGAATCAATCTTATGGTTCCGTGCGTTGTTCCGCCTAGTACTGAGGTCTTATCGGGAGGAATGAAACCACAGACGGAATCAGTCCTTAGATCCATTCGTTGTTTCGACTAGCCATGTCACCCAATTTATATGGAATTGATCTACAGATGGAAGCATATAACTGGTTCCGTTCGTTGATTCGTTCAAGGCAACATAGGCATTCTGTAGGTTTTTTCTCCCAGCCTTTTTCCTTGGGATCCAATAGCAACAAGGGCCAAGAGAGGGTGTCCTAAAGCTCCCTAAGGTCACTAACACCTGGTTACATCATTGGTCTTTGAGAATCCATGGATTGGTCTCTCCCATGATTGACTCTTAGGGTTAAGATTGGAGGGATCATTGGATAGCAACAAGGTTGCAAATAGGGCTCCATGGGGGTTGTATATTGAGGGTGGAACCCGCTAGTGAGGTTTATTCTATAGCTTAGCCCATACCTTGGGTTCCAAGTGGAACCCTAGGTGAAATCCATTCCCTAGAAGATCCCAAAACCCAAAATAGAATAGAGGGAAAGAGAGAAGAAGGGTGTTTACCTCAATCAATGTAGGAGTTAATGTAAACCTCCCCCAAGTTAGCAAGCATTCAAGCCTTTCTCCTCCTCCTCCACCTTTCCTTCCCTTCTCTTCAATGCCCCAATCAATTGTGGTTGGAATGAGTAATGGCCAATAAGGCCAAGGGTCTTATTTAATGCAAATGGCCCTAAGGCCCTGTTTGGTTTACCCATAAGTCATAAAGCTCACCTATTATCTAAGTTAAGCCCTGTGGGCCCGCCTATATGGCCCAACAACGTAAGTCAAGGTCAAGAGTGGGGCCTACCACTCCCGGAGGCATAGACACTATGTTTACAGTGCGGGGTTGTGGGTCCCATGCATAAAGTACCCAAAACATCCATGATAGCTCGAACGGATGGTCAAACATACTCACCAGGTGGTCAAGTGCCTAGCGCACTTAGTAGCTAGTGGTGCGTAAAGGCCCATTGCTATCAGGAGGTCTTGAGTTCAAGTCTCCTGGTTCACATCCTACATCCCCACCTTACCTATAAAAAAATAAAAAAAAACATACTCACCAGCAGTGGTTCCATTCGTGGATCCGTTCCTGCTGTCAAGGCTAAATCAGCCAAGAAATGCCAAGGGCTTTGACCTGCACTTCAAGGGCTTGGAGGAGAGTCCGACCACATGAGTGCTAGGGTAAGGACTATGACCATGGCACTTACTCACCTCTCATCAAGACTCAGTTCACAGACCCCGAACAGAAGTCTCTTTTCAATGCACAAGGCACAGAGGCACCACTTGTTGACGCAAGTGGCCACCGAGTTCTCCTTGCGATCCTCTTCACTTTTGGGACTGGTACTAGGAGTGTAAACTTGGAAATCACCGTCCATGAACCTTCCCCAGTCTTGGTTAAGGAATCTTTCTTCAACCGGGAGTCTGGTGCTTTGGTTGACGATCTTATGAGTTGGCTTGATGACCATCGTAAATAATTCACCGGTGTATGTTGCGGCCTCGCCTACGTGACACAACATTATAATTTTATATTAGGGCTCTGGGTGCGGTTATAACATAGGCAACTTGGCAGGCCCAAGTGCGGTCTCAATAACCAATCCCCACCAAGGGCATGTCTCTAATTTTGCCACCTGGTACCTCTGTCATTCAAAAAACTCTTTCTGCCATTCGACATTTTCCTATGTTGTTGATAGGAGTCCCCCGAAGTTCTGCCACCCAACACCTCTGTCTGTTATTCAAAAAAAAAAAAAAAAACTGCCATTTGGCATACTTCTATGTGTTACTAATAGGAACTGACCATTCCTTAAGTCTTATAAAAAAAATGATAAAAAAGCTAAAAAAAAAAGAATAGGAAAGAGACCTTTTCCAGTTTATTAAAAAAAATTTCTTCGATTGAGTGCATGCAACATGCATCCCTCAAAAAAAGCAACCCTCAATGAAATCCTACGCAAGTGGATCACTAAAATGAATTCTGATGATCTGGCTATTTTGGAAGATGTCCAATTACAAGTCCTAGAAAGAATCATGTGTATGGAAATTCATTATGACATGCTTCGACAAGTGGACCAAACTACATGTTTTTAAATTCAGAGGAGTGAAGACAACATCCATAATTAATGAATTCTGAGCTTGCATGTTCTCACCACCGCTAGGGAGACTCTTATGCCCTCCCTTGTGCGACAACTACGAAGAAACTCTACATGATTTTTTCGGATGGACTAAGAGGGAAATCAAAGGAATCATATAGCAAAGGTTTCCTCAAGACAAGAAGGTGTCGAGGGAGCCCAACAGAAGAACAGAAGGAGAGCATACCTCTTTTGCATGATCAGAAGGTATTTGTTGCATAATCCAAAGAGAGGCATCTCACCTATAATTGCAGACCTTGTTTGGCAACTCCTAGAAGGATGGGACATCATCCCTACCATATTGGTAAAGACTTTCAAAGGCCTGGATGGTATGAGTGTTTCCAAGAAGTATGGAACAGATTATTGCACGGGAACACCCAGAATTTTACAAATATGATTAATGGAGAGGTAACGGGTAGTCAAACCTATATCCAACGCCAAGCTGCAACCAAAGCACTTCCAAATTCGAAGAGAGATGGAGGATTTCGACACAATCAAGGATTGGAGGAAGTATTTGGAAGAAAGAACAGACAAGCAAATTTAAGGGAATTGCTATTGGTGGAATATGAAAGCTCCACTCAAGACTCAAGGTTACAATTCTGTGAGGTTAATGGATTCTACCCATACTACCTTTTTTTTGCCTCATCTCGTGCCCGCACAATACCAATCACTTCTAGGAATGATGGAAGCAAAGATTCAGTCACTAGAAGTGTTAACACCAAAGGTTGTAATGCTACTTGACAATCTATGGATGAAGGGTGATATTATTGGACTATGTGCTTTCCTTCTTCTTTTTCATTCTTCTATTTTTTGTCATCCCTGTAATGATCAAAAATTTAATGAAAATGTCTGGAATTGTGCATTGCAAAGAAAGGAATAAGTGTCTTAAATGTTTCATATGTTCAAAAGTATAATAAGCAGCCATAAACAATCCTTGTCATAAAATCACAAAAAAAGGAGAAAGTACAATAATTACAAAAAAATATAATAATGTATGTAATAAAGTCATGCGAGGAAGGGAGCCTAATTCTCATCACCAGAGGATAAAGTCTCATCCTTGCATCCTGCTCATCATCATCACCATCATCATCATTGTCATCGTCATCATTTGGCATGAATGGAACATGGATGAGTCCTGAAGACAACATCTGTCTCCAGAGATGTCGTATCTCCTCTGCATGGATCCGACTGCGATCCTCGAAAAGGTCCCGAGACTCCCTCATATCACTAAGCTAGGCAATCTAGCAAAAATGGTACAAGTTTATTTCAAGAAAGTAAGTTCAAAAAAAAAAAAAGAAGAAGAAGAAAAGAAGAAATTACAACAAGGGGAAAGTTCCAAGCAGTTGTCGGATGAAACCTATTTGCTTAGAAAGCACCAAGTCCATGCTTGCCTGCATCCGGCGCATATCAACATAGTGCTCAACATTAACCTACTGTGACACAAGTCAAAATCAGTATCAAAGCTAAAGAATGCAATAAAGTGAAGAAAAATGACATACCCCATCAAAGGAAAGTGGGAGCCCTAAGTCGTGGTCAGAAACACTACAAGTAGGAAGAGCAATATGGAGATTGGCATCCATCATGGAAGGCATAGTCCATCCTCGGTACCCTAGGACGTGGTCACTCATGCCGGTAATACGTAAAGCAAGACCCCTATTCTGAGGCGGACGAGAACTAGTGCCACAACCAGAAGGAAGGATCGTCCCGTGCACACTTGGAATCAGTCGGCGACCCAGATACTGCAATGAAAAGATGAAAGAAAAGGTTAAAGGAAATGAATAAAAGGAATATCCAATGAAGAGGAGTTTAGGGGAGTACCACAGGACCCTCCCAAGTCTAAGGAACGTAGACTGTTTCCTGGTACAAGAAATCCTAGTAGTTCTGGTCAGGCAAAGTCAGCTCCATGACAGGGACCCCAACCCTCAACTCAGCAATGTCAGGTGACAAAAGAGCAGTATGCATAGAAGAAAGGGGAGACTGAGGCACCAACTGAATAAGATACCACTGAAGTGTGACCCTCTCTTCCAAATAAAGCTCAACCCCGTTCGGACCATCAAAAGCTATCCGCCTCTGAGTAAGCGTAAGAGCAGTATACTCATCCTGGTCACCCTCCTCGATGATTTCCTCCTCATCATAGGGCCACCACCCAACCTGCAGGCAATACCTAGGGAAGATCAATTGTCATACTTGAGTAATACCAAGGAAAGTTTGACATTACCTAATTGACTGTCAATTCATTAAGCTGTAGGCGCACTTGGTGATCATCAATGGCAGGGTATTTCCATGTTCCCCTGTGTGTGGCTCATCATGGGATATGAGGAGTCGCCTCGTCAGGCAAGGAAGGGACATGAGTCCTCAAAACCTCATTACACCACACATGTCAAGGAGAGATAGCATGACTAAATGATATCAAAAGAGAAACAAAAGGGGAAGGGGAAGGAAAGAAAGTCAAGAGATCCAAAACATACCCACAGTACATAAGCATAGCCGGTGAGACTAGGCACCCCCAGAGGCAAACGATCCAACATCTCTAGAAAATGGGCGTAAGCTAATCCATCCCAGTTAAAGGTCCTCACTGCATCAAAGTCTGAGAAGAAATAGACAAAAGAAGTATCTGTGTGGCCCCGTCCATCACAGAATAGGACATTGGTGACCAAATAGAGGAGGAAGCTCCTAGCGGCTTGGTCTAACAACTCATCAGGGGAGTCATCATCTATCTCCCGATCATCCCACTGCTTCTTCAAAGCTGGCAAGACCATGACATGCTCCATCACTTTGAATCCAAGAAGTTTGCTAATTTCCTCTAAAGACCTCATCCAGCCCGTAGGAGTCAAGGAGACAGGTTTCCTAGAGAAGGGAAGCTTGGTAATCATATAAAAGTCTTGGGGAGTGATAGTTATCTCCCCTATAGGAAGATGGAAAGTATATGTCATTGGCCACCAATGGTCTACAAGAGCATAAACAATCGGAGTATCGAGCTTTCGAGCAACTACCTGGGCTGTACGGCCAAGCCCCATCCGATCCACCCTCTCTCTCACTGTAGGATGGAGCTGCCAGTACTACGTCCGTACATCATCCATACTGCAGTACTTCTTATAATAGGGGAAATAAAGATCCTATAAAATGGACAACAATGATCAAACACTGAGAAAAATACACTATAAAAGAAAAAGAGCCAGAAGTCACTTAGATTCTTGAGGCCCTGACCCCAAATAGTGCAGCACTTGTGGCGAGCCGTGTGTTTTACGATGGTACCCGTGTACCACTCTGCCCGCATATCGCCCACTATCCCCAAGGCAGGCTCCTTGGGTCAGGCTCGCTTCTTTGCAGACATGGCAAAGAGAGAGAGAAAAAGAGAGGAAAAAAGGAAGAGAGAGAAATAGGAGAGAGGACACAACTCCAAGAGAGAAGAGGAAAAAGAGAGAAGTGAGAAATGGGAGGGGTTTCCCCCCCTTTATAGAAAGTGGACGTGGCAGCGGTGCGAAGCTAAAGGTGCGCACCTAGCAGTGCTGTACAGACCCGTGCTCCTGTGCGGCCGCACCACGCCAATCAACAGCCCTGCGAAAAAAAAATAGTCACAATGCCGTCTCATCATTATAAAATTTGGTCACGATGCCATCTCATCGTCACATTTTTGAAAGTACGGTCATGATGCCGTCTCATCATCCCAAAATTTGGTCATGATGTCCTCTCATCGTCACATGTTTTAAAGTCCGGTCATGATGCCGTCTCATCGTCACATCTTTCAAAATTTCAGTCGCGATGCTGTCTCATCGTCGCATTTTAAAAAATTCGGTCATGATGCCGTCTCATCGTGACATCTTTCAAAAGTTCAGTCACAATGCCGTCTCATCTTCACACTTTTCAAAACTTTGCTCACGATGCCGTCTCATTGTCACATCTTTCAAAGTTTGATCACGATGCCGTCTCATTGTCACATTATTCAAAAATTCGGTCACGATGCCATCTCATCGTCACATTTCTCAAAAATTTAGTTATGATGCCGTTTCATCGTCACATTTTTTGGCCACCTCATTAAAGCATAGGCAAGTGGTGTCAACTCATTCCCAAAAGATCGTCTTTGGTTGAGCGGTTCTTTATAACACTCACGAGTGGCCCGCACAACCCTCGTCATCGATTAAGTGGTTTTTTACAACCCTCACGAGTGGCCCACATGGCCCTCTTCATTGGCTGTGCAATTCTTAATAACCCTCACGAGTGGCCCGCACGGCCCTCATCATTGGTTGAGTGGTTCTTTATAACCCTCACGAGTGGCCCGCACGACCCTCGTCATTGGTTGGGTGGTTCTTTATAACCCTCACGAGTGGCCCTCACATCCCTCGTTACTGGTTGAGTGGTTCTTTATAACCCTCATGAGTGGCCCTCACTGTGCCCTTGTCATTGGTTGAGCGGTTATTTTTAACCCTCACAAGTGGCCCCCATGGCCCTCATTATTAGCTATTTTTGGCTTTACCAAGCATAACGCCAAATGGTTTACCGAGACACGATTTTATCGTTCAACTTTGCCACCTATGAGAAAAGTGGCGGCAGTACATGCTCTTAGTGACAAAATCAAGCGATCTTCTGTCTTCTCCCTTCAGCTGTTAGCACAGGTCTCAGCCAAAGAGGGGTAAACTATAGACGCTAAATTTTTTCACCCCCAACAATGATGACAATCAAACGCAAATGACTACAATGTCCCTTGGAAACCATCCTCCAAAGACCGTAGAAGCACCACAAAGCCTCCAAACACTCATAACGCCCTCATAACCCCTATGAATGTGAATCACACGTGGGGTGGCACCGCAGATAGGCACGGCCCCACCATGCGGTACCATAGATGGGTGTGGCCCCTTCTATAGTGCATAATCCATTACCATCCTATCAAAGCATATATGGTAGTGAATGCGCAGAGCCATAAATCTCAGACCCTGTCATTGGCATCATTGACTATCACTGATGAACTTGTTGAGGAAGCAAGGAGGATGGAAGTCGAATTACTAGTAGAGGGTGTTACCCTATCTTTGGCAATCTTATCAATACAGTCAACATTGGTGGAAAGAATCCAGTCGACCCAGGCTTCCAATGAAGATTCACAGAAGATCATTGAAGCTATTCGAGAAGACACACAATGAGATCTAGACTTCACAATGATTAAGGGTGGTGTCCTTATATTTAGAGATCGGCTAAGTGTTCCTAATGATGTATAATTGAGGAAGGAAATTCTAACAGAAGCCCACGACTCTCCTTATTCAATCCATCCATGTAGCAAAAAAATGTACAAGGATTTGAAAGGGCACTACTGATGAAGTGGAATGAAGAGAGATGTGGCTGAGTTTGTGGTGAAATTTCTCACTTGTGAGTAGGTGAATGCGGATAGTTAGTGACCTCATGGTCTATTACAGTCATTGCCCATCCTGGAGTGGAAGTGGTAGCATGTTACTATGGACTTCGCCATCGGGTTGCCCCGTACACCTAAGGGTGTCGATGCCATATGGGTTATAGTAGATAGACTGATAAAGATAGCTCACTTCATCCCTATGAAGGTCACCTATTCGATGGATAAGCTGGCCCGCTTATACATTGATAATGTGGTTCACTTGCACGGTGTTCAAGTTAGCGTCATCTCTGACAAAGATCCCAGGTTCACATCCATGTTCTAGAGTGGTTTCCAGAAGGCCATGGGCATATTATTGAGTTTTAGCACAGCTTTCCACCCTAGACAGACAGACAATCGAAGAGGACTATATAGACCCTAGAATACATGCTCCGAGCCTATGCCATTGACATGCAAGGCATCTGGGATGAGCACAAATCGCTCATCAAGTTTGCTTATAATAACAGTTACCAAGCTACCATTGGTATGGCGCCATTTGAAGCTCAGTATGGGAAGAAATACAGGACACCTTTGTACTGGGATGAAGCAGGTGAACGACATATTCTTAGTCCAGAGTTAATCCAAGCGACTTGTGAGAAGGTGGATCTGATCTGTGGGTGGATCAAGGCAGCCTAGTCAAGAGAGAAGGGTTATGCGAACTTGAGAAGGAAAGACTTAGAATTCACTGTCGGGGACAAAGTGTTTCCCAAGGTGTCACCCTCCAAAGGAGTGATGTGATTCAGCAAGAAGGGCAAGCTAAGTCCGAGGTTTATTGGACCTTTTGAGATTCTGGCAAGAATCAGGCCAGTGGCTTATCGGTTAGCACTTCCTCCATCCTTGGCGGATGTATATGACATATTCCATGTGTCCATGTTATGAAAGTACATTCATGACTCGAATCATATCCTATCACAAGAACCACTAGAGCTTGCAGCCGACATGACCTACAAGGAGTAGCCCGAGAAGATTCTGGACAGTAAGATTGTTCACCTTCGTAATCAGCCTATATTTTATATGGAGGTGAAGTGGTGCAACCATCCAAAGGAAGAAGCTTCTTTGGAATTGGAAGTAGAGATGTGGACGAAGTACCCTTCCCTTGGAGACTTACAAGGTACATCAAATTTTGGGGATGAAATTTCTTATAAGGTAGGGGGGGAATGTTAAACCCGCACCCGAGACCCTAATTCTTTAATGTTATCCTTATGATGTGTAGATGGTGCTGCCATGTATGCCGGTGAGTTGTTCGCGATGGTTGTCAAGCCCAGTTACAAGATCATTGACTATGACATGGGTTTGCCCGTCGAGGAGAGGTTCCTCAACCGAGAGTGGGAGAAATTCATCGATGATCACTTCACTGACTACCCTCCTAGTACAAGTCCCAAGAGCGTGGAGTATTGGAAGGCCCACCCTGTGTCATGCCATAACGATACTTCATCTCGCGACGAGATTAGGATCGAAGTAAGGAAGCTCTTCAGGATCACGGAGGACACACCATGACAGTCGAGGGGTAAGTTACTAACCTTGGGTATACTTGTGCATCCTCCCCTTTATTACATTGAAGCGTGGGCCAAGGCCCGGAGACCTTTCATATGCTATTAAGCCTTTTTAGCTGGAACGGATCCATGAACGGACCCACTACTGGTGTGTCCGTTCACACTATTTTAAGTTTGTGTGATGTTTTCCTTATGTGGGACCCACGTGCCCATGTCCTGAACATGATGGCTATGTCCCCGAACATGGTGGACCCCACCCTTAACCTCTTTTGTGTTGGTGGGCCCACAAGCCTTGTAATGTGTTAAAATGGATTTTCTATGTTACGGACCTAGCCAAACAGGCCCTAAGTGGGCCACTTACTATAAATGATACCCCTCAACCATTTATTGGCCATCTACTACCCCAACCACCCAAGGCCGTGGAAGCAAGGAGGAGAAGAGAAGAAGAGAAGGAAAGAAAGAAGGTGGAGGGAGAGGGAGCTTGCCACTTGGAGGGCTCATTGTGGGCATCATCCATCAAGGTAAGCTCACCTCACTCACTCTCTCATTCTCCTTCCATACTTAATCGGTTTGACTCCCTACCATGGATCGATTCTAACCTAGGGTTCCACTTGGAACCCTATGTTTACCTTAAGGCCTCGCGATGACCGTGAATGGATAATTTGGCCACCGCCTTAAGCATTTAAAGACTTCCTTTAGCAACCCAAGTTGCTATCCTAAGATCTCATGACCTAATTTTATTTAAACGAGCCTTAGAGGGATTCGACTCTTAAATCCCTAAGACCAAGCTTAGGCTAGGTCATGGTGACCTTAGTTGGAATGGTAATGATCCCATCTAAGCCCTAGGACCACAATACACCTAGCGGATTAGGTTCGAAAATTGATTATTTAAGGAATACTTGTTCTGCCTCGAATGGATTCATGACCGGCCCCAAGTATCGGGACTCCGTCCGAGAATCCGTTCCATATAAATGAGTTAAAACTGAATTTTTGGAATAAATAGACCCACTAGTTTGCCTCCGTTCAAGGCTCCGTCTGGAAAATGCCAGCTTATGTTTCTCTTAACTGAGGACTGATTCACCAACAGATTCATAGAGGTGAGTTACTTTCGAGAATCCGTTCGTGCTACTTTAGGCTATACTAAGTGTTAAACCTTTGGGACTCTTTATGGGACCCACATACATCTTCTAACACTATGTTCATGCATTTCTAGGCTGTCTAACTAGTACGAGGAAATGTGTACCAAAGCAACCTTTATCAAACACAACAAACTATATGTGGATTATTGGTGGGTGGGTTTGGGTGACTGTTTGGGTTTGCCCATTATTATCAATATATGTATTATGCTATTTGAATCATTACAAGAATGATTGCATATTTGCATATTTGCATCTTATCTTTCTTGATTGATTGATTATATGATTGTGGTTATGACTTGTATTTCATGTTTTGTATCAGGTTACGGTGCTGGGAAGTACCAGCATCGGAATCCCAGGAATATGTAAACTTCTATTACATACCATGATGATCTATATGCGCCGTGTCATGCTGGTACCCGGGTGCTAGATGGTATGGGACGTTGATGCACCCGTAATACCTCTTGAGATGATAGGATTGCATGTGGTCTAACTACAGTTATGATTTCATTCCCTATGCTACGATCCTTACCAACAGGGGTTTAGGTGCTGGGTAATCAAGGCACTTGCTGCCTGTGGAGAGTGTGAGAGGCCAGGCCAGGGGTAGTCATTGGTTATCGAGGTATGCCTCTGGGTGGTATGAGGCTATGGCCGGTGCAGGCCCCATGATAATAACTGAGGTTTCATTGTGGGCAGAATGGAAGGACCCACAGTGTCTCCCGAGTTATTGCAGTAGAATATACCATTGACTTAGATTGCTTGATAGGTGGCAAAATGTTAATAAATACATGCACCATGGACTATCTGTAATTTATGTGTGTATGTGCATTCCCCATCCCCTCACTGGCTTAGTAGAGCTAACCCCCTTTGTGCACACTCTTTTAGGTGTTGTAGGTGATGCTTATCTTGCTGGTCTCGAGTTTTAGACCTCGAAGTATGATGACATTGGTACTGAGGACCCAGAGGCTGTGACTGAGGAGCATAGTGATGGATGTCCTTGTGACGATTGTGCCGTAGGGCCATACTGATGTTGGGATATTTTCACCTTTTTTATTCTTTTTGGGTTTTGAGCCCTTGTATAAACATTATTGTTATAGTTTATATTTTGAATAATTACGCCATGGTCAGTTGGGGGAACAGTATTATAACTTTATCATTTACTTAGCTGGTTGAACATACTGTAACTGCTATTTAAACGCTTCCACATAATTCTGATCATTTTGGAATGTACTAATTCCTTTCTCTGCACTCTAATATTATTACGTTTAATATTGGTATATTGATTGTGCATTGGGACATTGTATCTATGATCTTGGTGGCTTACTGAGATGACATGTGTCATCCTAGTCACACCCTTTACTATTATATTCCTTATTGGGATAGGGGTGTGACATAAAGACTCAAATGCAACTCCTAATAAGCCTAGTGACCAAGATGGTACCAAGTGTCACTATACCAGCACTACCACAAGCCGATTTGGACCAGAGTCGTACATAATTCCACGAAGCTTCTTCACTAAACCCTAATCTAGCCCTAGAAGACGAAGTCATCACATCTGGGTTACAACCCTCCATGGACTCAATTGAGACCCAACTTCTGAAGCAAAAGGTTGAGAAACTGGAGCATGCTATAAAGAATGTCAAAGGGCTAGAGGACCAAATGATTGATCGTGAAGGACTTTGTTTCTTCCCTGAACACGTTTACCCAAGGGTTTCAAGTGGAAATCTGAGAAAGTTGATGGAACCGGAGACCCACGAGCCCACCTTAGGGTATACGTAGGCCAAATGAGAATCAGGAACTTTTTTTAGCGACAAATGGGCCAAGCATTCCAAATGTTTTTTTTAATGGACCTACCTTGAGATGGCTTATGTCTTTAGATTCCTCTCAAACTTGCACTTGGGACGATATGGTGAAGGCCTTTAAGAACTAATACTCATACAACACTGAGATGGAGTTGATCCATCGGGATCTGGAAACTACTAAGCAAGAGGCTAATGAAAGGTTCACTTAATACTTACTGAGATTCAGGTGAAAGCCTCATTGATGTGGGATCAGTCCATAAAAAAAGATCAAGTTAAGATGATCATTAAGAACATTCAAATGTCCTACAAGACTCACTTGTTTGCCCAACCATTGACTATTTTTGAGGATTTGTTTGAGGCAGGTCAGCAACTCGAGGATGCCTTAAACCCTTCCGATCTAATCCAGGGAAATTCTAAACAAGGCGTGAGAATGAATAATCAACGAACTGGAACTGGGAAAAAGACTTTTCCAAGCAAGAACACTGAGATAAACATGGTGGCACCAACCATAAAGGCCCCACTTATGATTGAGAATAATGCTCTAAGGGCAGGGGCAAACTAGCAAAAGAGACAATTCACAGATGTAAGCATGCCATTGAGTTTGGTCCTCAAAAAGCTGATCCAAAAGGGACTTTTGACTAAGATCTAGCTGGCTAATTTCCCAAACCCATTACCAAAATGGTACACGCCCAACCTCTACTGCGAGTACCATCAACAAAATGGGCATGCGACTGACGACTATTATCATTGAAACATGCAATCTAGGATTTACTCGATGAGGGAAAATTTGAGGTCCAACCAAGCCAACCTATGGTGTAAACCAATCCCCTTGTGCCACACAATGGGAACTTTAAGTCCATTAACAACCTTAAAGAGGAAGATCGGTCGATTAATTTACAAGCCTTGATCACACCGGTCAAAGGTCAACAAGATCCTCCTATCACAGAATTGACTGAAGAGTTGGTCAAAGCCCTAACTGCCATCACCCTAGCAGAGGCACTACCTGATGATGTTATCATGATAAACATAGGGATTGATGAGGATGAAGATTATCATGACTACAACAGTGATCGCTTCGATCATGAGAACGAGATCCCGATTAGATCCATACCTGAGGATTTGCAAGAAGAAGAGAACCATGACAACAACTTCATTGACATAGCCGTTGATGAACAAAGCAGTGATCAACCTAATAGCTTAACTAGTAGCCTGTTTGGGAGCGATCCACCACTTGATTCGGCCCAAGAAAGGGACGAACTTGCTTCTATCATACAACAATTGAGAGACATCATCACAACACTTGGGCACGATCATCAGGACCAAGATGAAAGGCTATACACCACCCTGGAGGAAACTTACCAGATCATAAAAGAAGCCAACACCTCCATTCAGACTTATGTTACCAAAAGTCCCAAACCATTTGGACCACACAGTCGAAGTGCATATCGATAATATGAATGGGTATAAGATATAAGATCCCTACTAGGGATGGCACAAGATGTCACACCCCAAACCACCCCCTGGGAGGATTAGGTAGATGACCCGAATAGCACCGTAGCAATCCGCCAAACCCCAAGGATCCAGAAGTTGTTAATACCATTCATAAACACACACACCCACAATAATGAATAAGATAGAACACAGAGTGCTGCGGAAGCTAATATTTACATTAAACATCAAAATAAATATTTACAATCATGTTTTTGTTCATGCTCTCTCTCTCAACATACACCGGCAGTCCCAACTCTTCCAACTAAAGCTTTACAAAAATAACAAAAGGGGCAAGACAGCCTGGGCACTAAATAAAGCTATACAAAAGGGGATTGGTTAGTAAATTTCTATCTACAACAAAAGAATCCCGAGGTTAGAAGAAAAGTCAACTGCCCGCCCATCACGGGTCATCATCTACAATCACTAAAAACACCCGCACCAGAGGAATGACCTCCGTCCAGGTCCAAACCCACACAATCATAATAATCATGGCCCACCAGCTCGAGATGAGCCTCCCTGCTATTGTAACATCCACCTACAATATCATCTAACAAAAAGACATATATAAGAGTGTGAGCTCCCCCGAGACCGTGAATGAAATATAACCATGCATGCACATGCAAGCACAATCAAATGAGTCCTACATGCAATACAGTCCATTTTATTAATTAGCCACCTAACATCACAACTAAGGCAGGTAAAAGTACTACTACAATCCCTAATACATGTATCCCTGGTGCGGGCTTCTAACCCCTTCCCGCAATACACCCATTAAGTTGTTGGAGAGGTTCAGTCAGCTCCTGTATCAATCACCAAAGTCAGCCCGACCAGCCCTCTGGGATTAGTCTGTGTAGTCACCCATCACCATTCCAGTATAATGTTTTCTTTCTCTGGCATTCAGCCATAAAACCACATTTTCGGTGTAACACAATTCTATTCCTTTTTCTTTTTTCCTTTTTCTCTTTTATATAGGTACTCCCATAGACATCCAACACCTTAACTCCTGCTGGCAAGGATTCGTAGCACTGGTAATGATACTCTTAGCCCAATGCATTCTATATGGTATAGTATGAGTTGGGTGGTGTCGACCGCATCCCATTCTACGGGCTACCACAGGCCTCATTTCCAAGTCGGCTATGGCATCTAATCTAGCAGTTCCACATACAAGCATCATTATCCATTCTCAATGTTCATCAGGCAAGAACTCAACATTTAGACAGATCATAAGGCAATTAAAGTAATTGAACATAGTAAATAATGTTGTTGCAATTGTCATGACTCATTAGTTATGCTACATTTACATGCATGGTGTAATTCCACTCACCTTGTACTAGTCCCACTTGCTCTATAATCAGCTCGGTCCCGGCCGGTATCTGACACTGCATCTCGAGCTCGGGGTTAAAACCTAAGTTAACCAGATCATTAAAGTATGTCAAACAAAGTTCAAAAGTATATTAATGTCCTAGGGTTGGTCTATGTTTAGTTGGACTCAGTTTTGAACACACAAGTGTTATTTATAATTTTATGGGACTTACACTGGGTCTTTGGGTCAAATTCCCAGTGCATCATCCAGAGATGCAGAGTTCATCTTTTATGAAATTTTATAGCAAGGTTTGCCTATGCATGGCCCTATCAATCCAATAAAATAGTACAAAGGTTCCCAGCCTATGTTAGGCTAGTTTGTGTGTGGGTTCCTTGCTCTGTGGGGTCCACTTGAGCATCCAAGGTGTGGATGACAGCAAGGAACAATGGGGTAGGGTTTTCAAGTCATTTTCATTCTCTCCAAACTGTTCTAGACCTGTTGGTGAAGGTCCAAAAGACTAGAAACAAATCTGAGCCCAAAGAGCACCACTAGGCGTTTGACTAGGCATTTGGGTCAATCGCCCAATGCATCATCCAGTGCCCGTTAAACAAGAGTTTTGGCTCCAAAACTGGGATTTGGCAGCTGGTTTGGCCAAGATCTCGATCATGGATGTCCTAAGGGGGATTATGACCCTAAAATGGAGCCAAATGGATTGGGTTTAAGGGATCCAAGGTCTGGTTATCCATTTGGGAGATGGGTTGGGTTCTGACATCACAGAGAATGGCTTGTCATGGCTATGCTTAGGCTTTGGATTCGAAATTGACTGTATGCAAGGAATGGATCACCTGTGTTTACCTACAACAGGCTTGGTTTTAAGTTCAGACATAAAGAAAATCATATGCAAGCAAAGATCTAGGCCTATACTGCATGATTTGAGTGTAACTCTGTAGTTTTGCTCATCACTGAGACTGGCTTCTATTTCCTACACAGTAACAGCTTTCAATCTCATTTTAAATGGCTAGATCATGCATGCAATGTACATGCATGCAAAGTCCAGAGTTCGTCTAGGTGCCTAGGTGTTGTTCGTAGCACTACTAGTTAGAAACTCCACTCATAGACACAAGAATCAGGTGCAACATCAAATGGACAGTAGTGTTGTGAGCTAGATCGTATTACCTTCAAGCTATGGAGGTGTTCAATGTAAGCCCAGATCCAATCCCTTACTCCTTCTTCCTTCCTTTCTTCTCTTTCCTTCTCTTCTTCTTCCTTCTCCCTCTCTTTCTATCTTTCTCTTTACTCTAAGAACAATAGGAACGAAATAGAGAGGTTGGGCCCTCCTATTTGTAGTCCCTATGGCTTTAAGGCCTGTTTGGCCATGCTGTCCCTCTTTAAAAATGAATTTTTAGGTGCATTCAGGCCCATTTCAGCTGCATGGGTGGGGTTAACTAGGTTCCAGAGGTGGGTAATGGTTCCTAAAATTTCCATCTACCTCTAAGGGGTGCCCACAGGCTGTATGCACTGTTCCCATTTGTTTAGAATAAAAAACTAAGACTTTCAGACACTCTGGGCATTGGGGCCAATCGCTTAGAGAATGGATCTCTGCTGTATTTGCTTTGGCCTTGCACAAGGGTTGAGGCTTCCACTTGGGTACCTCACCAATACCATTTTTAGGGAAAAATAAACATCTGAATGGGCATGGGCCCCATGTATTTGTCAGAGAGAGAGATTGCCTGGAGTTTGAGCTATACATCAGGCTGTGGGCTGAGCAGCTGTATGGGTCTGCAACCCATCTCCTCACAGGTATGATGGATGACATCCTTGGAGGTTCTCCACTGAATTCGACCACAGGGGTGACATACCATAATGTGCTTGGGTGGTTGGGCAAAGGCTCATATCCTTCAAGCAAAGTTCCAGTCAGTCTGGGGCAGGTTTAACATTCTCCCCCACCTTAAAAAAATTTTATCCCCAAAATTGACTTACCCAGTAGCTTGAAGAGTTGAGGATATTTACCTCGCATTTCCTCCTCACGTTCCCATGATGCTTCCTCTGTTGGGAAGTTTCCCCACCGAAGCTTAACGAATGTGACCATGCGGTTATGGAGGTTATGCTCCTTTCTGTCTAGTATCTCCGTCAGCTGCTCCTCATAGGTCATATCAGCATCCAATTACTCAGCTTCGGTCTAGAGTACATGTGTCAGGTTGTTGATATATTTCCATAGCATCGACACATGGAATTCATCATGGACGCCTTGTAAGAATGGCGGCAAGGCCAGTCGGTATGCTACTGGTCCAATCCTCTTCAGGAAAATATATGGGCCGATATATCTTAGGCTCAGTTTACCCTTCTTTTGGAAACGCATTAATCCCTTTGTTGGAGAAACTCGAAGAAATACCTTCTCACCGACTCCAAACTCAATGTCCTTCCTCCAATTGTCGGCATAACTCTTCTGTCTGGACTGAGCTACTCTGATCTTTTTCCTGATCACATCTACTTTTTCACAGGTTGCCTATATCATTTCAAGCCCAAGATACTTTTGTTCTTCAACTTCGTCCCAGTATAACAGTGTGCGGCACTTTCGGCCATATAAGGCTTCATACAATACCATGCCAATGGTGGAGTGGTAGCTGTTATTGTAAGCAAATTCCACCAAAGGAATGTGGGCGTCTCAACTGTCCTTCATCTCTAATATGTAAGCTCTAAGACTGTCCTCTAGAGTTTAAATTGTTCCTTTGGATTGTCCATCCGTCTGGGATGGAAAGGCGTGCTGAGATTTAGCTGGTGTAATGCCCCCAAATCGGCCTAGGGTAAGGGTCGTCACACAAATCCACAAGATCGAAATGGTTTTAGATAGATGAACCAAAATTGAACCATTAGTCATAATCTCCAAATAAATCCTCAATAATACCATCATATAACACAGCGGAAGACTTAAACAGTTAAATTCTGCATTCGATTAATAGGAATATGAATATTCAAAACTAAGGTGTTGATGGCACCACAACTAAAAGTAAGAATAAATCCCTATTACATCCATCCATCCAAATACTAAAATATATCATGTATCAAGGTCAAATCGAAATCCAAAATCATTACAACCGTTCCAAATAAAAGAAGGTAAATGATTCCATAAATTTTCTAGTCATCCCCAATATGAGTATCATCTCCTCCAAAAACTCTAGTGCACTCATCACATGAGCATGGCTCCTGACTCTCGTTCTCTGTGTGGTTAAATAAAGAGGTAAGCTTGGGAAAAGCTGAATGAGTAAGGAGAACAGAACATAAATATCTGTAAACAAATGCATATCCAGAAATATAATAGAATCTCAAAACATATGTTATATAAATCTAAAAATATCACAAATTCCAGTAAAACATGTCATGAGTTCAAATGTTCATTACACCAATTCCAATTAATAGCCTCAGTAGGTTCATAAAGTGGCACTGTTAAAAATCAATATATCACCAAAACAATCAATGGGATGGGACTCAGGCTCTTGGCTCACAGAACCGGTAACGGGCTCCTATAGAGGGGAAATCACGTTCCTTAAACGTCACGCTTCTGCCTCATCCCCCGGTCCACATACCTAAACATAATGGAATTGTGAACTTCGAGCTCTTGGCTCATAGAACTAGACCATGTCCTTAAACGTCACGCTCTTGCCTCACTCCTATGCTCAACAATCTACCCCAAC
This sequence comes from Telopea speciosissima, assembly GCF_018873765.1. Classification (NCBI taxonomy): domain Eukaryota; kingdom Viridiplantae; phylum Streptophyta; class Magnoliopsida; order Proteales; family Proteaceae; genus Telopea; species Telopea speciosissima. The sequence continues at coordinate 32,395,157 of NC_057920.1, read as the reverse complement.
ACATAACCCCCTGTTGGAAGGGTTGCAGTCCAACAATATTACATTAAAATCATATCTTATAAAATGACAAGTCTCATCATGCTTTTAATAAAGTAAAAATCATGCATTCTTTCCATAGAAATCAAATTATATTTCAAAACATGCATAATACTTCAAAATAGACTTCAAAACAATTATGCACAAATAGTCATGTTGTTTCAAATCATGAAAGTTCATAAACGGTAAATCAAAGAAAAGAGATTTATCTATGAAAATAATACATAGGTTCTGCAGGGTCTCACTCACCTTTTCACTTCTCACTATACTTCAAATCACAAAGATAACGATCCAATATCCCCTACATAGATCATAAATAGAAAAATCAAGAGGTTTATATACCCTTACAAAGTTGTACCCAACTTGTAAACACAGACAGCCCTCAAAATACAATATTTCCCCCACTTATACATATCTAGAGACTCTCAAAATTTACAGGGGACCAATTTACCCTATTACCAAGATCTCCACCAAAAATCATCTCCAATTTCTCATATTTTATATTTAAATCATTTGTTTCAATCTTAGTGCCAGATTCAGCCAGAATCTGCGCAACATATTTAAAAGATACATAAATACCATATTCCCAACCTAATTTAATCCAAATTTTTTTTTATTAAATTTGACTAAGTAATAATGATTCACACCAAATTTCAAGTTTAAATTCCAAGTATTAGTTGGGCTTTCATTATTCCTAAGTTCAGGTTAAAATTTTGCCAAGACAGCAGACTAGTCCCAAGTTCTCATTCAGATGGGAAATCAAAAGAAATTGGATGGTCTCAAATTTGAAACAATATTCCATCTACAAGTCATCCATAATCCCACCGAAATTGGGGCCCAAAATCCTCACTTATTATGAAATACAATTCTTTTTCTAACAGCAGACAGAATCTGTCCAAAACAGTACACTGTAACAATACAACCTTATGACTCAATCTCCTATATTCAAATGACCATGATATAAAGTATGAAAATATCACAATGTATACCTTCTGAAAAATGACAAGCCTAATGAAGCCTCTTCTCTCTTGTCCTTACGTGAAACTCTCTCTCCCTCTCTCTTTTTTTCCTCCTTTTGTTTTTTCTTTTTCTTTATTTCTTCTTCTTCAATCCTTCTTTAATTCTTCTTTACTTCTTTTTCTTTATTTGTTGGAATAGGTTTCAACTCCCTTTTAATAAATTTTAAGTTTTAATCTCCTATGTCATTTTTCAATTTATTAATTCATAAAACTTCAAGTTTCTTAATTCTCGCCATTCCCTTAATTTATCTCAACTTCTCAAATACACCTTGACAAAGGGAATCTCTCTTTTCCTTTCAATATCAATTTATAGTCCCCAAGTCAAAAGTCAATATTGTGTGGGGTCCACCAAGCTATCCAAAGCAAAATAAATAAAATTGCATTCAATTGCTTCCCTCATGAATTGATCCTTAGACCTCTTTTAGTCCTTATAAGGACTTAACCACTAGGCTAACCTCTCTTAGTTGTTAATATACCTTATAAATAAATATATTTTGATACTAGTAACATATAACCATGCACAAAGAAGGGAAAATAAATAAATAAACAAGCATACCCTGCACTAACACTAATAAAATACTAGCAAGGTTTTACCTTTAGTGTGCATGCTAACAATCAAAATTTCGTCCTTCATTGGTCCATTGGTACAGATTCTGCACACAAAGTGAAAAGTTCAAATTACCCTTGTATTTTGGGCATAGGTATTACATCCCTCCCCCCTTATAAAAATTTTGTCCTCGAAATTTACATACCTGGATCAGTAAAAAGTTGTGGATAATTTCTCTGCATATCATCTTCTATTTCCCAAGAAGCCTCGTGAATGCCATGATTATTTCAAAGAACTTTCATGTATGATATGGTGCGGTTCCGTAGGACTTGTTCTTTCCAATCCAAAATACGAATAGGGGTATCTTTATAGGATAGGTCTTCTCTTAGCTGTAACAGTTCATAACTCAGGACGTGCGATGGGTCTGCAACATATTTTCTAAGTAAGGAGATGTGAAAGACATCATGTACACCAGCTAAAGTTGGGGGTAGTGCAAGTTGATAAGCTACTGGTCCAACCCTCTGCAAAATCTCAAACGGACGAATGAATTTGGGGCTAAGCTTCCCTTTCTTTCCAAATCTTACTACTCCCTTCATTGGTGCAATATTTAAGAAAACACTGTCTCCCACATTGAATTCCAGCTCCTTTTTTGTGTCAACGTATCTCTTCTATCTGTCTTGTGCTGCCTTGATTCTTTTCGGTATGAGTTGTATTTTCTCCTAAGCTTCTTGTATCAATTCTTCTCCCTAACTTTCCGTTCACCAACCTCATTTCAGTGAAGAGGAAATTGACATTTCCTGCCATATAATGCTTCATATGGGGCCATACCAATGGTCGCTTGAAAACTATTGTTATATGCAAATTCAACCAGAGGTAAGTGTTTCTCCCAACTTCCTTTCTAGTCTAGAGCACAGGGTCTCAACATGTCTTCAAGTATCTGTATCACTCTCTCTGACTGTCCATCGGTCTGTGGGTGAAGAGCTGTACTAAACTTCTGTCTTGTCCCCAAGGCTTTATGCAGGCTCTTCCAAAATCTGGACGTGAACCTCGGGTCTCTGTCAAACACTATCGAAACTGGCACTCCATGAAGTTTGACTACCACATCAATATAGAACTGCGTCAACTTCCCCAGAGAATGCTTCATAGAGTAAGCAATAAAATGTGCCGACTTAGTCAGACGGTCTATTACTACCCAAACTGAATCATGTCCCTTAGGGGTCTTTGGTAGTGCACTGATAAAATCCATGCTTATATGTTCCTATTTTCATTTTGGAATTTTTAATGGATGCAACAATCTTGATGGTCTCTGATGCTCAGCTTTCACTTGTTGATAAGTCAAACATTTTTCTATATATAGAGCAATTTCTCTCTTCATATTATTCCACCAGTAATGTTCCTTTAGATCCCAGTACATCTTGGTACCGCCCGGATGAATGGTGTAAGGAGAATGATGAGCGTCCTTCAAAATTAAATCTCTCAGCTTAGTGTCATTTGGTACACACAAGCAAGTGCCATACATCACAACCTCGTCCTTTGTCAACTGGAACTGTGTTTGTTTTCCTGCCTGGATTTCACCTCTGACCTTCATCAAGTAAGGGTCTATAGTCAGAGCTGATTTAATTTGGTCAATCAATGATGGTTTAATAGTCAATTTGGTAAATAATGATGTGGGGCAACTGACAATAAGTTTTAGTTCCAGGCTCCTGATGTCCTCCTAAAGTTGTATTTATTTAGTCAAAATGGCTGCTGAAAATCCTTGTGACTTTCTGCTCAATGCATTTGCAACCACATTCGTCTTCCTTGGGTGGTAGTGAATGTCACAATCATAGTCTTTTATTAGCTCTAATCACCATCTCTGTCTCATATTCAGTTCTTTCTGAGTCAAGAAGTACTTTAAACTCTTGTGATCTATGTAATTCTCACACTTCTCACCATACAAGTAGTGCCGCCAAATTTTTAGCGCAAACACCACCGCAACCAGTTCTAAATCATGTGTGGGATAGTTCTTCTCATGATTTTTCAATTGCCTCAAAGCGTAGGCTACCACCTTGCCATAGTGCATAAGCACGTAGCCCAAACCTCTGTGTGAAGCATCACTATAAATAACCAACACTAGTGCTATCACCAATCTGTGCTTCAATTCTTGAAAACTTTTCTCACATTCCTCTGACCAATCAAATTTCACACACTTCTTGGTAAGTCTAGTCAAGGGTATAGCAATTTTGGAGAAGCCTTCAATAAACCTTCTGTAATAACCAGCCAAACCCAAAAAGCTTCTAATCTCAGTAACTATGGTTGGCCTGGCCCAATCTGTAACTGCCTTAACTTTAGCAGGATCAACTGAAATCCCACTAGCTGATATAATATGACCCAGAAATGCAACTTGGTTGAGCCAAAAATCGCAGTTGGTTAGCTTGGCATACAATTATTTTTCTTTGAGTCTTTGCAGTACAGTCCTTAAATGTTCCTCATGATCTTCCTTGTTCTTGGAATATATCAAGATATTATCGATAAACACAATAACAAATCTATCTAGGAAGTTATGGAATACCCGATTCATCAAGTCCATATATGCAGCTGGTGCATTAGTCAACCCAAATGGCATAACCGCAAATTCATACCATAACGGGTCCTGAATACAGTCTTTGGTATATCTTCACCCTTGATCTTCAACTGATGGTACCTAGATCTCAAGTCAATCTTGGAAAAGACACTTGCACCCTGCAACTGATCGAACAAATCATCGATCCAGGGTAAAGGGTATCTGTTCTTGATAGTCACCTTGTTTAGTTCTCTGTAGTCAATGCACAATCTCAAGGTCCCATCCTTTTTCTTCACAAATAAAACTGGTGCTCCCCAAGGAGACACACTAGGTCTAATATATCCTTTCTCTAATAGTTCTTGCAGCTGGTCTTTCAACTCTTTCAGTTCTAATGGTGCCATTTGGTATGGTGCTTTAGAGATCGGTGTCGTACCAAGTACTAGATCAATGATAAACTCCAATTCCTTATTGGGTGGTAACCCAATAAGGTCATCAGGGAACACATCTGGAAAGTCCCTAATGATATTGATATCCTCCAACTGTTACTCCTCTTTCTTCAAATGAACTAGAGAAGCCAAAAATCCATGGCAACCTTGAGCAAGTAACTTCCTTGCACACACTACTGATATCAGAGGCGATGCAGGTTTACCCGTCCTTAACCCACTAAACTTAAATTCAGTCTCATTCTTGGGTTTAAAAATTATCTCCTTCTCATAACATTGTATACTGGCATGGTAAGTAGACAACCAGTCCATGCCAAGTATGACATCAAAGTCTTTCATGTCTAGAAGAATTAAGTTTGCTGGCATCTCTCTACCTTCTATATGAACCAAACAAGACTCAAACACAGTGTTTGTAACCAAATTCTCTCTAGATGGTAGGGTCACCAATAAGGAGGGTTTCAATAGTCTAGGATCAACACTAATCTTCTCAGAAAATGATTTAGAGAGAAAGGAGTCTGTTAAACCCGAGTCAAATAATACATTGGCAGATATGGTAGAAATGTTCAGTGTACCTGAAAGATGTTCTAGGTTTTAGTTTTTATTTCCTAGTTCTAGATGCAATTCATCAATCACTCAAAGAAATCATTTGTTATACTATAAATCAAATCCTTAGATATAGGTTTACCTGTAACTACTGTGGGTGAAGCCTCAACATCCTCTGTCGTCAAAGCAAAAACTCTAACCTGAGCCTTCTGTGTTTCAACTGTCCGAGTAGTCTGATGTATCTGCTTTTGTTGATGCCTCAAGGGCTGTTGTTGTCCCTGGTGTGTTGATATGGACGTTGCCCCAGATATGGTAACCTCTATGGTATCTGCTGCTGCCCATACGGTTGTATCTGATGCTGCCTCTATGGTGGTGTTGTTTGTTGTCCAAGCCGTGGTGCTTCACGAGGTAATGACATAGGGCAGTCCTTTACCCTGTGACCTCATCCTCCACATCTATAGCAATTATTAGAATTTTGCCTACATTGCCCACTGTGATGCTTGCCATAGGTACGACAAGGAGTCTGTATGGTCTGCTCATAGTGAGTCCTCTAATGCCTTTGGGGTCTATCATCCCTAGAGTGCTGACTATCAATAGGCCTCTTTCCCTGTACCTTACTCGAGTTGCCCTGTATAGTACCCATTTGACTATCCTCCAATAATAGTGCTCTCTCTAACACCTCAGCATATGATCTCAGCTTCAATACTACGATTGATCCCTTCAATTGGGGATTCAAACCTCTCAAAAATTTCTTAGCCTTCTTAGCATTAGTATCAATGTGTTCAGGTACAAACCAAGCTAATTCTTCAAATTTCATTTTGTAGCCCATCACTGAATCTGATCCCTGAGTCAACTGTAAAAACTCCACCTCCTTTCAGGGAAGAAGTTCTTGTAGAAGGCCTCTAAGAATCTCGCCCATGTAATTACTGGATCTTGAGCTTCCAAAATCTACCTAGAAGTCTTCCACCATATATTGGTTTCTCCCAGCAGCATGAATGTGGTGCAAGTGACCTTCTGGTAGTCGGTGCACTCCAAGACTCTGAAGATCTTTTCCATCTCGTCAACCCAAACTGATGGCCACAAGGGATTTGTACTCACTCCCTTAAAGACAAGTGGTCCCAATTTCGTAAACTTTTCCATCATCCTGTTGGTATCTTCTCTCCTTGGAGCTTGTTGCCCTGGTTGTGGTTGGTTACCACCAACTGTAGCCTGTTGTTGCACAAAATTCATAAAATTTGTAAAGGCTCTCATAAAATCCTGTAGCGTAACCCCAGGTACAATAGGTGGTGGTGGGGGTAGATTCTCCTCAACTGGTGGTGGTGGTGGAGGAATTGAGCGCCCTCTGCTGGGAGGCATTGTATCTATCAATAAGATGTACACTTTAGTCCAAAGTAATATATCACTCCCACACCAAAATCTCTAGTACACAGGAAACCAAGACAAACTACCCTATTGATAGGGGTTTAATCCTAGGTGTAATATCTCTATGATTAAGATCCTATGCTACTAGTTTTAGTTCATACTCTACTCTAAAATTTTGCTCTGATACCACCGCTGTAATGCCCCCAAACCGGCCTAGGGGTAAGGGTCGTTACACAAATCCACAAGATCGAAATGGTTTTAGATAGATGAACCAAAATTGAACCATTAGTCATAATCTCCAAATAAATCCTCAATAATACCATCATATAATATAGCGAAAGACTTAAATAGTTAAATTCAGCATTCGATTAATATGAATTTGAATATTTAAAACTAAGGTGTTGGTGGCACCACAACTTAAAGTAACAATAAATCCCTATTACATCCATCCATCCAAATATTAAAATAAATCATGTATCAAGGTCAAATCCAAATCAAAAATCATTACAACCGTTCCAAATAAAAGAAGGTAAATGATTCCATAAATTTTCTAATCATCCCCAATCTGAGTATCATCTCCTCCAACAACTCCAGTACACTCATCACATGAGCATGGCTCCTGACTCTCGTTCTCTATGTGGTTAAATAAAGGGATAAGCTTGGGAAAAGCCTAATGAATAAGGGGAACAGAACATAACTATCGGTAACCAAATGCATATCCAAAATTGTAATAGAATTTCAAAACATATGTTATATAAATCTGAAAATATCATAAATTCTAGTAAAACATGTTATGAGTTCAAATGTTCGTAACACAGATTCTAATTAATAACCTCAGTAGGTTCATAAAATGCCATTGCTAAAAATCAACATATCACCAATATAATCAATGGGATGAGACTTAGGCTCTTGGCTCACATAACCGGTAATGGGCTCCTATGGAGGGGAAACCACGTTCCTTAAACGTCACGCTCTTACCTCACCCCCCGGTCTACATACCTAAACATAATGGAATTGTGAGCTTTGAGCTCTTGGATCACAGAACCGGACCATGTCCTTAAACATCACGCTCTAGCCTCACTCCTGTGCTCAACAATCTACCCCAACGTATAACCCCCAGTTGGAAGGGTTGCAGTCCAACAATATTACAATAAAATCATATCTTATAAAATGACAAGTCTCATCATGCTTTTAATAAAGTAAAAATCTTGCATTCTTTCCATAGAAATCAAATTATATTTCAAAACATGCATAATACTTCAAAATAGACTTCAAGACAATTATGCACAAATAGTCATGTTGTTTCAAATCATGAAATTTCATAAACGACAAATCAAAGAAAAGAGATTTGTATATGAAAATAATACATAGGTTCTACAGGGTCTCACTTACCTTTTCACTTCTTACTGCACTTCAAATCACAAAAATAACCATCCAATATCCCCTACATAGATCATAAGTAGCAAAATTAATAGGTTTATGTACCCTTACAAAGCTGTACCCAACTTGTAAACACGGACAACCCTCAAAATGCAATATTTCCCCTACTTGTATATATCTAGAGACTCTCAAAATTTATAGGGGACGATTTTACCCTATTACCAAGATCTCCACCAAAAATCATCTCCAATTTCTCATATTTTGTATTTAAATCATTTGTTTCAATATTAGTGCATAGATTCAGCCAGAATCTGCACAACATATTTAAAAGATACATAAATACCATATCTCAAAACTAATTTAATCCTAATTTTTTTTGTATTAAACTAAACTAAGTAATAATTATTCAAACCAAATTTCAAATCTAAATTCCAAGTATTAGTTGAGCTTTCATTATTCCCAAGTTTAGGTTCAAATTCTGCCAAGACAGCAGACTAGTCCCAAGTTCTCATTCAGATGGGATATCAAACGAAATTGGATGGCTCTCAAATTTGAAAAAATATTCCATCTATATGTCATCCATAATCCCACCGAAATTGGGGCCCAAAATCTTCACTGATTAAGAAATACAATTCTTTTTTTAAGAGCAAACAGAATTTGTCCAAAACAGTACACTGTAACAATACAACCTTAAGACTCAATCTCCTATATTCAAATGACCATGATATAAAATATGAAAATATGAAAATATATACCTTCTAAAAAATGACAAGCCCAATGAAGCCTCTTCTCTCTTTCCCTTACGTGAAACTCTCTCTCCCTCTCTCTTTTTTTTCCTCATCTTATTTTTTCTTCTTCTTTATTTCTTCATCTTTATTTCTTCTTCTTCAATCCTTCTTTATTTCTTCTTTATTTCTTCTGCTTTATTTGTTGGAATAGGTTTCAACTCCCTTTTAATAAATTTTAAGTTTTAATCTCCTATTTCATTTTGCAGTTTATTAATTCATAAAACTTCAAGTTTCTTAATTCTCTCCATTCCCTTAATAGATCTCAACTTCTCAAGTACACCTTGACAAAGGGAATCTCTCTTTTTCTTTCAATATCAATTTATAGTCCCCAAGTCAATAGTCAATATTGTGTGGGGTCCACCAAGCTATCCAAAGAAAAACAAATAAAATTCCTTTCAATTGCTTCCCTCATGAATTGATCCTTAGACCTCTTTAAGTCCTTATAGATAAATAAGCATACCCTGCACTAACACTAATAAAATACTAGCAATGTTTTACCTCTAGTGTGCATGCTAATAATCAAAATTCCATCCTTCATTGGTCCAATGATACAGATTCTGCACACAAAGTAAAATATCCAAATTACCCTTGTATTTTAGGCATGGGTATTACAGTTGGGATCCCAGTGCCTATTGCAGACTCTTCCAAACTCTTGATGTGAATCAGAGGTCCCTATCGGACACGATGCTGACGGGCATGCCATGCCGGCAGATCACATTTTCAATGTATAGCTAGACGAGCTTTTCCATCAAACAATTTACCTTGATGGGAATAAAGTAACCTGCCTTCGTCAACCCGTCAACTATCACCCAGATTGCATTCATTCCTTTCCTGGTGTTGGGTAAATTGGTCACGAAGTCCATAGTAATCTTTTCCTATTTCCATTCGGGAATCGAAAGTGGTTGCAACAATCCATATGGTCTGTGTCTCTTTGCCTTTATCTGCTGGCAGGTGAGGCATTCAGACACGTATAGTGTTATGGTTTGCTTCATTTCGATCCTCCAATAGTACTTCTGCAGATCATTGTATGTTTTGGTGCTTCCAGGGTGTATTGAATAAGGTAAATTGTGCACCTCCCTAAGAATTCGGTCTTGCACATCGTAATCACCAGCACGCACAATCTGTCTCTAAAATTCAATCCCCCATCATGGGCCAATGAGAAGTCTGGGTCCCCGTGAACTCTTTGTTTTATTTCCTAGATTATCTTTGCTAGATCAGGGTCTCTGAGCTGCTTCTCAATTATCTCTTCTTGGATCGATGGCTGTATGTCTATAGCTGCCAATTGTATAGCTGGCCCTTCGATCGTGAGTTCCAAATTGAACTTTCGAGCTTCTTCTATTAGCTGTTTGCTAATGACCAAGGAAGCGAGGGATGCGGTTTGGAATTTTTTGCTCAATGTATCAGCCAATACATTGGCCTTGCCAGGATGGTATTGAATATCATAGTTATAGTCCTTTACCAACTCTTACCACTGCCTCTGCCTCATGTTTAACTCCTTCTGGGTGAAGAAATACTTAAAGCTCTTGTGGTTGCTGAAGATCTCACTCTTTTCACCGTAAAGGTAGTGTCGCCAAATTTTTAACACACTACCGCAGCCAACTCTAAGTCATGAGTGGGGTAGTTCTTCTCATGTTCCTTCAATTGCCTTGAGGCATAGGCGACTACCTTTCCTCTCTGCATTAGCATGCTGCCTAATCTTGTTCGAGATGCATCTGCATACACCACCATGCTGCTGGTGCCATCTGGAATGGTTAGCACTGGTGCTGTCACCAACCGATTCATTAGTTCTTGGAAACTTTTCTTGCAAGCATCGGTCCATTCAAACTTCGCACCCTTCTTCATTAGCTTTGTCATGGGTGCCAAGATGCACGAGAAATTTTTGATGAATCGGCGATAATACCCAGCTAATCCTAGGAAGCTACAGATCTCCATGGCATTCTTTGGAGTCTCCCACTCTAGAACCACCTTGACCTTATCTGGGTCTATTTTGATGCCGTCCTTGGTGACGACGATATGTCAAACCTGCCCCTGACTGGCTGAGAATTTGAATGAAGGATAGGAACCCCTGGCCAATCATCCAAGCACTCTGTGGAGCATCACACCAGTAGCTGATATTGGGAATGACCTCCTACATACCTTCCAGGAGGCGGATTGCAGCTCCATGCCACTGTACTGCACACTGTATAGCTTGGACTCCAAGTATTCTCTCTCCTCCCCATAAATGTGGGGTCCACACTTGGAAAGATGTGTATTAAACCCTGGGTGAGGTGTAGGTATAAGGCCTAAACCCTGGGCCAAGCTCTTGTGCAAGCATAGCAAGTTACAGCTTTGTTGTATTCTCCGAGTGATGCATTGGGCAATGCACACATCACCCACTGAATTGCCCAGAGTGGTAAAAAGTATTATTTTAAATGCAGAGATGTAGGGACCACCCATACAAGCCATGGACACCCTCTAGAGGTAGATGGGAGTCTTGGGAATCCTAAATTATCCTTAGACCCCTGCAGACCCCACCAGAGTGGCCAGAATGGCCCAGAATCAGTTCTAAAAATGCATTCAAGGAGTGGGACTAGGCTACCAAACAGGCCCTAGTCATGGTTGGTCTATAAATAGATAGACCCAGCTAAGCATTTAAAGGCTACACTGTTCAAATCTTGGGGAGGGAGAGAAGAGAGAAAAGCGAGAAAAAGAGAAGGAAAAGAAGAAGAAAGGAAGGAGAAGAAGAAGGGAAGGAAGAGGGGAGCTTACCCTTCCCTCCAGATTCAGTTCCAACAGTATATTCAGTCCATTTTCAAGTATAAAACCCATGTCCTTACCTGCTGCTTCTGCTGTTTACTGTTCCCTCCTTTAGATCTGCTCTGGATGTGTTTCTGGTCAAGGATAGCCCAGAACACCTTGGGACTGCCTTGTACTACTCCAGATCTGACATGCAAACCAATTGCATGAAAGATCTGACCATATTCAAGTGATTTTTATTTCTATTTTTTACCTGGGACTGAAATCAGTCCCTGTGCCAGACTGCACTGCCTTATTGCACTCAGAACAGGCAGTCTGGGCTAGGATCTATACATGCAAGCTAGTTCTTGCTTGGATCTTGGTAGGGACCGCCTACTGCCATGTTACTACGTGTAAATCTATCCTTGCATGCAGCCCAAAGTATGGCCTTGAGCTGGAACCCAGCTAGGCTTCTATTCTCTGTGCTGACTGAACAGCTCTTGGCTGCCAAATGGTGGGCCCAGGTCATGATCCATGTGGACCACTGAAAACCACTCCTCATTGGGTCCACAACAACCCTACATGCAAGATGGGTCAACCTAGGCACTGCCCATGGTGAAAATTTCAAGATTTGGAGCCTGTTCACGTTTCAAACAGGCTCTGGGAGATGCACTGGGCGATGTGTGTGCATCGCCCAGAGAATTGAAAGGGGCTGATTTGGAGACCAGACTTTAGGGGCCTCCACCAGTGGGCCATGAATAGTGTAAGGAGGTGGTTAATGACCAAAATACCCCTCCTCACATCTGTCCACTATCAATTACACCTTGGGTACCCAAGTGGGCCCCACAGGGCCTGGCAACCTTGCCAGGGATGGTCCAACTACATTGCTGACCTAAGGACTAAATTGTGAAACTTTCGGGACCATGTACTACATGTCACATTGGTAAAATACCATACTTATCTCTGAACCACATTCTCCGGATGATGCACCAGGACATGGACCCAAAGCCTAGTGTAAGACCCAGAGAATTCCAGGTGATACTATACTGAGCACCGAGTCAGACCAATGAGCCTAGATCAGTACTAGGACCTCCAAAAGAATTTGACTAATTAAATAACACAATTTTGATTTAATAATTTAGGATTTGATCCCGTGCTCGAGGTGCACTGCCAGACACCGGCCGAAACTGAAACAACAACTGAAGCAGTAGAACCAGACTAAGGCGAGTGGAATGTCATCGCGTATGTAGATGTAACATAAATGTTATGATGAATTTAATTTTATAATATTAATACTATGGTACATATTTAAATTCATAAATCTTAATATTCAATACAATATTGTGTTGACTGCTGGAAATTATGTTTGAATTCTCTATGATGATTGTGAATGCTAGACTAGATGCCATAGCCGGCTTGGAAATGAAGTCTGTGGTAGCCCATAGAATGGGATACGGTTGACACCGACCAACTCATACGATGTCATATAGACATGAGGTTAGAGATTCATCACCCATGTTACACACCCTTGCCAATAGGGGTTAAGGTGTTGGATGCCTGTGGAAGCGACCATATATATGAGAAAAGAAAAGAAATGAAATATGATTGCATCGGAATGGTGATTATGGGCTATATGCCGGGCTATAAGCTAGAAAAGAAAAGAAAAGAGAAAAGGGATGGATGCCTCACAGGTTAAATACAGAGGGCTGGTCGGGCTGACCTTAGTGAACAAATGCGAGAGCTGATTGGTCCTCTCCGACAACTCAATAGGTGTATCGCTGGAAAGGGTTAAAAGCCCGCACCAGGGATACATGTATTGGGGATTATAGTAGCACTAACCTGCTTTAGTTGTGATGTCAGGTGGCTAATAAATAACCAGGCTGCACTTCATGTAGGATCCATATGATTATGGTTGCATATGCATGCATGATGATATGTTTCATTCACGGGCTCAGTGGGGCTCACACTCTATTATACATGTTTTTCTATTAGATGATTCTGTAGGTAGATGTCACTGTGGCGGGGAGGCTTATTACTCGGAGGAGTGCCATGGTGGTTATGATGATATTCGTATAGACCTCGACAGAGGTCATACCATTGATGCAAGTATTCTCAGTGGTTACTGAAGATGACCCACGAAGGGTGTTGTTGATGCTTTTTGTTTCGGGGACTCCTTTTTGTTTTTAACAGGAGTTTATCCCCATCTCTACTTTTAGTTTTCTTCTTTCTTTTTAGGGATTGAGTTACCTCGCCTTGTGTATATTTTCCTTTTGTTTCAGTTGATGTATATAATAGTTTTTACTGTTCTATTTGTTGGAGTGAGAGAGGGAACGATCAGACCTATTTATGTATATAACATCATTTCCTGTACTGCTATGCTTCTCTTAGCTTTTAATGTAAATATGATTTTCTGTGGCACTCTGAGTTGTACTTATTGTATCACAATGGATGTGTGTCTGTGAATGGATATACTGCTTCTAGATCCGTGAGATTTGACAGATTGTCGTTATGCAATTCGGGTCACCTACCTAATCCTCCTAGGGGGTGGTTTGGGGTGTGACACGATATGTCCCAAGAATCCAATTTGGTGGAGCCAAAATTCACATTTGCTAAATTTAGCGAATAACTTGTGTTCTCTCAGTCATTGCAATACGAATCTAAGGTGTTGGGCATGCTCCTCTTCACTTTTGGAGTAGATTAGAATGTCATCGATGAATACAATGACAAATTTGTCTAATACATCATGGAATACCCTATTCATCATGTCCATGAATGCAGCTGGGGCGTTGGTCAACCTGAACAATAGCACAAAGAATTCATAATGTCCATATCTGGTTTCGAACGCCGTCTTATGAATGTCGCTACTCTTAATTTTCAACTGATGGTACCCAGACCTCAGATCAATCTTAGAGAGAACTCTTGCACCATGTAATTGATCGAACTACTCATCGATGCGTGGCAATGGGTATCAGTTCTTGATTGTGAGTTTGTTCAATTCTCGGTAATCGATGCACATTCGCATGCTTCCATCCTTCTTCTTTCCAAACAACACGGGTGCTCCCCAAGGAGACATGCTTGGTTGAATGAGTCCCTTCTTCAACAAATCTTATAATTAAACATATAGCTCTTTTAGCTCCATGTGTTACATCCACACCCAGATTTACTATTAAATAATAATTTCTCTCTCATGTGACGTGTAGATTCTACTGCCATGTACGCTGGCAAGCTATTTTCACTTGTGGTCAAACCTAGCCACAAGATCATTGACCAGTTCATGGGCTTGCCTATGGAGGAGAGGTTCCTTAACTGGCAGTGGGGAAGGTTTATCGATAATGACTTTGTCGATTATCCTCCTAGCACGAGTCCCCAGAGCAAAAAGTACCAAAAGACATTCCTTATGTCCCCACAGCTAGACACCTCCTTTGGCGATGAGCTTAGCATTGCGATTGGGAAACTATTCGGGATCACCAAGGACACGTCGTGATGGTCGAGGGGTAAGATACTGACCTTATGAATGTTATTGTACCCTCCCCTAGTTAACCTTGAAGTGTGGGCCAAAGCTCGACCAATTACCTTAAGTTTCTACCTTTACAGCAGCAACGGACGCACGCGCGGACTCACCAAGACTGAATCCACCCGTTAGTCCACCCATGCTATTTGAGGACTCTGTGTGTTTTTCTTATGTGGGACCACACCCCGTGCCCTGGGAACTCTATCTAGTCTTTTAAATGAAGTGGCCTCATCCTTGATCTCCTTGGCTTGTGGGCTTACTATTTTGGTGGACCCATTAGCTTAATAGACCTCTTAATTGAGTTTTAACTCTTAAAGGTCTAAGCTAAAAAGGCCCTAAGAGGGATATGACTTAAGACTAAGGCTCAGTCTTTAAGCCTCATTACTTCCTTCACCAACCTGAAACGTTGGAGCTGTGGGAGCATTGAAGACTTGGAGAAAAAAGGATTTAGAGAGGCTGTGGAGGTGGGAAGCATCAATTAATCCCTCCTTGAGGTAGGTATCCTCACCTTCCTCCCTCTATTTTCCATTTTCGGGTTTGGTGATTCCCTTAGAATTGATTCCAAGCTTAGGGATTCTCTTGCAAACCCATTAAACCCTATTGAATACTACTTGATGACCTATAATCCCTCCCCTTAGTGGCTTCATGGATTTGACAACCCAAATGTTGTTCAAGCATTGGAGACCTAGTTAGGTTTGGGGAAAAACCTTAGAGATGGACCCAAATCCCTTGAATCCCCTTACCTTCTTAAAGGACTATGTATTTTGGACCTCCAATGAAGGTTTGGACTCACCTCCCCAACCCTAGGACCTTTATGGGTCCATGATTGTAGGGCTGGAGGTGATAATCTTTGTAGCTTTCAAAGGAATGGTGACAGATGAACGACTGGACTCACTGTCGTGTATCCACCCGTTAGTCCGTTCAGCCTAACCTGCCTACTTAATCTGGGCGGAGCCACGAGTGAACCCACCTAGGTGAATCCGCCCGTAACTCAGGTTGCTCTCAGGTATGTCTCAGGGTTTGGACAGATGCATAAGCAGATCCATGTTCCACATCCGCCCTTGAGTTCGTTCCATATATTTTCTGGGGATCGCCTGGACAAATCCACGATCGGACTCACTTGGCTAACTCCGTTCCTTCATCCGCCCCTACTGTCTTGCCCCAAACTTCAAATAAACTATTGGGACCCTTCGTGGGACCCACCTATATACTTCTAATACTACTTTCATGCATCTTCAGACTTTAAAATCTATACGGGAGTACGTGCATTAGAGCAAACCTCATCGAACAACAAGCAAATGAACCGTGAGTGGGCTTTGGGTGATGTTTGGGCTTAATTTATACATATATAAATATAACTGCATAGACTATACAATGGTTTATGTGCTTGCATTCATTCTTACTTTGTTGCATCTTTGCATATAAAACCCTGATTGATACGAATTGATGAAATGTGGTTATACTGCTTTACCTTATTATATTGGGTTATGGTACCAGAACCACAAAGTTCTTATTATTATATCATTGCTTGCCATCCTGGTCTGTATGCATCGTGTCGTGCTGGTACCCGTGTACTAGATGGAATGGAAAGTTGATGCACCCGGAATACCTCTCGGGACGATAGGAATTGCATGTAGTATATCTGTGATTAGGATTTACGTTCCCTTATGCTACGACCCTTGCCAACAGGGGTTTACGTGTTGGATAGTTGAAGCACCTAATGTCTATGGAGGTGGGAGAGGCCAGGTCAGGGGTAGTAATGGCTATTTGGGGTCTGCCACTTGGTGGTCTACGGCTTCTGTCGGCATAGGTCCCTTGTGATAGTTGAGGATTCACTGGGGCGATAGGATAAGTGACCCTCAGTGTCTTCCGAGTTATCACAGTAGCATATACCATGACTTAAACTGTTTATTAGGTGAAAAATATATATTTAACATGGCATGCATCATGGACTATGCGTGATTGTGTGTATGTGTGATGAGCACATTTATGTGTGAAATCTTAGGGCATAAAGCATACATTTTACCACCTTGGACAGAGTTACTTTGGTGCTTTCTTGTGCTTTTCAGGTTTTGGGCTATTTTGAGCTATTCTAGACTATCGGGAGCTGCATGTCCCAATTTACACGTAAAGTTATCATTTTTCTTTCCATGGCTGTAAAGAGGATTAAATTTGGAGCAAGTTGGACGTGACGGAACGCAAGTATGCATTCGTTTAGCCCACCGTACAGTTGATTATTCTTTTTAGCCCAAGAAAGGATAATGGGTCAGAAAGGAGCTGTAGTGCAAGCCCATAGTCATTCTACCACTGCCCAAGGACATTTTGACATTGTAGAAGATATTTCTAAGCAATGGCGGAGATCTACTATAAGTACAGGGCCATTTTGGTAATTTTGCATTCTTGAAGAGAGAGGACTACTACCCACATGGAGGGACCCACACTGCCACTAGATTCCATAGTTTTGAAGGCCCATAAGGTGTCCACGATTTTTCTAGGCTGTATTTAATGCCCCACGATTTTTAGAGGACACATTGGGGATTTTGTTATTTGGTTGAGTGGAATCCTAGTCATCACTATCCTAGTCATCAATCTCTCTCTCCTCCAACTTTTCAAGGGCACTTTTGGAATTCAACTTGGGACAAATTTATTTTAAAAGATATTTTCTCATCTATGGAATGTTGAAAAGTCAAAGATGCTTTGATCTCATTGCTTAGAGAAGATATCTACAAAGAAAAGGAAGCACAAGTTAGAATTAGAAATTTACTTTTCTAGAAATAGAAGGTTTATGTAAACAATATTCTCTTCTCTCCCTCTTTCTATTTATTTATTTTTTTCTTGGGGATCAAGCGTTGTAAAGGAGGAAGGAGAAGAGAATATTCTTTTTTCTTAGGGAATATTTCTCCTACCACTTCCCTCTTCTCTCTTCTCCTCTCCTTCCCCCTATAAATACCCCTAGCCCCTCTCTTATAAAGTTGTTAAATTTTTAGTGAAATTTCTTCTCTTTTTTTCCTTCAAAATTATGATTTTTGGCTTTCTAGTTTTTAGTTTTGATTTCATAAGATTAGTTCTTTCAAGTTCTTAGTTTTGATTTCATAAGTCTAGTTTAATGGTTGTAATAGGTATAATTCATGCTTAAATGTCTTCAATATGATTGTAATAGTTTTAGTTTAAAGCTTCCTAGTCTAAGTTCCTATGTTGATGACAAGACTTACAGATTTAGAAAAGGAAGACATGGTAAGTTTATTCAAGTATTCATGCAAGCAAGTTCAATCTGGTTCAAGCACATCAAGGTATCTCATTCTCTAAACCCTTAATCTCATTCTCATTCTCGCTCTCCTCTATCTCTCTCTATCTTCTTCTTCTTCTCCCTCATATTTCTTTTTATATGATTGTGGTTATAAAGTGTGGCTGCATTTTTGTTATTCCTTCCAATTTACATTAGTTTGATAGGTTAGATGCCCATGTGTTAGGACGCCAACTTAATCCCTTAGATGAGTAATTTTGTTAGATGCTTATGAGTTAGGATGTATTAATTTTCGTTAGTTTAATTAGCTTAATTTAACACTTTAAATTGGTTCACTTTGTATTACTTTTAAGTTAATAAAATAGGGTGGTGTATATCTCCTCGTGTTCGACCCGTAGCTACGATTGACCCGTATGCTTGCGGTATTATTTTAACTCAAACAAGTTTTTGGCACCGTTGCCGGGGAGATTATTGTCCACTTTATTTTTTTGATTTTTAAATAGTTTGAAGTTTTTAGTTTCTTCTCTCTTCTTTTTCTGAAAAAAAAAAAAAAAAGGTTTTTGAAAACCTCTTCTTGTTTCTCTTCTGTTTCAAATAGTGTGCGTCCAATCTAAAGTTCTTCATATGCTCCAACCCTCTATCTTTTGGTGTCTCTCATAGGATTAAGTTACCTATGACGTTACATCTTGACTTGATTGGGTGGATTGGCATGTGACTTGTCTTTAGAGGTGACCACTCTTGATAACAGGAAAGCGACATAGTGAGTGCTTTGGAAACAAAAAAGTATAGTAGACTTCCACTCTACATCAGAATCCACTTGGAGTCGCCCATAGGTGGCTATAGAAGACTATACGGGTTCCCTTGTTGTCAACCTATATGGCAACCTTACAGCTTTGGAACTATTGTTTCTATTTTTTAGGGACAGATACACCATCTACTTTGAACTCCCTCTTGTTTTTGGTGATTTTTTTTCTAAGTCTTTTATTTTTATTTTTTTTCTTTCTTTAATTTTTCTAAAAGAGACCTCATATCTGTTTAGGTGGCTAAGGTGTGGACTCATGATTCAAATAATCATCTTATTAGAAGATCACCTTTGACCGCACCTTTGACCATGGGTGACAAACAACCTGAGACTCTTAAGGATAGGTTTTACCCTGCTAGGGCTGCACAGCCCTCATGCATCAGTCTGCCTGTTGTTACATTGAACAACTATGAACTCAAGACCCAATTCATTAGTATGCTACCCCACTTCCATGGGATGGCCAATGAAGATGCCTATCTTTTTCTTAGAGAATTTGAGGAGGTCTATGTTCTAATTAAGGTTCAAAATTTAACTGATGATGCAGTGAGGCTACGGTTCATAACCTTTGCCCCAAAGGACCAGGCCAAGAAGTGGCTCTATGGACTGCCAACTAATTCCATTTCTTCATGGGATGAGTTCACTATTGTCTTCTTGATAAAAATTTTCCCTCTTCACAAGACCAATAAACTCAAGAGTGACATACTCCAATTCAGGCAAAAACCACATGAGCCCTTCTCTAAGTTCATGGAGAGATTCAAGGACCTCTTTTTAGAATGTCCTCACCAAGGTATTGATTTGTGGCAGCTTTGTCAAAGTATTTATGAGGGCATAGACTTTCAGACCAAGCAGCTTTTAGAATCTATGTGTCCTGCAAGCTTTACCTCTTTTTCTGATGAGAATGATGCTTGGACGTTCTTGACCAACTTGGCTGAAAAGACTAGGGAGTTGGAATCTTCCCAAGAGGCTGAAAGGTCCACTAAGGTATATCTGATTGAGGCAGTTCCAACCAAAGAGGCCAAACTTGACAGTCTCATCAAAAGGTTGGAGTCCCTGATACCTAAAGAGCCTATACCGGTTAACCAAGTCAACCATGGGTCAATATGAAGTTGGGGCCATATCCCTTGACATCTTATGGAGGAATGCCCCAACAACCTTGTGGGTAATTCCAACACTGAGAATGTAAGTGCCCTCTACCAAAATAATTCATACAGCAACACTTACAACCTAGGATGGAGAAATCATCCCAATTTCTCCTGGAATCAAGGGAACCAAGCAGGCCCTTCAAACTTTCACCATCTAGGCTAGCCTGGTTTCCAAAGGCCCAACCATGCACCAAAAAATCAAGGTATGTCTCCTCACCCCCTTCCCCCTCATCCTCATCCAGGACCTCCATTGAATGCTCTATAAATTCACCTAGAGGGGGGTGAATATGTGTAGGTTCAAAAATTAAAACAACAATGCGGAAATAAAACTTAATACAAGAAATAGAGAAGAGTAAAGACAAGCAATAAGAAAAGATAAGCAATTTATAGTGGTTCGGCCAATATGTGCCTACGTCCACTCCTCTCACCTTAGAGAGAATCCACTATATAGAATCTTGAGTGAGCAAGAGGACTCTTACAACAACTACTCTTGAGAAACTGAGCAAGAGGATTCAAACACAACTACTCTTGATTTGTGAGCAAGAGGATTCCTTCTCTTGATTTGGAGCAAGAGGACTCAATAACAACTTTAAGTAAAGTACTAAGTAGTTTAGGATTACCTTAAAAAACTTAGTAGAATGAGTGCTACCTCTTAGTCAATGCAGCTTGGATGCAAGTATACAATGAGGGAGCAAGGATGAGATTGAATTTTCTTCGATCTTCTTGATCTTGAAAGAATAATCTCAGTAGGGAGTGCTTGATTGTTTAGAGCTCTTGATTGATGATTGTTGTGTTGTTTAAAACACTAATCAAGAGGGGTATTTATAGGCTAGAGGCTAAGAACTAATTCAAGAATCCAAATATGAAAAGAATTTCACATTCTATAAGTAATCTGGTATGCTGGATGGGAATCCGGAATGCTGGATTACCTAACTCCCTTTTAAAAATAAGAGTAACGGATATAATTTAAGCAGTTATAGGTGATCCGGTATGCTGGATGGGGATCCGGTATATACCGAATCAGTATACACTGTAGTACCTCAAGGATCCGGTATGCTGGATCTCATCCAGCATGCTTAAGTTAAACACTGTGAGTAGTTCCTGAGATTTTACCCCTGATCCGGTATGCCGGATTGGGAACCGATATACCGGATTGGGCAATAGTGTGATTTCAGCTTAATTTCCTTGGGGATTAATTTGGGTATTTCAAACCCACTTGGTTACATAGTTAGGGGGTCAAATGGCCTCCTAAGGTCATTCTAGATGCATGCATGCGTGTGTGTGTGTGCATTACATCAAGTGTGACTCAAGAAATGGAAAATTTACACAAATATCTAAATTTATACAAAGTCTTCGAAAGAGGTCTTCTTTTGACTTTCTCCAACATATATTTGACTTTGACTTCCAAGCTCCAATCTTCTTAAGGATCTTTGAACACTTATATATTCTCCCCCTCACTTGGTGTTATGCTGTGACTCTAACACACTTAGAACAAAAGTATTAGTCCAAGACTTATTTGTTATCATCAAAACATCATCATGGGGATGACTTGGAGGGTGTGGAAAGTAGGGTCATTTCCCTAACAATCTCCCCCTTTTTGATGATGAAAAATAACACAAAAAGATAAATAAAAGAGAGTAAGGAGCAATAAGCAATTCAATTTAAAAAGTCAATTTATTTTACTTAAACCAAGCAATTACAAAGCAATTACAATATATAAGCATAAACAAGTTTTGCATTGCAATTTAGCCAGAAATTTAAAATTTAAATATCAAACAACTTCTTCTCCCCCTTTGGCATTATCAAAAAGAAAAAAAATACCCTTAAGGGTCAAAAGGTGGAAGAAATGGAAGTAGAGGCATCGGGAAAAGGTGGAGGAGGTCCTTGTGGAGTTGCCCCCGGTGTATCAAGAGTGAGATGGCCAAGATTGAAGGCAAGAGTCTGAACTGCATTGATGATTTTATCTTGGCGCACATTGAGGGAATCAAAGCCGGTCTTCAAGTCATGGCGTAGAGAAGCCAAATCTGCGTCAATCTTTCCTTGACCAATTTTAAGTGCTACAAGGCGGGTGTTAGTGTATTCCATGTAGTCATCCATAGAGGATACCCAATCTTGTAGCGAGGCTGGAAATCCTTCTTGAGCTGGAGGAGGAGGGACATTTCCAGCTAGATCTTCTTCTTCTTCAATGAATACATCGGTAGGAGGAGGAATGGCTATAGTATGGAAGCTATTCCGGGTGATGTGTTGAAAAGTTACCTTTGACTCTTCCTCACGAGAGAGGTCAATGTCATAGGCTTTGAAAAGCTGGGTAAGAAGGCATCCATATGGGAGATTTGTGTTCTTTTGGGGATGAGCACAAGATTCCATATATCGTATAATGAAGAAAGGAAGACAAAGAGGGGTAGAAGAGTACACACAATAAGTGAGATAGGCTTGAGGAGTGAGACACTTGCTTCGATCACCTCCTCTAGGAATGTAATTATGCTGAATTATGTAGGAGATCATATGGGGAATGAGCCGAAGTCTACCGGTTATGACGGTGGCAGCTTGAGGGTCATATTGCTTCAAGATGGCTGAATAGACTTCTTGGTGATCAAATAAATCTATAAAAATTATACTCTTTGGTGTCCAAAAGATGCAAGGTCCATCGCACGAGATTCCGAGCATACTACCGAGTTCGGCAATGGAGAGCTCTATACGAACACCCTTCACATAAGAATGAAGTTTCAATGAATCGTCCACCCAGCTGAAATAGAGTTTTGCGTAGAAGTATCTCACAAGTTGGGGGTAGCAAAAATCATCCATGTTGAGAAGTGCTTCCCAACCAATGTCTTTGAACATTCTCTCTAGTTGGATGCTATTGAAAGAAAAAATATCAACTTCTCGTCCTTCTTCAATCTTTCGGGCAAGATATAGAGGCCAATTGGCACGAACTTAGGGAGAGCGAAAAAGTCGATCTTCTCCTTGAGCATAAGGTAGTCTTGAAGAGCCTCCGGTTGAACGTCCTCTTTTGGAGGGTTGTTAGCCTTCGGGCATAACATTCTTACTTTTTCTACTCATCTTTAAGGGAGTTTATAGAGATTTTAAGAGATTTGAAAGACTGAGAGAAAGTATGGAGAAAGTAGGATGAACAGTGAGTGAGAAAGAGACAAAAAAAAGGAATATATATAGGCATTTAGAGTGCTGCAACAGCTATAAAATGGGCAAAAATTTAAACATCCGGTATACCGTTTCCATATCCGGTATACTGTTTCAAGCAGAAACAGTAAGAAGAAATACAAGAAAAGAAAGAAAAAAAAATAGAGTAGTTTTTTAAAAAAATTTTCTATTTTATTCAAATGGGTCACACAAGCCAAGATCTCTTCTAAGAGAGCAGAATCTATCTTTACTCAAGGGTTTTGTGAAGATGTCTGCAAGTTGCTTCTTGGTCTCGATATAGTCGAGTCGGATTTCACCTCCTTGAGCTGTATCACGTAGAAAGTGATGACGAATATCGATATGTTTAGCTCGAGAATGTAAAATCGGATTCGTACTAAGATTAATGGCACTTGTATTATCACATTGGATTGAGGAGATGTCAAACTTTACTCCATAGTCTTGGAGAGTTTGCCTCATCCAAAGTACTTGTGCACAACACTGTCCGGCTGTAATGTATTCAGCTTCAGTGGTAGAAAGAGGAACTGAATTTTGCTTCTTACTAAACCACGACACTAAACACGATCCCAAGAAGTGACAGGTTCCACTTGTACTCTTGCAATCAACATGACATCCTGCAAAATCGGCGTCGGAGAAGCTTACAAGGTCAAAGTCATTGTCCATAGGGTACCATAGCCCAATGCTTGGGGTTCCCTTTAAGTACTTAAAGATTCTCTTCACAGTACTCAAATGGGATTGTAGAGGTTTGGCTTGCAACCTAGCACAAGCACAGACACTAAACATAATGCCTGGTCTACTAGCCGTTAGGTAGAGTAAGCTACCTATCATGCCTCTATACTTAGTTGGGTCAACAGGGATTCCATCTTCATCTTTGGACAAAGTTACAGATGTACTCATTGGAGTACTAGATGACTTTTGTCCATTGATGTCAAACTTTTTCAATAATTCTTTAATGTACTTTGTTTGACTGATGAAGATCCCATTAGGGGTTTGTTTAATTTGAAGTCCTAAAAAGAAATTTAGTTCACCCATGAGACCCATCTCAAATTCATTACTCATGCATTTACCAAAGTCATGACAAAAAGATTCATTTGTAGATCCAAAGATTATATCATCTACATAAATCTGGACTATTATCACATCATTTTTATCATGCTTAACAAATAAAGTGGTATCTATTTTACGCATTGAAAAACCAGTATCAACTAGAAACTTACTCAATCTGTCGTACCATGCTCTTGAGGCCTGTTTTAGACCATACAGGGCCTTTTTCAGCTTGTATACGTGGTCCGGAAGTTTTGAAATCTTCAAAGCTAGGCGGTTGAGATACGTAGACTTCTTCATTGATGTAACCATTTAAGAAAACACTTTTAACATCCATTTGGTACAACCTGAAATTCTTATGACATGCAAAAGCAAGCAACATTCTAATTGACTCAAGTCTAGCTACAGGTGCATATGATTCATCAAAATCAATTCCTTCCTGTTAGTTATATCATTGAGCAACTAATCTAGCTTTGTTTCTAGTGATATTACCATCTTCATCAAGCTTATTCCTGAATACCCACCTAGTCCCAATAATCTTGGTGTTAGAGGGTTTTGGCACCAAGTCTCAAACTTGATTCCTTTCAAATTGATTCAATTCTTTTTGCATAGCGACTATCCAATCACTATCCAAAAGAGCATCTTTAATGTTCTTGGATTCGATGGTAGATATAAAGGTTACATTTGAATAAATATTTTGGATTTACTCCTAGTTTGTATACCTTTATCTAGGTTTCCAATGACAAGGTCAAGGGGATGATCTTTAACCGTTCTAACTTCTTTAGGAAGTTGATGTACTTGATTATTAGGTTCATCTAGGGTGACGTTTTCAACTCTCTTCCTAATCTCAAGTACCTCATCTTCATCATCATCTTCTAGGTCTTTATACCTTTCTTTTGCCATAGAATCATCAAATCTAACATTCATAGACTCTTCCACAACTAGAGTTCTCTTATTAAACACTCTATATGCTCTACTATTTATGGAGTAGCCTAGGAAGATGCCATTATTAGCTTTTTCTTCAAATTTTCCTAAATTATCTTTAGCATTAAGGATAAAAAAAGCACATCAAAAAACTTCAAAATAATCTACTTTAGGCAATTTGTCATGAAACAATTCATAGGGGTTTTTTTTATCAAGATAGGTCTTATCAAAACTCGGTTTAACAAATAGCAAGCCGTGTGTACAGCTTCAGCCCACAAATATTTAGGCAAGGAGTACTCATTGAACATTGTCCTAGCCGTTTCTTGGATTGTTCTATTCTTTCTTTCAACCACACCATTTGATTGTGGTGTTCTAGGGGCTGAGAAGTTATGTGTTATACCTTGCTTTTGACAAAACTCACCAAATTCTTGTATATTGTTAAATTCACCACCATGATCACTTTTTATGGAAGTGATCATGTAACCCTTTTGGTTTTGTATTCTCTTGCAAAGAGCTACAAATTCCTCCAATGCATCATTTTTATTCTTGAAGAACAGGGTCCAAGTGAAATAGGAGTAGTAATCTACAATAAATAAAGTGTATTTCTTTTCTCCCAAGCTAGTGGTTTGTATGGGTCCAAATAAGTCCAAATAAAGTAATTGTAATGGTCTAGAAGTGGCAACAGAATTAATGGCCTTATGAGAAGCTTTAGTCAGCTTACTTCTTTGACAAGCTCCACATATGTGCTGCTTATCAAAATTCAGCTTAGGTAAATTTCTCACAAGGTTCTTAGAAGAGAGGGATTTTATAATCTTAGAATTTATATGTCCTAACTTTCTAGGCCACAAGGTTGCATCATCAAACTTAGATAAGAGACAAGCATCATGAGAGTTCATGCTGAAAGTACAAATATAAACGTTATTTTTCCTTGATCCTTCAAGTATCAAGTTATTGTGAGAATCTTTAATCTCACACTTGGATGCATTAAAGTTAACAAAATAGCCATTGTTACAAAGTTGACTTACACTAAGCAAGTTATACTTTAAATTTTTAACTAGGCTAACGTTAGAGATTACCGTACCTCCAAATTTTATTGAACCATTATCGATGATTCTTCCTTTGCTATTGTCTCCAAATGACACCCATCCTCCTTCTTACTTTGAATTCCAAAAATAGCTTTGGGTTGGCTGTCATATGCTCTGAGCAACCGCTATCAACATAGCATTCATTTTTTCTTAGATGTACCTACAAAACAAGAATGCTTAATAAAACTTTGGTCCCCATTGGGTGTTGACTCCATCATTGTTAGTATTATACATTCCTCTAGGTCTCCACACCATTTGGTGACCACTTGCCTTTTGATTCCCATACCAATTTGTGTATGGTTGAAGGTTCCAAGGTCTTTGGTTTTGAGACATTCTATATGACCCTTGGTTGTTGGGTGGTCTTTGCATCTTTGGTGGATTTCTCCTATTTTGACCATTGAAGGGTCTTCTAGGAAGTCGAAAAGGTTGCTTCATATGATAGCATTCCCAAATAGTGTGTCCTTTTTTGTTGCAATTGTTGCAGACAACAGTTTGAGGAATATTTGGGGTAAGAGTCTTCCCTTTGGGATTTGATTTGTTTAACTGAGGAATTTTCTTTCTAACATAACATTCCTCAATCAAATGTCCTTTCTTTTTGTAATAATTGCAGAACTTCTTCTTGACTTTCTTACTTGTTATTTTACTTGAACTTGCCTCATTAGTTTGATTTGAACTCTTATTCACATCATAGCCTACTCCTTCCATGTTGAAAGGTGCTTTGGAGGCATTTTCGAGTAAAATATCAAGAGTCTTTTTATCATTTATGAAAGACTGTAATGCTTTACACAATTTCTCTTTTTCTTCTTCCAAAATCTCTACTTGAGAAGTTAGAGATGTGTTTTGGTCTTTGAGGGTGTTTATCTCCTTTAGAAGATTTTTCTTAGTAGTGGCCAATTCTATACTACTTTGGTATAGATCTTTAAAAGCCTCTTCTAATTCTAAATAGTCTTTATCTTTAGAAGGAGAAGTAGGGATTACATCATTTTGAGTTTCTTCTTCTTCAGTAGCCATTAGAGCAAGATTTGTTTGTTCCTCTTCTTGTTATGATTCTTTATTATCTTTTTCTTCGTCACTTGAATCGAAGGTGTGTTCAGCTTTGTAGGCCTTCTTATATTTCTTCATTTTAAGGCAATCTCCTCTAAAATGTCCAGGTTTCCTACATTCATAGCATAAAATTTCTTTTGAAAAAGAGTCGGAATTATCCTTAGAAACATTCTTACCTTTTTGGTCTTTTGAAAATCTTCTTCTGTTGAATGAAGGTTTCCCTTTATTCTTCAAAAATCTTGAGAATTTCTTTGACAAATAGGCAATTTTATCATCCAAAAGTTCTTTATCATCGTCGCTAATGTCATAGGTTTTGAATGCGATAACCTTCTTCTTAGGTTGCTTAAGCTCATCCTCTTTGGTGTCTTGCCTTAGCTCCATCTCATGTGTTTGGAGTGATCCCAATAGCTCATCAAGGCTTAGCTTATCAATGTCTTTTGATTCTCTTATGACTGTAGTCTTGGGTCTCTATTCCTTTGAGAGGGATCTCAGAATCTTTCAAACGTTCTCACTATTGGAATAAATCGTACCTAATCCTTTCAACTTGTTCACGATATTAGTAAATCGAGTAAACATGACATATATATCTTCATCATTTTTCATTTTAAACAATTCATATTCATTCACTAACATGTCAATCTTAGATTGCTTAACTTCAGAGGTACCTTCAAATGTTACTATAAGCTTATCAAACATCTTCTTAGCGGAGTCACACATGCATGTCCTATTATACTCTTTTTCTCCTAATGCACATTGGAGATAACTTATAGCAACATAGTTGAGTTGCATCTTAGCTTTCTCAGCTGGGGTCCATTCTTCTTTGGGCTTATCTATGGTATTAGGTCCATTCTCTATAACTTCTCATGCGTCAATGTTATTGGCACACACAAAGTTCTTGAAGCGATTCTTCCAATAGGAGAATCCTTCACCTTCAAAGAAAGGAGGTTGTGTCATGTTGTAACCTTCGAACTTACGGTTAGCAAAAGTTCACATGGTCTTTAACTCTTAGTAGGATTGAGAAAATCACAGTCTTGAGCTCCCGCTCTGATACCAAATGTAAATTCACCTAGAGGGGGAGTGAATAGGTGTAGGTTCAAAAATTAAAACAACAATGCGGAGATAAAACTTAATACAAGAAATAGAGAAGAGTAGAGACAAGTAATTTATAATGGTTCGACCAATATGTGCTTACGTCCACTCCTCTCACCTTAGAGAGAATTCACTATATAAAATCTTGAGTGAGCAAGAGGACTCAAACACAACTACTCTTGATTTGTGAGCAAGAGGACTCCTTCTCTTGATTTGTAGCAAGAGGACTCAACAACAACTTTAAGTAAAGTACTAAGTCGTTTAGGATTACCTTAAAAACTTAGTAGAATGAGTGCTACCTCTTAGTCAATGCAGCTTGGATGCAAGTATGCAATGAGGGAGCAAGGATGAGATTGAATTTTCTTTGATCTTCTTGATCTTGAAAGAATAATCTCACTAGGGAGTACTTGATTGTTTAGAGCCCTTGATTGATGATTGTTGTGTTGTTTAGAACACTAATCAAGAGGGGTATTTATAGGCTAGAGGCTAAGAACCAATTCAGGAATCCAAATAAGAAAAAAATTCCACATTCTATAAGTAATCCGGTATACTGGATGGGAATCCGGTATGCCGGATTACCTAACTCCCTTTTAAAAATAAGAGTAACGGATATAATTTGAGTAGTTATAGGTGATCCAGTATGCTGGATGGGGATCCGGTACATCAGATCAGTGTACACTGCAGTACCTCAAGGATCCGGTATGCTGGATCTCATCCAGCCTTCTTAAGTTAAACACTGTGAGTAGTTCTTGAGATTTTACCCCTGATCCGGTATGCTGGATTGGGAACCGGTATACCAGATCGGGCAACAGTGTGATTTCAGCTTAATTTCCTTGGGGGTTAATTTGGGTATTTCAAACCCACTTGGTCACATAGTTAGGGTGTCAAATGGCCTCCTAAGGTCATTCTAGATGCATGCATGCGTGTGTGTGTGCATTACATCAAGTGTGACTCAAGAAATGAAAAATTTACACAAATATCTAAATTTATACAAAGTCTTCAAAAGAGGTCTTCTTTTGACTTTCTCCAACATATATTTGACTTTGACTTCCAAGCTCCAATCTTCTTAAGGGCCTTTGAACACTTGTATATGCTCCCCCTCACTTGGTGCTATGCTTTGACTCTAACACACTTAGAACAAAAGCATTAATCCAAGACTTATTTGTTATCATCAAAACATCATCATGGGGATGACTTAGAGAGTATGGAAAGTAGGGTCATTTCCCTAACATGCTACTAGGTCGCCTCTCCTTGCACCCTATCAGCCACCCCCAGGGTTTATCAATACAGGAGAGGCAACAAGAATAGGTGAGTTGGAGAAAAGCATGGCCCTTCTCATGACAAGCCACAATAATATGGAGAAACAACTCACCCATCTTGTCACAATCCTGTATGAGAGGGAAACAGGGAAGTTACCTAGCCAATCTGAGCCAAATCCTAGGCATCAAGTTTGTATTCAGCAAGGTACCCAAGCTCCCCCACTCAATGTTGTACAAGGCTTACAGCATCAAGGGCCCTCCAGCTAGGTAAATGCAATATATGTTTTATGGAGTGGCCGTGAGTATCAATAGGTTAGTACACCTAAACCTCTACCATCTTATACTCTTGTTGATTCTCCCCCTTCTGATGAGGCCATTGAAGTGCCTACTATTCCTGGTTCGTCTGATGAACCTGAAGTAATTTCAGATGATTTGGTTGAGAAAATCAAAGATGATTCTATTGAGAAAGTGAAAGAGATCACCCCTAAAAGAGTTTATACCCCACCTACCCCTTTCCCAAATAGGTTGGTTAGCAAGAAGTCTCCTTCTATGGAGAAAATCTTGGATGTTTTTAAACAAGTTCAGGTGAACATTCCTCTATTGGATGCTATAGCCTAGGTCCCCGCTTATGCTAAAGTCCTCAAAGACTTGTGCACCCAAAAGCGGACCATTAATGTGTCCAAAAAGGCATTCTTGGCTGCTAATCTTAGTTCTCTCATCGCACAGCCGATAGCAGCCAAGCATAAGGATCCTGGAAGCCCCACCATCTCTTGTACTATAGGCAACACCACCATTGATCATGCCTTATTGGACCTTGGTGCAAGTGTAAACCTGTTACCTTATCATGTCTACCAATAGTTGGGATTGGGAGAGCTGAAATCGATCAAAATTACTCTCTAACTTGCAGATAGGTCAGTTAAAGTTCCTAAGGGGATGATTGAGGATGTCCTGCTAAAGGTTGGGGAATTTATCTTTCCTGTGGATTTTGTTGTTTTAGATACCCAACCTACTGCCAATTTTAAGGACCAAATCCCAATCATATTGGGTAGACCTTTCCTTGTTACCAGTAATACTTTAATCAATTGTAGGAATGGTCTCATGAAATTATTTTTTGGAAATACCTCTGTGGATTTTAATGTGTTCAGATTGGGCAGGCAGCCTGATATGAATGAAGAGGTACATGTGCTTTAGGAATTCCTAGATGATGAGACTCTCTTTTTTAATTTTAATTCGGGATTTCAGGACTATACGGAGGAATTGGAAGGTGTTGATGATACCACCTTATCTGAGGTCTGGAGCATCCAACCACTATTGGAGCCCCTTGAACCCCTATGCACCTCCATTCCTCAACCCTTCATATTTGATTCCCCCATTATTGTCCCGTCTATTGCTTGGTCCAAACCTCCTAGGTTTGATGATTTTATTGACGAGGACAATGTTAGTCATGATGCTCCCTAAGCATATTATCGTGATCCTGATTTGGAAAACCAAGTTATGCAAATGGTGGATAGTTTTATTGCTAGGGTTGATTTGAGTAAACCTCCCATTTTTAATGATTATCTTGATGAGGTTATTGATATTCATGATCCTTTTGATGCTTACTGCGATCCATTCATTGGTTGATTTTTACGATAATGACATGTGTTCTACATTACAAACAGGAGAGAAGGGGAGGATTTATGGCATGAGTTTTAATGCCCTCATTTTCCACTGTCCCATGAGGACAGATTTTTCTATTGGATACTTCTCAGTTGTGCTTAACTTCTATATTATTTCTCACTTTACTAAAATTCATGGTCGAGTATTTTCTGGTTCTGAAGCTATTTCTATATTTACCGGTCATGGATTGAGATTTCTGTTGCTACCCCTAGTACTTTTTATAGAGCTCATGACTCTTCATGATCCTAATTATATCTGGTAAGCCCCCTCATCCCCTCCCTTGTCCTTATTCTTTATTTATGCATGCATTGAGGGCACTGCATGAATTAAGTTTAGGGGGGTGTGTACTTAATTGGGAAATTTTGTGAATTTTGATTGTGGCGGTAGTTTGATTTGGTGCATACGTTTCTTTGATTGCAAAGCGACAGAAAGAGGGAATTAGGTGCATTAGCATGCGAAATAATAAAAAAAATCCATTTTCAAGGATGGTAGTTAGTTTGTATCCGGTGAGAGGGATTGAGTTGGAAAATATGAGCATTATTTCATTTGATGGCTAGATTTCTCTATGTGTTTTATGGACCCTTTGATCTTTTGGCTAGTAGTTGAGACCAATTAGTTTGTGGCAAGGCATGAAAGTGAATGTAAAGAAAAATAAAATAAAATAAAATAAAAAAAGAAACAGAAAATAAAGTGGAATTCCTTGGGACTAGACAGGGCACTGTTTCATGAAGCAGGGTGACTTGATCGAAATTCCTTGGAAGGAAACTCAAAAAAACTCTTACATTAATGTCTCAAAGTCTTATTAGATATGTGCAAAAAGCGAAGCTACCAAGTATTTGGGTGTCTGGTGTATGCTCCACCATGTCATTCAGAGAATAATAGTGGAGTAGAAATAGAGTTTACTATTATGAAAGAAAAGCTTTTTGCCTTAATGCCTGAAAAAAAAGTGTGGTAAAAAATACTCATTGCCTAAGTCTTTGGTTCCATCGATACTATGAGTGGTTTACTTGAAGGGGAGTAGTGTTCAGAAAAGATGAGGAGATCCCCTGACCTTGATGCATGCTTGTTACTTGAATTGATGCGGGGTGATAAAATTCAAGTGTGGGAGAATCTTTGGCTCCTTGATCTTTAGTAGAGTATCTCTTTGAGATTGTGTGCACTATCTTACTTATGCCATGAGAAAAATTTACATCATTCTTTGTGATTTATTGAATTTTGGGTGTATATTCACTGCAAACACCCACGAGACACAACTCGTCCACTAGGGGTAACCTAGGGGTTCAAAGGCTTGTTGCACATGCTAAGTGCAACCGTGATTCCTACGAAAGTGAGTTAGGATTTTTGCATTTTAGGTTAGTTTTTCTTTTTG
This sequence comes from Telopea speciosissima, assembly GCF_018873765.1. NCBI lineage: Eukaryota > Viridiplantae > Streptophyta > Magnoliopsida > Proteales > Proteaceae > Telopea > Telopea speciosissima. The sequence goes on along the minus strand of NC_057920.1, from coordinate 32,362,454 downwards.
TTTACTTGAGGACAAGTAACGTTCAAGTGTGGGGGAATCTGATGAGCACATTTATGAGTGAAATCTTAGGGCTCAAAGCATACATTTTACCACCTTAGACAGAGTTACGTTGGTGCTTTCTTGTGCTTTTCAGGTTTTGGGTTATTTTGGGCTATTCCAGACTATCGAGAGCTACATGTCCCAATTTACACGTAAAGTTATCATTTTTCTTTCCATGGCTGTAAAGAGGATTAAATTTGGAGCAAGTTGGACATGATGGAACGCAAGTACGCATTCGTCTAGCCCACCGTACAGTTGATTATTCTTTTTAACCCAAGAAAGGATAATGGGTCAGAAATGAGCTGTAGTGCAAGCCCATAGTCATTCTACCACTGCCCAAGGATATTTTTGTCATTGTAGAAGATCTACTGCAAGTACAGGGCCATTTTGATAATTTTGCATTCTTAAAGAGAGAGAAGGACTGCTACCCACATGGAGGGACCCACACTGCCACTAGATTCCATAGTTTTGAAGGCCCATAAGGTGTCCACGATTTTTCTGGTCTGTATTTAATACCCCATAATTTTTAGAGGACACATTGGGGATTTTATTATTTGGTTGAGTGGAATCCTAGTCATCACTATCCTAATCATCACTCTCTCTCTCCTCCAACTTTTCAAGGAGACTTTTGGAATTCTACTTGTGATAGATTTATTTTCAAAGATATTTTCTCATCTATGGAAGATTGAAAAGTCAAAGATGCTTTGATCTCATTGCTTGGAGAAGATATCTACAAAGAAAAGGAAGCACAAGTTAGAATTAGAAATTTACTTTTCTAGAAATAGAAGATTTATGTAAACAATATTCTCTTCTCTCCCTCTTTCTATTTATTTATTTTTTCTTAGGGATCAAGCATTGTACAGGAGGAAGGAGAAGAAAATATTCTCTTTTCTTAGGGAATATTTCTCCTACCACTTCCCTCTTCTCTCTTCTCCTCTCCTTCCCCCTATAAATACCCCTAGCACCTCTCTTGTAAAGTTGTTAAATTTTTAGTGAAACTTCTTCTCTTCTTTTCCTTCTAAATTGAGATTTTTGGCTTTCTAGTTTTTAGTTTTGATTTAATAAGATTAGTTCTTTCAAGTTCTTAGTTTTGATTTCATAAGTCTAGTTTAATGGTTGTAATAGGTTTAATTTATGCTTAAATGTCTTCAATATGGTTGTAATAGTTTTAGTTTAAAGATTCCTAGTCTAAGTTCCTATGTTGATGACAAGACTTGGAGATTTAGAAGAGAAAGCCATGGTAAGTTTATTCAAGCATTCATGCAAGCAAGTTCATCAATCCGGTTTAAGCACATCAAGGTATCTCATTCTCTAAACCCTTAATCTCTTTCTCCCTCTCCTCTAGCTCTCTCTATCTTCTTCTTCTTCTCCCTCTATTTCTTTTATGTTTTTTTTTATATGGTTGTGGTATGTGGTTATTTCTTTTTATGTGGTTGTGAAGTGTGGTTGCATTTTTGTTATTCCTTCCAATTTGCGTTAGTTTGATAGGTTAGATGCTCATGTGTTAGGACGCCAACTTAATCCCTTAGATGAGTAATTTTTTTAGATGCTTATGAGTTAGGATGCATTAATTTCCATTCGTTTAATTAGCTTAATTTAACACTTTAAATTTATTCACTTTGCATTAATTTTAAGTTAGTAAAATAGGGTGGCGCATATCTCCTCGTGTTCAACCCGTAGCTACGATTGACCCATATACTTGCGGTATTATTTTAACTCAAACAATGTGCACTCCCCTTTCCCCTCATTGGCTCAATGGAGCTAACCCCATGTGTACACAACTTTTAAATTTTGATGCAGGTGATGGTTATTTGGCCGGCCTAGATGTACAGTCGGTGGAGTATGATGGTATTGGTACAGAGGAGCCTGAGTACGTGTCAGAGGAACACGGCGATGGTTGCCCCTGTGATGATTGTGCTTATGGGCACTGATGTTACTTGGGGTTTTCCCCCACCTTTTGATTCTTTTGGGCCGTTGTGCCCGTTATAAACACTTTATGCAATAACTTACTATTATTTTGAGTAGTTATATCAGGGTCAGCTTATGATAAATACTAACTATTATCATATCACTTAGTCAGCTGAACATATTATAACTGCTTATGTAATTAATACTTCCGCTTATGATTACTCTGACAATAAATGGAAATATTTATTTCTTTTACTCAAATGTAATTATTTGGGTGGGTCCTTGGGTGGTGACTAAGCTTTGGGACACTGTGTCGTTGAGGGGTGACGTGTGTCATCCTAATGGCCCTCTTGACTGTGCTTATGACATAAGCTTGGGATAGGGGCGTGACAGCGTGGTATCAGAGCATGATGCTCTGTACCAGACATGGTTCAGCAAGGGCTCTTGATTTACTCTATACAATAGGGTCTGAATTAAAAGCTTTCAAGGGGCATAATTTGAATGTGCGCAGAATATAAGGAGAAGACTAGTTAAGGAGAAATTCGAGAACAATAGCAAATAATAAGGACAACATGAGAACTAGAAAGTTAATATATATATAGGTAAAACCCATATACATCTAGATGTTATGCTACTTAACCTCCGGTGGAGGCAAGTAATCACATACAAACCCAAAGAGAAGTTCAAAAGTTTCAGCCGGCAGAACCATAATTACATATTAAAAAAAAAAAAGAAGGCAAAGATAAAAAAAATATTGTTCACAAACTTCCCACCAAACCACAAAGGAAACTGAAACAAGAAAAGTCAATAAGAATTTTAGCAGACTTGGGGCCTAATCCCCCATCTCATCGTCACTGTCCTTGTCCTCCTCATCATTGCCTTCATAGTATAGGTAGGCATTGATGTCGTGAATATCCTTCTCCACCCTTTTGAAGCGATGGCTGTGAGACGCAAGCTGTCCATGAATACCTGCGAAGTCCTGTATCATGTCTAAGTTGAGCTTGGCCATGTTGGTGTTCAACTGGCCCATAGCATCAAGAACAACATCCATATCTAAAGTCCTAGAACTGGAGGCACTAGCAGCAGCCTGCACTGGAACCTCTCCCTCATCCTCATCACTGGCCTCTTCACCCACATCTCAACTACCTGCTGGGACCACTGGCTCCCCGTCACTATAGGTGTCAACAATGACCTACATACAAGCCAGGGAGTTCCTCCCAAATGGTTCCTTGTAGCTCTCACAAGGTGGCTCATCTTCCAAGTTGACTTAGAAATGCTAGAAGATGCGAGTAAGAAGTCTTCCATAGGGTAGAGTCTTCTCAATTCTGGACTTGAATTGAACTTGCTCCATATGCTTGACAATGACATAAGGCAGGCTTATTTGGGTACCCTGATGCAAGCAGTACCCCAGAGTAGTAGACATAAGGGAAGGCTCAGTGTTGTGCCCCTTGATTGGCACTAGATTGGACTTAGCTATCATGGTTAAAATCCACTGAGAATTTCCAAAAGCAGTCATTTTAACCCGGTAATCAAATCGGTCATTGGTCATGGTTTTGTATAGGTGCTGGTACTCTGCTAGGGACATGCAAGTTAGGGGATCCCTTCCAGGTGGATGGTACACCTGGTTCCCCATAGAATTGATTCCTAAGATGACTCCCAACTCGATCTCATTAAAAGAGATTCTAACTCCCTTTAAGAAAGAATTGATTCGCAGTCTCATTGTATCTTTTAGAACCACCGTCATATTGGAATAGAAATGCCTGATAAACTTGGGGTAGCAGTACCTGGGCAAGGTCAACATGTTATGCCATCCTAAATGCTCAAACCTTGGCCTCACTTTGAAGGCCATAAGCTCCTCCATGATAACATCTCTGCCCACTTCAATCTTCCTTCGGCGAAGCTTTCTTGTGTATAGATCCTCGGCCTCCGTTGATCCAAAGAAATTTGCATCAAAAGGAACTGGTTCTGGGGTTGGAGCCGGTGCTACTGCTGCTGTAGGGGCCCTGTTTCCCCTTGTTCTAGGAGCCATTCTTCCACCTAAATAACCTACACACACATCAGATAAAAAACAAAGAACAAATGTGAGTGAGTAATCACTCCAATGTTAATGAAATAGGGGAATTCAAAAATATATATATATATATAACACAGCATTAATCCAAAGTCATTAAGATAGTAAAAAGGGAACTGATATGGCAATAACTCTCTTGAACCCAGGTTAAGGAAGAAATTTCCAAAGGGCCCCTATAAAATCTGATATGATATCAAGGGGTAAAACAACAAACAATGCAAGCAATGTGCTTGTAAAGGAAAATTTAAAAGAAATGTAAGATATATACCAAGCATTCGGGAATTTCTTCAAATTTCCATGGAGACATTAACATGGGTGCTAGGCAAGTAATAGTACAAAAAAATAATGTTACAACCAACCCATGTAAGGTGGGGAGCATAAGCAATACATTCCATATCCTAAAGCAAAAACACCAAAACAGTGGGAAATTTTCGGTTTTGGCAAGGGTTTGACTAACCCTAGCCCCAACCGATGGGTGGTTTACATGTGTATGCATGTTCACAAATAATAGGGAATCAAGGAAAAACAAGAAAAACAAGATTTCACCATTCTTTAAGCAATCAAACCCAATATTGAGAAAAAGGGAAGAAAATACTAGTTAAAACCCTAAAAGAAGATCCAAATCGATTCGAGGGAACCAAAATGGGAAGGGAAACACATACCTTGGAGTGAGAAGAGGAGATTTGGGGTTGGGGAAGTTCAAATCCACGGCCTTGGGGCTGAGAAAGTCGAGCAGACCAAGTCTGGGTTCCTCTTGCTTTGTTCCTCCGCCTCTAACCACCAAGCGAAAAAAATAAAACAGAACTGCACGGTTAGTATTCTTATGAAATTTTTTTGAGCAGACGTGCGATCAGACTCACTATCATGAATCCACCCGTGAATCTGCTGAGCCTAGAAACACTGACCTTTTGTCTTCTGTACTGAACGGACGAACGAATGGAAGTACAATCCAAGGATTCGTCCACTAATCCGTTCAACTTAGATCCTCTAGGCCAATGAACACCCTGAGAACGGACGAATGAACGGACTCACATTCCGCCTCCTCCCAAGCTAACTTTACGAACGGAGTCACGACCAGACTCAGAGGATTTGATCCTTCCGTGGATCTGCCCATGTTCAAAAAGGGCTATTGGCCTATATCTTGGCTCAGCCTTACTCTAGGGTCCCTAGTTCCTGTTGTCTGATGTTACACACACCTTGTATAGAAATTGTGTTTGCTTCCATTAAGGTTCTTTACCTTGCACTTGATTTCCTTGTCTTTGTGCTAACATGTGATGCATCTTAAATATATCAGGTGCTAAATCATGGTCAATACTTGCAACCGGAATCGTTCCCCTCTTAGGGAAGACGTCGATGATGTTTTCGAGGAAGGTTTACCTGTGCCGCCTCCCATGAGCACTAATGCGGATGTTGCCGAGCTCCTAGGGAACATTTTACGTGACATGCAGAGAGAACACCGAGAATCCCAAATGGAACAATGCACTTTTATACAGAATATGACTACCCAGCTCCAAAATGTTGGTCGGGAAGGACCAAGAGTACCACCTCCGGTGCACGAAGTCCCAAATCCCATAGCTAACACCACTCCCATCACCCCTCTTCTTGGGCCAGCTGTGAATGAAGTTCTTGCAGTGCAAGTGAACCAAAATCTACCTCCTACTCCGGCTGCCTTACCGGTCAGAAATGTAATACCAGAATGGGTCGATGCCTCCAAACTTTCTGAGAAATTTTAAAAGCATCATTGTCCTACTTTCTATAAGTTGATCCATGACTCCATGTTCCCGGCTACCTAGATACGGGATCTCAAAAGAATCGTTGAGGTGCTACCCTATACTGACCTTGAGAAGATTCGATGCACCACTTTCCAACTCTGAGGTGACGCCAATGCATGGTAGCATTCCTCAAAGGAACATTTCTGGACTAAGTATCCAAATGCAACTTGGGCTCAATTTAAAGAAGCCAATCTCGAGAATTACTTTCCAAGGAATTTCTGAGAGAAGAAGGAAATTTAATTCATGAGCCTCAGTCAGGGATCCAAGTCGGTCCTTGAGTACCAACAGATCTTTGAGGAGTACTTCTACTTTGCTCCGACACACTTGAAAATTGAGGACGTGAAAGCAAGAAGGTTTTAAAGAGGGCTTAGAGCCAGTCTGAGTACTTTTGTGGTACTACACAAGTACCCCACCTATGCAGAAGTGGTTGAAGCCACCAAGTTGATAGAAGATTAGCAAAGGGAGAATTATAGGGCTATACAAGCAGGCAAGAGGCCAATGCCATCTAATGACTCTAGGGGACCCAACAAGTTCCAGAGGCGAGGGGCTTATACTAATGCAGCCCAATTCAGTCCCGTAGACCTGATGTGGCTCAAGTGCCTAAGCTATATCTACTCCTCATTACGGGGCTCAGACTCTTGTTTGTTATAACTGCAAGGAGTTCAACCATATGGCCAAGGATTGTCCACAACCACGACAATCGGGTTCACGGCCAGTTGTGACTCTAGGGCACCCCAGGCCAAGACTGCTATTTGTCCACTTGTTCCTCCTCCAACAAGCAAGACTTAGGGGCGAGTTTATTCTATCACTCATGAGGAAGCCCAATTTGACCCCGGTGTTATCACAGGTACCTACTCAACTAACTTAGTAAAATTCTTGATGTTGAGTTTTTCATGGTTGGCTATTCGGTGATTGTTAGGCATGATTTCTATATGCTCCTTACTTGCATATGTGTTATTTGACTCGGGAGCGTCACCCTCCTTTGCCAAGAGATTACCAATTGAACCAGCTCGTATAGAACAAAAGCTGATAGTCAGTACGCCAACTGGAAGGAAAGTTGAGCTTGACCAAGCCTTCAACTCTTACCTTATTCGAGTGAGCAATCATGGGCTTGAGGCCAGCTTGATCATCCTAGATATGAGAGACTTTGATATCATTCTGGGAATGGATTGGTTATGCACTCATGGAGCTAGCCTGATCTGTGCAGAGAGGAAGATACTCTTTCGTACAGGAGAGGATAACGAATTCGTATTCAAGGGTAGCAAAAGTAAATAGCCTAAGAACCCAATCATATCGGCTCTCCAAGTTCAAAAGCTCTTAGCACAGGGTTGCCAATGTTATTTAGCCTCTGTAATGGATACTAAAGCCAAGGTTACACCTATGGAAGAGATAAGTGTAGTAAGAGATTTTTCTGATGTCTTTCCCGAAGATCTCACACGGTTACCACTGGATCGGGAAACGAAATTCATAATTGATCTAGTGCCCGGTGCTACTCCAGTATCAAAGGCACCATATAGAATGGCCCCGTCAAAACTAAAAGAACTTCAGGAATAGCTTAATGATCTACTAAAGAAAGGTTTTATCACCCCAAGTGTTTCTCCATGGGGTGCACCTATTTTGTTTGTGAAGAAGAAACACGGTAGTATGTGTTTGTACATTGACTATCGTGAACTCAACAAGCTTAAGATCAAGAATCGGTACCCGCTGCCTTGGATCGATGATTTGTTAGACTAGTTGCAAGGTGCAAGGGTATTTTCCAAGATTGATCTCCGCTAGGGGTATCACCAGCTAAAGATCAGAGGTGGTAACATCAACAAGACCGCGTTCAGATCGCGATATGGACACTATGAGTTTCTGGTTATGTCTTTTGGGCTAACCAATGCCCCGGCAGCTTTTATGGAGTTAATGAGCAGCGTATTTCATGATGTGCTGGATAAGTATGTCATCGTATTTATTGACAACATCCTAGTCTACTCCAAGAGCGAGGAAGAACATTTTGACCACCTTCGCTTTGTGTTATAGCGCTTGAGGGAAAAATAATTATATGCTAAGATCAGCAAGTGCAAATTCTGGTTACAACAAGTGGCTTTTCTAGGTCATTTGGTCTCTATTAAGGGTATTGAAGTTGACCCCAGCAAGGTACAGTCAGTAGTTGATTGGGAAACACCTAAAAGTGTTGTAGACATTCGCAGTTTTCTTGGTCTGGCCAGCTATTGTAGGAGATTTATCGAGAACTTTTAAAAAATCTCTACTCCCATGACTCGACTGACCTAAAAGGGAGTGAAGTTTGAGTAGTCAGATGAATACGAGAAGAATTTCTAGATCTAAAGCAACGACTAATCTCGGCTCCGATACATACCATTCCAAATGATACCGGAGGGATGGTAGTCTATTATGATGCATCGAAAATGGGCCTCGACTGTGTTTTGTTGCAAAATGAAAAAGTAGTGGCCTACGCTTCTCGCCAACTGAAGGATTATGAGAGAAATTACCCAACTCATGATTTAGAGTTGGTGGTTGTGGTCTTGGCTCTGAAGATTTGGAGACACTATCTATGTGGAGAGAAGAGTGAGATCTATAGTGACCATACCTTGACTCAGACGGAACTCAATATAAGACAGAGGCGCTGGTTGGAACTCATGAAGGACTACGATTGCACCATCCATTACCACCCGGGTAAGGCAAATGTTGTAGCGGATGCTCTTAGTAAGAAATCCCAAACCTTATCCATCGTGTCCTTGGCTGTCAGTAAAGAGCTTATTGAAGAAGTTAGAAGGATGGATTTGGAGTTATTGGTAGAGGGCATTACGCTATCTCTGGCAGCCTTATCTGTGCAATCGGCTTTAGTAGAAAGGATTCAGTCAGCTCAAGCTTCACATGAACGCTTTCAGGAAATTATTGAAGCTATCCGGGGTGACATGCAGCGAGATCTAGATTTTACATTGACAGATAGCGGCGTTCTCATGTTTAGAGATCCCCTATGTGTCCCTACGGATGATCAGCTGAGGAAAGAAGTGTTGTCAGAAGCACATGAATCTCCCTATTCAATTCACCCAGGTAGTACTAAGATGTACAAGGACCTGAAAGGACACTACTGGTGGAGTGGAATGAAAGGGACGTAGCTGAATTTGTGGCCAGGTGTCTCACTTGTCAACAAGTGAAAGCAGACAGACAATGGCCCCATGGCCAGTTACAGTCATTACCCGTGCCAGAATGGAAATGGGAACATGTCACCATGGACTTTGTCATAGGACTACCCCTTATACCCAGAGGTGTCGATGCTCTATGGATTATTGTGTATAAACTGACGAAGATAGCTCATTTCATCCCAATCAAGGTCACCTATCTTATGGATAAGCTAGCCCGCTTGTATATTGATAATGTGGTTCGACTGCATGGAGTTCCAGTTAGCATTATTTCAGATCGGGACCCCAGATTTACATCCAAGTTTTAGGGTAGATTCTAGAGAGCTATGGGTACCCTATTGAGTTTTAGCACTGCCTTCCATCCACAGACCGACGGTCAGTCGGAAAGGATAATACAAACATTGGAAGACATGCTTCGAGCCTATGCTATTGATATGCAAGGCAATTGGGGTGAGCACATCTCGCTTATCGAGTTCGCCTACAACAACATTTACCAAGCTACCATTAGAATGGCACCCTTTGAAGCTCAGTATGGGAAAGAGTGTTGTACTCCGTTGTACTGGGATGAAGTAGGTGAGCGGCGTATCCTTGGGCCGGAATTGATCCAAGTAACTTATGAGAAGGTGGACTTGATCCACGAGCGAATTAAAGCTACCCAGTCTAGGCAGAAGGGCTATGGAGACCAAAGGCGAAAGGATCTGGAGTTCCTTATTGCTGACAAAGTATTTCTCAAGGTGTCGCCTACCAATGGGGTAATGCGGTTCAGCAAGAAGGGCAAGCTAAGCCCGATATATATTGGACCCTATGAGATTCTTGCAAAGATTGGACTGGTGGCTTATCGATTGGCGCTTCCACCATCTTTGGATGGCATGCACGATGTCTTCCACGTGTCTATGTTACAAAAGTATGTGCATGACCCCAATCATGTTCTATCTCAAGAACCACCAGAGCTGGCAGCAGACATGTTATATAAAGAACAGCCTAAGAAGATTTTGGACAGCAAGGTGGTGAATCTCCACAATAGACCTATTCATTATGTGAAGGTGAAGTGGTGCAACCACACAGAAGAAAAAGCCTCCTGGAAGCCGAGGTGGAAATGCAGGCAAAGTACCCTTCCCTTGGATTCTTCAAGGTATGACAATTTTGGGGATGAAATTTTTGTAAGGTGGGGAGGGTGTTACATCCGTGCCTGGATTTACTATTAAATAATAATTTCTCTCTCATATGACGTATAGATTCTGCTACCGTGTACGCTGGCGAGCTATTTTCCCTTGTGGTCAAACCTAGCCACAAGATCATTGACCAGTTCACGAGCCTGCCTGTGGAGGAGAGGTTCCTTAACCGGCAATTATCGATGATGACTTCGTCGATCATCCTCCTAGCACGAGCCCCCAGATCGAAGAGTACCAGAAGGCATTCCCTATGTCCCCATAGCTAGACACCTCCTTTGGCGATGAGCTTAGCATCGCGATTGGGAAACTATTTGGGATAACAAAGAACACGTCGTGACGGTCGAGGGGTAAGATACTAACCTTGTGAATGTTACTGTCCCCTCCCCTAGTTGACCTTGAAGTATGGGCCAAAGCCCAACCAATTACCTTAAGTTTTTGCCTTTACAGCAACAACGGACGCACGTGCGGACTCACCTAGACTAAATCCACCTGTTAGTCCACCCGTGTTGTTTGAGGACTTTGTGTGGGACCCACACCCCATGCCCTGGGAACTCTATATAATCTTTTAGACGAGGTTGGCCTCATCCTTGATCTCCTTGGCTTGTGGGCTTACTATTTGGGTGGACCCATTAGCTTAATAGACCTCTTAATCAAGTTTTAACTCTTAAAGGTCTAAGCCAAACAGGCCCTAAGAGGGATATGACTTAAGACTAAGGCTTAGTCTTTAAGCCTCATTACTTCCTTCACCAACTTGAAGCATTGGAGCTATGGGAGCATTGAAGACTTAGAGAAGAAAGGATTTAGAGAGGCTGTGGAGGTGGAAAGCATCAATTAATCCCTCCTTGAGGTAGGTATCCTCACCTTCCTCCCTCTCTTTTCCCTTTTTGGGTTTGGAGATTTCCTTGGAATCGATTCCAAGCTTAGGGATTCTCTTGGAAACCCATTAAACCCTATTGAATACTCCTTGGAGACCAATAATCTGTCCCCTTAGTGCCTTCATGGATTTGACAACCCAAATGTTGTTCAAGCATTGGAGACCTAGTTAGGTTTGGGGAAAAACCTTGGAGATGGACCCAAATCCCTTGAATCCCCTTACCTTCTTAAAGGACTATGTATTTTGGACCTCCAACGAAGGTTTGGACTCACCTCCCCAATCGTAGGACCTTTATGGGTCCATGAATGGAGGGCTGGAGGTGATAATCTTTGTAGCTTTCAAAGGAATGGCGGCAGACGAATGACGGGACTCACTGTCATGTATCCGTCCATTAGTCCATTCAACCTAACCTGGTTGCTTAATTTGGGCAGAGCCACGAGCGGACCCACCTAGGTGAATCCACTCGTAGCTCAGATTACTCTCGGGTATGTCTCAAGGTTTAGACGGATGTACCAGCAGATCCATATTCCGCATCCGCCCGTGAGTCCATTCCATATTTTTTCTAGGGATGGCCTGGACGGATTCACGACCGTACTCACCTGGCTGACTCCGTTCCTTCATCCGCCCCTGCTGTCTTGCCCCAAAATTCAAATAAACTATTGGAACCCTTCGTGGGACCCACCTATATACTTCTAATACTACTTTCACGAATCCTCAGACTTTAGAATCTATATGGGAGTACGTGCATTAGAGTAAACCTCACCGAACGACAAACAAACAAACTGTGAGTGGGCTTTGGGTGATGTTTGGGCTTGATATATACATATAGAAATATAACCGCATAGATTATACGATGGCTTATGTGCTTGCATTCATTCTTACACTGTTGCATCTTTGCATATAAAACCATGATTGATACGAATTGATGAAATGTGGTTGTATTGCTTTACCTTATTATATTGGGTTACGGTGTCAAAACCCCGAAGTTCTTATTATTATATCGTTGCTTACCATCCTAGTCTGTATGCGCCGTGCCTTGCTGGTACCCGGGTACTAGATGGAATGGGACGTTGATGCACCCGAAATACCTCTCGGGATGATAGGAATTGCATGTAGTATATCTATGGTTAGGATTTACGTTCCCTTATGCTACGACCCTTGCCAACAGGGGTTTATGTGTTGAATAGTCGGAGCACCTGATGTTTGTGGAGGTGGGAGAGGCCAGGTCAGGGGTAGTAATGGCTATTTGGGGTCTACCACTGGGTGGTCTACGGCTTCCACCGGCGTAGGTCCCTTGTGATAATTGAGGTTTCACTGGGGCTATAGGATAAGTGACCCTCAATGTCTCCCGAGTTATCACAGTAGCATATACCATGACTTAGACTATTTGTTATGTGGGAAATATATATTTAACATTGCATGCATCATCGACTATGTGTGATTGTGTGTATATGCACTCCCCTTTCCCCTCACTGGCTCAGTGGAACTAACCCCCTGTGTACACAACTTTTAGATTTTGATGCTGGTGATGGTTACTCGGCCGGCCTAGATGTACAATCGGTGGAGTACGAAGGTATTGGTACAAAGGAGCCTGAGTACGTGTTAGAGGAACACAGCGATGGTTGCCCCTGTGATGATTATGCTTATGGGCACCGATGTTACTTGGGGATTTCCCCCACCTTTTGATTCTTTTGGGGCGTTGTGCCTGTTATAAACACTTTATGTAATAACTTACTATTATTTTGAGTAGTTATATCATGGTCAGCCGATGGTAAATACTAACTATTATCATATCACTTGGTTAGCTGAACATAATGTAACTGCTTATGTAATTAATGCTTCCGTTTATGATAACTCTGACAATGAATGGAAATATTTATTTCTTTTTCTCAAATGTAACTATATGGGTGGATCCGTGGGTGGTGACTGCTCTAGGACACTATGTCGTTGATCCTAGTAGGAATTGGGGTGACGTGTGTCATCCTAATCACCCTCTTAACTGTGCTTATGGCATAAGCTTGGGATAAGGGCATGACACCATGGGTGCCATCGGATAGGGTGCCTTGGATACAGGTGTTGCACTGGGGATTAAATCGATCACAAACTCTGTTTCTTGATTAGGCGGTAACTGGGTTAGATCTTCTGAAAAAATGTTAGGAAATTCCCTAACAATATCAAGTTCTTCTAATGGCTTAATCTTTGCCTCGGTGTCCATTACCATGGCCAAATAGCCTTGACATCCTTCATTTAACAACCTTCGTGCTTGAAAGGCGGATAAGGTTATCCTCTTGGGCATTTTCATCGGTTCACTTTGGTAGGTGAAAATCGAGCCGCCATTCAACTTGAATATGATCTTCATCTCCGCACACATGACGTTTGCCCCGTAGGCGGATAGCCAATCTATGCCTAATATTACATCAAAGTCCTTCAAGTCAAACTTGATCAGTCAAGTGGTCAGGTTCTTCCCATAAATTTCCACCAGACAGGGCTCATAAACTTCCTTCAAGCTCACGATGCTTCCAGTTGGTTTGCTAAATACTAAGTCGTGCCCTATGTCCCTTGGTTAAGTAGTCATCCTATCCGCGAAAGCAATAGAAACGAAAGAGTGGGATGCACCCGAGTCGAATAACACTCGCGCAGGGGTGGACGATATGGTCAAGGTACCTAGGGTTTGTATAAAATAAGGATGCAATCAAATTCCCTGTACCCATTAGTTTATTTCCTACAATTTAGTAGTGTTAAGTGGACTTACCTATCATTACTTCTGGGTTTGCCTCCACTTCTTCATTGGTCAACGTAAACACCTTCCCTTGAGGCCAGTTGTCCCGTGGCTGAAAGGGGCGAGCGGGGGACTGGATCGGCGGGTATGTGTTGTATCCGCGGTTTGCATAATCCCTAGCAATGTGCCCAGCTATGTCGCATACAAAGCATTTGTTGGATAGTGCAGCTAGGGAAGAGGCATGGCTTGCTTGGCTCATTATAGATCAAGATGGCGGAGCAGCAGTTGTCGCTTGGCTTAGAGTGGGTTGTGCAGGCCGATTGTAAGTGGGACAGAAAGGTGTTTGGCCCACATCTTGCCGTCAATATTGTATTGGGCTAGGACTCTATCTAGTTCCTCCAAATGCCTTATTTGGCCACCCAAAGTTTTGATAGTTGCTTGGCCTTTTGCCCAATCCAGGCAATGCGGTAGCCTTCTCCTTCAATCTATCCTCCATAGTCTTTGCTTTGTCGACCATTTGTGCATAGTCCTGCATGTCTAGGACCAACAGAATAGACCCAATCTCTGGCTTAAGCCCTTTTCTCAAACTTCTTTGTTTTGCTGGCTTCCCACTTCATATGCTCTAGGGCAAAATGAAACAAATCCTCAAACTATTGCTGGTAATCCAGCATAGTCTTTGACCCTTGTATGAGAGCAGAGAACTCAGCTTCCTTCTTGTCTCTAAAACTCTCATGGAAATAATTCTTAAAGAAAACTTGTTTAAACTGATCCTAGGTAGGGTTGGGATGAACTGCCTCCAAGTTAGGCTTCGTTGCCTTCCACCATGCTTCTGCCTCATTTTGTAATTAATACCCGACATTTATCAAGGCGCCTCCAAGGCGCTAATCCACCTCTCCGGTTGCATTGCCTCAGAATTTATCTTGGAGAACACAGGCGGCTGGAGCTTCTTGAATCTCTCCATCACTTTCATTGTGGAGCTTTCTGCCGCGTGTTGAGGCACAGGTGGTGGAAATTGTAGGGGCCAGTTGGGTGGTGGTGGTGGCACTGCTTGCTGTTGCATCATGGCTGTGAACTGTGTAGAAATTTGGCCTAACAACTCCTATTATTGCTGCATGGTCCGCATCATGGTAGTCATGATGGTGTTCACCTCTCCAACTGCCTTACCTAGCTGGGGTGCAGCTGCAGCAGCTGGGGTAACTACCGATACCGGACTTGGGATGACTCGGGGTCCCCTCACCAAAGTAACAGATACTTCAAAGTTCTGAGCTTCAGCTCTATCCGATAGCTCAACTTCTGGTATCTATCGAGGGCCTCTTCCACGACGACCATCCCAGTTGGATATTGTGTTGACCATGATTGATTTCTGAAAGAAACTTTGTGTTTAATATCTCCACACCTCTTGGCGAGGGAAAGTTATAATTTAGTTGAAGTCATTTCTATATTTCTGATGTAATATCATTAGTATTGTAGTAAGGGATAATAACTACCAACGATAACTTCCTACTAGGTTGCAGTTGTTTGATAATTTCATATATCAAATAAGTTTTATGACATGGTGAATCATGTAAGATGATAGAACAAGGCTTCATAATAGGAAAGACAACTGTTTGGTCTATACCTGTACCTAGCAAGCGAGTCGCTCTAATCTCTTTCCTGTTATATAGGCCTATATGTGTAGGTACCCTAGGTCACTCCTAACCCCATTTTCTAATGGAAGGTAAATGATGCAGTCCTCCGCATGACTAGTATCAGTTAGTGCCAGGTAGACAACTAATTGCTTCTCTACTTGGGTTTTAATTCTTTGGATCCGAGCTAGTCTCTTTCTTAACTGCCTAATGTAAAGCATGTCGTTTGGGGTCTTCCAAGCCCAAACAACACAGTCAAACCCTGCCATGGAGAAATTTTGGACATTAGGCTCCTATGGTTGCTTCAATATAATGAACATTCTTAACACTATATGAACTTAAGCAACATGATCAAGAAACTTAAATGGAATAACTCGAGCGTGTACACAAAACAATAGTACTTTACAAAATCTAGCACATCATTCGGGTACGGGCATGTGTAGTGAATGAACTAACCATACCTACCTATAATCTCCTGTGTTAATCAATGAACCAGGCTAGACTACTGACAGGTTATGTTCTAATGCAAGTGAGGTGATATTGGTGGGGTCTAAAAATTTTGTAAATGACATAGATGCCCCTAGCTATGCATTCCTATTTATCTATGTTTGAGTTTCCAACCACACAACACTCACACATACAAGTTCATACACCCATGCTTATATACATTGTTTATGTATAGGTACATATACACACAATAGGTTCTTCCTAAATTTTCTTTTTCTTTTTGCACTGCATTAGCATGTTTATTCTATATATTATTTGTTATTATTATTATCATTATTATATATATATTTTGAGTTTATTCATAATGACCAACCAAGTGCCTCGGAGGGTCCATAATACTCTTTTGATGCAAAGTATTATAATCCCAATCATAAAAATCACAATTTTTGTTGTCTACCATTCTTTGGGCGTTTCACTGGGCATTTGGCTCAATCGCCCAATGCATCGCCCAGAGAATCGGGAGCTGCTTTTTATACAGTCCAAGATCCATTTCCTTTATTCCCTTCTTCATCTTGAGAGCCCTAGACCCTTAAAGCTGCGTCCAAGGGAGGTTGTAGGCTATCCCTGTCACGCCCCCATCCCTATGTAAGATATTTTAGCCATATAGGGGGTGACTGGGACAATCACTCATCATCCCAATACCTACCAGGATCACGGATACAGTGTCCCAAGCCACAGTCCACCCTGTCATAACCTTTGTGATAGCAGAAAGGAACGTACCAATATGGAATGAATCGTTCCAAATACAGAGTTAGCGGAAGCGAAATTAAATTAAATCATGTGAAATTATAGAGCATCGGTTCTCTAATGATAACATATATTATAATTTTCATATAAGTAACCATTCATTACTCTCCTTATACATAACACACAGTTTATACATGATTGCAGAATGAAGACAGAAATTAAATAATAAATAATTGCCTCCAAGGGCACCAATCTTGGGTGTATATCTACATCCAAGTCACGGCCTCCAACACCACTTGGTTCGCATCCTACGGTGCTCATCAAAGTAGTACCTCTTTCATACAACTAAAAAGGGATTGCGCAATGGAGTTAGCTACACTAGCTAGTGAGGGAGCAAAGGGGAATGCACATACACCATACAATCAATATCAAACAGAATGATGCATGCTAATGTTAGATTCATTTTTCACCTAACACATAATTCTATTGGTCAAGTCTATGCTACTGTGATAACTCGGGAGACACTGGGGGTCACTTATCCTATCATCCCAGTGAAACCTCAATTATCACAAGGGGACCTACACCGGTAGAAACCATCATGACCACCCAGTGGCAGACCCCGATAGCCATCACTACCCCTGTCCTGGTCTCTCCCACCTCCACAGACCACAAGTGCTCAGACTATCCAACATATAAACCCCTGTTGGCAAGGGTCGTAGCATAAGGGAGCAAGCATCCTAGTCGCAGATATACTATATTCAAGCTCTATCATCCCGAGAGGTATTTCGGGTGCATCAATGTCCCATTCCATCTAGTACCCGGGTACCAGCACGGCACGGCACATATAGTTTAGGATGACATATAGTAATTTTCACAATTAAATAAATTGGGGTTCTGGTACCGGCACACCTGGCACCGTAGCTCGATACAATGGTGAGTATACTATCACATTCATAACAGATCACATTTGGATAATAATGCAATGCGCACAATGCTTATAAATATATAATAGCATGCTTAAGATTTCATATTAAATATATATTCAAGCCCAACAAATCACCCAGAACCCACTCACCTAACACGGGCGTTGCCGTGTGTAGTTGACATGAATCTCACCTGGGCTCTCCGCTATCCATCGAGTTGGGTAGCCTAGGAATACAAAAATAATCATTAAAGCATGCATAGAAGGGTCCAACGCTAGGCCCTTGAGGTTAAAACCAAATTTCAACCAAGACAGCACGGGTGGATCCTCGAGTGGATTCAGTACGAGTGAGTCCGTTCATGACTCTGATGCTGCTGTTAGGGCCCAAACTTCAAGAAAAGTTATGGGGCTTTGGCCCACACTTCCAGGTCTTCGAGGGGATACTTTTAGTAATATCTTAAGTCTAAGGTTATAGGTGTTGGCCAGTGCCACCATGGCATTGCCTCTTGGGTAAAGGTTTAAACTGCCCCGGGGTATAGGGGTATATTTTAGGGTGTGGGTATAACATCCCCCCAACCTTATTAAAAATTTTATCCTCGAAATTTGAGGCGGCTAAGGTCTCAAGGATAAGGGCTTGTTGAATAACAACATGTCTACTTGCCCACTACTTGGATTAAGTCAAAGGTCAGGTCAAAATAAGACAATGCCTATTTGACACAACAAGTCAGGTTTTACAATTCTCTTTCCTTTTAGGGTCACTTTACCACCGGGGTGTGGTTCACAGTAATCTTAAGCTCCATTGGATTATGGGTTGGGGTTACCACATTTCAGAGGAAATCACAAGGTCTTACACACTAACTAAGCCATAGGAGTAGAAAGTTCTCTAGATCCTCCAGATCAACTGATAACACTCAGGTCTCCACTACTCTAGTTACTCTTGGGTTGCAGGACTTAACCTGCCTAGTCCCCAACATAGGGTTTACATTCTGAATGCTTCACTTCAGGTATCTCAGTACCTAACCCAACTTTAGAATGATTTGAAATATTGATGGGACCTCATATGTGGCACTCCCAGCACGGAGGGAATGCACTTGGCGACCCATTACTCCTTTCATACCTGTCGTTGAAAAGGGTCTTGTTACCTCCTTCAGTTTTAGCTTTCACAACCTTTAACCCTATCACATAGTTAACCCATAGGGGAAAAGTCCATATTAGTCCTTTTTGGGGAACCAAAATCCATTTACTAGTCTAGGTTCAAGTCAATTTCCTTTAAGCAGGTTCCATTACTAACCTTCCCAGTTATTATTAAATTAATTCCCTATTACCATTAAGGTCTGGCCGATCAGGGTTAGGGCTTAAACTAGCTACCACCAGAAGGTTAAACCAAAGTCACACTTGTAGTCCTGAGGAACCAACTCAGTCCCACATCAGGATTCGAAATATACATATATCTTCATTTTCACAACAATCGTAGGTATAAATCTAATAATTACATTCATATCCCTATGGACATATCTATAACCTAGGTCGATCCATAGGAACAAGCAGTCTTTAGGTGCGGTATACTAGGTCTCTTTGGAAATCAAGTCATGGTGTAGGACTCTCTCTATGAGCCTATACAAGGTTTGGATGAACCAAGTAAAGTACAAATAGAGTCGTCACTAGCTTGAGGTTCCATGAATGATTTCCATGTACACGTGGCCCTTATGGCTTGTTCAACTAAACCTATCCAAACCAGCCCAGTGTTTCCTTCCTTCAGGCCTGGCTAAGAGTTGGATCCTATGTACCCCTATAGGGGTCTCTACACCACATAGGTTTAGGTTTCTCTATCCATAGGTTTCAGTTCACTCACTAACGGGGTCTAAGGATTTCCACCCTCATAGGTAACTCTCCTTCTTTCACGTAGGAGGGGAGTCATAGCATGCACTGATGCCTGCCATTTCTCATCGACTGGCCCAGTCAGGTATAAGTCCTAATCCCTTTCAATTTTGAGGCATTAGATGAGGCTTAGGTGGTCCCCACAAATGGGTTACATAACCAGGGTGTCAATCTAGGGTATAGGCAAAAAATCATCATACATGGGTGGGGTCAAAAGGTCTCCAAAATTTGGGCTCAACATCTTAACAGAAATTGAGAGGATTCACGGATGGAATTAGTACTCCAGGTCCGTTTGTGGCTCCACCAAAAAATAGAGAGCGGACTGACCGGGCGGATGCAGAGTGTGAATCCGTTCGTTCGTCTATTCTCAAAAGGGTCAATGGCCGAGAGGAAATGAATCAAACGGATCTACGGGTAGAGTCACAATTAGTGGATCCGTTCGTTTGTTCATTCACAGGATTTTAACAAAACAGAGCTGCGAGTTTTAAAACTCACTTTTGGCTCCAAAGAAGGGAAATGCAACCATAAGGGAGAGGGCTCTACAAGGTTTTCGTTTGGCTTCCTAGCGGGGGTTTTCTTGCAATCTCAAGCCTCAAGGTTCATCTCTTACAGTCTCAAGGTAAGGTTCCTCTTCTCCTTTCTCTTTCCCATTCTTTCTTCTCTTCATTGGTGAAGTTGTGGCTTGAGTCTCTTCATATTCTCTTCCTTTTTCTTCTTGGATTTGAGATGGGTAACCTTAGATTATGATTGGATTTGATTTTTTTTGCATTTTCATGGTTATGCACACCAAATCCATGCCAAAATCCATTTAGTTTAGGGTTCTTGGGTTAGAATCAAGCCCTAATCGATCAATGGCACCACACGGTTGGATCCTTGTTTGTTTATTATATTTCTTATAAATTTTAAAGCCCTTGCAAGCATTTTAGAGATTGATTGCTATTGTTGTCAAGTGTAGTCGGATTTACTTGGATAATTCTAGGTTTAAGCTAGGGTAAAACCTCAATCCTTCAATGCTTTGGGAAAACCCTTCAAGTTTGTGTTTAATTCTTACATGCCCTAGATTCTCATAGGAATTTATCCCATCTTCTCTCGTTTGTAAGATTGTTGACCAAAACCCTAGAAATATATCCTCTATTCTCAAAATAATTCATTCACTTAATATATCCCCAATGCATTTCTTATTTATGGGATTATTTGCACAATTCTTGGGGCTCATCCCCTTTTTCTCAAATAAATAGTCCTTGTCTTTTGCTGGGGTATCTCATTCAATATCTTGCTTGTTTGACATTGGTTGAAATATATACTATTCAAGAGCACATACGTCATCTATGTTGACCTCATATTTTGACACTAGGGATCTCATGTAGGCTTCATGTGTGAATTGATCTTATTCCTTTCTTCTCAACATGTCTCCAATGGTATCCATATTTCATATTCCACATTCTCATCATTTACACATGCATATTTTGATTTTCCTCATCACGTATAGCCTTCTCTTCAAGTCATTTCCATATCATTTAAGCATTTTACTTCTATAATTTATTTGCCAATCATATGTCGTCATTCCAATTTGGCTTACATTTATCATCCTTCTTTGATTTGTATCTTATGTGTAGGAAATCCAATCATGGGTCCAAAAAGGAAGAGAGATCTATCCATTGTGCGAGCTATCCCCACTGCCTACAATGTAAACCGATTTACCTCAAAAAAGACCGAAGGAATCTACAGGGAGCATCTCTTCAATAGGAAGATTCTTCTAGAGAGAGATGTCACAGTGGAAGAACTTTTGGCCTACAAGGTGGGGACCAGGTTTGGTAGACTGAATTGAACCGATATGCTCATTCAGCTAGACTTCTACTACCCCACACTGTTCAGGGAATTCTATGTAAAGCTGGTAATGGTCCAAGAGGATGACGACGGCTCCAAGTTGACTTCCTATGTAAAGGGAGTGGTCATTAGCTTCAATGTTGTGGAGCTGGGGGTTCTTTTCAGTGTATCCTCATAAGGTGAGAGGGTATACTATCCTCTAGGCAGTCATCCAGACAAGTGCCTCCTTTCAGATGAGAAGCGAAAATTGTTTAAGGTTCTCTCCAATGATAGGTTCAAGGAAAACGAAGATCTTTCCAAGTTCCCTCCTTCACAACGTGTTCTAATTTTTATAGCCAAGACCAATTTGGCTCCTTCTAAGGGGCACAACACCCTTCCTCCTTTGATGTCTGCGGTTTTGGCCCATTCTTTGTACACTGGTCAGCCCATCTATCTGCCTCATGTGATCATGCAGCACATGGCCCGTACGGTGATGAATCCTGCCCGAAACAACACCCTACCCTATGGTCGATTGCTTACTAGGATTTTCTTATTCCTTGGGATTGATCTTGACCGTGAACCGAAGGGAACATGCACTGAGGGACCTATTGGATTCAATGCACTACAAAAGATGAATCTATACTATGATTATGATAGTGCAGGGGAGCAGGTGTAGTACGGGGATGGCAGAGGGGCCAGGGAGGAGGATGAAGATGACAGTGATGATGATCTGGAGTTTATGGGTTTCAGACCAACAGCAGCAGGTACTTCGGATGCACCTGGGGGAGGTAGCGACATCATGATGGCTATTCAGAGACTGAACCTGAGGATGATGGATGGCTTCGACGACGTCAAGAAGTAATTCTCTGATCAGGCTCAGTGTCAAAAGAGCATAGAGCGAGGAGTGAAAGATCTTAATGTCTTCCTAGGTCGCGGTGGTGGTGGTGCAGATGCCTAGCTCAGTTCTTATAATTTCTTGCCTTTTGATGGTTTGGGATGCTGAAACTATTTTCTTTTGGCTTTTTCTTGCATTTTCTTTTCTTTCTTTTAGTCAGTTGGTTTGGTGAACATTTAGAACATTTTAATTGTGATGGATGAATGTACCCTTGGTTTGGGTGGAACAATCAGATGTTTTGGGTTGGATCTTTGAAACCTTGTGCTTGAAGTTGAAATGGGCACTGTTGTGTCCAAACAAAGAATTTGGAAGAAATTGATGGTTGAATTTATATGCTTGATTTGGCAGGGTAAGATTACATGTTCAGGTTGGAATGAATGAAGTCACAGGTTTGAAGTTGAGAAAGGCTTGACTTGCTTCAAGGAAGGGTTGGAACAATATGGAACTTGTAATTAGTCTTATATATATACTTAATTCTCCCTTGTTTAGATCATTGTAGATTATTATGGTTGGTTATGTTTAATTCATTAACATTTATGAATTATAGCATATATTTACCCAGCTAGTATCTTGCTCAGTTGAAGCCTCACCACAAGTATGAGAATGCCCAGTTTATTAAAACGGCGGTAGACAACATGGCATTGTTAGAGCGTCGGCAGTAGCCCACGCATGAAGTGCCTGTTGCAGAGCTACGGGCTTCAAGCCGTGCTCTCGAAGTAAGGCTTCAATCGCTGAAGCAGCGAGTGGAGGAGGAGAGGCAAGCACCTGGGGCGCCCATGGAGGCTGTTAAGCCTGCAGATAAGAAGAGAGCCAGGAAGAAAATAGCTAAGAACCCAGCTCTTAATTGACCATTCACTAGGTCAATGGGACCCGATGCGGCATGCCCCAAGCCAGTGTTATGAACTTCTTGTTTTGGAATATCAGGGGCATGGGCAACAAGCCATCTTTTAGGTGGTTGAAGGCTCTTATTATATCTGCTAAGGTAGACATGGTGGGTATTGCTGAACCAAAAGTTGCTTTCCACAAGGCTGGATGACTAATGAAAAAGATTGGCATGGATGGAGTTGCTTCCAATGGCAACAATAATGGTCACAGGCTATGGGTGTTCTGGCGGCAGGGTGCTCAGGTCAGGGTGACGGACACGCATGAGTAGTTTATCACCTTGGAATGCAGGGTGGGAGAATGAGAAGACAGTCCTGGTGTCTTTTGTACATGCATTATGCTCCGCTTATGAAAGACGGTCTCTTTGGAGTGCCTTGATTGACCAGGGGGTGGGACTCTCAACCCCGTGGACTGTATGTGGTGATTTTAATGCTATTTTGAACCCCGGGGAAAAGGTGGGAGGAAGGCAAGTGTGCCCTATTTCTTTGGAGGATTTTGGCACTTTTGTAAATAATGCAGGATTGGTGGATGGTGGTTTTCAAGGGAACGCCTTCACTTGGTCCAATAATCAGGAGGGTGGTGGGAAGATTCTGGCAAGGCTTGACCGGTTTTTGCTTAATGCTACTTGGCTAAATACTTTTAGCCACATCAAGGTGGAACATTTTAATCGAGAATGTTTGGATCATGTGCCAATAATGTTGTACTCCGTGACCCAGACGGCTTTTTGAGCCTCACCGTTCAAGTTTCAACAAATGTGGATTACCCATCCTGGTTTCAAGGAATGTGTTCGGATGTGTTGGGAAGGACAAGTGTACGGGTCCCCCTTACAGACCCTATACTTAAAATTGAAAGCACTGCACATCAGGCTTAAGAGCTGGAACAAAACTGTGTTTGGGAATGTTCACCAAAATGCAAGAAATGCAGAAGACATGGTAGCCAGGGCTGAGATTGAAGCGGAGCAGTCACCTAGTGATGATTCTAGAAGGGAGTTGATGGATGCCAGGAAGAAACTCCATGATGTCCTGCTGCAAGAAGAGATCTTTTGGAGGCAAAAATCTAGGGTGCGCTGGCTCAAGGAAGGTGAGAGGAATACCAGGTTCTTCCATACCGCAGTCAATGTATGTAAGCGTATTGGAAGGGCGGATAAAGTCAGAGATGCAAATGGGGTGTGGGTACATGGCTCAGAGGGTGTTGCTATGGAGGCAGCCAGGTTCTTTGCTGATTTATTTTTGACTCAGGGAGTTAGAAACGATGAGGATCTATTGGAGTGTATACCCAGAGTGGTAACTGATGAAGACAATGTGGCCTTGTTGCATATCCCATCTATGGAGGAGGTGAAAAAGGCTGTCTTTGCTCTCTCGAAGGATAGTGCGCCGGGCCCAGATGGTTTTTCTGGCTATTTCTTCACATCCTATTGCGAGATTATAGGGGAGGATGTCTGGAGGGCAGTGAAGGATTTTTTCTCTGGGGGATGGCTACCAAGGGGTTACACGTCGGCGAATTTGGTGCTCATTCCAAAAAAGGAGAATCCAAAGGTAATTTCTGACTTTAGACCTATCAGTCTGTGTAATTTTGCGTATAAAATAATTACTAAAATTATTTCCTCTCGACTGGCTGTTTTGCTGCCAAATATTATCTCCGAGGAGCAAGGAGCATTTGTTCAAGGTAGATGTATTCATGATAATATTGCTCTGGTGCAAGAGGTGGTTTATGACATCAACAGAAACACTCAAGGAGGAAATGTGGTGTTAAAACTAGACATGGCAAAGGTGTATGATAGACTGGAGTGGGGACTTCTCTATGCAGTCTTGGAAAGATTTGGGTTTGCAGCGGAGTGGATTGAGCTTATTAAGAAAACTGTTGAGAACTGCTGGTTCTCGGTGGTGCTTAATGGAGGACCTACAGGTTTCTTCAAGTTGTCAAGGGGGGTGAGACAAGGTGACCCCCTATCACCAGCACTGTTTCTTTTGGCTGAAGAGGTGATGAGTAGAGGGCTGTGGTCCTTGTTTAGTGAAGGTCCAGCAAAGTTTTTCCAAGTTCCAAGAGGGTGTCCAGGCATTTTGCACAGCTTGTTTGCAGATGACACTATCATTTTCACAAAGGGCCTTAAAAATTCTTTGAAGCAAATTATAGGCTTTATTGGAAGCTGTGAAGGAGCGTCTGGGAAGCTTGTAAACAAATCAAAGAGCTGCTTTGTTGTGGGTGACAAAATGCCAAAGCACAGGTGTCGCATGATAGAGGCGATTACGGGGTACCAAAGGAGAAGGCTGCCATTAACTTATCTAGGTACGCCGTTGTATGCAGGCCGACTATGGGTCAACTTCTTTGAAGATTTTTTGGCAAGAATGCGAAAGAAAGTTGCAGGGTGGAAAGGTAAATTATTATCTGCAGGGGGGAGATTAATTCTTCTAAGGCATGTTCTTTATTCAATGCCGCTCCACATCATTACTTCTTTAGACATTCTGAGGACCATTATACACAAGTTTAACAGCCTTTGCGCCAATTTCTTGTGGGGAGATTCGGAGTGGGGAAACCGACATCACTGGGTAAATTGGGAGAAGGTGTGTTGGCCTATGGTGGAGGGTGGTCTTGGGGTTAGGAGGTTGGAGGATATAGGTCAAGCTCTGCGTTTGAAGGGACTATGGCGAGTTCTTTCTACAGATTCCTTATGGGCATCATTTTTCAAAGCAAAGTTTTGGAGAAATCATCAAATGGCACTGGCAACTAGTAGAGCGATAGGTACTATTACTTGGCATCGGGCCGTGGCCCGAAAGGAGTTTATCCTCTCCAACGCGAGGTGGCTTGTGGGTAGGGGCGAAGTCTCTTTTTGGGTGGATAATTGGTTTGGTTTTGGTGCCCTGTTGGACCAGGTAGATGGAGCTTATAACCTCAACCTTGACCTACGTGTGAGGGATGTCTGGAATGGGGATGGCACCTGGGACCAAGAGGAGCTGCAAAAAATTGACTCACGCAGATACAGGATTGCGTGCAGTCCAAGAAGATACTTCTTTCAGAAATGGATGATAGGTTGGTGTGGACACTAGATAGAATAGGTATTTTTTCAACAAAATCTGCCTGGAGTGCAATCAGGTAGGCGGAGGTGGAGAGGCCTTTCGCAAAATGGATATGGCACCAAGTAGTCCCAACAAAAGTTGATTTTTTTGCATGGCAGATTTTATGTGGAAGGGTACATACTGATGATTCAGTCATGAGGCTAGGCATTCCTTTAGCGTCGAAGTGCCTATGCTATGAAGTGCCCAAGGTTGAATCTGCTTCTCACTGCCTAGTGTGGGGGGGGGGGATGGCTTTGAAGGTCTGGGATTTCTACTCTCGGTTGATGCAAGTAGAGAATTTAGCGTTGCAAGAGGTGAGGAGCAGGCTTTTATTTTGGCAGGGCAATGCGAGCAGGAGAAGCCTATGTGGTGTCATTACTGGGTTAGTTCCAATGTTTGTTGTCTGGGAACTATGGAGGGACAGGAATAACAAGAGAAATGGCGAAAAGGCCCGGTTTGCCAGAACCATTGTGGAGGTGGTTAGAGGGTGGATCCATGAAATGCCACTGTTTGAGCGGTTTAAACCGCCTACCCTTCAAGAGTCATTGGTGCTACAATTCTTTGGCCTGACACCTCAGCCTCTCACAGTCAAGGCCCCCTTCCCAGTCTATTGGTGCCCACCGTTTGTTTCTCTCAAGCTTAATATAGATGGGGTGTGTAGGGGTAACCCGGGTATGGGGGCGGGGGTGCCATTATCAAAGACGGCGAGGAGGGTGTGGTGGCGGCCTGTGCAAAGTTTTACGATGAGTGCACAAACAACTTATCAGAATTTAGAGCTCTAGTTGATGGGCTCAGGGTTTGTAGGGAGAGGGGCTTCCATAATGTGTTTGTTAGCTCAAACTCAACTACAATGGTCCATTGTGTTTCAGCCAAGCAATGTAATTCTTGGAGGGCTTGGTACTGGTTTCAGGAGGCTTTGAGCCTAATGCAAAAAATACAAGCAGTCGTGACATTCACGTTTAGAGAAGGTAATAGGGCGGCAAACTGGCTTGTGAACTACGCCTGTGACAAGAAGGAAGACAGTTTATTTGCAGGGGATAGTGAACTCCCACGTGAACTTCAAAGGATGACCCGAGAGGATGTGATAGGTCTCCCTGTAATAAGAACTTAAAGTGGGGGGGTTTGAGCTTGTGAGAACTGAGTGCTCTTAGCCTTTATGGCAAGGGTTGTGGTAAGGCGGGAATGTCCCCCCCAATGTAGTTTCTTTCTATTCTTGAATTTTAATAAAAGTCTAGGGGCTGCCCCGGGTCCCAGAGAATATTCGGGTTAAAAAAAAAAAAAAAAGTATTTACTTAGGACTCAACCAAACAATTGCATAATTACACCCAACAGCCTAAGTTTCAAGTTCTAAGTTCCATGTTGCCTATTATCATCTAGATTCTTATTTTCACCCCCAAATCAGTCATCTCCTATGTCCACATACAATGATTTATGTTCTTGAGATTTTAATTTAGAACCTATTTGTGGAGAGTAAATCAAGAGGTTACACTGGACCGTGGTCGGTGCAGAGCATCATTGCTCTAATACCACTCTATCACGCCCCCATCTCGATGTAAGATATTTAGCCACATGGGGGGTGACTGAGACAATCACTCATCATCCCAATGCCTACTAGGATCACAGATACAGTGTCCTGAGCCACAGTCCACCCTGTCATCACCTTTGTGATAATAGAAAGGAACGTACAAATATGGAATGAGTCGTTCCAGATATAGAGTTAGCGGAAGCAAAATTAAATTAAATCATGTGGAACTATAGAGCATCGGTTCTCTAATGATAACACATATTACAATTTTCATATAAGTAACCATTCATCACTCTCCTTATATATAACATACAGTTTATACATGATTGCAGAATGAAGGCAGAAATTAAATAATAAATAATTGTCCCCAAGGGCACCAATCATGGGTGTATATCTACATCCAAGTCACGGCCTCCTACACCACTTGATTCGCATCCTACGATGCTCATCAAAGTAGTACCTCCTGCATACAACTAAAAAGGGATTGTGCAACTGGGTTAGCTACACTAGCTAGTGAGGGAGCAAAGGGGAATGCACATACACCATACAATCAATATCAAGCAGAATGATGCATGCTAATGTTAGATTCATTTTCCACCTAATACACAATTCTATCAATCAAGTATATGCTACTGTGATAACTCGAGAGACACTAGGGGTCACTTATCCTATCGCCCCAGTGAAACCTCAATTATCATAAGGGGACCTACGTCGGTAGAAGCCATCATGACCACCCAGTGACAGACCCCGATAGCAATCACTACCCCTGTCCTGGCCTCTCCCACCTCCATAGACCACAGGTACTCAGACTATCCAACACATAAACCCCTGTTGGCAAGGGTCGTAGCATAAGGGAGCAAGCATCCTAGTCGCAGATATACTATATGCAATCCCTATCATCCCGAGAGGTATTTCGGGTATATCAACGTCCCAGTCCATCTAGTACCCAGGTACCAGCATGGCATGGCACATATAATTTAGGTTGACATATGATAATTTTTATAATTAAATAAATTAGGGTTCTGGTACCGGCACACCTGGCACCGTAGCCCGATACAATGGTGAGCATATTATCACATTCATAATAGATCACATATGGATAATAATGCAATGTGCACAATGCTTATAAATATATAATAGCATGCTTAAGATTTCATATTAAATATATATTCAAGCCCAATAAATCACCCAGAACCCACTCACCTAACATGGGCGTCACCGTGTGTGGTTGACATGAATCTCACCTGGGCTCCCCACTATCCATCGAGTTAGGTAGCCTAGGAATACAAAAATAATCATTAAAGCATGCATAGAAGGGTCCCATGCTAGGCCCTCAAGGTTAAAACCAGATTTCAACCAAGACAGCATGAGCAGACTCACGGATGGTTTCAGCAGAGGAGAGTCCGTCCCTGATTCCGTTCAGGCTAAAAAGTAAAACAGAGCGAACGAACCCACAAGCGGAACATTTCACTTGAATCCGATCGTGCATCCGTTCGACACCTGAGACACATCTAAAAGGGAGTAGATCAACGAGTGGATGTGCTTCTTGGGTCCGCTCCTGCATCCATTCTATCCCTGAGACATACCCGAGAGCAACTGGCCTCGGGCGGATGCAACAAACTTGAGTCTGTTCCTTCATCCGGGCAGTCCAACACACAGGGGTTATACTAGGTGGACTGATGGACGGTACCATGATTGGTGGATCCGATCATTCGTCCGCCGGCAGTCTCTTTCGAGATTTAAGAGGGCTTTTGCTCCAGCTTGAAGCTCGGAGTGCCCCAAGCCCTCAGGGTCAAGGTTGAGGTGTCTAAGCCTTCCTAGGGTCACTAGGTCCTAGGCTCACCCCAAGGATCCAAGATCCTACAAGGTTTTGTCTCAAATTAGTCCAAGGGTTGGGTTTCATGGCTTAGGTCCAAGGGTTCACCAACAATGGCTGCAATTGCAGCACTTCGCGGTCTAGATTAGCTCCATTAGAGCTCCCAACTAGGGCCAAGCATCACCTTGAGTCCCAAATGGAACCCTAGGTCAGCTCAAGCTCAAGAACTTCTACCAAAATACAAAATGGAAATGGAGAGAGAGAGATTCCAAGCTTGGAGTCTTACCTTGGTGTGATTCTCCTTCCAACCATCCTCTCCATCTCTTCTCCTCCTCTTTCTCTTCTCCCCTGGGTCTGACCAGCTTGGGGAGGAGATGTGGGGCAGCTAGTTATCTTGGCATCGCTCCCATCTTCTTCCCTTCCCCTCCTATTCCTCTCCTACTTCTACTTCTTCTTCTTCTTTCCTTCTTCTCCTTCTTCTCTTGTCTCTTCTCCTCCATGGTTTACTTGGGAGGGGGAGAGATAAGAGAATAAGGATTCTCTTATCCTTTTAAGGGTCAAATGGTCCTTAGGTCATGTTTGGTTTAGGTACCCCCAAACACTTAGCGGCCCTTAGGTCTTTAAATGGGTTTTAGTTAGGTCTTAGGGTTTGTTTGGCCTTAGTCATAACTATTAGGTCCATTAGGTCATGTTTGGGGTGCACCCTAAGTCCATAGGACTTAATTGTCCACTAAGGTCTCTTTGGTTTAGGTTAGGGTATATAAAACCCATTATTCACCCAAGTTGGGCCTTGGGGCCCCACTTCCATGGTTCAACTAACCATCTAATGGCAAGGGTAGGGGCCCAGATGGTTCAAAAGTCTAATTATGGTGTCCGGGATGTGGGGATGTGGGTCCCATGGGAAAAGGAACTAAAAACGCAGATGACGACACAGGCGGATCCTCGAGCGGATTCAGTATGAGTGAGTCCGTTCATGACTCTGGTGCTACTGTTAGGGCCCAAACTTCAAGGAAAGTTACGGGGCTTTGGCCCATACTTCTAGGTCTTCGAGGGGATACTTTTAGTAATATCTTAAGTCTAAGGTTATAGGTGTTAGCTAGTGCCACCATGGCATTGCCCCTTGGGTAAAGGTCTAAACTCCCCCTGGGTATAGGGGTGTACTTGGGGGTGCGGGTGTAACAATCCCCCCATCATTCCCAAGCATCCCATCGCCATTTCATCACACCCATACGTGCCCTAGGTAAGTTCTGATGGATTTCTCCCTTCTTTTTCCATTTTTTTTTTAATTCTTTTGATTTTAGTTTGCAAAACCTAATTTCTCTATTCTCTTTTTTTCTCTTTGCCTTGTTGCAGCAACGTCTACTAGTGAAAAGCATAGCATGGCAAGGATAGTGGTGACCCGCAAGCATCTACGGTCTGATCCGTCGCCGCCATCACCATCGGTCGTGCCATCTGTCACACCCCAAATCACCCTCTGGGAGGATTAGGTAGGTGACCGAAATTGCCCGACAGCTATCTGCCAAATCCCACGGATCCAAAAGCAGTTAATCCATTCACAAACATATACATCCACCATAATACATCATAGTGTTGCGGAAACCATAATTTCATTAAAACATTTTAAAAGTGAAGTGGTACTGGAAATGATAATATGTACAATACTATCTTTGATCATTCCCTTTCTCACTCCCACAGAGAAAATAGTAAAACCTATCTCTACCATATACAAAAGAAATATATACAGGGCAAGGTAACCCGAGCCCCAAAAAGAAGAAAACTAAAAGTAGAAACAAGGAGAAACTCCTATCAAAAACAAAAAGGAGTCCCCAAGATAAAAGTCAACAGCAACACCCTTCATGGGTCATCTTCAGTAGTCACCGAGAACACACGCACCGTCGGTATGACCTTCATCTGGATCCACACCAATATAGTCATAACCACCATGGCCATCCTTTGGGTAATAAGTCTCCCCGCCACAGTGACATCCACCTGCAAAATCATCTAACAAAAAACATGTATAATAGAGTGTGAGCTCCACCGAGCCCGTGAATGAAACACATCATCATGCATGCACATGCAATCACAACCATATGAATCGTACATGAGGTGTTCATTTTATTATTAGCCACCAAACATCACAACTAAGGCAGGTTAGTGCTACTACAATCCCCAATACATGTATCCCTGGTGTGGGCTTTTAACCCCTTCCCGCGATACACCCATTGAGTTGTCAAAGAGGACCAATCAGCTCCCGCATCAGTCACCAAGGTCAGCCCGACCAGCCCTATGTGATTAACCTGTGAGGTATCCATCCTTTTTCATCACTTTTCTTTTCTCTGGCTTATAGCCCATAATTCACCTTTTCGGTGCAATAACATTCCCTTTCTTTTCTTTTCTTTTCTTTTTCTCATTCATATGGTCACTCCTATAGGCATCCAAAACCTTAACCCCTATTGGCAAGGGTGCGAAGCATGGGTGATGAAACTCTAGCCCAATATGTCTATATGGCATCGTATAAGTCGGGTGGTATCAACCGCATCCCATTCTACGGGCTACCATAGGCCTCATTTCTAAGCCGGCTACGACATCTAGTCTAACAATCAGATACAGAGGGGATGAGAGTAAGAATAAAATAAAAAGGATGGAAGAAATAAGAGACTAAGAATAAGAGAAAGAAAAAAAGTAAGAACTTTGAACCAATACTCCCTTCTACCAAACTTGTAATTGCATGAATTGATTAGGCATTTGATGGATATAGTTAATAAAGCTTGAAAAACTTGAATGAACTTTGCCTGTCTTCCTCTTCCAAATCTCAAGTCTTCTCACAAGAATTAGAAACTTAGAACTAGAAAGCTTAAAAAAAAACTAGGAACTAGAGATTAAGAGATTACAACCATATTGAAGACAATAATTGAATTAAAACTTGCATAATATTATTACAACCATGAAAATCAAATTTATAAAATCAAACTAGAAACTAAAAGCCAAAAATTAGAGGAAGAAGAAGAAGAAATTTCATTAAGAATTGAACACCTTACAACCCCCAACCCCTTAGGTATTTATAGGGGAAGGAGAAAGAAGAGAGAAGAGGAGGGAAGCCTCCAAGGTTTTGGGAGGTTCCCTCCTCAAAAAATCATAGAGCATGTGGAGAGAATCCTCCCAAAATTTGATTCTCTCATCTCTCTTTCTTTACAACTTGCTTGAATCCCAAGGAAAATAAAAAAAAATAGAAAGTGGGGAATATACAAGGCTAAGCTCAATAGACCTACTATTTTCTAAAAAGCAGACTTTCCAATTTAATTCATGTGTTTTCTTTTCTTTACAGGTGTCTTCTCCAAGTAATGTGATCAAGGCATCTCCAATCTTTGACTTTTCAACCTTCCAAGGATGAGAGAATATTCTCCATAAGATATCCATCCATAGTCAAATTCCTATAATACCCTTGAAAAAGATTTGGAGGAGAGAGAGAGTGATGACTAGGATTCCATTCAAGGATTTGTTAAATCCCCACATTGTCCTTCAAAAATTGAGGAGCATGTGTGCTCCAAGAAAAAATGTGGAGAGTACGTGGCATGTGTGCTCCAAAAAAAACGTGGAGAGTGGTCCCCCCATGTGTGGATGGCAGCTCTTCTCTCTCTTCAAGATTTGAAAATCACAGAAATGGTCTTGTACTTGCATTAAATCTCAACCCTTAATTAAAAACACCTTCTTTGATGTCAAAAATACCCTTGGGAAGTGGCAGACAGGCTTGGGCTTGCATTACCGCTCATATCTGGCCCATTATTCTTTTCTAGCCTGAAAAGAATAATCGCTTGCATGGTGGCCTAAACGAATGCGTACTTGAATTCTGTCACATCCATCTTGCTCAAAATTCAGTCCTCTTTACAGCCATGGAAAGAAAAATGGTGACTTTACGTGTAGATTAGGAGATATAGCTCTCGATAACCTAGAATAGTATAAAATGACCAAAAACCTAAAAAGTACTAGAAAGCACCCGAGTAACTTTGTTCAATGTAGTGAAATGCATGCTTTATACCCTAAGATTTCACACATAAATGTGCTCATCATTTACCTACAACAGACTTGGTTTTAAGTTCAGACATGAAGAAAATCATATGCACGCAAAGATCTAGGCCTATACTGCATGATCTGGGTGTAACTCTATAGTTTAGCTCATCTCTGAGACTGGCTTCTATTTCCTACACAGTAACAGCTTTCAATCTCATTTAAAATGGCTAGATCATGCATGCAATGTACACGCATGCAAGGTCTAAAGTTCCTCTAGGCACCTAGGTACTGTTCTTAGCACTACTGGTTAGAAACTCCACTCATAGACACAAGAATCAGGTGCAACATCAAATGGACAGCAGTGTCTTAAGCTAGATCGTATTACCTTCAAGCTATGGAGGTGTTCAATGCAAGCCCAGATCCAATCCCTTACTCCTTCTTCCTTCCTTCCTTCTATTTCCTTCTCTTCTTCTTCCTTCTCCCTCTCTTTCTTTCTTTCTCTTTACTGTAGGAACAGTAGGAACGAAATAGAGAGGTTGGGCCCTCCTATTTATAGTCCCTATGGCCTTAAGGCCTATTTGGCCTTGCTATCCCTCTTTTAAAAATGCATTTTTATGTGCATTCAGGCCCATTTTAGCTGCCTAGGTGGGGTCCACTAGGTTCCAGAGGTGGATAATGGTTCGTAAAATTCCCATCTACCTCTAGGGGGTGTCAACTGGCTGTATGCACTGTTCCCATTTGTTTGGAATAAAACATAAGAGTTTCAGACACTCTAGGCGTTTGGGTCAATCGCCCAAAGAATGGATCTCTATTGTATTTGCTTTGGCTTTGCAAAAGGGTTGAGGCTCCCACTTGGGCACTTCACCAATACCATTTTTAGGGCAAAATAAACATCTGAATGGGCATGGCCCCCATGTATTTGTCCGAGAGAGAGATTACCTGGAGTTGGAGTTATACATCAGGCTATGGGCTAAGCAGCTGCATGGGTCTGCAACCCATCTCCTCATAGGTATGATGGATTACATCCTCGGAGGTTCTCCACTAAATTCAACCACAGGGGTGACACACCACAATGTGCTTGGGTGGTTGGTCACAGGCTCATATCCTTAAAGCAAAGTTCCAGTCAGTCTGGGGTCGGTTTAACACAAGAACTCAAGAACTTGGCCCAGTTCATCAGGGGACATGCCAGAGACATGATCAATGGACAACAACACATGCAAGCATTCCTTATAGAGCGTCACAACCAAGAATGGGACTTGAATCTCATGGGTCAAAACATAATAGCAGCCCATAAAGAGCAAATCGAGACCCTACGAAACAAGAATCAGAGAATGGATGAGTGATATTGGTGGCTATGGGACTGGCATACAGAACTTTGGAATAGTATCCGAGATCAAGTTGATGCCATCAATGAACCGGTCCTAGGAACCAATGCCTACATTTCCTTACTCAGGAGGATGACCTTTTTTACCATTTCAGTGATCTCGACGAAGAGACACGAACAACTGAAGCCCTAGTATGGAAAATCTGGGAAAAGCTTCAAGAACTAGGAGTGACCACCGATGAACCTGAAATCAACATGATCATCATAAGTGATGGGGAATTGGACGAATCAGATTAAGATGTCGACCACCTTCTAGCACAGTTCGACTCCAAACTTTACTTCTCGTCCGATAAGGAGTGTAACAATGCAAATACTAGAAGTGGGAAGAATTTCCAGCTAGCCCGACTCAATGTTAACAACCCAACAGAGTTGGCAAGGAACCAGAACTAGAACTAGAATCATGCTGCAATTGAACCAAAAAATGAGGTCCTGAAGCAACTAAAGAAGACTCAGACCAACATTTCAATTTAGGGCTTGTTTATCGGTTCTTGAACTCATAGGGAGGCAGTCCTAAAAGCATTGGCGAGCATGTGCCAATCAAAACTGAACCAACCAAACTAGCCAACATAATAGGGACTTTCTATGGTGTCAAAGCTGCATTGTTCTTTGACAAGGATCTCCTACCTAAAGGATGCAACCATAAAAAACACTTTATGTCACCATGAACTGTAATGGAAGTCGAATCTCTCAAGTCTTAGTGGATAATGGCTCAACCCTAAATGTCTGCCCACTCCGAACAATCCAACATATAGGGATCGACCCAGCAAAGTTAAAACCCTCCACACAAGGAGTGAACGCTTACGACAACATTAAAAGGAATGCCATTAGAATTTTGAGCACCAAAATCACCATAGGCCCAACCAAGTTCTCGGTCGGGTTCCAAGTTATCGACATCCCTTCATCTTTCAATATGCTCCTAGGAAGGCCATGGCTTCATGTTGCTGGGGCAGTACCGTCTTCTCTCCATCAGAATCTCTAGTTCATAGTCGACGATAAGGTGATCACTATCTTGGCCAATTCTGAGGTGATAAGTATGCTAGCATGATTTCAGTTCGATATAGTGTGTGCTACATACCTGGCACAACCACTAAGAGAGAAGCTTCCTCTCACGCATCTGAATAGTTACAATGTAGCAGTCCCTAACATGCTCAAGAAAATGGGGTATTTTTTGGGTATGGGCCTTGGAAAATCTTACCAAGGAATGTCGAAACTCTTACTACCCTCTCCTAACAAAGAGTACTATGTGGTTTGGGCTACACCCCTACCAAAGAAGATCTCTTCAAATGGGTCCAGAAAGAGAAATAAAAGAGGTATGAAGCTTACTTGAAGAAGCTGCACAAGAGAACCCCAAGGAGTACAAGAGGGTAAAGAAGTCAAAGAACACAAAAGCCGAGGTAAGCATCATCATACTTTATCTCAAAACTCTCAATGGATATTTCAGCAAAGAAGGGGATACCCTCCCTTATTGTGGATTTAACGAACCATGGTACGATGAAATCTCTAAAAAACTAATGCTAGGTCTTGAAATCTTCTTCACAAATTAAATGGTTTGGTTAGAGGTCCTTCAAGAAGATCGTGTGGACTCCAACAAAGACTGGTGGTAGGATGAAACTGCTTCTTTCCACATTGAAGACTTGATCGAAGGAGTGATCGCTGTGCTAGATGGGACTGAAGATTGGAATCCAAACCCTCAAGCCATGATCTACCCAGTTGAAGGAGCCAAACCCAATTGGACTCATCCTTCGGAGTACTGCTTCTATGGAGGCGTCAACAGTTCTAGTCCTACTACTAGTTTCCTTTTTAGTTATTCTAGTCCCATTCTGAGCCCGAGTCCGAGTCCAGTTCTTCTTTTAGTTCTTTTGAGTCCTTATCTAAGTTTGATGTAGACGATGAGTTTGATTTCAATGAATTACTTTCTTCCAATTACATTGTGCCTCTTCTTGCTTACATTAATGAGGACGAAATATTCAATGATCCTCCACCTGATCTCCTAAAAATAATACAAGAAAATGAAGAAAAAAAGAGCTCAACCAATCCCTGAGAGCTTTAAAATCATCAATATAGGATCATCAGAATTGCCAAGAGAAATTAAAGATATGTTCAGCTTTGAATGAACAAGAGGTCCAACCTCTGATTGAACTTTAAAAAGAATTCATAGAAGTGTTTGCATGGTCATATGTGTGAATTCACCTAGAGGGGGGGTGAATAGGTGTAGGTTAAAAATTAAAATAACTATGCGAAAATAAAACCAAACAATAAAGATAGAGAAGAGTAAAGACAACCAGTGTAAAAAGACACAAACAATTTATAGTGGTTCGGCCAAAATGTGCCTACGTCCACTCCTCTTACCTTAGAGAGAATTCACTAAATCGAATCTTGAGTAAGACCAAGAGGACTCGTACAAATCTTGATTAAGAGCAAGAGAACTCAACTACTCTTGATTCCGAGCAAGAGGACTCAACAACAACTTTAAACAAAGTAAAAGAACTACTAAATGGTTTAGAGTTACCTTAAACTTTAGTAGAAAAGATGCTACCTTTCAATGTATGTAACTTAGATGCAAGTATGTATGAAGGAGCAAAGATGAGATTGAATTTTCTTCGATCTTCTTGATCTTGAAAGAATAATCTCACAAGGGAGTGCTTGATTGCTTAGAGCTCTTGATTGATGATTGTTGTAGTGTTTAGAATACTAATCAAGAGGGTATTTATAGGCTAGAGGCTTAGAATCAATTAGGAATCCAATTAAGAAAAGAATCCCACATTCTATATGTGATCCGGTATGCTGGATGGGAATCCGGTATGCCGGATTACCTACTTTCCTAAAGAGATAGGAGAATAACGGTCATAATTGATTAGTCAAGCACTGATCCGGTATGCTGGATTGGGATCCGATATGCCGGATCAGGGCAAAATACACCCAAGAGAGGATCCGGTATGCTGGATCAGTATCCAGCATGGTAAAGGGGTTATTGGAGGTGTTTCTCTGAGACACCCATTAATCCGGTATGCCGTATTGGGATCCGATATGCCGGATTGGACAATTACAGTGTAACTTTAGTCTAATTTCCTCAGGGGTTATTTTGGGTATTTCAAACCCAATTGGTTACATGATCAGGAGTTCGAATAACCTCCTAGGGTCATTTTAGATGGATGCGCGTGTGTGTGTACATTACATCGAATGTGACTCAAGAAATAATAGAGATTACATATTTGTAAATAGACAAAGTCTTCAATTCTTCAATGCTTTAAGCTTCTAAACATATGTCTTTGACTTCTAAGCTTCAATCTTCTTTGAAAGTGGTTTTTGAACACTTGTATATGCTCCCCCTCACTTGATGCTATGCTTTGACTCTAAAACACTTAGAACATAAGCATTAGTCCAAGTCTTACTTCGTTATCATCAAAACATCATCATAGGGATGACTTGGAGGAAGTAGAGTGTAGGACCAGTTTCCTAACAATATGATGACATATCCGGTATTGACCCCAACATTGTCACACACCGTCTACCTTTGTACCTTGGGATGAAACTAGTAAAGAAAAAACTTAGATGGATGAGACCGGAAGGGATCTTATAGATAAAATAAGAGGTCACTAAACAACTTGAAACAGGATTTCTAGAAGTAAAAGAATACCCTGAATGGTTGGCCAACATTATGCTGGTACCTAAGAAAGACGGACGAGTACAAATGTGTGTAGACTTTAGGGACCTGAACAAAGCAAGTCCAAAAGATAACTTTCCTCTACCTTACATTGATATACTCGTGGACAATACAGCCAAACACTCCCTTCTATCTTTCATGGATGGGTTCTTCGGGTACAACCAAATCAAAATGGCACTAGAAGACATGCAAAAGACATCCTTTATAACTCAATAGGGAACATACTATCACAAAGTAATGCCGTTTGGACTCAAGAATGCTGGGGCAACCTATCAAAGCTTGGAAACTACCATTTTACATGACCTAATGCACAAGGAGTTCGAGGTTTATGTCAACGATATGGTCATCAAGTCAAAGGAACGTGATGGACATATTGAAGCCTTAAGAAAATCCTTAGAAAGAATTAAGACATACAAGCTAAGGCTAAACCCCCAGAAGTGTGTATTTGGAACCACAGCTGGAAAACTCTTAGGGTTCATAGTCAGCCACAGAGGCATTGAGGTTGACCCTACCAAGATTAAGGCAATCATGAATATGCCACCACCAAAAACCGAAAAAGAAATCAGGGGTTTTCTAAGGAAAATTCAATACATCATTCGGTTCATTTCTCAATTAACCGTGGTGTGCGAACCAATTTTCAAGTTACTCAAAAAGTTTGAACCAAAAGAGTGGAATGAACAATGTCAGGCCCTATTTGAAAAAAAATCAAAGAATACTTAGCTAACCCACCTGTATTGGGCCCCCTAATATCCGACAAACCTTTGTTGCTATATTTGTCTGTAACAGACATGGCCATGGGAGCATGTTTGCACAACATCAAGAAGATGGTAGGACATAACAAGCCATATACTATTTGAGTAAGAAATTCGTAGACTATGAGACTAGATATACAATGCTGGAGAAAGTCTGCACGGCTTTGGGCCACAAGGCGTTTGAGGCATTACATGATAGCCCACCCATTATTTTTTATCTCGAGGAAGGATTCAGTCAAATACCTATTCGAGAAACCCACCTTAATAGAGAGATTAGCACAATGGTTGCTTTTATTATCAGAATTCAATGTCAAACATGTGACAAAAAATTCAATCGAAGGACAAGCAATCATTGATCACCTATTAGCACATCCAACCCTTGAAACTAGA
The DNA here is from genome assembly GCF_018873765.1 of Telopea speciosissima. NCBI lineage: Eukaryota > Viridiplantae > Streptophyta > Magnoliopsida > Proteales > Proteaceae > Telopea > Telopea speciosissima. The sequence goes on along the minus strand of NC_057920.1, from coordinate 32,322,959 downwards.
TTGTTGGAAGACGTATTTCTAGACGAAGGCATTGCATAATTAGAACCGGAAGAAACTAACACGGTCTGACAATTATTATTTGATGGAGTAGCCAATCACAAGAGTTATGGAGCTAGCATACTACTGATCACTCCTAATGGGACCCATATGCCCTAGGCATTTAATTTAAAATTTGAATGAACAAATAACATGGCCGAATATAAAGCTTGCGCCAGACTTAAGGCTACCTTATCAACAGGACTCAAGAGACTAGAAGTTTTTGGGGACTCTTCCTTGGTTGTACGCCAAATGCAAGGGAAGTGGAAAACTAAGGACGAATAGGTGATACCATATCAAGAGCATGTTGAGATGTTATCTAAGGAGTTCAAAGAAAATACTTTCTCCTATTTTCCAAGAGATAACAATCAGTTTGCAGATGCATTGACAACTTTAGCATCCATGGTTGGGATGGAATTTGGAACAAAGGTACATCCCTTCTTGATTAAACTAAGACATCAACCGGTATACGCCAGCCACATTTATACCTTGACGGTTGATGGAAGACAATGGTATGCAAAGATTATGGATTTTGTTAGGTAAGGACGCTACCCCAAAGATGCCACAACCAAAGAAAAGCATTTCCTGAGGAGATATGCTACACAATTTGTCCTATTAGAAGACATTCTTTACAGAAGGTCGTATGAGGAAGTGCAACTATTGTGCATAGACGAGGAACAGGGAAACCTAATCATGGATCATATCCACCAAGATATATGTGGTCCCCATATGAATGTAGGGATGATGGTCAAGAAGATCCTTGGACTAGGATATTATTAGAACACCATGGAGGCTGGCTGTGCGTAATACGTGAAGAAGTATCACAAGTGTCAGATATTCGGTAACCTTGTACATATGTCACCTTCAGAGTTACACACTCTAAGTTCTCCCTAGCCATTTGCCACTTGGGGCATTGATGTCATAGGCCGAGTGGTCCCTAAGTCTTCTAATGGTCATGAGTACATTTTAGTAGCCATCGAGTACTTTACCATGCGGATAGAAGCGCTGTCTTATGCCAAACTAACAGCAACTAAGGTGGCTAGGTTCATAAGTAACCACATCATGTACCGATATGGAGTCCCCCACGAGCTCATATCAAATCAAGGGTCCCACTTCAGGGGAGAAGTGAAGAAATTGTGACAAGATGAATATTCAAAGACATGCATCTTCACCTTATCGACCTCATACCAATGGGGCAGTTGAAGCTAATAATAAGAACATCAAGAGAATAATACAAAAGATGGCTGACAAACATAATGATTGGGCTGACAAGTCACCCTATGCACTTTGGGCATATAGAACATCCATCCAAACTTCGACTGGGGCAACACCCTACTCTTTGGTTTATGGAATGGAAGCATTCCTTCTAGTCGAATTGGAAATACCTTCACAATGGGTTATGATGGATAGTGACATTCTAGAAATAGAATGGATCAAAACAAGATTCCAGGATCTAAACCTCATTGACGAGAAAAGGGTGCATGCCATCGACAACATGAAGAAGTAGCAATAGAGGATGATAAAAACATTCAATAAGAAAGTTATACCAGGCTAACTATCCATTAGTGACTTGGTGCTTAAAGATCAAGAGCACCCATACACGATCCACGAGGCAAGTTTAGGCCTAATTGGAGCAGCCCTTACAAGTGGTTCGAGTAGTGGACCTAGATGGGAGTGAGCTCCCTTATCACCTCAAGAAGTACTATGTCTAAAGTTTCCTAACAAAGGAACTACACTCAACCTGATCCCTTAAAAACCTAAGGGTACATAGGCGTCTTAGTGGAATGACATCAAGATCGGTCACTTAAAATAAATGAAATAAATCCACTAAAGTTCAATCATCAAAATTCAAAGTTCAATCCCAACAAAAGAAAAACTTGACAAGAATTTAATCAAAAGGAAATAACTTGAAAAGGAAGAAAAATGAATAAAGTGCTACTCTTAGCAATTAAGCCATCCTAATAACTCAAATCATCAACCTTCTTCTGCAGCTTTGCAATCATTGTCTTCACAACCGGATTGTCCGTGTCTTCATCATCATTTTCTTCCACTTCCCTGGAACGTTTGGAACTTGAAGAGCTTGAAGCTTCCTTTTGCTCCCATGTCAATATCCATCTTACATTCTTCACCTCCCTCTTTCCATGGGTCTTCACCCCACTCTTCATACCCAATAGTCAACCCACCTTCCTCAACAACTCCCAAATTTTTCAAAACTGTCTTTAATCACAACAGATTGGCAATCCTCACTACCAATTCTTTGTCTATCTGCTCTGGTGGAAAGAAGTTTACCAATTCCCCAGGCACATCCTGAGTTAGTCTATATTGTCGACGCAATCAATTTGGTATATAGAAAGAAGTGTGATTTAGACCCATCGGGCGCACATAGTTACACTCGGAAGAGTTCAACACCGGGGCATCTACAGGCCACCAAGAACATTGACAATGAATGTAATCAAAAGAAATACGGGAAAGAGCACACTCCCAAGTGCCCCAGTGATGATACTTCATCACCACCGAGCAGAGATGTTAGTGTTTGATCTTAAAGTCTCCTCTCATAGGCTTCACAAATTGTAGCCTCTTACAAATCCAAATCTACCATAAAATAGAACGAGGGTAGTTCTAGAAACATGGTAATAAAGACAGACATCACAGAGAAAAGAGAGCAAAAGAAATACCTGCAGCAAGTAATGGGGATCGGCACTTGAATGGGGAAGTTGAATGTACCCTAGAGGAGGTACTATCCAATGAGAATCGGATCCTCCTCACTCTCTTCCTGCTCTTCATTGAGTCTATCCCCCTGGCCATCGATGGGAATGTCAATCTCGATTCTCTAGAACTATGGCACCTGAGTCTCTAAGGCCAAGGCAGACTTAGCAGTAGCCAAGGCCTCATCGCTTTCTTTCTAGAGCCGGTTGGCAGTCATCTCATACCCTAAGATGTCGCCCTCTTGCACTGCAAATTGAACATTAGAATCATCATATTTGTTCTATATACTAACCTTTCAGGAAGCACCAAAGATCAAGTGGCTTACCCCAATTGAAGTATCTACTCTCTCTGAGAGGTAGTGAGTTCCTTCAAGCCAACAACCATCCTCAATAGGTCATCGTACCTATAACTAGGGACCTACACCAAAAACCGATGGTTAGCTACCATAAAAGGAAGGAAATGCAAGATTTGAAACAAGGCTAAGCTACTTACAAAGTCATAGCCGCATGGATAACCGACCATAGATGAGGTAGGTCAAGGAATGTGCACTTCTTTACCTAAGCAAACAAATGACCACCCCGGGGCCGGGAAGAAAGCATCTGATAACTTGTGCGAACACAAAAGTGCGACAGATGACCTAGCCCCAGGCTCACCAGCTAGAGAGGGTGTAGTTAGGGGAGGAGAGCCAAACAAAGTGGTCTCCCAAGTCAAGCCAGCAACAGCAGCAGTTGCATCCCTAGCTTCATAAGGCTCAGCACTAGTCAGGGCCTACTGTGAGGATTCGTTTTGTCGCCGCATAGGGGTGGGTGGTTGGTGGTTTCCATGAGACGGTTCTTGTCTACGGATGGCGGGTGTGTTATCCACGCTCCTCGATGGAAAGATGGGTCTTATGAAAATTATCAGGGAATGGGGGTCATGCAATAATATGGAGTGGAGTTGCCACCTAGGGTTAGGGCTTAGGACCCAATTGTTGTAGCCCTGTGAAGGGCTACATGATTCCATTTGATTTGGTCAGAGATTCGAGGTAAGTGGTAAGGTTACAAGAATGGGAAGGTGTTATGTCACACCCCTATCCCAAGCTTATGCCATAAGCACAATCAAGAGGGTGATTAGGATGACACACATCACCCCAATTCCTACCAGGATCAACGACACAGTGTCCCAGAGCATAGTCACCACCCAAGGCCCCACCCAAATAGTTACATTTGAGCAAAGAAATAAATATTTCCATTCATTGTCAGAGTTATCATAAGCGAAAGCATTAATTATATAAGCAGTTACAATATGTTCCGCTGACTAAGTGATATGATAATAGTTAGTATTTACCATCGACTGACCATGACATAACTACTCAAAATAATAGTAAATTATTACATAAAGTGTTTATAACAGGCACAACACCCTAAAAGAATCAAAAGGTGGGGGAAATCCCCAAGTAACATCAGTGCCCATAAGCACAATCATCGCAGGGGCAACCATCGCTGTGTTCCTTTGACACGTACTCAGGCTCCTCTGTACCAATACCATCGTACTCCACCGACTGTACATCTAGGCTAGCCAAGTAACCATCACCTGCATCAAAATCTAAAAGTTCTGTACATAGGGAGATAGCTCCATTAAGCCAGTGAGGGAAAAGGGGAGTGCACATACACACAATCACACATAGTCCATGATGCATGCAATGTTAAATATGTATTTTTCACCTAACAAACAGTCTAAGTCATGGTATATGCTACTATGATAACTCGGGAGACACTGAGGGTCACTTATCTTATCACCCTAGTGAAACCTCTATTATCACATGGGACCTACGCTAGTAGAAGCCATAGACCACCTAGTGGTAAACCCCAAATAGCCGTTACTACCCCTGACTTGGCCTCTCCCACCTCCACAGACATCAGGTGCTCCGACTATCTAACACGTAAACCCCTGTTGGCAAGGGTCGTAGCATAAGGGAGCATAAATCCTAGTCACAAATATACTGCATGAAATTTTTATCGTCCCGAGATGTATTTCGGGTGCATCAACTTCCCATTCCATCTAGTACCCGGGTACCAGCACAACATGGCGCATATAGACCAGGATGGTAAGCAATGATATAATAATAAGAACTTTGGGGTTTCGGCACCAGCATACCCGGCACCGTAACCCAATATAATAAGGTAAAGCAATATAACCACACTTTATCAATTCGTATCAATCATGGATTTATATGCAAGGATGCAACAGAGTAAGAATGAATGCAAGCACAAAACCATCATATAATCTATGCAGTTATATTTCTATATGTATATATCAAGCCCAAACATCACCCAAAGCCCACTCACAGTTTGTTTACTTATCGTTCAGTGAGGTTTTCTCTAATACACGTACTCCCGTACAGATTCTAAAGTCTGTGGATGCGTAAAAGTAGTGTTAGAAGTATATGGGTGAGTCCCATGAAGGATCCCAATAGTTTATTTGATGTTTGAGGCAAGACAGCAGGGGCGGATGAAGGAACGGAGTCAGCCAAGAGAGTCCGATCATGGATCCGTCTAGGCCATCCCCAAAAAATATATGGAACGAACTCACAGGTTGATGCAGAACATGGATCCGCTCGTGCATCTGTCCAAACCCTGAGACACACCCGAGAGAAACCTGAGCTACGGATGGATTCACCTAAGTGGGTCCGCTCGTGGCTCCTCCCAGATTAAGCAGCCAGGTTAGGTTGAATGGACTAATAAGCAGATACACGACAGTGAGTCCAGTCATTCGTCCGCCTCCATTCCTTTGAAAGCTGCAAAGATTATCACCTCCAGCCCTCCATTCATGGACCCATAAAGGTCCTAGGGTTGGGGAGGTGAGTCCAAACCTTCGTTGGAAGTCCAAAATACGTAGTCCTTTAAGAAGGTAAGGGGATTCAAGGGATTTGGATCCATCTCCAAGGTTTTTCCCCAAACCTAACTAGGTCTCCAATGCTTGAACAACATTTGGGTTGTCAAATCCATGAAGGCACTAAAGGGAGGGATTATAGGTCTCCAAGGAGTATTCAATAGGGTTTAATGGGTTTCCAAGAGAATCCCTAAGCTTGGAATCGATTCCAAGGGAATCTCCAAACCCGAAAATGGAAAAGAGAGGGAGGAAGGTGAGGATACCTACCTCAAGGAGGGATTAGTTGATGCTTTCCAGCTCCACAGCCTCTCCGAATCCTTTCTTCCCCAAGTCTTCAATGCTCCCACAGCTCCAACATTTCAGGTTGGTGAAGGAAGTAATGAGGCTTAAAGACTAAGCCTTAGTCTTAAGTCATATCCCTCTTAGGGCCTGTTTGGCTTGGACCTTTAAGAGTTAAAACTCAATTAAGAGGTCTATTAAGCTAATGGGTCCACCCAAATAGTAAGCTCACAAGCCAAGGAGATCAAGGATGAGGCAAACCTCTTCTAAAAGACTAGATAGAGATCTCGGGGCATGGGGTGTGGGTCCCATATAAGGAAAACACATAAAGTCTTCAAACAGCATGGGTGGACTAACGGGTGGATTCAGACTTGGTGAGTCCGCACGTGCATCTGTTGCTATTGTAAAGGTAAAACTTAAGGAAATTGGTTGGGCTTTGGCCCACACTTCAATGTCAACTAGGCAAGGGTACAGTAACATTCACAAGGTCAGTATCTTACCCCTTGATCGTCACAACATGTCCTTTGTGATCCCGAATAGTTTCCTAATCGCGATGCTAAGCTCATCACCAAAGGATGTGTCTAGCTATGGGGACATAGGGAACGCCTTTCTGTACTCTTCACTCTGGGGACTCATGCTAGGAGGATGATCGACGAAGTTATCATCAATAAATCTTCCCCATTGTCGATTAAGGAACCTCTCCTCCATAGGCAGGCCTATGAACTGGTCAATAATCTTGTCGATAGGTTTGACCACAAGTGAAAACATCTCGCCAGTGTATACGAAAACAAAATCTACACGTCACACGAGAGAGAAATTATTATTTAATAGTAAATCTGGGTGCGGATGTAACATCCTCCCCACCTTACAAAAATTTTCTCCCCAAAATTGTCGTACCTTGCAGGAATCCAAGGGAAGGGTACTTTACTTGCATTTCCACCTCGACTTCCCAAGAGGCTTCTTCTTTTGTGTGGTTGCACCACTTCACCTTCACATAATGAATAGGTCTATTACGAAGATTCACCACCTTGCTGTCCAAAATCTTCTCAAGTTGTTCTTTATATGACATGTCTGCTGCCAGCTCTGGTGGTTCCTGAGATAGAACATGATTGGGGTCATGCACATACTTTTGTAGCATAGACACGTGGAAGATATCGTGCATGCCATCCAAAGATGGTGGAAGTGCCAACCGTTAAGCCACTGGTCCAATCTTTGCAAGAATCTCATAGGGTTCAATATATCTTGGGCTTAGCTTGCCATTCTTACTGAACCGCATTACGCCTTTGGTAGGCGACACCTTGAGAAATACTTTCTCACCGATAAGGAACTCCAGATCCTTTCGCCTTTGGTCTGCATAGCCTTTTTGCCTAGACGAGACAGCTTTAATTCGCTCGTGGATCAAGTCCACCTTCTCACAGGTTGCTTGGATCAATTCTGGCCCAAGGATACGCCGCTCACCTACTTCGTCCCAGTACAACGGAGTATGGCACTTTTTCCCATACTAAGCTTCAAAGGGTGCCATTCCAATAGTAGAGGCAACTGTTGTTGTAGGCGAACTCGATAAGCGAGATGTGCTCATCCCAATTGCCTTGCATATCAATGGCACAGGCTCGAAGCATGTCTTCCAATGTCTGTATTATCTTTTCTGACTAACCATCAGCCTATGGATGGAAGGCAGTGCTAAAACTCAATAGGGTACCCATAGATCTCTAAATTCCACCCCAATACTTGGATGTAAATCTAGGGTCTCGATCCAAAATAATGCTAACTGGAACTCCATGCAGGCGAACCATGTTATCAATATACAAGTGGATTAGCTTATCCATAGGATAGGTGACCTTGAGTGGGATGAAATGAGCTATCTTCATCAGTCTATCCACAATAATCCATAGAGCATCGACACCTCTGGGTGTACGGGGTAGTCCTGTGATGAAGTCCATGGTGACATGTTCCCACTTCCATTCTGGCACGGGTAATGACTATAAAAGGCCATGGGGTCGTTGTCTATCTGCTTTCACTTGTTGACAAGTGAGACACCTGGCCACAAATTCAACTACATCCCTTTTCATTCCACTCCACCAGTAGTGTCCTTTCAGGTCCTTGTACATCGTAGTAATACTTGGGTGAATTAAATAGGGAGATTCATGTGCTTCTGACAACACTTCTTTCCTCAGCTGATCGTCCGTAGGGACACATAGGCGATCTCTTAACATGAGAATGCCGCTATCTGTCAATATAAAATCTAGATCTTATTGCGTGTCACCCCGAATAGCTTCAATAATTTCCTGAAAGCGTTCATCTGAAGCTTGAGCTGACTGAATCCTTTCCACTAAAGTCGATTGCACAGATAAGGCTACCAGAGATAGTGTAACGCCCTCTACCGATAACTCCAAATCGATCCTTCTAGTTTCTTCAATAAGTTCTTTACTGACAACCAAGGATGCGATGGATAAGGTTTGGGATTTTTGACTAAGAGCATCCGCTACAACATTTGCCTTACCCGGGTGGTAATGGATGGTGTAATCATAGTCCTTCATGAGTTCCAACAAGCGCCTCTATCTTATATTAAGTTCCTTCTGAATAAAGAAATATTTGAGGCTTTTATGGTCACTGTAGATCTCACTCTTCTCTCCATATAGATAGTGTCTCCAAATCTTAAGAGCAAAGACCATAGCCGCCAACTCTAAATCATGAGTCGGGTAATTTCTCTCATAATCCTTCAGCTAGCGAGAAGCATAGGCCACTACTTTTTTATTTTGCATCAAAACACAGCTGAGGCCCATTTTCGACGCATCACAATAGACTACCATCCCTTCGGTACCATTTGGAATGGTAAGTATTGGAGCCGAGATTAGTCGTTGCTTCAGATCCTAGAAATTCTTCTCGCATTCATCCGACCACTCGAACTTCACTCACTTTCGGGTCAGTCGAGTCATGGGAGCAGAGATTTTTAAAAAGTTCTTGATAAATCTCCTATAAAAGCCGGCCAAACTGAGAAAACTGCGAATGTCTGCAATACTCTTGGGCATTTCTCAATCAACTACTGACTGTACCTTATCGAAGTCAACTTCAATACCCTTAGCAGAGACCAAATGACCTAGAAAAGCCACTTGTTGTAACCAGAATTCGTACTTGCTGAACTTAGCATATAATTATTTTTCCCTTAAACGCTGCAACACAAAGCGAAGGTGGTCAGTATGTTCTTCCTCGTTCTTGGAGTAGACTAGGATGTCGTCAATAAATACGATGACGTACTTATCCAGCACATCGTGAAATACCCTGTTCATTAACTCCATAAAAGCTATCGGGGCATTGGTCAGCCCAAAAGACATAACCAAAAACTCGTAGTGTCCATATCATAATCTGAACGCGGTCTTGCTGATGTCACTACCTTTGATCTTTAGCTGGTGATACCCCGAGTGGAGATCAATCTTGGAAAATACCCTTGCGCCTAGCAACTAGTCAAATAAATCATCGATCTTAGGTAGCGGGTACCAATTCTTGATCGTAAGCTTGTTGAATTCAAAGTAGTCAATGCACAAAAGCATACTACCATCTTTCTTCTTCACAAACAAAATAGGTGCACCCCACGGGAAAACACTTGGCCTGATAAAACCTTTCTTCAGTAGATCATTAAGCTGTTCCTGAAGTTCTTCAGTTCTAACGGGGCCATTCTATATAATGCCTTTGATACTGGAGCAGCACCGGGCACCAAATCAATCATGAATTCCATTTCCCGATCCGGTGGTAACCGTGTGAGGTCTTCCAGAAAGATATTAGGAAAATCTCTTACTATACTTATCTCTTCCATAGGTGTAACCTTGGCTTTAGTATCCATTACAGAAGCAAAATAACATTGGCAACCCTATGCTAAGTGCTTCTGAACTTAGAGAGCCGATATGATTGGGTTCTTAGGCTTTTTACTTTTGCTACCCTTGAATACAAATTTGTTATCCTCTCCTATTCGGAAGAGTATCTTCCTCTCTACACAGATCAGGCTAGCTCCATGAGTGGATAACCAATCCATTCCCAGAATGATATCAAAGTCTCTCACATCTAGGATGATCAAGCTGGCCTCAAGCCCATGATCGCTCACTCGAATTGGGCAAGAGTTGAAGGCTTGGTTCAGCTCAACTTTGCTTCCAGTCGGCATACTGACTATCAGCTTTTGGTCCATAATAGCCAGTTCAATTGGTAATCTCTCGGTAAAGGTAGGTGATATAAAGGAGTGTGACGCTCCTTTGTCAAATAACACATATGTAGGTAAGGAGCACACAGAAATCATGCCTGACAATCACCGAATAGCCAACCATGAAAAACTCGACATCAAGAATTTTACTAAGTTAGTTGAGTAGGTACCTATGATAACACTGGGGTCAGATTGGGCTTCCTCATGAGCAACATAATAAACTCGCCCCTGAGTTTTGCTTGTTGGAGGAGGAACAAGTGGACGAACAGCAGTCTTGGCCTGGGGTGCCCTGGAAGTCACAACTGGCCATGAACCCGATTGTCGTGATTGTGGACAATCCTTGGCCATATGGCCGGACTCCTTGCAGTTATAACAAACAAGAGTCTGAGCCCCGTAATGAGGAGAAAATATAGCTTTAGGCACTTGAGCCACATCAGGTCTATGGGACTGAATTGGAGCTACATTAGTAAAAGCCCCTCGCCTCTGAAACTTGTTGCGTCTCCTAGAGTCATGAGATGGCATTGGCCTCTTGCCTGCTTGTATAGCCCTATAATTCTCCCTCTGCTGATCTTCTATCAACTTGGCGGCTTCAACCAATTCTGCATAGGTGGGGTACTTGTGTAGTACCACAGAAGTACTCAAACTGGCTCTAAGCCCTCTTTCAAATCTTCTTGCTTTCACGTCCTCAGTTTTCAAGTGTGTCAAAGTAAAGTAGAAGTACTCCTCAAATATCTATTGGTACTCAAGGACCGACTTGGATCTCTGACTGAGGCTCATGAATTCAATTTCCTTCTTCTCTCAAAAATTCCTTGGAAAGCAATTCTCGAGAAAGGCTTCTTTAGATTGAGCCCATGTCGCATTTGGACACTTGGACGAGAAATGTTCCTTTAAGGAACGCCACCATGCATTGGCGTCACCTCAGAGTTGGAAATTGGTGCATCAAATCTTCTCAAGGTCAGTACATGGTTGCACCTCAAAGATTCTTTTGAGATCCCGTATCCAAGTACCTGGGAACATGGAGTCAAGGATCAACTTATAGAAAGTAGGAGGATGATGCTTTTGAAATTTCTTAAAAAGTTTGGAGGCATCGACCCATTCCGATACCACATTTTTGACCGGTAAGACAGCAGAGCAGGAGGAGGTAGATTTTGGTTCACTTGCATTGTAGGAACTTCATTCACAGCTGGCCCAAGAGGAGGGATGATCGGAGTGGTGTTAGCTGTGGGATTTGGGACTTCATGCACCGGAGGTGGTACTCTTGGTCCTTCCCAACCAACATTTTGGAGCTGGATAGTCATATTCTTCATAAAAGTGCATTGTTCCATTTGGGATTCTCGGTGTTCTCTCTGCATGTCACGTAGAATGTTCCCTAGGAGCGCGGCAACATCCATAGTGATCACGGGAAGCGACGCAAGCAAACTTTCCTCAAAAACATCACCAGTGTCTTCCCTAGGATGGGAACGATTCCGGTTGTGAGTATTAACCATGATTTAGCACCTAATATATTTAAGATGCATCACATGTTAGCACAAAGACAAGGACATCAAGTGCATCGTAAAGAACCTTAAGGGAAGCAAGCACAATTTCTATACAAGGCGTGTGTAACATCACACAAGAGGAACTAGGGACCCTAGAGTAAAGCTGAGCCAAGATATAGGCCAATAGCCCTTTTTGAACATAGGCCGATCCACGGACGGATCAAATCCTCTGAGTCCAGTCATGACTCCGTTCGCAAAGTTAGCTTGGGCAGACTAACGGGCAGATACGGAACGTGAGTCCGTTCGTTCGTCCGTTCTTAGGGTGTTCATTGGCCAAGAGGATTTAAGTTGAACGGATTAACGGACAGATCCTTGGATCGTGGTTCCGTTCGTTCATCCGCTCAGTACAGAAGATGAAAGGTTAGTGTTTCTAGGCTCAGCGGATTCATGATAGTGAGTCCGATCATGCGTCTGCTCAAAAAATTTCATAAGAATACTTACCGCATAGTTCAGTCTTATTTTTTTTGGCTTGGTGGTTAGAGGCGGAGGAATAGAGCAAGAGGAGCCCAGACTTGGTCCGCTCGACTTTCTCAGCCCCAAGGTCATGGATTTGAACTTCCCAAACCCCAAATCTCCTCTTCTCACTCCAAGGTTTGTGTTTCCCTTCCCATTTTGGTTCCCTTGAATCGATTTGGATCTTCTTTTAGGGTTTTAACTAGTATTTTCTTCCCTTTTTCTCAATATTGGGTTTGATTGCTCAAAGATTGGTGAAATCTTGTTTTTCTTGTTTTTCCTTGATTCCCTATTATTTGTGAACATGTATACACATGTAAACACCCATCGATTGGGGCTAGGGTTATTCAAACCCTTGCCAAAACCGAAAATATCCCACTGTTTTGGTGTTTTTGCTTTAGGATATGGAATGTATTGCTTATGCTCCCCACCTTACATGGGTTGGTTGTAACCTTTTTTTTTTTTGCACTATTACGTGCCTAGTACCCATGTTAATGTCCCCATGGAAATTTGAAGAAATTCCCAAATGCTTGGTGTATATCTTACTTTTCTTTTAAATTTTACTTTACAAGCACATTGCTTGCATTGTTTGTTGTTTTACCCCTTGATATCATATCAGATTTTATAGGGGCCCTATGGAAATTTCTTCCTTAACCCGGGTTCAAGAGAGTTATTGCCATGTCAATTCCCTTTTTATTATCCTAATGACTTTGGATTAATGGTCTATTATATTTGTTTTGAATTCCCCTATTTCATTAACATTGGAGTGATTACTCACTCACATTTGTTCTTTGTTTTTTATCTGACGTGTGTGTAGATTATTTAGGTGGAAGAATGGCTCCTAGAACAAGGGGAAATAGGGCCCTTGTAGCAACAGCAACACCGGCTCCAGCCCTAGTACTAGTTCCTTTTGATGCAAATTTCTTCGTATCAGCGGAGGTCGAGGATCTATACACAAGAAAGCTTCGTCGAAGGAAGATTGAAGTAGGCAGAGATGTTATCGTGGAGGAGCTTGTGGCCTTCAAAGTGAGGCCAAGGTTTGAGCATTTAGGATGGTATAACATGTTGACCTTGCCCAAGTACTACTACCCCAAGTTTATCAAGCATTTCTATTCCAATATGACGATTGTTCTAGAAGATATAGGGAGACTGCGAATCAATTTTAATGAGATCGAGTTGGGAGTCATCTTAGGAATCAGTTCTATGGGGAACCAGGTATACCATCCACCTGGAAGGGATCCCCTAACTTGCATGTCCCTAGTACAGTACCAGCACCTGTACAAAACCATGACCAATGACAGGTTTGATTACCGCGGTAAAATGGCTGCTTTTGGAAATTCTCAGCGGATTTTGACCATGATAGCTAAGTCCAATCTGGTGCCAATCAAGGGGCACAACACTGAGCCTTCCCTTATGTCTGCTACTCTGGGGTACTGCTTGCATCAAGGTACCCAAATAAGCCTGCCTTATGTCATTGTCAAGCATATGGAGCAAGTTCAATTCAAGTCCAAAATTGAGAAGACTCTACCCTATGGAAGACTTCTTACTCACATATTCCAACATTTCCAAGTCATCTTGGAAGACGAGCCACCTTGTGAGAGCTATAAGGAACCATTTGGGAGGAACTCCCTGGCCCGCATGCAGATCATTATTGACACCTATAGTGACGGGGAGCCAGTGGTCCCAACAGGTGGTGGAGATGTGGGTGAAGAGGCCAGTGATGAGGATGAGGGAGAGGTTCCAGTGTAGGCTACTGCTGGTGCCTCCTGTTCTAGGACTTCAAATATGGATGTTGTTCTTGATGCTCTAGGCCAGTTGAACACCAACATGGCCAAGCTCAACTCAGACATGATACAGGGTTTTGCAGGTATTCATGGATAGCTTGCCTCTCATAGCCATCGCTTTGAAAGGGTGGAGAAGGATATTCACGACACCAATGCCTACCTGTACTATGAAGGCAGTGATGAGGAGGATGAGGACATTGATGATGAGATGGGGGATTAGGCCCCAAGTCTGCTTAAATTCTTATTGACTTTTCTAGTTTTAGTTTCCTTTATGGTTTGGTGGGAAGTTTGTGAACAATATTTTTTTATCGTGTTTACCTTCTTCTTCTTTTTTTGAATATGTAATTATGGTTCTGCCATTTGAAACTTTGGAACTTCTCTTTGGGTTTATATGTGATTACTTGCTTCCACTGGAGGTTAAGTAACATAACAGCTAGATGTACATGGGGTTTACCTATATATATATTTTAACTCTCTAATTCTCATGTTGCCCTTATTATTTGCTATTGTTCTCGAATTTCTCCCTAACTAGTCTTCTCCCTATGTTCTGCACACATTCAAATTATGCCCGTTGAAAGTTTTTAATTCAGACCCTATTGTGTAGAGTAAATCAAGAGCCCTTACTGGACCATGTCTGGTGTGGAGCATCACACTCTGATACCGCACTGTCATGCCCCTATCCCAAGCTTAAGCCATAAGCACAGTCAAGAAGGTGATTAGGATGACACACGTCACCCCAATTCCTACCAGGATCAACGACACAGTGTCCCAGAGCATAGTCACTACCCAAGGACCCACCTAAATAGTTACATTTGAGCAAAAGAAATAAATATTTTCATTCATTGTCAGAGTTATCATAAGCAGAAGCATTAATTACATAAGCAGTTACAATATGTTCAGCTGACTAAGTGATATGATAATAATTAGTATTTACCATCGATTGATCATAACATAAATACTCAAAATAATAGTAAGTTATTACATAAAGTGTTTATAATGGGCACAACGCCCCAAAAGAATCAAAAGGTGGGCGAAATCCCCAAGTAACATCAGTGCCCATAAGCACAATCATCATAGGGGCAACCATCGTCGTGTTCCTCTAACACATACTCAGGCTCCTCTGTACCAATACCATTGTACTCCGCTGACTGTACATCTAGGCCGGCCAAGTAACCATCACCTGCATCAAAATCTAAAAGTTATGTACACAGGGGGTTAGCTCTACTGAGCCAGTGAGGGGAAAGGGGAGTGCACATACACACAACCACACATAGTCCATGACACATGCAATGTTAAATATGTATTTTCCACTTAACAAACAGTCTAAGTCATGGTATATGCTACTGTGATAACTCGGGAGACACTGAGAGTCACTTAGCCTATCGTCCCAGTAAAACCTCAATTATCACAAGGGACCTACGTCGGTAGAAGCCGTAGACCACCAAGTGGCAGACCCCGTTACTACCCGTGACCTGGCCTCTCCCACCTCTACAGACATCAGGTACCCCAACTATCCAACACGTAAACCCCTATTGGCAAGGGTCGTAGCATAAGGGAGCATAAGTCCTAGCCACAAATATACTGCGTGAAATTTCTATTGTCCCGAGAGATATTTGGGGTGCATCAACATCCCATTCCATCTAGTACCTAGGTACCAGCATGGCACAGCGCATACAGACCAGGATGGCAAGCAATGATATAATAATAAGAACTTCGGGGTTCCGACACCGGCATACCCAGCACCGTAATCCAATATAATAAGGTAAAGCATTATAATCACATTTCATCAATTCATATCAATCATGGTTTTATATGCAAGGATGCAACAGAGTAAGAATGAATGCAAGCACATAAACCATCATATAATCTATGCATTTATATTTCTATATGTATATATCAAGCCCAAACATCACCCAAAGCCCACTCACAATTTGTTCGCTTGCCATTTAGTGAGGTTTGCTTTAATGTATGTACTCTGGTACAGATTTCAAAGTCTAAGGATGCGTGAAATTAGTGTTAAAAGTATATATATGGGTCCCACGAAGGATCCCAATAGTTTATTTGAAGTTTGGAGTAAGACAGCAGGGGCGGATGAAGGAACAAAGTCAGCCAGGTGAGTCCGATCATCAATCCATCCAGGCCATCCCCAGAAAATATATGGAACGGACTCATGGGCTGATGCAGAACATGGATCCGCTCGTGCATCCATCCAAACTCTGAGACACACCCGAGAGCAACCTAAGCTACGAGCAGATTCACCTAGGTGGGTCCACTCGTGGCTCCGCCCAGGTTAAGCAGCCAGATAAGGCTGAACGGACTAACGAGCGGATACACGATAGTGAGTCTGGTCATTCGTCCGCTGCTATTCCTTTGAAAGCTACGAAGATTATCACCTCCAGCCCTCCATTCATGGACCCATAAAGGTCCTAGAGTTGGGGAGGTGATTCCAAACCTTCGTTGGAAGTCCAAAATACATAGTCCTTTAAGAAGGTGAGGGGATTCAAGGGATTTGGATCCATCTCCAAGGTTTTTCCCCAAACCTAACTAGGTCTCTAATGCTTCAATAGCATTTGGGTTGTCAAATCCATGAAGACACTTAGGAGAGGGATTATAGGTCTCCAAGGAGTATTCGATAGGGTTTAATGGGTTTCTAAGAGAATCCCTAAGCTTGCAATCGATTCCAAGGGAATCTCTAAACCCGAAAATGGAAAAGAGAGGGAGGAAGGTGAGGATACCTACCTCAAGGAGGGATTAATTGATGCTTTCCACCTCCATAGCCTCTCCAAATCCTTCTTCTCCAAGTCTTCAATGCTCCCACAGCTCCAACGTTTCAGGTTAGTGAAGGAAGTAATGAGGCTTAAAGACTAAGCCTTAGTCTTAAGTCATATCCCTCTTAGGGCCTATGTGGCTTGGAACTTTAAGAGTTAAAACTCAATTAAGAGGTCTATTATGCTAATGGGTCCACCCAAATAGTAAGCCCACAAGCCAAAGAGATCAAGGATGAGGCCAACCTTGTCTAAAAGACTAGATAGAGTTTCTGGGGCACGGGGTGTGGGTCCCACACAAGGAAAACACATAAAGTCCTCAAACAGCACGGGCGGATTAACGGGTGGATTCAGTCTTAGTTTATCCGTGCGTGCATCCATTGCTGCTGTAAAGGTAAAAACTTAAGGAAATTGGTCGGGCTTTGGCCCACACTTCAAGGTTAACTAGGGGATGGTACAGTAACATTCACAAGGTCAGTATCTTACCCCTCGACTGTCACTACATGTCCTTCGTGATCCCGAATAGTTTTCCAATCATGATGCTAAGCTCATCGTCAAAGGAGGTGTCTAGCTGTGGGGACATAGGGAACGCCTTCCGATACTCTTCACTCTAGGGAATCGTGCTAGGATGATGATCGATGAAGTCATCATCGATAAATCTTCCCCACTGCTGGTTAAGGAACCTCTCCTCCACTGGCCGGCCCTTGAACTAGTCAATGATCTTGTGGCTAGGTTTGACCATAAGTAAAAATAGCTCACCAGCGTACACGGCAGTAGAATCTACACGTCACACAAGAGAGAAATTATTATTTAATAATAAATCTGGGCACGGATGTAATATGTTAGACCCCTACCTCACCCAGGTAAACCGGTCTTTCTACTAGATGGTTGTTTTCAAATACTCTCCCTTTAGGAATGTTCTATACCAACATGCATGGCTAAATAGTGATGTAAAAACTATTCAAATAAAATTAAACTACATTATACTAACTACTATGTACACTACACATGAATACTTAAGAGTCTACATTGTGCCAAAATCAAAAGTTAACGATAAAAATGTATACTTGTACGCTAAACCAATGCAATTATGAAAAATACAAGATGGAAAACGTCCCCCGGCCCAGGTGGAGAGAAATGACTGACTTATGCTCTATCGAACAAAGTAACGACATTACAAGTATTGAATCTTAGAATCTTGGATAGAATAATGACTTACAAGTATTGAATCTTGGAACCTCGGGCAGAGTAACAGTGTCACGAGGTTTTGAGAGCCGAATGCTCAATCCTCAGACGAAGTAACTACACCATAGAGAATTCTCAAGTTTCTGACAGAATCAACTGGAAATGGTCTGAAAAGTTGGATTTGGGGGATCCAGACTTTGGGCAAGGTAAAAAGGCTCAAGGACTCGGAACTGGAGGTGGGGTAAACCCCAAAATTGGCAAAATAGGGCTTTGGGAGGCAAAAAGTCTACAAATGGGATCTGGGAGTGCACTTCTCGAAGTCTGGAATGCATGCATATGAGGGGGAAGACCCATATTTATAGGGATTTTTTCCCCTTTGCGGCGCTGCAAAAATGCAGGCATTTTTACGGCGTTGTGTAGCGCTATGGTACCCTGGTGCCTTGGAACTATGGCAGCGGTGTAGGTTGTAGTGGTTCAGGCACGAGTCTATGCTGGTTTGGTGTTGGGTTTGTGTTTTTTAAAAACTGGAGGAGCGTCCATAGGGGAGATTGTCAGTCATCTGTGTCCAGTTGTCATCATCGCCGAGGCTGGTTACAAAATTCAATGTCTATAGTTTACCCCTCTTTAGCCAAGGCCTATGCCAATAGCCAAAGGGCGAAGACAAAAGACCACTTGATTTTGTCACCAAGAGCATCTACTACCGTAACTTTTCTCATAGGTGGCGGAGTTAAACAACAAATCCGCGTTTCACTAAACTGTTTGGTAAATCTTCCTTGAAAACTAATAAAAAACCAAGATTCGGTGCAACTATCATTTAATCATTATCAATCATGTGAGGATGAGATGGCATCACTCGACTGGGTTTGGAGTTGTGAGGATGAGACGACATCGCTCAACTGGGTTTAAGGATTAGACGGCATCCCTCGATCGTGCTTTTGGTGGTGTGAGGATGATACAACATTGCTCGACCGGGCTTGAGGATTAGATGACATCGCTCGACCATACTTTTATGGTGTAAGGATGAGACAGCATCGCTCAACCGATTTTAAGGATGAGACAGGATCCCTCGACCATGTTTTTGGTGATGTGAGGATGAGACAGCATCGCTTAACTGGGCTTGAGGATGAGATGACAAGACTTAAATGTGTTTTTGGTGGTGTGAGGATGAGACGGCATCGCTCGACCGTGCTTTTGGTGGTGTAAGGATGAGACAGCATCGCTCGATCGTGCTTTTGGTGGTGTGAGGATGAGACAACATCGCTCAATCGGGCTTGATCAATCAGTAATTTGGCAAAAACCTTCCATCTTGTTCAGGGTTCCTAAGGGCACCATAGTTTTTTTTTCCAGACTTCCTAGGCATTTTAGACTTTCAAGGAATCCCAGGGTTTTTCCCCCTTGATAAGGCATCTTAGGATTTTCAGGGCATCTCAAGGTTTTTCTCCCTCGACTTTCAAGGGACTCTTGGGTTTTTAGGGCATCTCGGGGTTTTTCTCCCTCGACTTTCAAGGGTATCTTGGGTTTTTAGGGCATTTATGGTTTTTCTCCCTCGACTTTCAAGGGCATCTTGGGTTTTCAGGGCATCTAGGGGTTTTCCCCCTCGACTTCCAAGTAATCTCAAGTATCTTGGGTTTTCAGGGAGTCTCGGGGTTTTTCCCCCTCAACTTCCATGGGATCTCGGGTATCTTGGATTTTTCGGGCATGTCGGGGTTTTTCCCCCCCTTGACTTTTAGGGAGTCTCGGGTATCTTAGGTTTTTAGGGCATCTCGAGGTTTTCCCCCTTGACTTCCAGGGGTATCTTGGTTTTTCTCCCCTCGACTTCCAGGGGATCTTGGAAATATTCATGATTCTTTTGAACAACAGTTCTCTTTTGAGAATGTTCTTCTTCTTTATTTGAGAACGATTTTTTTTTTACGGTGCCGCCTGAGTGCACCTCCTCCTAGGTAGCATTGCAGAGGCGCTCTGTTACAGCTTGGCTAAATTTTAACCCAGATCCTAACCCAAACTCGAACCCTAACCCGAATCCAATTGTAGGTTAGGAACCCAAAGTTATAGCCACTAGTACATTGTGGACTATTGGTTGGGTGTTTGAGCGGGAAGAAGGAACCCCAATGGTAACACGTCACTTATCGACAAGGCGACGGATACCTCGCCAGTGCAACTACAAGATCCATCGTCAAATGTACGAATCATGGTAAGTATCACTGTCTGGCAAACCATAACCATAGATTTCTACTTTTGAACTTGGGAATTTATGATTGGAGTGTGTTAGTACACGATGACATCGATACCTGAGGTGTGTTCCAACACAAAACAATAAGGAAAACTCACTCCGGATGATACCCTTGGTCAACCACTCCTATCATCTAGAACTACTATCATAGAAAACCTCTATCTCAGGAATGTGGGACCCGGTGCCACGCATCGGGGAATTCCTCGTCATGACTCAAGTACCAAGTAGTGGTATTTCCCTTAATGTTTAGGTTAGGTGGGACCCACGTACATAGAATTGGCTTATGAATGAGTTTTTAGCTAAGAAAGCACCAACCAAACAGACCCTTATAGCTAATGAGTTTAGATACCACAAACTCATTTTTGAGTTTATAAACTTCAGCTGAAACGTTGAGAGAAAGGATAAGAAAAAAGAAAAGAGAAGGAAAAGGATAGTTGGATTTCCAAGTGTTGCTTCCAAATCTCAAGGTAAAAACCCAAGACTCTATAAAAATTCCATATTCTGTTTTCTTAATTGTTCCTAGGCCTAGAGCCAAACTCAATTCTAACTTAAACCATGAAAGGCTATGATAAACCATAAATACTCGGGGCCAACCCCGATCCACCATGTGGCATGACATGAAGAGAGGACGACCAAGACTCGGCCATATCAAGATTCATCTGCTAGACTTAAGAAGAAGAGACCCAGTAGGACACTCAAAGACCAAAGGTCACTACACAAGTTGGCAATGGCATCACCACCTAGATTTACATCATCCCACCGGCAACGGGACCTTATCCCAAAGGAGATGCACCTTATCTATGCACGATCCTTAAGGATCTTATCCAAGGTGTGAGGGACATGCATAGCCATCTGCTAGGGAACACCTTCCCTATCCGGACTCTACCTCCCAGGAGGAGGTAATCCACTACGTAATGGACTCTACTACCAAGGAGACTATCACCGACTACCTAGACTCTCCACTGCCATACCCAGCTATAAATACTCAGGTATTCTACCCCATTACCCATATTGAATTCCAGTAATTCATCTGTTGCTCAGAGAGATCTTACTTAGGCATCGGAGAGTCCTAGGCCAGAACCACACCGATTCTCTTTTGCCCCCAGACATCTTTTTGCAGGTTGCGGCACCCAAAGGACCAATTGGCGATTTCTTGACGCAATAGATTGGCACCGTCTATGGGAATGTAGTCCTTTAAGCATTCTTACGTAGTATACGGTAGGTAGTACAAATTAGTTTAATTTTAATTAAGAAGTTTATGCATCATTTTAACCTTGCATGTTGGTATAGGACGTTCATGAAGGGAGAATATTCAAAAACCAACATCTAGTAGAAAGACCGGTTTACCCAGGCGAGATGGGTGCCTAACACCTTCCCACTCTCATAACCTGACCACTTACCCTGAATCTCTAACCAAACCAAACGAAGTCTCGTAACCCTTCACAGGGCTACACCAATGGGTCCTAGGCCCTAATCCCAGATGGCGACTCCATTTCATTTAATTATATGACCCCCATTCCCTGATAAATCATAACCATTGAGAAGACGCATTCCTTCTCTCTCTCCAATCGAGGAGTATAAGCCCAACCCCATCCGAACTAAGCTCCAGGGATCGCACGGTTTCGAGAACAGATGCTCACAGATATGATGAATAGAGTGTTCCATGATGTACTAGACAAGTATGTCATCGTTTTTATTGATGACATCGTAGTCTACTCTAAGAGAGAAGAAGAACATGCCCGACACTTGAGATTAGTACTACAACACTTGTGGGAACACCAGTTGTTTGCTAAATTTAGTAAATGTGAGTTTTGGCTCTGATAGATAGGATTCTTGGGTCATGTGGTTACAGAGAAAAGCATAGAAGTTGATCTAGAAAAGGTAAAAGCAGTACTTGAGTGGGACACTCTGAAGAATGCTACAAAAATCCAAAGTTTTCTGGGCTTAGTTGGTTACTTCTAGCATTTCATAAAAAAAATTTCATGCATATCAGCACCAATGACTCAATTAACAAGGAAAGGTGAAAATTTTATATGGTCAGATGCTTGTGAAAGAAGCTTCCAAGAGTTGATGAATCGTTTAGTGACCGCACCAGTTTTAACCATCCAGGATGGCACAGGTGACATGCCTCCAGAATAGGATTGGGCTGCGTGCTAATGCAAAAGGGCAAGGTGATTGCCTATTCTTTGAGGCAGTTGAAGGACCATAAAAAGAATTACCCCACTCATGACTTGGAGTTGGTAGTAGTAATTTTTGCCTTGAAGATCTGGCGACACTACCTATATAGGGAAAAGAGCAAAATTTTCAATGACCATAAAAGCCTAAAGTATTTCTTCACCCATAAGGAACTTAATATGAGACAAAGAAGATAGTTGGAGCTAGTGAAGGATAATGACAGCACCATGTAATACCATCTAGCCAAGGCTAATGTTGTGGCAGATGCATTGAGCAAAAAATCCCAGGCCTTGTTGTTGGCTTCCTTGACAGTCAACGAACAACTTATAGATGAAGCTAGACAGATGGACTTAGAACTTCTTATGGAGGGACATGTCTATCATTAACGGCCTTGGATTAAGGTGAAACAACCCAAAGATTCAAAATTATGGAGAATTATAAGGAATATCCAGCAAGGGACTCAAAATGCTCCAGACTTTACACTAGATGAAGATGGGACACTTACGTTCAGATATAGGTTGTGCGTGCTAGATGATTTCGATGTACAAGACTGAATCTTTAAAGAGGCACACAACTCACCATATTCAATACATTTGGGTAGTACCAAGGTGTTCAGGCACTTGAAAGGGCATTATTGGTGGGTTGGAATGAAAGAGACGGTAGCCTTATATGTGTCAGAATGTCTTACCTGCCAACAGATAAAGGCCAATAGGCATAGACCCTATGGCTTGTTACAACCCCTAGCCATACCAAAATGGAAATGGAAATAGATTACGATGCACTTTGTAACAGGCCTGCCTTGCACAGTTAAGTGTATGGACGCAATCTGGGTGATTGTTGCTAGACTAACGAAAATAGCCCATTTTCTTCTTATATAGATTACTTACTCTATGGATAACTAGCACAACTGTACATTGAGAATGTAGTTCGCCTCCATGGTGTACCAGTCGGCATAGTGTCCGACAGGGACCAAGATTTACATCCAAGTTTTGGAAGAGGTTACAAAAGGCTATGGGAACCCAATTGAACCGGAGTACAACCTTTCATCCCCAAACTGACGGACAATCTGAGAGAACCTTTCAGACCCTTAAAGACATGCTCAAAGCGTGTGTATTGGAGATGAAAGTTAGCTAGGACTCAAACATTCCTCTGATAGAGTTTGTGTATAATAACAGCTACCAATCCACTATTGAAATGGCACCATATGAGACATTGCATGGCAAGAAGTATCATACACCTCTATATTGGGATGAAGTTGGAGAACGGCGCATGCTAGGCCGCAAACTGACGCAAGCTACCTATGAGAAGGTGGTTGTGATTAGGGAGAAGATCAAGATAGCTTAGTCTAGACAAAAGAGCTACACAGATATAAGAAGAAAGGACCACAAGTTTCAAGTCGGAGAGAAAGTGTTTCTCCGACAAAAGGGATCATGCAGTTCAGCAAAAAAGGAAAGCTCAGCCCTAGATACAATGGGCCTTATGAGATTCTCAATAGGATTGGATCGGTGTACCGGCTGGCCCTACCACCATCACTGGAAGGTGCCCACAATGTATTCCACATATCTATGTTGAAGAAATGTATACCAAACCCAACACATGTCCTAACTGCTAAACCGGAACAACCCGAAGAAAATTTGTGGCAAAAGGAGCATAAACTCCGCAACTGTATTGTCACTTATGTTAAAGTGTGGTGGAGAAACCACAACCTGAGGAAGCATCTTGGGAACGCGAAGAAGAGATGCAGGAAAGATATCCTCATCTTTTCGGCTTATAAGGTACATCACTTTCGAGGATGAAATTTCTATTAAGAGGGGAGAATGTTACAACTTGGCTAAATTTAAACCTAGATCCTAACCCAAACCCTAACCAGAATCTAATTATAGGTCCGGAACCCAAGGTTATAACTACTAGTACATTGTGAAATATTTGTTGGGTGTTTGAGCGGGAAGAAGGAACCCCGATGGTAACATGTCACTTGCCGGCAAGGCGGAGGATACCTGCCCCGTGCAACTGCAAGATCCATCGTCAAATGTACGAATCATGGTAAGTATCACTGGTTGGCAAACCATAACCATAGATTTCTACTGTTGAACATGGGAATTTATGATGGGAGTGTGTTAGTACACGATGACACCAACACCTGGGGTGTTCCGACACAAAAACAGTAAGGAAAACTCACTCTAGATGATACTCTTGGTCAACCACTCCTATCATCCAGAGCTGTGGTCATAACTATGTAAGAAAAACTCGATCGAAACCTATTGAAGCCATCAAGTTAACTCAGTTTCACAAGTTTCTGAGACGAGTTGAAGAGGGATTTTATAAATTCCATGGATTTGATCGGGTTTTGATGGTGTCGACCAATTTTGACCATATTTTGGTGGTTTTGACACATATGCCCATTAAAACTAGGGGAAACTTGACTCGAAACTAGGACAAATAGGTATTTATGCCAAAAACTGCCAAAAAGCAAACCAGAAACTAGGATAGACACTTAGTTATGTCTAATATTATTTAAGTAAATGTTTTTGTATTTCATTTACTAAGTTATTATTAATAAGTAAGCAAATACCCCCTATTTGAATCCACTAAAAATAGTTAACAAATCAAATTCGAAAAGGGAAAGAAGTCAACTCCCTAGTTCAAGAACAAAAACTGGATTTTTTATGGTAGGTGCAATTTTCAACTTTCTAATGCGTGGGTTTTTCTAAAATTTAAAAATTCTTTAAATCTTAATATGGTAAAACATTGCTAAAAACTAAATGTGTGGTAAAATATTCATTTGTTTTGATGTTCAAAAAAAATATTTTCATTCAGAGCGATTTTGACAGCATTTGCAGTTTGACCGGTACATAACTCCTTCAATATAAATCAGATTTAAGCAATCTTGGACTTGTTGGAAATCAATTCAAACAAAGTTTTCTAACAAATCCAAGATTGCTTAAATCTCATTTACATTGAAGGAATTATGTGCCGATCAAACCTTATTTGATACCATGTCCAAGAACAATATACAATATCAGACATGGATCAAAACCACAAGTAATATTTTTAGTGGTCTCTATGTGAAACTAATGTATGGATTGGGTTTAAAATGTCAAAAATAGACAGCACAACAACAATCACGGAAAAAAAAAAAAAACAGCTTCTGAGCCTTGAAACCAAGGTTCAAGTTAGTCTGGATAAAGTCCCAGGTTTCGCCGAGATATGGTTGAAATCGAGACGAACTCGGTTTCTAGGTGGTCGAAACCTAGTCGAAATTCGAGTTTTAGAACCTTGGTCATAACAAACCTCTATCATGGGAATGTGGGACCCGGTGCCGCGCATCGGGGAATTCCTCGTTATGACTCAAATACCAAGTAGTGGTATTTCCCTCAATGTTTAGGTTAGGCGGGACCCGCATACATAGAATCGGCTTAAGAATGAGTTTTTAGCCAAGGAAGCACCAACCAAATAGACCCTTATAGCTAATGAGTATATATACCACAAACTCATTTCTGAGTTTATAAACTTCGGCTGAAACGTTAAGAAAGAAAGGAGAAGAGGAGGAGGAAGAGGAAGAGAATTAGAAAGACTCTAGCCTAAATCTGAATTCTTGGTAAGTGATCTCTCTCCCTCTCTCACCCTTTCTGGTCATGTAGCTTTACTTAGAATCCTTGCTGAAATTGTGTTAGTCTTCATCTTTCAACTGTGTGAGTGAATCCATAGTTGGATTTCCAAGTGTTGCTTCCAAATCTCAAGGTAAAACCCCAAGACACAATAAATTCCATATTAGGTTTTCTTAATTGTTCCTAGACCTAGAGCTAATCTCAATTCTGACCTAAACCATGAAAGGCTTAACCAACATGCATGCCTGAGGTTTATCTCTATCAAATTATTGAAATTGAAAACAGATTCCACTCATGCGTGCTTCAATTTCTACTATAATTACTGTTGATGCTATATTCTTAGGCTTGAGGTTATATACAATTCTGTTTTAAACCATGGATTGATCATCAAAGCCACTGCATGTAGGAATTGACATGCAAGAAACCCAAAATCCCATGCGTACATACCCAACCCTCACTCATGAGCCTTGTATTATGCTTCCTAGACCTAAACCCAAATTCTGTTTTTATACTTGAGTCTATTTTATCAAAGAATGTCATGCATTATAGCAATTACTCCAAATGCATTCTTAAATCCTATATTAATAACTACATCGTACCTAGGCCCAGGAATTACTTCTGATGTGATAACAAAGAGCAATTACCCTATTCCTCATATGTAAGCTTAGAGTATCATGTTGTGGTTCAATTGAAACCCCTATTTCCCTTGCGTGCATGGTTATTCCAATCTAAAACCCAAAAACCTAATTCTGTTGGACCTAATTACTAACTATCCCTTCCCTTTCATACTTAAATTAAACAATTGAAAGCCAATTCTGGCTATGCATGGCTGCCTTGGTGTGAATCAAACCCAAATCCCAAGCATGCCCCCAAATTGTTTGTTTAAATTCAAATCCCATCAAATAAAACCTAAATTGAATATCTTTTGGGGAAATTAATTATCAACCCTGAAACCCTGAGGTGATCCAAGCAAAACCCCTAAGTTCCCCAATTCAAATTCTGCAGAATCCTAGCTTGGGATGATCACTGAGGTCAATGTGGACATACCCCAGTCATCGACCCCAATTGTTGTAAACATAAATTTTGAAATTTGAAAGGGTTTAGTCTATAACCAAATAAGCTTTAGGACCCCACCAATATATTAACACATTCTAATATGCCAATTGTTCAAAGTAACATCGAATAGGATCCTTGTGCGATGAGGCTTACCTTAAGCCTTGAAAATAACATCGAATAGGATCCACATCAAATGTACGAATCATGGTAAATCAATTCTGACCTAAACCATGAAAGGCTTAAGCAATAAGCCTTGGAAATGTTTTCCTTGAGCGATTTGAAAACCAACAACAACCAGTTCACCAAGGTGAGTGAAATTAAACTAATACAAGTAGATGTGTACCTTAGCATATTACTTGTTAAATTGGGATACCATCAATGAATGCATGTTGTGTATAAGCATACATGTTTATTATTCCCTTTCATTTCCATCATTGGATTCTAATGTTATATGCATACTTGTTTATCTTTCCTTCCTTATTTCTTATTGATTTATGGATTATTG
Source organism: Telopea speciosissima (assembly GCF_018873765.1). NCBI lineage: Eukaryota > Viridiplantae > Streptophyta > Magnoliopsida > Proteales > Proteaceae > Telopea > Telopea speciosissima. Next base: position 32,295,579 of record NC_057920.1, on the reverse strand, counting down.
GAGATATATGATTGAGTTGTGATTATACATTGAACTGGTTTTGACCTAGAATAGATGCTGTAGTTGTTTGGAAATGAAGGGCATGGTGTGTCATAGTATGGGATGCGGGAGCACCATGTACTTAATACTATGTCATATAGAACTGCACTGGACTAGGTATAATCGCACCCGTAAGCTATGACCCTTACCAACAGGGGTTTAGGTGTTGGTAGTCACAGCTTCTACTATCTGAGCAGTGAGAAGGGTTGTTGAGTTGCAAGAGCACCAGGGTAGAGATGACTACGGTTACCAGGGTCTGCCAGATGGATGGTTGTAAAAGCCATTACCTAAGTGGGTTCCATGCAACAACTAAGGTTACAATGCTATGAGGTGTAGAAGAAGCCATGGATGTTTTTTGTTTCCCGAGTTGTTGCAGTAGCATCGACCTAGAGACTTAGGCATTGATGTTTAGGTGGATAAAAAGTATAAACTGAATCGCACGCATTTAGTTATCATTGTGATGCATTTGCTTGTATGGTTTAATATTGATTCGCTAGGCTCAGTGGAGCTCACTCTTGTGGATTTCCTTTTATTTTTTTTAGATGATTGTGCAGGTGGAGATTTCCCTGAGGGTGAGGATCCTGTCGGATCAAGAGCTGACGATGACTATGGTTATACGAATTTGGACCCAGAATGCTATGATCCATCTTGTACTTGTCCACAATGTGCTGCTGTTTGACGAGGTCTGATGGACCGGATGTCGAACACTTTTGATGCTTTTTTCTTTTTGTATACCTTTTTGGTTGATAGGAGATCTACTGCATAGTTCTGTAGAGCTTACCTTAGATACTTTGTATAAATACCCCTACCTTATCTAAGATGTAAAGCTAACCTCAGGATCTTGTGTATATAAAGCAACGTATCACCTAGACTTCAGCTGGACTTGTAACTATATAAGTATCCAAACTTTCTTTCATGCTGCTTTTAATTAATGGTATTGTGATGGATGCTTGTTATGGAGTACTGTGTTTATGATCTTGTGGTTGGGGTATCGGTTGAAAACCGGTTACTTCGTTCCACCCAGGGTGGGGTGTGACATGCTCCCCCTATAAATAGAGGGGCACCCCTCCTCATTTTTCAACCTCTCCTTTCTCTCGTCTCTCCCCTCTCCTACTCTTTTCTTTCTCCTTTCTCTTCTCTTTTCTGTTCTCCTTTCTTGACCATGTCTTCAAAGAAGACGTCCCATGTTGGGGAGACCCCTATGGGAATCTTGCGTGACCAATGGGACGAGTGGTACACGGGCAATATTCTGAAGGATACGGCTCGCTATAAGTGCTAATGTACATATGTGACAGGGTCTCAAAGACGTAAGCCGCTCCGTCTCTTACCTTTTTGATGAGCACATTTATGTGTGAAATCTTAGAGCATAAAGCATACATTTTGCCACATTGGATAGAGTTACTTTGGTGCTTTCTTGTGCTTTTCAGGTTTTAGGTGAATTCTTGTGAAAATGGAGCAAAAGTCGGAAGCGCCCAGGAGTCGAGAAAATCAAGTTTGGATTGAGTACTGAAAGAATCATGCCAATCAATCAAATTTGAATGTGATTATAGTGGGTCCCTTAGCATAATTTTGAGGTGTTAATAATATGGATGCGTAGCCTGTCGAGTCAGCTTCGTAACGGTTCAAACGACACTTGATTCCGAGTTGAAACGAAGAAGTTACGGCCGTTTCCGTGGATAGGGGTTTATTTGTAATTATTGATAGTCGGCCGGGATAAAGTAAAACGGAAGTTCGGATTCTAGGGGCCTTATCGTAATTATTAGAAGTTATCTTTCTATTAGCCGAAAGATTCCATTTGGAAGGCTCTGGTGCAGTCCAACTTCAACTTGAGATATCTTGGGCTCCCGAACTCCAAATTGGACGAAATTTGGGTCTATTTTGGGTGATTTTTCGTAATGAATACAACAGTGATGCCCATATAAGCATCCCATACTCCACGTTTTTTGAAGGACAGATTTGATATTTCATTAATTGTGAGTGGAATCCTAGTCATCACCCTTGCTCTCTCTCTCCTCCAACTTTTCAAGGGTACTTTTGGAATTCTACTTGGGATAGATTTCTTTTGAAAGGTATTCTCTCATCTATGAAATGTTGAAAAATCAAAGATGCCTTGATCTCATTGCTCGGAGAAGACACCTACAAAGAAAAGGAAGCACAAGTTAGAATTAGAAAGTTACTTTTTAATAAATAGAAGGTTTACGTATCTAGGATTCTTTTCTCTCCCTCTTTCTATTTTTTTTCTTTTTTCTTGGGATTCAAGGCATTGTAAAGGAGGAAGGAAAAGAGAATATTCTCTTTTCTTAGGGAATATTTCTCCTACCACTTCCCTCTTCTCTCTTCTCCCTTTCCCCAATAAATACCCCTTGCCCTTTGGGTTGTAAGAAGTTAGTTCTAGTTCAGTTTTTAAGTTAGTTTTAGTTTAGTTTTCATTCCGTTTTTAGTTCAATTAATTAGTGAAATTTTTTCTTTTCTTCTTCTAGTTTTTGCTTTCTAAATTCTAGTTTGATTTTATGCTTTCAATTCCATGATTGTAATGCTTTTGATTCATGCTTTAATTTTATGTTTTCAATATGGTTGTAATAATTCTAGTTTAGTTTCAAGCTTCTTAGTCTAAGTTCCTATGTTGATGACAAGACATGGAGATTTAGAAGAGGAAGCCATGGTAAGTTTATTCAAGTGTTCATGCAAGCAAGTTCAATTCGGTTCGGTTCACTTTGCATTACTTTTAAGTTAGTTAAATAGAGTGACGTATATCTCCTCGTGTTCGACCCGTAGCTACGATTGACCTGTACGCTTGCGGTATTATTTTAACTCAAACACTTTTCATTAAGATGCATGTTCCATTATAATAACTCCACGTCTTGTCTTGCAGGATATCTACTACACTTATTACAAGAAATACTGTCGCATGGACGATGTACATTCCTAATACTTGAAGCTTCATCCTGCTGTGAGAGAGAGAGAGAGAGAGAGTAGATTGGACGGGACTTGGCCTTACGGCCTAGGTAGTTGCTCCGAAGCTTAATACTGTTATGGTGTGAGCTCTAGTAGATCACTGGTGGCTAGGGATGCATACTTTTCATCTTCTTGCAGTGGAAGTAACTATCACTCCCCTAGACTTCCATATGATTATGGGGTTGCCATTTGGCGGGAATTCCATCTTCTTAACCCCGGAGGATCATGCAAGGTCTTTGGAGAATATCAGCAGACTTTTGGCTTTGAGGTTACTGATCGCTCTGTTCTTCTGACCACCTTGAGGGGTATTGGGACCATCAAGAGGTGACAGATAACTCCTCTCCCGAGTTATTAGATCAGGTTGCCAAGAGTTTCCTCCTTTATTTGATTGCTCATGTTCTCTTCTGCGATGCCTGAGGATGCCCGAAAGTCTCTTTCATCCACTTCTTCATGGATTTTGATGAGGCAGAGACCTTTTGTTTGCAAGAATAATTAACCGCAAGCGTACGGATCAGTCATAGCTACGGGTCGAACTCAAGGAGATGTACACCACTCTATTTTACTCACTTAAAAGCAATGCAAAGTGAACCAAATTAATTAAAGGGTGGAATTAAACTAATGATAATTAAATTAACGTGTCCTATCTCACAAGCATGTAGCGAAATTATGCATCTAAGGAATTGAATTGGCGTCCTAACACATAAGCATCTAACCTATCAAAACTAACGCGGATTTGAAGGGATAAATTGCAGCCACACATCACAGCCACATAAAAAAAAAATAAAAGAAGAGATTAGAGATGTAAAACCCGAAGGGGCTTGAACCGGATTGAAATTGCTTGCTTCTCTCACTTGAAATGGTGCTACCAAATCTGAAATTAAAACAAAAATAATTAAATTAAAATCCTACCATAATGCATGATAATAATAGTGAATAAAAAATAAAATCCTAAAGCATGATTGAATTAGAGAGTTAAGAGAATGAGAAATAAAATAAAAAATAGAGAATGAGAGTCCTACTAGAATGGATGGAATGGAGGCAGTGAGAGTGTGATTAAAATAAAAATAATGGAGGAATTAGAAGGTTGAGTAGAAGAAGAAGAACTAAAGATAAAAATAAGAGATTAAGAAGAAGAAGAAACTAAAAATAAAATTAAGAAATAATATTCCTTTCTATCAAAGTTGAAAGTGCATGAATTAATTAAGCCTTGCATGAATGTAGTTGAAGAAGCTTGAACACTTGAATAATCCTTGCATGGCTTCCTCTTCCAAGTCTCTAAATCTTCTCACAAACTTAGGAACTTAGACTAGAAAGCTTTAAAACTAAACTAGAATTAAAATATTACAACCAAATTGAAGACATAAATTGAAAGTAAAGCTTGAATTAAACCTATTACAACCATTAAACTAAGCTCATAAATCAAACTAGAAAACTTAGCCAAAATTGGAAGAAGAAGAGAGAAATTTCATTAATGAATTGAACAACTTTACAAGAGAATGCTAAGGGGTATTTATAGGGGGAAGGAGAGGAGAAGGGAGAAGAGGGAAGAGGGAGAGAGGCCTCCACGGTTTTGGGGGCTTCTCTCCTTCTAAAACCGTGGAGGGGAGAGAGAGTGAGAGAGAGGATCTCAAAAATAATGGAATATTCTCTTCTCCTTCCTCCTTTACATAGCTTGATCCCCAAGAGAAAAGAGAAAAATAGAAAGAGGGAGAGATAAAAGTCTTAGCTACAAAAACCTTCTATTTTTCAAAAAGTAACTTTCTAATTCTATTCTTATGCTTCCTTTTCTTTGTAGGAGTCTTCTCCAAGTCATGTGATCAAGGCATCTTTGACTTTTCAACCTTCCATGGATGAGAGAATATTTTTCAAAAGAAATCTATCCATAGTACAATTCCAAAAATGCCCTTGGAAAGTTGGAGGAGAGAGAGAGAGAGTAAGGGTGATGACTAGGATTCCACTCAAAATAATTAATGCAATTCCCATCATGTCCTCTAAAAATCATGGAGCCTTGTATGCTCCCTCTAAAAATCGTGGAGGGCATGTGGGCCTTCAAAAATCATGGAATCTTATGGCAGTGTGGGTCCCCCCCATGTGGGTTGCAGTTCTTCTCTCTCTTCAAGATTGAAAAATTACCGAAATGATCCTGTACTTGTAATAGATCTCCACCATTAATTAGAAATACCTTCTTTGATGCCAAAAATATCCTTGGGAAGTGGTAGAATGGCTATGGGCTTGCATTACAACTCATTTCTGGCCCATTATTCTTTCTTAGCGTGAAAAGAATAATCAACTGCATGGAGACCTAAACGGATGCAAAATTGAATTCGGTCACGTCCATCTTGCTCAAAATTTAGTCCTCTTTACAGTCATGTAAAGACATTGGGTAGCTTTACGTGTAAATTTGGACATACAACTTTCGATAGTCTAGAATAGCAATAAATAGCCCAAAAACCTGAAAAGCACAAGAAAGCACTAAGTAACTCTGTCCAATATAGTAAAATTCATGCTTTATGCCCTAAGATTTCACACATAAATGTGCACATCACCTTTGACTGGGGAGGAGCAGCCTATGCTCACTTCTTGGGGATGTTGGATTAGCTTCCTCTGGGGGTGCCTACCCTCACTGGCTGTGCTTATGTTCTTAGGGTATGTTCCCGCCCTTTTCTTCCCTCTCTTCTTCTTCTTCTTCTTATTTTATTTTATTTTTTTGGTTTATTATCATGGTGTCCTTCATATTATTCCTTTTGACATGTGTGGTGCTATGAGATGTTGGAGATCCATGATCCCTTATTGCCAAATGCAAAGGCCCCTCACATTCCGAGGGCGACATGATGGAGGTCAGGGAAGATTGTTACCATCACAGAGGGGCAAGTGCGCCTCCAGCTTGACCCCTTGACCATTCAACAGGTAATGTTCTCCCTTTTCTTGCTTTCATTGCTTATGCTATCCATGATTAATCTTTCCTTGCTCCTTTCAAGTCAAATGGTAGCCTTACGATGAGGAGCAGGCGGCCAAGGAGGGGATGAAGATGAGTATACCTATGCCCTCGCACTTACTCAGAGGCGGATCCTGTCTGACAACCCGAGCTGTTGCACCCTTTATCTAGGGGAGCAGGTCACTCTTCAGTGGTCCACTGTTCAGCTGGTGCCCCAACCTCCTCCGGATATACACCTTATGCCCCTAGCACCTGATCTTGCAGCACTGAGGATCAGGATTCCTGCCTCGGAGCTGCCCTTGCCAGACCAAGATTACCAGACCTATCTTTACTAGGAGACGGTCTATGTCCCATTGACTCGAGAGGGTCTTGCAGTATGCTATTATGCTTCTTATCTCTTTATATTTCCCTTATCAATTCCTGCTTCAGAAATCCTCTTTTCTTTTGGCAGTATTCGGGGTGTCCTCTCATCCCAGGTGTATATAGGTTAGAACTTCCTTCTAGAAGTGGGGCTTTTTCTTCTTGGCATGTTCATGGTAGGGGTCCTGCCTTATGGCTTGTTAGTATGAGGGATCACAACTCAGGGTACCGAGGGTGGACTATGCCCTCCATCACAGATGCTCACGCCACCACTGCTCTTCCGACGTGCCAGACTCCTGATTAAGACCTAGGGCTCCCTATTCCTTATGATAGGGTAGGCCACACTTCTTTTAGCTCCATCAACTCCTTTCATGATTGTGAATTGACCCTCATTATTTTAGATTACTGTTGATCGATATGCCGACATGCGCCAGATGCAAGCGAGTACAGATGTGATCCTTTCTGAGAGGACAAGCATGCTCCAAGATCTGATAAGTCTTTTCCCCCTTTTGGATTCAGTATCCTGAAGTGAATACTTATGTCCTTCTTGTTAGGGTGGCAAGTTGGGCACTAAGAGGACAGCCCACCACGCCTTGGAGGATCGTACCCGAGCTTACGCAGGGGAGATATAGAGGCTCTAGAGATAAATGGAATCTATGAGAGTGGATCCTAGTCCGATGACCGTGGCTCAAGATGACGAGTGTGATAATGAGGAGATTTCACTCTCCGAGGATGATGATTAGACATTTTATTTTTGAACATTCTGGGATGATTTTATTCTCTTCTTTTTGTTAAAGATGCTCTTTTTTATTTATTTTTGGGTAAATTACACGTCACCCCTTGGTTTTTGAAAATACTCATCTATCCCCCTCTATAGTAACGGTGTTAGTTATTGGTGTGAAAGGACTATTTTACCCTTGTACTAAAACATTAGAATTAAATTTACAATACTACCCTTCAAAATTTATATTTGGATGTCAAGGGTAGTTTGGGGACTTAATTTTATTTAACTAGCTGATATCATCACTTAACAACATCAAACTAATGGTAGGGACTAATTTGTCATATTGGGGTCTAATACAAGGGGTGATTTGAGTATTTTCAAAATGATTTGAGTTTCGATTGAAAACCAGGGGGTGACGTGTAATTTACCCTTATTTTTTTGGGTTTTCTTTAAGAAAAAATCCTACCCTCTTTTCTTTATGTGATGCAAAAGTAGAAAACAAATATGATCTTACAGTATTATGCAAATATGAACTTATGAAAAATGAAGAGCAATTTTTAAAAAAATCTTTTTTTTTTTTTTTTGTGATGCAAGAGTAGAAAACAAGACCATCTTATGCAAACATGAAGAGTAATCTTAAAAGTTTTTTTATGCAAATTTATATAATCATAGATAGATGATGATGCTTACCAAGTATTTCTCATTCTTTATATTGCACAATACCTATTCTACACAAACAGTTAGTACACAATTACATGTGATCAACAAAAAAATAACCCTTGGATTCTCTAACTTGTGGAGATGATCTGTGACACCTTTAAGCATTTTGAAAATCTATGGTTATTCACTTTCGTACTTAGTAATGCACAATTCCACATAGGCATACTATTCACATCCCTGTGTAGGCTCGACAGACAATGAGGGGTCGAAATCGAATGGGTAGAACCTTGCCCTAGTGAGCCGAAATGGTTATGAACAAGATGGGTGGATAGGTCATCTTCCCCTCTTCCATGGATAGCATTGTCTGTCACACCCCGAAGCACCCCGTAGGAGGATTAGGCAAGTGACTTGGATGCCTTACATCATCCACTAATCCACCAGGGTCAAAAGCAGTAAATAAACCTCACAAACCACACATCTACAAAGTAATGAGAAGTAAAGAAATACAGAGTGTAGTGGAAAGCTAAAGATTAATCCCATGGGGATCAAATATTTACATATATCCACATTCTGTTTCTACATTGTTCTTATTTTGTACTACCTTCCACAACATGGTTAAAGCTTTACATATATATACATTGGGCTGGTTTAACAAAAGAAACTGAGCAAGCTTTACAAAAGAAAGGGGGGGGGTGTTAGTAGAATCTATCTACTGAAAAAAAATATCCACACGTCAAAAGAAAACAATGTCCATTACTCAAGGGTCATCCCGAAGAGACACCCTGATCAACCGCATAAGAGATATCACCTCCCTCGGAGTCCACACCAAGATGGTCACAATCAACATCAGCCTCTACCTCGAAATAACTCTCCCAGTCATAGACACATCTACCTAAAATATCATCTAAAAAGAAAATTCCACAGGAATGAGCTCCACCGAGCCCAATGAATGAACAATAAGACATGCATGCAGATGCAACACAATACCCTTATATGCATGATATCAGATTTTATTTTCTAGTCCACCTAGCATCACAGTCTATGTCACTAGGTTGATTCTACTACAACAACTCGGGCAACAACCTCTACTTCTTCTTGTCATCACATCAGAGTCCAACCTCAATTGTTGCACTGGGACCCACACAGGTCATGGCATCGCACACCACCCATTGGCAGACCCCTGATAACCATAGTCTATCCTATCTTGGGACAATGACAACTCCTTAGCCAATAGAGAGCTATGTATTGGATAACCTAGAGGGGGGTGAATAGGTTATCTTAATGGAATATACATATTTTTTGAATTTTACTGTCTTGTATCTTCAAAGTGGACACAGCTGAAAATGTGTCAGATACCATGACAAAGGGTTTATCCCCTGGAGTGTTTGAGAAACACATGGACGGCATGGGCTTAAAATGTATAGGGAATTTGTTTTGATGTACAATTGGGAGATTGTTGGATATGTGTGTCCATCAACCCCGGTTCAGTCTAGTGTGACCTGGTTTATTATGTATTAAATATTTTATACATTTTTGTTTAATATGATCACATGCGATATAAACTTTTTGAGCAATGTATGTCCATAAGTATTACTTTAAATTGGTAGTCACGACTAGGATTTGGATTGGGCAGCCCTTATCATATGATCATCACATCGGGTATACCTAAACATGTTTGATGTGGGGTACGAATGCGAGTACGCACACATGCTGATGTGTGTATTGGTAAAGAATCTTATTTTGTTGATTCCCTTATATATTACTGCCAGATGTAGGTTTGGAATAGACATGTGTCACCGAGACCCAGTACGTGAGAGGGTCTTGTCACTGCATGATATGAGCGTATTCTTTGGTTCACCAATGATTGCGGTTCAAGGGAAAGAGTCAGTCAACATGGTCTCCATTGCTCGATTGAGGAACATCAAGGGGAGTTAGTCTGTGGATGTGATGCAGCCCTGCAATATGAAGTCCAGGTTACCAGCCAGGCCTAGCATACCAAGGCCATAAGGAGATCGGCTAGGATAGTAGATAACAAGGCCAAGAAGAATCGAGCACACCTGGCCAAGGTTAAGGGTCCAATCCCTTTGATTGATGCACCTACTGTTCTTGGTTGATTGACAATCAATCAAGAATCTCTCTCATTTTTGTAGCACCATAATTTGGGAGGATTTAATTTAAATAAGGGTGATCCTATCTTTGCAAATAAGAAAGTCAATTGGAGGATCCACATTCCCAAATAAGAAATCCAAAACTATGGAAAGGAATCAGCCAAGCCTTCCCCGATTTGGAGCTCCCCTTGATTGGTTCTTAATATGGAAAGCCCACATGGACACCACTCAAGTTGGAAAGCTTATCAAATGAGATTTGCATATGATTTATTCCCTGTTCCATTAAGGAAATGTTATTGGTAAGTGAAGCCACACATGGATAATATCTTGGCCACAATTTGGGTAGTCCTTGTGATTGCATTTAATTGCTTTTATTTTAGGTTGCTTCTATATTGTTAATAAAAGTTTAGGTTAGTTTCCTTTTATTTTAGAAGCAATATTGTGTTAAGGATCCCATTAATTAAGGGTTACCTTGATTAGGTCTATTGTCTCTACAAAATCTCAACCATAGGATCAATAGTAATAGGGCTTGAGATTAGGGTTTGTTTTTCTTTATATATGTAATTAGAGCTATGCTCATGAATAGTGAAAGTTGATTAAAAATTAAGACTTTAGTCTTTGGATATCAAGAAGAGTATCCCCCCGCAACTGTTAGTGCTTGTTCGATTGATCAACTTCATGACACATTAAGGTGTTCTTGATTCTCTCGATCCCCAGCTTCCACTTGGCTGCTTCATTGTATCAGAGATCTTGGAGGAGAACGAGAGATGGAAATGGCACCAAGGCAACGAGGATGTCATATCGTCCATGTTGAGGATATCAATGTAAGAGACGAACTTTTGTGCGTTCAGCAAGAACTTGCTGAACTTCACCTCGAGAATGATCATTTGAGGAAAGCTTCGCAATGTTCGATTCTGAATGAGGAGACATCCGCTGCTTACTGTTCTTCTTTAAAAAGTAAAAAATCTGATCGAATGAGGAGTACTCATCGACACAGCTATCCCGATTGGACCCCACCAATATGGGATATGAGATTCAATGACAATGAACCAGATTTTACTAGTTCGGCTTCACAAGTTGACATTGTAGGCAATCAATTCGTCGCACGAGTTGATTGGAGAGAACCTCCCAAGTTTGACGAGTACCAGGATGAGTACGTCGACTAACATGGCGATTTTGAAAGCCTTGAATCTATATATGTTTTAGAAGCACAACATGGTGAGCCAGCATCATTAAATATAAGTGATTGTTTTCCTTGCAACAAAATAGTCCCAATGACCACCGATCTTCCCATCGGGAAGATCACCTCTCAAGTCTTTGATTTGTTTCCATCATGCATATCAGTTTCTGTTCCTGAAAACATTTTTGTGTAGGAATTTATGAACACGGTACTGTATCGAGATCCATATTTTGAGCCGTTATAAGTGCATCACTTTCTTTAGTTCTTCAAAGATGATGTAGGAGAGAAGATGAATGGAAACACATTCCAGTGGATCGACATTGTCAAGTATGATGATCCGTATTTGGCTGATATTTCTTTTCCGTCACTAGTTCACTTTGTTCAAAGTATAAGCATCGTCAACAAGCTATATTTGAATGCCTCATTTATTCAAGCTGTGAACATAATTATTATCATCATCAAATCTGAAATTGAGTTATAAATTCTATTTTGTTCTATTGGAGATATCATCAATGGCTTTATTTGGTTTCCAGTCGACCCTGGTGGATGGTGGGCATCATTGATCGGACCAAGATTTTGAGGACGCACTCTTTTCCAACTTGGTGGGAATGATGTAGCCCTACAATATGAAGCCTAGTTTACTAGCCAGGCCAAGTATACCAAGGCCATAAGGAGATCGGCCACGATAGCCCATAACAAGGCCAAGAAGAACCGAGCACACTTGGCCAAGGTTAAGGGTTCAATCTCTTTGATTGGTGTACCTACCATTCTTGGTTGATTGACAATCAATCAAGAATCTCTCCCATTTTTGTAGTACCACAATTTGGGAGGATTTAATTTAAATAAGGGTGATCCTATCTTTGTAAATAAGGAAGTCAATTGGAGGAGATCCACATTCAAAGAAGAAAGCCAAAACTGTGGAAAGGAATAAGCCAAGCCTTCCTCGATTTGGAGCTCCCCTTGATTGGTTCTTAATATGAAAAGCCCACATGGACACCACTCAAGTTGGAAAGCTTATGAAATGAGATTTGCACATGATTTATTCCTTGTTCCATTAAGGAAAGGTTATTGGTAAGTGAAGCCACACATGGACAATATCTTGGCCACGATTTGGGCAGTCCTTATGATTGCATTTAATTGCTTTTTATTTTTAGGTTGCTTCTATATTGTTAATAAAAGCTTAGGTTAGTTTCCTTTTATTTTAGAAGAAATATTATGTCAAGGATCCCATTAATTAAGGGTTACCTCGATTAGGTCTATTGCCTCTACAAAATCTCAACCGTAGGATCAATAGTAATAGGGCTTGAGATTAGGATTTGTTTTTCTTTATATATGTAATTAGAGCTATGCTCATGAATAGTGAAAGTTGATTAAAAATTAAGACTTTAGTCTTTGGATATCAAGAAGAGTATCCCCCTGCAACTATTAGTGCTTGTTCGATTGATCAACTCCATGACGAATTAATGTGTTCTCGATTCTCCTGATCCGCAGCTTCCACTAGGCTGCTCCATTGGATGGTCGGATCTGAATCAGGATCTTGTACTGTTTTGTTAAATGGTTTTTGTAGAACACATTTCACATAAAATGATAACTTATTAGGAAAATTACACTGCCACCCCTTGAGGTTTGTACTATATACAGAGCGACCCCCTGTGTTTCTAAATTATATGGCTGCACCCTCTGAGTTACCACTCCGTTAGTTAGGTGTTACGGTGTTGGTTAAGTTTGCCCTCAAATGACTAATATACCCCTTCCAGGGTGTGAGCTTACCATTTTTCCCATAAGGCATCCTTAACTTCACACCCCCTTCCCCTGTTACTCCTCTGAGTATCTTTCTCAATTTTTTTTTGTTCGAACTCTTCCATTCGATCCATTCGCACTTACAATCTCATGATCGTAATATAAGAAATCCCCAAGAAACGTCTTTGCCGCATCCAAACTTGGAAAGTAAGTGAGTTCCGAGAAGATCTGAGACAATGCATCGGTAGAATCAGCAGACACCTTGCCTCTATTTCCTTTCACCTCTAAGCTCCCCATTTGTATCATGATAAGCTATCGCTATAAGAAGAAGAACCTTTTCAAAGCTGATTTGATTGCTTGTAAAGCCGGTAGTAGGTGAATTCTCCTGAAGTCTCCATCTCGGTGGCCATGGTAAAGCTTCATGGCTACTTCTTTAATTCTTGACCCTCCTTTTTGATCCACTTCCACTAATAAAAATTGCTGGATCTTTCTAATTAAGATCCTTCGATGCTCTCATGATTTCAATCAATCCCTTGGATCTGTAGCAAAACGCGTCGCATTCCGATGAAGCTTTGATCGCAAGTTGGCCTTTTAGACGGGAAAAAAACCCCGGATCCATTAGAAGGTGGAGGTCTTCAATCTCTATGAAGCACTTCTAGATTCGTTATAGTAATCAGCAATTGCTTGCTACTTTACCAAAATCATGGCCATCGATTCTACCAACGATCCGTGCCTGAAGCTCCATAGAGGGTTTAGGGTGAGTGAAGGATGGATTGGTAACTAGTTACTAAGTGTTTAAGGAGAAACAAAGCTCTCCATCTCCCCATTCAAAACCTATAGCTTTTCACAATGTCTCCACTCTTCTTCAGCCTTCACTCCTCAATCCTCTTTGAAACTGCGTGAGAGTTACAGAGCCCTACCTAAAGTTGTAAATTTCTCCCGTTTTCCACCATAGAAGGTGAAATTGAAGCTTCCACCGATAATATCAGTCAGAACAAATGCAAAAACCCTAGAAAAATAAAGGGAAAAAGGAAGGAGCCATGGAGACCCTCTTCCTCTGCAACGATTCTCTTCCTTCGAACCCTAAACCCTCTTTCTGATTGGGAGGGGGGATGCGAAGTTAGGATGCCCTATGGGAAAAATGGTAAGCTCACACCCTGAAAGGGGTATATTAGTCATTTGAGGGCAAACGTAACCAACACCATAACACCTATCTAACGAAGTGGGAACTCAGGGGGTGCAATTGTATAATTTAGAAATACAGGGGGTCATTCTGTATTTAGTACAAACCTCAGGGGGTGGTAGTGTAATGTATTTGATTAAATTGCTTAATCGTGTTTTACGGATTTTTATCACGTACACAAACGCTTTGATACGGACATGTACCATGGAATGGGGTTTGGCAGTACTAGTGTGTATGCCCTAGATTCCATGACGATGATGTTGTTTAGTGGAGGGTTGGTGCATATTTGATGTGCAGGGGTATTTCTTGGATTTGCTAATTATTAATTAGTTATTTTAAACTATTTTGGGCTTGATGCAATTTATTTAAGGCCCATTAGTGTTTAATTTAATTAATTAAAATATTCCCTTTTAGATTCTGCTTCTTCACTAATTAGAAGCCCTTCACTTAAGCTCATCAGGGTTTCAAGTCAAACTAGAGAGAGAGAGAGAAAGAGAGTCAGACTCACATTAGGAAAGGGGAGGCTCTTTAGAGCCTCACCTATATAAGCACACCAGAGGGGGGGGCGCAAAACCCATCCAAGGTTGGACAAAATTTTTGGTTTCCCCTCTAGAAATCACAGACACTCTCTTTCCTCTCTCCTTCTTCTCTTTTGGTCTCATGCTCTCTAGGGTTTTGAGATTAGGTTGGGATTTTGGAAACCTGATTTTTTGGATTGGATTCAAGTGTCTAAGAAGAAATTCTAGCTTAGCTTGGAGATCTTCCACTTGCATCAAGGAGATCTAGGTTAGGGCTTGGTTGATCGACCCGTTAGGGGAAGAACCATTATCTAGAGGAGGAGCAACACTTGAGGCTCAATAGGTTAGTAGATCTTAATGTTTATGTTATTTATATTAAGTGTTTTAATTATTTAAGAATCATGGGATGCGAAAGAAACCCAAATTGACCTCTTTCCGCTGGGCATTCGGGTATGGGATGGTTCCCTCTTTCCATAGGATGGAAAAGAGATGAGTTTTCTCTCTCTTATGGATTCCAAAATTTTTATGGGACAAGAAAGAGAGGGTTTGGTAATAAATTTATATATCAAACCCTAATTGGGTTACACCAGGAACCCTAAAATTTAAATAGGGTGCCCATGGACAGCCTTGGGTACAAAACCCTTATATAATGTTTAATGGTTTCCTAGGGGAACCATGGAGATGATCCCATGGACTGTAGCTTGCCTACACATAGGATTGGAACCACCCAATAGAGGAGACAATTCACAGATGTGGGAATGCCATTGAGCCTAGTCCTTAAGAAAATACTCCAAAAAGGACTCTTGGCTAAGATTCAATCAGCAAATTTACTGACCCCATTACCTAAATGGCACAAACCGAATCTTTATTGTGTGTACCATCAACAGAATAAGCATGCAACTGATGAGTGTTACCAATTGAAACATGTCATGCAAGATTTACTATATGAAGGAAAATTCGTGGTCAAAACTAGTCAACCCAATGTGCAGACCAACCCACTTCCGTCACATGATGGAAGTTCTATGTCCATTAACAACCTTGAGGACGAGAATCGTCCCATTAATTTAGAAGTTTGGATTACACTTGTTGAAGGTCAACATGATCCCCCTCATACATAATGGACTAAAGAAATGAAGACATCATCAAAAAGTACTTCCCCTTAGTAGCAATCACCCTAGGGGAAGTACTTTCTGATGATGTCTTCATGATACACATTGGAGATGATGAGGATGAAGGAACCCACGATGACGATTTGAGCAGCAATCAATCAAATAAAGAGGATAGGATTGTCATTAACTCATCCCCGGAAACCTCTCAAGATGATGAAGACTTTGAGAATGACCTCATAGATGTAGCGATCGTTGAACATTATGACAATCAGACTGAGAGTTTTGAGAGCCAACTATTCGGGAATGTTGATCCCATCGATCCAGTCCAAGAAAAGGACAAATTGGCATCTATCGTCCAACAATTGAGAAACATAATTACTATACTTGGATATGATCATTAAGATCAGGATGAAAATACACAAGCATTGAGGAAGTATACCGAATCATGCAAGAAGCTGACAAGCTTATCTGGAGTTATGTCAGAAGAAGTCCTAATTCATTTGGACCACATAGTCGATGCGCATATGGTCAGTATGTACAAAAAGGGGGTATAAGATCCATACCAGGGATAGTTCAAGAATTCAAAAACATAGCCCAGTTTCTCAGAGGGCATGCTAGGGATATACTCAATAGATAAGGGGATGTGCTTGATTGTAACAGAGGAAGAAACCCGAATCCCCTAGGTCAAAACATAATCAAAGCCCAGAAACAGCAAATGAAGACTCTCCAAAAGATAAATCGAGGAATGGATGAGCGATATTGACTAATGTGGGACCAACATACAGAGTTGTTGGGAGAAACCCAATAGGTAATGTGCTGAACTTACTAGATTTATTGTGTGATATCTTTTGTGTGCGCTTAATGATATAGTATTTGGTACTCGAGTATGGATCCCGATGGAAGTAATTCAAGTTGCTCAAGCATTGCATTTAGAGTTTCTCCAAATCCACCATCCTCCATGATAGAATTTCACTACTCATCTTGTAGCAACTGTTGAGAATCTGGTACAGGTCTGGTGTCCCCTGCCTACTTCTTTTTGGAAGCTCAACACATATGCATCTTGGGGAAATTATCCATCATAGTGGAGGGCTACGGGTGATTATCAAGAACTCTCATGGACAGGAACGCATTGTGATTTCTGAGAAGACAACCTTTGACTCCATTCTTTTACTTGAGGAACTAACCGTTAGAAGTGGATTGTTAGAGGCTCTCTCCAGAAGTATTGATAATTTACTGGTGGATTTCGACTGTCGAGAACTTGTTTTATGCTGGATAGGAACAACATCAAGCATTCCGCTAGTGGTTCAGCCGGTCATGGATGATATCTTGCATTTGTCATCATATTGTAAAGGCGGTTTTCTTCATTGCATTCCTAACGAGATCAATTCTGTTGCTAATTCCTTAGGCAAGGAAGGCCTTGTCGGAAGCGTATATGACAATATGACTGAATTCCACTCTATGGTTGGAGGAGCCTTTTGACCCAACAATTGTGCATTCTCAACGCTCTAATGAATAAAGTTCTTTCACAAAAAAAAAATGCATTATCTCATGTATATGGCATAAAAAATCATAAACAAAAAAATATTTTAAGGAAAAAGAACGCTGCTTGGTCGTGTGGTTCCTCTGCTTTGACATAGGAGTGAACAAATTCACATTTTCACCCCCTACGAAATTAAAAGAATATCAATGTGTTGCGTCAGGAAATCGTCCGATGGTCCTTCGAGTGCCATAACCTACAAAAGACCCTGGGTGACCAAGGAGAACCGGTGTGGTTCTGGCCTAGGACTCTCCGATGCCTAAGTTAGATCTCATTGAGCAAACAGATGAGTGAATAGAATTCAAGATGAGTTTATGGGGTAGAATACCTTCCCTTTTATAGTAGAGTATGATGGTGTGGAGAGTCCCAGTTGATGGCGAATAATCGCCGCAGCAGATAGAGTCCTGGAGTGTTAAGGGTCTTCTATGGTTGGTTGCTTCTCTACGGGGAGTTAGTGTCCGGATAGGAATGGTGCTTCCAATAGATAAATGTAGAGTGCTTGTATCCGTCTTGGATTGTGTGATTGATGGGGGATGGTGTAGAGTCCTGAAGGTGGTATAAGTCTTGTTTATGACGGTGGTACAGAGTCCAAGTGATGGTGTACCTCTTGCTGGGATGATGGTAGTAGCCTGGTCCAGGCCCCTGGCGGGTGGTTGTTTGGTCCGGGCTCATAGCGGGCCGTGTGGGGTGAACCCACGGTTGGTCCACCATTAGCTCGGTTTTGGTCCACCTCCTTGGACCGGGGGCATGTGGCGACCATCGATTGGTGGGTACGAATTTGGGTTCATCATTTGCCCCCCACTTTCTTGGGCCTGGTTGTCCAAGAGAGTAAATTTTATCTTTTTACCCTATCAGGGGGTCGATTGTGGATTCTTCTTGTTGGAGGATGTGTCTGTAGATTTCTTGGTGTAGGGAGAGGTTGTGGGTTCAAACCTCTCCTCTCACCTCTTTTTGCCTTCCTTCTATTTTTTTTGTAAATATGTCTCCTCTTCTTCTCCATTTCCTTTTTCAGTTTTCCTTCTTGAAGTCTTCTTCCCTTCTTGCGTTGGATAGTTGCTTTTTGGTGCCCCCCAAGTGTTCGATTTTGGGTCACATGGAACAGTAAGGCTTGGTGGCTTCCTTGGCTTGGCTTGGCCTTTGGTCTTGGGCTTGGCGGCCCATCTTTATGCTTGCGGGTGTGCCTTTCACTCACATTGCTAGTGCCTTGCGTGGGTAGCGCTCGTGCACGCGATCTGCGTTGGGGGTCACTGCCTATTTTGATCGATGCCTGTGGCAGTTCATGCCTGGTATCGTACACTTGATGGTGATGCCGTTTGATTAGCGGTCTTGGTCTTCCCTTCGACAATCCGCATCAGTAGTCCATCGCATGATCTGCCCCCGTAACCCGTGATGATCAGTGTCTACCATTTGCGATCAGCCGCTCTCGACCACTAGTTCGGTGATCGTCGGGTTCGTCATTCGACGATTGGCCATCTCATCCAGGATTTTCACATCCTCGGGTCCGTCGTTCGATGATTGGCCATTCTTGTTCTCGAGCAGTGTCCTTAGGTCCGTCCGATTGGTCATCTCGTTCGCGATCTCAGCGTCCTCGGGTCCATCGTCCTCAGGTCCTCGGGTCCATCGTTCGACGATTGGCTGTCGTCCGTGATCTCAGGGTCCTCGGGTCCATCGTTCAACTGTCTACGATCTCATCGTCGTCCGGTCCATCATTCAACCGACAATTTTTTATCTTGTATGCATCCATCGTTCGATCATCCATGATCTCAGCATCCTCGGGTCCGTTGTCCTTGGGTCCTCGGGTCCATAGTTCAACTGTCCACGATCTCAGTATCCTCAGGTCCATTATCGTTTGATGATTGGCCGTTTCTCATTCACGATTAGCACCTGTGACCGGTGATCAGCGCCTATCCATTGCTCGTCGATCGGTGGGCACGTGCGTCCTTCATTCGTGATCAGCGTCCCCCCTACGATCGGTGTTCAGCTTCTATCGTTCAGCCATCGGCGCCCATGACCGTGGTTTGGTGATCGTTAAGTCCGCCATTCGATTGGTGCCCTCCCATTAACGATCAGCGTCCACCATTCTTCATTCGTTCACGACCTCTCATTCGATGATTTGTACTTACGGCTTCTACTTCGATCCACGTGACTAGTATGGACTCGTTCTCTTCTCTCTCTTTTCTCTCTTTTTTTTTTTTTTTGACAAATTCATTGTTGATGCCTATAGGTTGGTGGTCTTCTTGTGTTGATTGCTTGGCATCGGGGGGACCTCATTTTGAGTAAGTCGCTTGTTTCATATTTATGTCTTCGTCCGTCGATTCTGATCTTGCAACGGTTGTGGTTGGGTCCTCTGGGGAGCCCTCATTAGGGTCTTCTTCCCCTACAGACACTATCCCTTCACCACCTTCTCCGACTGCTAGTGAGGAGGATGGGGTCTCTAGTGACCTTGGTCCTAGTGGGGGACCTAGCACCTCGCTTGTAGCAGACCCTACTAGTAAATTATATCGGATTTCCAGTATTGTTACTACCTCAAACCTAGTTTCCCTTCGTTGAGAGTTCCATATACCTTCCAAGATGGTGCTTCGTGTCCCAGGCCCTAGTGATCGGGCTTTCCCACACCGAGCAGGTGAAATCTGTCTCTACAGCATCTTCTTTTCCTCTGGTCTTCGGTTTCCCATGGTTCATTTTGTTGAGCTGGTGCTAGACCATTGGCGCCTCACCCCCGGGCAGGTATTGCCCAACTCCTGGAAGATCATCCTGGGCTTCTATGTATTTTTTGCTCAGATGGGATGCGCTGCCACTGTTCCCCTATTCTCATATTTCTATATGCTGAAGAAGGGGGAAGGCATATGTTATCACTTTTCCTGTCGCCTCCCTAAGCCGCATCTTACCGATCTTGACCTTCTCGAGGGGATCACTGATTTGGCAAAGCGTTGGAGGGATCATTTTTTCTTTTCCACAGTCCCCAATAGTTCCCTACGTACTACTTGGGAGGACATTGATATCCGGAGGGTGAATCGCCATCTCAGGTTGAGTGACTTTGAGAGCGAGTCCCTCAGGCGTTGTCAGGGACGTGAACCGTTCAACGTCCGGGAGCTGGACTCGGAGGCTTTCTTGTTTCTTTGGAAGCTGAGTCCTGGTAAGATGTTCGATTCTGTACTTGATACCTATATTGATGCTTTTCTTTTGGGATCTCTGTGGCTTTATTGATGTATTATTGTTATTATGCAGTGGACCGTCGATCGGATATTAATGTCTTCCACGCTAATCTGCGGAAGAAGGCCGCTTAGAGTAGCTCATCTTCTGGGGTGGTGGTCCTGTAGCTTCTAGACCTCCTCCCGCTGCAACTGCTGGTGTCAAACAGAAGGGGGGTCCTGATTCATCCGATACAAGGAGTGGTCTGCGGGTTATTCTCCCAAAACTGAGGCCTACTGCAGATGTCCCGAGATCTTCTATTCCCCCCCTCTACTGTAGTCCAGGGGGTGGCTTCTTCTTCTGTGGGAGCATCTGCATATCCACTGACTCCATCTACCATCGACCAACCGGCTCCTTTCACTTTGGTGCTTCCTTGGGAGCTTCAGGTTTATGCGGTCTTGACTCGCCCTGGTGTACCTCGTGAGTGGCTGGACCTGGGGAGGCTTCCAGCGGAGCGTTCGACACTGCAGGGGATGAATGACTTAGTTCTAGTACACTCTCTTTATCAGGACCTGGCTTCAGTAAGTTATATTTCTCCAGTCTTTAATTTTGAGGTACTTGTGTGATGGGCTTCTGATGCTCTTACTGTTCATAGGTCCATCATCGCACTACGGAGGCAGTACTCCACCTCGAGTAGAGGGTGTGCCAGGAGATCCAGCTGACTTGTAAGGGGTGTAGCATGGAGATGGAGCTCTAGGAGCATCGGGTTGCCCGAGAGGAGGCCGCCGTTCGGGTGAGGAGGATGGCTGAGGAGCTCAAGTCTATGTCTTCTTGGAGTGTGGCTAGGGAGGTAGAGAGCTCAGCCAGGATCCATGCACTGGAGGTGGAGCTTCATGATTTGAGGCAGAGTCACGAGGTAGAGTTAGTCGAGGCTGGCAGGCAAGCTGTAGCGGAGTACCAGCAGTCTTCGAAGCTTATAGACTATTTCTATAAGGAGAACCAGGGGATATATGACGCGGGGATCTAGGATTTGGCTGCCTATGTCCTTGAGGAGACTCCTGGCTATGACTTCTCACGCTTCGTGGGCATGGCGGCACTGACCTCAGTTGCTACTGTGGCCATCGATGTTCCTGTAGGGGAGAGTACTGCGGTGCCCAAGGAGGGCGTTACTCAACCTGATGAGGGTACGGTTCTTGCAGAGGAGGGAGTTGCGTGCGCACCTGATTCTGAGATGGCTTCTCCTCTAGAGGAGGATGTGACTCCCCCAGTGGAGGTTTCCTGACTTTTTTATGACATGTTGGACTTGTGGGTTCCAAACTCTGAGTTGTAATTATTGTGACTTTCTTCTCTGAGTTGTGTGTAGTTAACTTCTTACCTTTTTTCGCGTATTGTTTCTTGTGATTGATGTATATGGTAGTCATTGGATCCTTATTGCTTTAAGGATTCCAAACCTTGGTACTCTAGACGGTCTATGGACCTCGGTGGTCTACAGACCTTGGGTGGTCGACGAACTTTGGTAGTCCACGGACCTTGGGTGGTCGGCAGACCTTGGGTGGTCCACTGACCTTGGTGGCCAATAGGCCTCGGGGGCATTGCACCTTGGTGGTCTACGGACCTTGGTGGCCAACGGGCCTTGGTGGTCTACGGACCTTGGTGGCCAACGGGCCTTGGTGGTCTACGAACCTTGGCGGCCAATGGGCCTTAGTGGTCAACAAACCTTGGTGGCCAAAGGGCCTTGGTGGTCTATGGACCTTGGTGGCCAATGGGCCTTGGTGGTCTATGGACCTTGGTGGCCAACGGGCCTTGGTGGTCAACGGACCTTGGTGGCCAACGGGCCTTGGTAGTCTACGGACCTTGGTGGTCTACGGACCTTGGTGGCCAACGGGCCTTGGTGGTCTCCGGACCTTGGTGGCCAACGGGCCTTGGTGGTCTACGGACCTTGGTGGCCAACGGGCCTTGGTGGTCAACGAACCTTGGTGGCAAACTGGCCTTCCGTGGCCAATGGGCCTTGGTGGCCAACGGGCCTTGGTGGTCTTCGGACATTGGTGGCCAACGGGCCTTGGAGGTCAACGGACCTTGGTGGTTTATGAACCTTAGTGGTCAACGGGCCTTGGTGGCATTGAATTGATTGAGTAGTAGAAGGAGACGAGTATATCAACTATTTACTTCAAATAAAATTTGAAATTATCCTTGAAAATGCACCTGTCTGACATCTCACTATGCTATTGCTACTACTCTTACTGCTACTACTACTACTGCTGCTGCTACTACTGGTGGTTCTGCTGCTACTGCTGATGGTACTGCTGCTTTTACTAGTAGTACTTCTTCAGGTGTTCGGAGTTCCAGGTACGTCTACCTTCTTGCCCCCCAAAGTTTTCAAGCGGTAGGTCCCTGGACGTATCTGCTTGGAAACTATGTACGGTCCTTCCCAGTTGGTCGATAACTTCCCTTCCTGGACCTCCACTTGGGCATATTTGGCTCCTTTGGGTCCTAGGCACCAGAGTAGTGGTGCTGTGACCCCCCTCTTGTATAGTACGTCATCCAGGATGGTTTACCTTACAATTCTCATTCTTATCTCCCTCGCCTCGACCTTGTTGTCCGGTAGGACGTTGTTCTGTAGGTAATTGAGTATAGGGTCCATCCAACTAGGCCCTTCTTCAATCTCATTGACCTGATTTTCTTGATATGTCGGCTCATGTAATATTTCAACATAGACGGCACTGGCCAGGTTACGGAGCTCATAGTTGGCTAGCTTGGGCAGGGCGTCGGTTGTGGAATTCTCGATCCTGGGAACCTGAACCATCTCAAACTTTTCAAACTCCCCGATCAATGCTCTAGCACGTGTTAGGTATGACGCCATTCGCTCGACCTTCACCTCATACTCTCCATTCACCTAGTTCACTACAAGCTGGAAGTCACTCCGGGTAGATAGATGTGTGACTTGAATCCCCTTGGCTACCCGGAGTCCAGCAAGCAATGCTTCATATTCTACTGTATTATTGGATGGTGGGAAGGTGAATCGGAGAGCATACTGGATTCAAAATCCTTTGGGGCTGGTGAGTATGAAGCCAGCCCCGCTTCCTGCTGCATTACTCAAACCATCACGTACATCTCCTACAATCCTCGATCCTGCTCATCCGGTTCTTCTGCTTCTGATTTATCTTCAGGTAGGGTGCACTCGGCGATGAAGTCGGCTAGTGCTTGGCCTTTGATTACCGTTCAAGGTTGGAACCTGATGTCACGCTTACTTAATTCTACGGCCCATACGATCAACCGTTCGGAGATGTCTGGTTTGTGTAGTACCTTCTTCAATGGTAGATTGGTGAGTACTATGACTGTATGGGCTTGGAAGTATGGTTGGAGCTTTCTAGCCGCTATCACCAGTGCATAGTCTACCTTCTCAACCCTAGTATACTTGGTCTCCGCATCAATGAAGACATGATTGACATAGTAGATGGGTCTTTGCACCCTTGCTTCTTCCTTCAACAGTACCGCATTTACCATAATCGAGGTTGTAGCCAGGTAGATCTACAACTCTTCATTGGGATCTGGCCACCCAAGTAATGGTGGATTCTCAAGGTACTCCTTCAGCTCATCGAACGCCTTCTGATACTCCTCAGTCCAGGAAAAGTCTTTAGGAGTTCGGAGGTTCTTCAACGTCTTGAAGAATAGTAGGCACTTATCACCCGACCGTGACACGGACCTTGAAAGGGCGGTGACCCTTCCATTCAACCTCTGCACCTCCCTGACCGTCCGTGGCCGTGCCATCTCTTGGATGGCCTTGATCTTGGATGAGTTGGCTTCTATTCCATGTACTGAGACCATGAACCCCAGGAACTTCCCTGATGTTACTCTGAAAGCACACTTTACAGGGTTTAATTTCATCTAGTTCCTCCTTAGTACCGTGAATGCTTCCTCCAGGTCAGTCAGGTGTTGGTGGGCTTGGATGCTTTTCACGAGCATGTCATCCACATACACCTCCATGTTGCATTCGATCTATTCTTCGAACATCTTGTTGACCATCCTTTGGTAGGTGGCCCCTGCATTCTTCAATCTGAACGGCATGACATGATAGCAGGAGTCTTCTTGTCCATTCGAAAGGTGGTGTAAGACTCATCATCCTCATGCATAAGGAGCTGGTTATACCCAGAGTAGGTGTCCATGAAGCTGAGCATCTCATAGCCTGCAGTCGCATCAATCAATAGGTCGATCCTAGGTAGTGGGTACTCATTCTTTGGGCATGCCTTGTTCAAGTCAGTGTAGTCGACGCACATTCTCCACTTCCCGTTAGGCTTTAGTACCATGACTACATTTGCGAGCCAGGTAGGGAACTTCTCTTCACGGATGAACTCTGTTCGACTCAACTTCTCGACCTCTTCTTTGATAGCTGTTTGCCTGTCAAGGGCAAAATTCTGCCGCTTCTGTTGGACGGGCTTCCTGATTAGGTCTATGTGTAACCTGTGCTCTGCTATGGATCGGGGTATGCGAGGCATGTCTGTAGTTGACCATATGAAGACATCCATGTTGGCCTAGAGGAGGTATCCCAGTACTTCTTTCTATTCATCATTCAACAACGAACCAACCTGTACCACCTTGGAAGGGTCATCCTCGCTGAGTTGCCATGGGACGAGGTCCTCCACTGGCCTACCCCTCTTCTCTGTCTGTTCATCTCTCTGGTCGCTGACCAGGTTCTCCATGCATAGTGCCATTCCCCTGGTGTTATCGTTGTTCTTCTTGACGAAGGTGGCATAGCATTCTCTGGCCTTCTTCTGATTGCCTCAGACTTCACCCACTCCGTTGTTTGTGGGGAACTTCATCTTCAGGTGGAGCGGTGACACAACCCCTCTAAGGGCTATCAAGGAGGGTCACCCTAGAAGGTCGTTGAATGAGACCGCGGACCTGACCACCATGAAGTTGACCATGATGGTCACCTATTGAGGATGTTCTCAAAAGGTGACAGGTAGCTCTATAGTGCCTCTGATGGACGCAGTGGCGCTCTAGAACCCATGGAGGTAGGTAGGCTCCGGCTTGAGTTGGTCATCCTCAAACCCAAATTTTCGATAGGCTTCCAGTGAGAGCACATCCATTGACGCCCTTGTATCTATCAATACCCGATGCATGGGTCGATTGGCAATCTCCACCTGTACTACCAAGGCGTCCTCATGTGGAAAGTTTACACCTTCTAGGTCAACATCCGAGAAGGAGATCACCGTCTCGGTCATTGCTACCTTACTCAGCTTCTCTGTTACTCCCACGAACCTAGTATGGGCTTTGGCCTTTCTGGTAGACTCTTGCCCTGGTCCTCTGAGTATGGTGAGGATGGAGGCTCCCTTGGTGCCACTGGGTTTAGGTACATCTCTCCTCTCTTCTGTGCAGTTTCTCTCTCTATCTCAATCCGCTCTCCTTTCTTCTCTTCTTGGTTCTTCTCTTTCTCGCTCACGACCTCGGTCTCCTTGGCCCGAACGGCCGCAGACCTTCCTTTGATGTACTTATTCAGACTCCCTACTCTTACAAGGTTTTCTATCTCCCTTTTCAGTTGGTAGCAATCTTCTGTGTCATGCCCATTATCCTTGTGGAAGAGATAGTATTTATTGGGGTTACACTTCTCAGGCACTGCTAGCATGGGTCGGGGCCAACGGAGTAGGTCACGATCTTAGATCTGCAAAAGGATCTGGGACCAAGTGGTGTTCAGAGGTGTGAACTCTGAGCTGCTTGCTCATTCGCTCCTTTCTGGGTGACGATCACTCCTGACTGATGGACGATCGCCCTTCTCCTATCAACGCTTAGTCCTTGACCTCTTGCTCTCTTTGCGGTCATCCGTCGCCAACCTCTTGTTATCTTGGGGCTTGCCTTCGATCACCTTCTTTCGGGCTTGTACTATCTCAGCCATGTTGGTTAATTCGTTGCACCATTCCAGGAGCTCCTTCATGGTCTTGGTTTCATGACGTGCCAGGTCTTTGATCAGGTCTAGGTCTCTGATGCCTCCTGCCAAGGCTGCATGTTGAGTCTGGTCGTCCAAGTCTCGAACCTCTAAGGATTCCTTGGTGAACCTGCTGACATACTCCCTGAGGGACTCCCCAGGGTTCTGTACCACATTCAGTAGATTGACCGTGGTCTTCTTCTGCTTGACGTTGCTCTGGAAATGAGTGACGAATTGCTCGCACAATTCTACGAACAATTCAATCGACCTCGATCGTAGCCTGGAGAACCAGGAAGTAGCTACACCCTTGAGGGACGCAAGGAATGCTCGACAGGAGACCACATCCAATCCACCAAACAGTGTCATCATACCATTGAAGTAGTTGATATGATCGTTGGGGTCCGTGGTACCATTGTACAGTTCAAAGGTGGGTAACCTGAACCTGGATGGGAGTGAGGCTGACATGATCTCCTCTGAGAATGGGTGCTGCCTGGGGATCGAGTGTGTCTCGCCTTTGGTCTACTTCTTCAACCCTTCTAGTTTCTCATCCAACTCTCGTAGTCTCTTATCTAGATCTTCATCTCATGATTGCCCCTCATGGCTAACTGGTCGTACACTGTGGCCTCGTTCGCATCCTATCCTCGAAGTCCCCTCTCGTCTTGACTGTTGGCGGGATGGTGAATGATCACGCCGCGATGAATCTTGGCGTGAACGTGAGGGGCTTCCTTCGTGGTATGTTTGGCTTCGCTTTGGTGTATAACTTCCTCCTAGTAGACCTTGGAACACCGATCTCTGGATGGACCCTTTGGGGTTGGGTACCATGGATCGGTGTGATGGTGTTCTTCCTCGGTCTGACCACACTGAGAGGTTTGCTATTCACCTGGGAGGTTGGGAAGGCTCTCCCCATTGCTTGGTGTGCCTCTCTGATCTATCCCCCTTGGGAGGTGACCTCCTAGGGCTCTGGTCCTATCAGGGATCCATCTTACGATGGTGGGACGTTGCTCGTTGCCTTAAGTAGTCGCAGAAGAGTTGCCAATCATCGAGGATCTGTCATTGCAAGTCATTGACCTGACCCATAGTCACTGGTGCATTAGGGTCAGGTACTGGCTCCGCAGGGGCTCCAATGGCTACTTCGGGGTTGAGGTTGACCACCCCCACCTGCTGGCTCTCTGGAACCCCCCTCTCCTGAGAGACACGGTCAATGGCTCTCTGGCATGAGCTCTCCGGAGGAGGTGATCCGTTCCCCTCCCTTGCAGCATTGTTGGTAGAGCGAACGGTCTTCTTGCCTCGTGGTGCCATGGTTAAGCAGATATGGAAATAAGCTAGTAGAGGTGATGGCTAGCGTCATTCCCACAGACGGCTCCAATCTGTTGCGTTAGCAAATTGTCCAATAGTCCTTCGAGTGTCGTAACCTGCAAAAGACCCTGGGTGACAAAGGACAACCGGTGTGGTTCCGGCCTAGGACTCTCCGATGCCTAAGTTAGATCTCACTGAGCAAATAGATGAGTGAATAGAATTCAAGATGAGTTCATGGGGTAGAATACCTTCCCTTTTATAGTAGAGTACGGCGGTGTGGAGAGTCCCTGTTGATGGCGAATAATCCCCGTAGCAAATAGAGTCCTGGAGTGTCAAGGGTCTTCCATGGTTGGTTGCTTCTCTACGGGGAGGTAGTGTCCAGATAGGAATGGTGCTTCCAATAGATAAATGTAGAGTGCTTGTATCCATCTTGGATTGTGTGATTGATGGAGGATGGTGTAGAGTCCTGAAGGTGGTATAAGTCTTGTTTATGACGGTGGTATAGAGTCCAAGTGACGGTGTACCTCTTGGTGGGACGATGGTAGTACCCTGTTCCAGGCCCTTGACGAGTGGTTGTTTGGTCTGGGCTCACAGCGGGCCGTGTGGGGCAAACCCGCGGTTGGTCCACCGTTGGGTCTGTTTTGGTCCACCTCCTTGGACTGGGGGCACATGGCGACCACCGATTGGTGGGTGCGAATTTGGGTTCATCACAATGTTAATACCCCTGCGTGCATTCTCATTAGCCCCCATGTTGATGCATGGGCTACATGACCAAGCAGCATCTCTTGCCCAAAATTTTAATATTGCTTTTACAATTACTCTATTTCCTAACACACACCCCACCCCAAAAAAAAAAAAAAAAAAAACTACCATAACCCTTCAAGTGTAGGCTGTGTAGCTGAGTTGGCGGCAAATTACTGGCAAATCCTACTCTAAATATATTATAAAATAAATACCATATGAATTGGGATCTTAGAAAAATAATATTAATAAATAATTGCATATGAAGGAAAGGGACTTTACAAGAGCACATCCTCACCCATACAAATATATGAGTCAATAAAGTTAGCAACTTTTCCTTCATTAAAGGTGTTATCATGTATACCACTTTAATAAGTAAAAACAATACAAAAATTAAGTGCATATTTTGAGGTTTCGTTGCCATCATCTTACAATGCTTCCTTCTAACCATTCATTTCAGTAGAGAATTACAATTATTTTACTCTCTTTTCTTCTCCCCCTGATCTTGGAGAAGGAATGCAAGCAAAAGCAAGTTCGGGAATCTCTGAAGCATATGCATCCTGTCAGAACTTTTTATTTTCAGATTCCTAAGGGCAACCAGGCGCAAGTAAAATATTTGAAATAATAGCGAAGAATTACAACCAGGAGAATCGTTATCCCCTCCAATTCACTGCCCGCTCTAATTCCTCCAATTCCTCACATAGTAGCGGAAATGACCACCCTATCCCCTGCCCGAACACATTGCCCAAGGTGGGATAGGGTGGTCATTTCAGCTCCTATGTGAGGAATTGAAGGAAATTGGAGTGGGCAGCGAATTGAAGGTGATAATTATTCACAACCAGGCATATTTGCAATCTTCTTTTTAATATTTAGATGAGCAAGGAGCATCAAAAGGGTATTTTATTAAAGCCGCCACTTAATGTATTTATCAAAGTACTCTATTAATAAAGAGAGAGAGAGAGAGAGAGAGAGGGAATTGAACTATAAAATTGATTATTTTGCAAGTTAGAAACTACAGAACTTAACTGTTAGAAATCCGTGGCCTAGGCCACATAAGCGCCCACCTGGGGCTGATGTGCGGCCCATTAGGGTTTGGACCCTCTATTTAATAAGATAGAGAAAAATAGGGAGCAGGTGATACAAGATAACAACAGCTGCCAAGCTCTCTTTCACGATTTCTATCAATCTCTCTCGTTCCCTACGTCCAGCAAGATTTTCTTAGGATTTCCATCTTCATCCTTGGACTTGGAGGGTGGACTGTTGTGAGGGATCATCTTCACACAACTTAGCGAGATTACCATAAAATGTGCATCATCGATCAAAGTTCGTGCAGATCAACGTGTAGAGCAATCGAATCATTTCCACTGTATGGGAAACATCGACGAAGTAAATACGTTAACTCTTATTGTTTCTATTTAACACTTGCAATAATGTATTTATATTCTCAGCTGGTGTGTCTCTTCTCCACCTTCCTGGTGTGATCTTTTCTAAGTTTTTCTACCTTCTCTTTGTTGAGAATCGAAATATTGTTTCAGTCACTAAATTGTCTCTACCACAATGGTATAACATATATACAGAGTTACAAAATGTGATCTTCTATGATCTCAGAGATCTCATATGATCTCAGAGAATATTACAAAATATAGAAACTGGTTATGCAATGGATATTATAACATGTGATAATGTCACGTATGATATGTCTTGGTACACAAGGAAATGTCACATATGATAATACTGTAAATGGTAGGTTTGTGTATGGTAGATCTTCATGTCCAAGGATTTGCCACATGTGATACTGTTCAGAATAGCAGGTGCATATCTGGAAGTTGGAGAAAATGTGGTGAGAGAGAGGATCACTCGGTTGATACACCCCCTCAAGGTGGGGATTTGATTGCCCGAATCTGTAGCTTGTCACAGTGAAAATTAAATTGAGCGGTGCTGAGAGCCTTAGTGAAGATATCTGCAATCTGATCATTGGTGGAGATGAATTGGACCTGTAGTTCCTAGGCTGCGACCTTGTCCCAAACAAAATGCAAATCTATATCCATATGCTTTGTATAAGCATGAAAAACTGGACTTGTTGACAAATATGTAGCCCCAATATTGCCGCACCAAAGTATAGGGACTGTGGTGACGGGGATTCCGAGTTCTCCAAATAAGGAACATAACCAAATCAGCTCGGCACACGCATCTGCCATGGCCTTGTATTCAGGCTGGGTTGAGGATCGACCACTATCTTCTGCTTCTTCGATGTCTAGGAGATCAGATTGGGTCCCATATAGATAGCATAACCTCTCGTTGATTTTTTATCCGAGCTGTCACCAGCCCAGTCTGCATCAAAAAAAGCTTGTAATTGGGTGCCATTGGATTTTGTAAAAAAGAGTCCATGATCATGAGTACCCTTAAGATACTATAGGATACGCTTCACCATAGTCTAATGATCCTCGGTAGGTGCATGCATGTACTGACAAACCCGGTTGAGTAAAATGGACACATCTAGGTGTGTCAATGTTATATACCGTAGAGTGCCGACAATTGATCGATATAAAGTTGGATCGGCCATGAGTGCACCCCCTGAAGCTGATGCTGGCAGCGTGGTGGCTATGGGAGTAGAGACCGGTTTATAATCCATCATGCCAGTGCGTTGTAATTGATCAGCTATGTACCGGGACTGTGACAACAATATTCCACCCAGTTGATGTACGGTCTCGACACTAAGGAAGAAACTTAGGGGATCAAGGTCTTTGTTGGAGAACTCCTTGGCCAGCTTGGAAAGTAAGTCAGTTATATGTGTGCCCTGGTTACCTGTCACCAAAATATCATCCACATAAACCAAGACATAAGTAGTAATGGGCCCATGTCGATAAATGAAGAGAGATGTGTCGATTTGGGATGACCGAAAACCAGAGGAGACTAGGAACTCTGATAGTATATGAAACCAAGCCCGTGGGGACTGTTTAAGCCTATAAAGGGATTTATGAAGGCAACACACATGATTGGGCAGATTGGGATTAGTGAATCCTTGTGGTTGAGTTATGTAAACCACCTCATCAAGCACGCCATGCAAGAAGGCATTTTGAACATCCAATTGGCGAACCGAACTACCATTAGAAACCACCAGGGACAAAACGGTTCGAATGGTGGTGGGTTTGATCACAGGGCTTAATGTTTTATTGTAATCCAGACCCGGCTGTTGGTGGTAGCCTTTTGCCACAAGGCAGGGTTTATGTCGCTCAATAGAGCCATTAGCCTTGCGTTTAACCCTGTAGACCCACTTGCAGCCAACTAGATTCATTGACTCTTGATAGGGCACAAGGGACTATGTGCCGTTCCATAATAAAGCATTGAATTCATCAGCCATCGCATTGCGCCAATGGGTATATTTATTGGCCTGTGAAAAGCAGGTGGGTTCAAAGGTGAGGTCAACTGTGGTGGGTTTAGTGTGATGGGCATTGGGCTGAGGTAATGTACTAGGGTTTGCATAAAGATCAAGGAGTGACCGTGTTTTTAGTGGTGGTGTAGAGGAGGATTCCAATGGGGCCATGGGGTGGAGTGAGGTGGTGATGGGGTTGGTAGGGGAGGGGGGATTAGGTGTGGGAGGTGTACGGTCAGGGAGGGGAGTGGTTAAAGGAGGCTAATGATCATGGGGGGTGGTGTGCTCACAATATTTGGGGCAATGGCCCAAGGAATATTGGGCAGTGGGGGGCAAGGAGAGGGATTTTGGGGCTGTTGAGAAAAAGGAAATTATCTTCATTGAATCAAACATGGCGAGAAATATAGATGCGGTGGGTGAGAAGATCCATACACCGGTAACCTACATGGGATGGACTGTAACCTAGAAAAACACATGGTGTCGATCTAGGGTCCATCTTATGGGCATGGTAAGGCCTAAGCCAAGGGAAGCATAGGCAGCCAAAAGTATGCAGAAAAGAATAGTCAGGGACCTGTTGAGTGACCAACTGACAAAGGGAAATGTTCCCAGTAATGGAAGATGGCATTCGATTGATTAAATAAACTGCAGTCTCAAAAGTAGTCCCAATAAATGAAAGGGACAGAAGCATGGGAAAGCAAAGTAAGGCCGATTTTGGCAATGTGGCGATGACGCCTCTCAATAGAGCCTTGTTGCTCATGAGTGTGTGGACAGGACACACGGTGGTGAATGCCATGAGTGGCAAAAAAAGAGGATAGAGAACAGAATTCACCACCCCAATCAGTTTGGATGGCCTTGATAGATCGTGAAAATTGCTTTTCTACCAAGGCCTTAAACTTAATAAAACAAGGAAGTACATCAGATTTTAACTTTAACGGATAGAACCAAATAAATTTGCTAAAGTCATCAATGAAAATTGAAAAGTATTGATTGCCTTCAGAAGAGGCAGTAGGATGAGGTCCCCATACATTACTAAAAATTAAATCTAAAGGAAAATGACTACGAGAAGAAGTTTCAAATAAATGTAAATGATGGGCCTTGCCCATTTGGCAAGCAGAACATAGATGAGGAGTCTGAGGAAGACGTTGATCTGGAACCATGAGGTGAAGAGCACGATCATGTGGATGTCCCAAATGATTGTGCCAACGGTCATAGGAGGAGACAGACGCCAAGTTCGTAGAAGGAGGAGAAGCAGCAGTGAAGGTGTACAAGCCAGCTTTACTGGGACAAGAAAACAGAATCGCCTTGGTAGCCAGATCCTTCACAAGGAAAAAAGAAGAGTGAAACTCAAAGAACACATGATTATCATCACAAAATTTTTGAACAGAGATTAAGGAGTAAGTGAGAGAGGGAACATGAAGAACGTCAGATAATAAAAAGGAACGATTGGAAGAGGGAAGGGATACAGAACCTATGTTTACAATTGGTAGACCATTACCGTTGCCCACTTGAAGTTGATTTGTACATGCGTATGGATCATAGGTGGTGAAAGACTGTAGATCAGGCATGGCATGGTGAGTGGCACCTGTATCAGGGATCCATTGGGTGGGAACGTGGGGCTATTGAGAAGGTACAGTTGGAGTGGATGGGTGAGGGATGGCTGGTTGAGGGTTATGGGTATAGTAGGTTGTGGGCTGGTTCGTGTTGTGAGCATAAGTGGAGGGCATTGGGGTAGGGAGGAGGGGTGGTTTGTGATTGGTGGGGTGATTGGTGGTGGGTGCTTGCTGGCGATAGTAACATGTGGATGCCTGATGGTTGGTGAGGCCACAAATGGTGCAAGGGTTGTGTGCATAATCATTAAAACGACCAAAACCACATCTACGACCCCGGCCTCTAGAGGTACCACGGCCAAGGGAAGGAGAGCCAGAGCCACGGCCTTGCTATGTGAGATTACCAGATGCCGCAGCAGAGGGGTCAACAGTAGCACGTCTCGAAGTGAGTAAAGACTCATGACTCATGAGGAGCCCATGTAACTCAGAGTAGGTGAGTGGTGGCTGGCAATACATCATGGTGGGAACCACTGACTGGTACTTCTCACGTAAGGATCTGAAAATGTGAATATTAAAGTCTTCGTTAGGAAGTGGCTTGCCTGCAGCTACGAGTTCATCAAAGAGTTCCTTCGCCCGATGAAGGAACTGGGAAACTGTTTCATCATGCTTATGTACTAAATTTTGAAGGGCAAAATTGAGTGCAAGGAGGCATGCAGTATTGGGATTGCTAAAAGCCGTAGTGAGGGCATCCTAAATCTCTTTGCTGCTGATACGACCCACAGCAAGGGGTAGCGCATCTTTGTCCAGAGAAGTGATTAGAAGACTCATAATAGTGGCGTCTTGAATATGCCATTCTGCTGCTTTCTTAGGATCATCAGGGTATGGTTTGTTGCAGGTGACATAGTCATAGAGGCATTGTCCAATCAGATAGGGGACAACCTGCATCTACTAATAAATATAATTGGTGGAATTGAGTTTAATGGAGAGAAAATGGTGAGCACCCGAACCATGTGTGGAGGGCACAATGGAGGTGGAGGAGGGGGCGGTCACACCCACGATGGAGCTGCCTTGGCCATCCATGGAGGCCAAAAATGTTGGAGGAGAGAACAAATAAAAGAAAAATAAATAAATTTTAGTTTTAGAGTGAGAGCTCGTTTGAGCATTTGGCTCTGATACCATGTTGAGAATCAAAATATTGTTTAATTCACTAAATTGTCTCTACCACAATGGTAGAATATATATACAGAGTTACAAAATGTGATCTTCTATGATCTCAGAGATCTCATATGATCTCAGAGAATATTACAAAATATAGAAATTGGTTATTGCAATGGATATTATCACATGTGATAATGTCACATATGGTATGTCTTGGTACACAAGGAAATGCCACATATGATAATACTGTAAATGGTAGGTCTGTGTATGGTAGATCTTCATGTCCAAGGATTTGCCACATGTGATACTGTTCAGAATAGCAGGTGCATATATGGCAGTTGGAGAAAATGTGGTGAGAGAGAGGATCTCTCGGTTGATACTCTTGTTCTTATTTCCTCTCTTTCTTTTTCCATGTATCATCAACGTCCCAGTTTACCAGCCCCACCTATTCCACCTCAGCAACACGAACTTCCTGATATGAATCATCCACCAACTAATCACTCCCATACTCCATCAGATGATTCAACTTAATATCTCAATGATGAGGATGATGTTTTCTTTGTTGATGATAATCTTGAAAAAACTGGGCAATATCAATGGGATCTGACCCTTGCAGGCTTGGTTCTAATAGGAAAACCTTATAGAAAATAGGCGATTCACGAAGCTCTTCTCAAAGCATGGAATACTAGGTTTCCAGTCACTGTTGCTGCGGTTGACAAAGATTTATTTTACTTTCATTTTCAGCATGAATTGGATCTCTAGAATGTAATCAATGAAGGACCATGGTCCGTGGTCAACAATCTAATTATTCTGGAAAATTGGACTGAAAATAGAACCTGGGCTTTCTCTCATACTTATTTTTGGTTACAACTTCATGAGTTTCCTGAAGAGTTTCTACAATTGGATTTTGCTTCAAGGATAGAAACTAAATTTGGTACTCCTTTGAAAGCCATGATTATTCGATCTTTCAGGGGTGGTATTAGGCAACAATATATTAGATTGAGAGTTCTGCTGGATATAACAAAACCATTGAAGAATCATTACAAGATTATTCACAGAGATGGCTCCTCTCATGTTCTTTTAATTAAGTATGAAAAACTTCCTCAATTTTGTTTTTACTATGGTATGATTAGTCATGAAGTTCAACGTTGTACAATAGCTTATGATGAGGAACTTCAGCATCGATGTATTCATGGCTATCCTCCATCATCGGAATGCATAGAATTTACATATAGGCACTTCAATTCTGATATTCGAGGAGCCGTGCCAGATGCTTGCTCATCTGAGACTGCTCCATTCAGATCTCTTTCTTTTGCTCGGTTGCCGGAAATACCTCAACGTGGTAATTCTCCGTCATCTTCTCAGGCCGATAGCACACCTAGACGAATTTCCTATCGTCCTCTCATTTTCCAAGAGGCTTCTCGTACCACTCAACAAGGTATTAACTCCTCTCCACTCAATCTGCATTCCAATGGCCCCCATAACCATCTTCCAACTCATACAATAGCCAACGTTTCCAATTCCCATGTATCCAGATATCCCAATAACCCTCCATTATCTCAATCTCAACTAACCGCCTTACAAATGCTCCAAAATCTGGAATTTTCTCAAACACTCTTACATGTTCTTCCATATCTTTCCAACATTTCACTTTCTAACCTCTCTTTTAATGCCATTGGTTCCCATGCTAATCCAAATACCCATCTTACAAATGTTATCCACCAAATTCCAATGTCCTCCATTAACTTAAACGTACCCCCACCTAATGTGCCTTTCCAATATTCCAATGATCACTCCCCCCAACAACCCACATCCCAAAGTCTTCTCTCTCGCCATCATGACCCTGATAAAGCCTCCCCATCCACCAAGCAAGCTCAATCTACTAGGGAAGATGACTCTTCTGGTATAGATGTCTCTAATGACATGATCAAGGATGCAGATGTGGCACCCTATCATTTTTTTATCATCTGCCCTGTGGCGGCTGTCACACCCCAAACCACCCCCTGGGAGGATTAGGTAGGTGACCCAAATTACATAACGACAATCCGCTAAATACCACGGATCTAGAAGCAATTAATACATTCACAGACACCCACAACCATAACATTTCCACAAGTAAGATCGGAGTGCTGCAGATAATCTACAATTATAAAAGAAAAGAGAAAGCATAGCGATACAGGAAATGATTGTGATATATATACATATAAGTAAAGTTGTTCCATTTCCCCCATACAACCCACAAACTGAACAAAAAGATCTGTCATATACATAAGAGGAAATAAAAGTAAATATGTACAGGGTGAGATAACTCAACCCCAAAAATAAAAGAAGAAACTAAAACAAGAAACAAGAATGGGGATAAACTCCTGATAACTCAAAAAGGAGTCCCCAAGATAAAAGCATCACAAGCACCCCTCACGGGTCTTCATCAATAACCACTGAGAACGCTCGCACCATCAACACGACCTCCGTCGAGGTCCATACCAATATCATCATAACCACAAGGGATCTCCTCCTCATAATGAGCCTCCATGCCACAGCGGCATCCACCTGTAGAATCATCTATAGAAAAATATATACAACAGAGTGTGAGCCCTACTGAGCCCGTGAGTAAAACATATCATCATGCATGCATATGCAACCACATTCCACTTGATCCTACATGATATGCAAGTCCAGATTATTTATTAGCCACCTATCAATATAGCTAAGGCAGGTTAGTGCTACTACAATCCCCAATACATGTATCCCTGGTGTGGGCTTAGTTACCCTTTCTCGCGATACACCCATTGAGTTGTCGAAGAGGACCAGTCAACTCCAGCGCACTAATCCATGGTCAGCCCGACCAGCCCTCTGTGATTAACCTGTGAGATAACCGACTCAATATCAAATTCATCATTTCGGTGCTTCCCGGCATGTAGCATGAGGATCAACTTTGTTTGGCTTATAGCCATAAATCACCTAACGGTGCTTCCCAAGCATGTAGCTCAAGGCTTCCTAACTTATAGCTCGAGGCATCCCAGTATATTGTTGAGGCTTCCCGGTGTAAACACCTGAGGTTTTACGGTAGTCCTCACAGGCATCCAACACCTTAACCCTTATTGGCAAGGGTATATAGCATGGGTGATGAATCTCTAGCCCCATGTCTATATGGCATCGTATGAGTCAGGTAGTGTCAATCGTATCCCATTCTACGGGCTACCATAGGCCTCATTTCCAAGACAACTACGGCATCTAGTCTAACATTCACAATCATCATGATATATTCAACAGAGTTGACCAACAGTCACACGATGTGTAATAATTATGAAATTGAATTTGATTAGATAACACAACATTATAATTAAATAATTTATTGCCGATAATAATATTGTTACACGTACATACACAATAACATTTCACTCACCTGGGTCTGGTTCTATGAAATCAGTTGTAGTTTCAGTTCTGACTGCGGTCTGGCAGTATACCTCGAGCGCGGGATCAAACCCTAAGTATAAATAAAAAATATTTCATTTAATATTCTAAACTATTTTTGGATGTCTTAAGGTTGATCTAGGCTCACTAGGTTGACTCGGCGCACAATTAGGTATCACTTGGAATTCTCTAGGCCTTGCACTAGGCCTTCGGCCTAAGTCCAGGTGCATCATCAGGAGAATGTGGTTTAGGGGCAGAATGGTCATTTACACCTGTAGTACATGGTTTGAGGTCATAACAGCCTTACAACACTGATCCCAATTCAGCAGTGTTGCAGGACCAACACAGACAGGGTTTCCAAGCCCTACGGGGCCCACTTGGGTATCCAAGGTTTACATAATTGTGGACAGATATGAGGAGGGGTACTTTTGTCATTTGCCACCTCTTTACATTGCATATAGTCCATATGTGGAGGTCCCCAAAGTAGATCAGCAAAAATGCCCTTTTTAATTCTCTGGACGATGTCTCTGGGTGATGTCTGCATCGCCCAGAGCCTGTTTAACACGTGAACAGGCTTCAATTCCTAGGTTCTGCACCATGGGTAGTGCCCTGATCATCCCCCCATGCATGTTATGTCATCGTGGACCCCCTGGGGTGTAGTTTGCACTGGTCTTCATGCATTTTTACCTCTGCCCACCACTTGGCTTCCAGGAGCTGCCCAGCCAGCCTAGTAAATAGTAACCTAGTATAGTTTCAGCTGTAGACCATGGATTTGGCTGCATGCAAGGGCTATTTCTTAGGTGTTAGGGCCATCCAATGCTGCTGCAACTCATGGCTAGGCTACATGCAGCCAAGGCACACAGATCTGAGCCCAGACTGCCTGTTCTTGGTGCAATAGTGCAGTGCAGTCTAGCATAGGCATGGATTTCGGTCTCAGGTATGTAATAGCAACCAAAAATTCATTAAAAAGCTCAGATCCTCCATGCATCATGTTTGCATGTTGGATCTGAGGTGGTTCATGGCAGCCCCCAGCTGTTCTGGGCTGCCAATGGCTAGAAATGCTACCAAACATCAGAGATTTATGGAGAAAAGTATCAAACAGTAGTATAGCAGCATGTGATGGTATGGTTTATACTTGAACCAAGTCTAGTAGACTGCTGGAACAGATTGGATGCAAGGTGAGCTCTTCCGCTTCTTCTCCTTCCTTTCTTCTTCCTCTCCTTCTCTTTCTCTCTTTCTTCTCTCTTCTTCCTCTCCTACGGTTTCAACAGTGTACTAGAGCTCTAAAATGAGCTAAGGGTCCCCTTGTATATAGGCCAGCCCCCACTGAGGCTTGTTTGGATGCCTAGGCCTCTTTTGAAAATGTGATTTTAAACTGATTCTTAGCCATTCTGGGCACTCAGGTGGGGTCCACAGGGATCCAAGGGTATGAGGTGGTTCCCCAAACTCCCTTCCACCTATGGAAGGTGCCCTTGTCCAGTATGGGTGGTTCCCACACATCTGTATATTAAAATAATGCATTTTTCCACTCTGGGCATTGTCTCTAGGTGATGTGTGCATCGCCCAGAGATTACAGCAAGGATGTGTCTCTTTGGGCTTGCATAGGGGTTTGACCCAAGGTTAGGGCCTTATACCTATACTTCACCCAGGCCCTTTTGCATAAATTTTTAGGTGTGGGACCCACATTCATAGAGAGGAGAGAGAATACCTAGAGTCCAAGCAGTACATTATGTTGTGGGCAATGCAACTGCAAGGATCAACAATCCATCTTCTGACAGGTATGTAAGTTCTCCATTAAATTTAATCACTGGGGTGATACTCCACAGTGTGCTTGGATGCCATGTCAGGGGTTCCTGTCCTTTAATCAAAATTTCAGCCAGTCAGGGGTAGGTTTGACATTTCTCCCCACCTTACAAAAATTTCGTCCTTGAAATTTGCTTACCTTGTAGCTCGAAGAGTTGGGGATACTTTTCTTTCATCTCTTCTTCACGTTCCCATGAAGCCTCTTCTATGGGATTGTTTCCCCATTGAACCTTTACGAAGGCGACCGTGCGGTTACGAAGATTATGTTCTTTTCTATCCAATATCTTCGTAGGCTGTTCTTCATAGGTCATATCCACGTCCAACTATTCTGGTTTAATTGATAGTACATGTGTCGGGTTGTTGATATATTTTCTTAGCATCGACATATGGAAAACATCGTGGACGCCTTGCGAAGATGGTGGTAATGCCAGTCGGTATGCTATGGTCACACTCTATTGAGAATCTCATAAGGACCAATGAATCTTGGGCTTAACTTGCCCTTCTTGTTAAAACGTAGCAATCCCTTTGTTGGAGATACCCAGAGGAATACCTTTTCTCCGATATTAAATTCAGTATCCCTTCTTCGATTATCAGCATAGCTCTTCTACCTTGATTGGGCCGCCTTGATTTTCTCTCTAATGATATCTACCTTGTCATAGGTTGCTTATATCATCTCTGGCCCGAGATATTTTTGTTCTCCAACCTCATCCCAATACAACGAGGTCTGGCACTTTTCACCAAAAAGAGCTTCAAACGGTGCCATGCCAGTGGTAGAGTGGTAACTATTGTTGTATGCAAATTCCACCAAAGGTATGTGGGCATCCCAACTGTCGTTCATTTCCAAGACACAGGCTCTGAGCATGTCTTCCAGAGTCTGGATAGTTCTTTCGGATTGTCCGTCCGTCTGTGGATGGAAAGTCGTACTAAGATTTAGCTGAGATCCCAGTGCCTGTTGTAAACTTCTCCAAAACCTTGAGATAAGTCAAGGATCCCTATTAGATACAATACTGACAGGCACGCCGTGCAAGCGGACTATATTTTCAATATACAGTTGGGCAAGTTTGTCCATTGAATAACTTATTTTGATTGGTATAAAATGAGCTGCCTTCGTTAGTCCGTCTACAATCATCCAAATTGCATCCATCCCTTTCCTGGTGTTGGGAGATTTGTCACAAAATCCATAGTAATTCTTTCCCACTTCCATTCAGGTATAGGGATCGGCTGTAACAATCCATACGGCCGGTGTCTCTCTGCCTTTATTTGTTGGTAGGTGAGGCATTTGGACACGTATATTGCTATGGTCTCCTTCATCTCAATCCACCAATAGTACTTCTTTAGATCCTTGTACATTTTCGTGCTTCCAGTGTGGATTGAGTAGGGTGAGCTGTGCGCCTCTCTAAGGATTCAATCTTGGATACCATAATCATCAGGCACGTACAATCTGTCTCAAAACTTCAATGCTCCATCATGGGCCAATGAAAAATCTGGGTCCTTATGGACTCATTGTTTTACTTCCCAAATTATCTTGGCTAACTCGGGTTCCAATGGTTGCTTCGCAATTATTTCCTCTCGTATCGACGGTTGTAAGTCCATAGCTACTAATTGTATAGTCATTCCTTCAATCACGAGTTCTAGATCAAACTTCCGAGCTTCTTCTAACAACTGCTCGCTTACGACCAAGGAAGCAAGGGATGCAGTCTGTGATTTTCTACTCAGTGCATCAGCCACTACGTTGGCCTTGCCAGGGTGGTATTGAATCTCACAGTCATAGTCTTTCACCAATTCTAACCACCGTCTTTGTCTCATATTCAGCTCCTTCTAGGTGAAGAAATACTTCAGACTCTTGTGATCGCTGAAGATTTCACTCTTTTCACCATAAAGGTAATGTTGCCATATCTTCAACGCGAAGACTATCGCCGCCAACTCCAGGTCATGAGTGGGGTAGTTCTTTTCGTGTTCCTTCAGTTGTCTTGAGGCATAGGCAACCACTTTACCTCTTTGCATTAAGACGCCACCTAATCTCATTCTGGATGCGTTAGTGTATACCACCATTTCTCCAGTGCCATCTAGAATGGTCAAAACTGGAGCCATCACCAACCGGTTCCTTAACTCTTGAAAACTTTTCTCGCATGCCTCATTCAATTCAAACTTGGCGCCCTTCTTTGTTAGCTTTGTCATAGGAGACGAGATGCGCGAGAAATTTTCGATGAATCGATGGTAATATCCAGCTAAACTAAAGAAACTTTGGATCTCGGTGGCATTGTTCGGAGTCTCCCACTCAAGAACCGCTTTCACCTTGTCTGGGTCCACTTTAATGCCATCCTTGGTGACAATGTGCCCCAGGAATCCAATTTGGTGAAGCCAAAATTCACATTTATTGAACCTGGCATATAACTGGTGTTCCCGCAGTCGCTGCAATATGAAGGTAAGGTGTCGAACGTGCTCTTCTTCACTCTTGGAGTACACCAGAATGTCATCAATAAACACAATGACAAATTTATCCAACACGTCATGGAATACTCTATTCATCATGTCCATGAATGCTGCCAGGGCGTTGGTTAACCCGAACAATAAGACCAGGAATTCATAATGTCCGTATCGAGTTCTAAATGCCATCTTGTGAATATCGCCGCTCTTGATCTTTAACTGATGGTATCTGGACCTAAGATCAATCTTGGAGAAGACTCTTGCTCCCTGTAGTTGGTCAAATAGGTCGTCAATGCATAGCAATGGTATCGATTCCTGATGGTCAGCTTATTTAGCTCGCAGTAGTCGATACACAGCCGCATGCTACCATCCTTCTTCTTTACGAATAGTACAGGTGCTCCCCAGGGAGACACGTTGGGTCGTATAAAACCTTTCTTTAGTAGGTCTTGTAACTAGACCTGCAACTCCTTTAATTCAATAGGTACCATTCGATATGGTGCCTTGGATACCGGCATTGCACCAGGGATTAGATCGATCAATCACAAACTTTATCTCACGATCAGGTAGTAGCTGGGTCAGATCTTCTGGAAAAACATTAGGAAATTCTCTGACAAAGTCAAGTTCCTCCAAGGGCTTTATCCTTGTCTCAGTGTCTATCACCATGGCCAAAAAGCCTTGACATCCTTCGTCTAGCAACTTTTACGCCTGAAGAGCGGATAGAGTTATCCTTCTGGGTTTCCCCTTTGGTTCACTTTGATTGGTGAAAACGGACCCATCCTTCAATTTGAATGGTATCTTCTTTTCCGCACACATGACATTTGCTCCATAGTTGGATAGCCAATCCATGCCTAATATCATGTCAAAGTCTTTCATATCAAGCTTTATTAGCCATGCAGTCAAGTTCCTTCTATAAATTTTTGCCTAGCAGGGGTAGTAGACTTCCTTCAAGCTCACGACACTACCCGTCGGTGTGCTGACTACTAAATCATGCTCGATGTCTCTCGGTTGATCTTTCATCCAACTCGCAAAGGTGGTGGAAACGAAAGAGTGGGATGCGCCGGAGTCAAATAACACTCGTGCAGGAATGGTTGAGACACTCAGGGTACCTAGGGTTTGTATACAGTTTAGATCACAATATACATTGGTTTCCCCTACAATTTAGTAGAGTTCAGTGGACTT
This sequence comes from Telopea speciosissima, assembly GCF_018873765.1. Classification (NCBI taxonomy): domain Eukaryota; kingdom Viridiplantae; phylum Streptophyta; class Magnoliopsida; order Proteales; family Proteaceae; genus Telopea; species Telopea speciosissima. The sequence goes on along the minus strand of NC_057920.1, from coordinate 32,252,541 downwards.
ACCTGTCATTACATTGGGGTTTGCCTCAGCTTCTTCATTTGTTAACGCGAATACCTTCCCTCGTGTCCGGTTGTCCCGTGGCTGAAAAGGTCTAGCGTAGGACTGATTTGGCGAGTTGTTGTTGTACCCAAGTTGTTTGCATTCTTTGGCCATGTGCCATTCTTTGTTGCACACGTAACACTTATACGGTGGAACAGCTGGTGTTGAGGTTTGGCTCACTTGACTTTTGGCTGGTTGGGCTGGTGAAGCTACTGTTGTCGCTTGACTCATAGCTGGTTGAGTAGGTCAATTGAAGATGGGGCGGAAAGGATTCTGACCCACATTTGACTTGCGGTACGAAGTCGGATTGGGACTTGAACTGGTTCCTCTAAAAACCTTGTTTGGCCAACCAAAAATCTGGAAGTTATTTGGCCTTTTGCCCAACCCGGGCGATGTCATAGCCTTCTCGTTTTCTTTCTCCTTCAATCTATCTTCCATAGTCTTCGCCTTGTCGACCATCTGAGCATAATCCCAAATGTCCATAATTGACAGAACAGACCCAATCTCAGGTTTAAGTCCCTTCTCAAACTTCTTCGTCTTACTGACTTCCCCTTTCAGGTGTTCTAGAGCAAAATGGAATAGATCTTCAAATCGTTGTTGATAGTCTAGCACTGACTTGGTTCTTTGTACCAGTGAGAACTCAACTTCTTTTCTATCCCTAAAGCTCTCTGGGAAGTAGTTCTTGAAGAAAACTTCCTTAAATTGCTCCCACGTGGGATTCGGATGGGCTGCTTCAAGATTTGGCTTAGTAGCCTTCCACCAGGCTTCAGCCTCATTCTGTAGCTGATAACCTACACATATCAGCTTTTGCGCATCCGAACACTCGAGCACACCAAATGCTTTCTCTAAGGCGCTAATCAACCGTTCCGGCTACATGGCCTCGGAATTCAATCTGGAAAACACGGGTGGTTGGAGTTTCTTGAATCTCTCCAATGCCTTAGCGGTAGAGTTTTCCGCTAAGTGTTGAGGCACGGGTGGTGGGAAAAGTACGGGCCGGTTGGGTGGTGGAGGTGGTACTGCACACTCATGCATCATGGCTGCAAATTGCATAGACATTTGGCCCAACAGTTCTTGTTGTTCCTGCATGGTCCGCATCATAGTAGTTATGAAAGCATTCACCTCACCGGCTGCTATACCCGGCTGAGGTACCGCAGCAGTGGCTTGAGCAACCGCTGGTGCTCCTGACGAAGTAGCCGATGCTTCAGAATTTTGGGCCTCTGTTCCATTTGGTAGTTCAACCTCCGGTATAACGCAAGGGTGTTTTCCTCGACGACCACCTTGAGAACTTCTTGTGTTGACCATGGTTGCTTTTCTGAAAAGAGGAACGTGTTCAATAATCCAACACTCTTTATCGAGGCCAACAAATAATTCCTAGTTAATACATGTACATACCTATTCCACAGTTCCAGTGAATTCATGTAGTCATACCAGCAAGGTGTGTTTTATTGGCTTATTCATTCAGTTCTTACTTTTATTTGTTTTGTGTTATATTATGCATGAGGTTTGCTTGAGTTTTTTTTTTATTTTTTTTATTTTAACAGTAATTCTCTTAATTACGTACCTGTGCCTAACAGGCAAGTCTTTGTAACTGCCAACTTGTGATAATATTTTCCACGTAAAGGTAGGCTATATCACCTCTAACCTCGTCTGCTAGGGATAGGTAAATGGCTCGATCCATAGGTCCACTGGCATCCGCAAGAGCTAAGTAAACTACTAATTGGTTCTCAGCACGTGGTTGTACCACACGTATCCTGATTAGTCTTCTCCTCAGTTGTCTAATATATCGCATGTTGCTGAGGTCTTCAGGCTTGATTAGTAAGGTCCTGTCATGAAGAGGTTCTAAGTATCAAGTCACTATAGATACTTAATTAAAAGAATTAAGTACATGCCTATAGGAATTTAAGTAGTCATGGGCAGGAGAAAATAAATGGGTTTGCTCGAGGTATCTTAGCATCTAGGGGGTTCAACTTGACTGGACAACCTATCGGATCCTGTTCTTGGTTGACCTAGGTGGTGGGTAGGGTGAGATCTATACTTCCTATAATCTCATAAATACATATTACAACATACTTAAATACCTATGTTCAGTTTGCATAACATCATTCCACCTTGGTTCATACACACATGGCAATAGGCACATAATACTAAATATTTAAGTATACCCCACTAATTTATAGGTATAGACATAATTATTCATCATCATTCATCTTAAACAAGAAAAGAAATTTCTTAAATTCTCTATGCTTCTTATTTCACCATGTTAGCCCGCAAGCATTGCCTTATCTAGTCATAGATTTATCCTTAATTAAATTTTATTTAAATTTTATTATTATTATTTTATTTCTTGATATCTATACATTTGAAAATTTTATATTCTTATGTTTACTATGCCATTTCTAGGCCAAACTCACAAGTTCCCAGTCTGTATGCAAAATAGCAAAAATTTCATTCACTGGGCGATGTCTCTGGGTGTTAGATGCATTGCCCAGTGCTATTGCCCAGAGAATTGGGGCCCAACTATAACAGTCGGAGAATGACCCAAATCATTTCATTTGTTCTCTAGAGCTTACCAAACACCTAGGGCAGAGCTCCAAGGCCTAGTGTGACCATTTCCACACCATATCCACCCATTTTCATGGGTCCCCCGCGTTCCTACGCGATCTTGGGTAAGATTCTTTAACTTTTTCTCTTGTTTTAGGTCATTTCCCATGTCTTTCTTGTCTTGGTTAGCGTTTTACTAATTTTTTCTCTTGCCCTAACTAGTTCTATCCTCTCCTTTTTGCAGCCCTATGTCTACTAGTCATAGAACAGCAAAGAAATCCGTAGCACCCAAGAGGCTATGGTCCAAGAATAAACATCCCTCATCTTCCTCTGTGCCACACACCTCATCAAGAGAGGATTCTTCATCATAGGGAGCCAGATTTTGATCGGTTCCTATTCTCTAGGTATGAGCATTCTCGAGATTGGGACAAATTTAGGTCCCTTAAGATTATGAATGGGAGGATGGTACAGGTGGATGACTTCCATCAGTACAACTTGTATGCTAGGTTCAATATCCTAGGTTGGGCTTCTATGTTGTGACCCACTGAGCCATGTTATCCTAACTTGGTTCGTTATTTTTACTGCAACCTAGTGCCATCTAGGGAACAAGAGTTTGGGTTGGAGAGCAGGGTTAAGGGGGTGGTTATTAGACTTACCACTGCCACCTTAGCAGGGATCTTGGGGTTGCCTAACACAGGCGAGAGGTGCTACTATAAGCCCAGGATAGACATTTTGGACATGTTTTCCTTGGAGACCAGGAGGAGGGTCTTCAAAGCATTGACCGGTTCAGAGGGGACTCCTAAATCTGAGGCTGCCTATAAGCCCAGTACTCGGGTTATTAGTAGATACGTTTCATATAACATTTACCTGAAGGGCAGGAATAGAGGTAGTGTTTCTATGTTGAGGGCCTACATCACTTATTGCCTATTGGGAGCGGGCAAGGGGGGTCCAGTTATAAACCTCCCATATCTACTACTTCAGGCCATGTTGTATCACGCCCAAAACCCTTCTGATGGGAACCTTCCAAATGGGAAGTTCCTAACTTTGGCATTTAGACACTTTGATGTTCCCTTGGGCGGCGAGTATATGGAGAGGGATAGGTCTAGACCCATCAACAAGACCTCGATCTTGAAGATGAAGGTACCAGGGGAGCCAAGAAGTGATCTAGAGGAACGAGACCAGATGGAGCAGGGAGAGGAGCAGGGAAAGGAGCAGAGAGTTGGATTAGAGGAGGAGGGTGACTTAGAGAGGGTTGGAGCACAGTTTACTGATTTGCCCCCACATGAGGCGACCGGAGCCACTAGTTCACAGGTGCTAGAGTCCTTTGGGTGGTCTCAGATGATGTCGCAGTTCCAGGGTCTTAGCACCCAGCTCACCGAGATGTCTACAAGGATGGATCGAGGCTTCTCGTCCCTTGAGAGTAGAGTGGGATCAGTGGAGCGACGCCTGGACTTTTGGGATACATTTTATTGCATTGATTCACGCCAATCTCAGCCTCCACTGGGTGACTTACCTTCGACAGAGTAGCATCCCAGCCAGCTTTCACACATTTAGTCTGACCTAACATGATGTAGTTGTGACTTTTGCCTCTTTTTGTTTTCATGGTTTATGTATATATTATTTTTTTTTTTGACTGCTTATGTAAATTGAAAGTAGTACTTTTAATCAAACTCCTTGTAGTGGCTCGGCCATAGTTATCCTTGTATTAATGTAATTATGATATTTACCTTTTAATTACATCTACCTCCCCTGTAGCTTTACTTTATAGCATGTTTTATTATTGTTAGCTTATTATTCCTATTCTGCATCCCGTGAATGTAAAAAGAGCCTCACACTCTGATACCAACCTCTGTCACACCCCAAACCACCCCCTGGGAAGATTAGGTAGGTGACCCAAATTGTGTAACGGCAATCCACCAAATCCCACAAATCTAGAAGCAGTTAATACATTCACTGACACCCACATCCATAACATTTTCATAAGTAAGATCAGAGTGCTGCAAATAATCTACAATTATAAAAGAAAAGAGAAAGCGTAGCGATATGGGAAATGATTGTGAGATATATACATAAGTAAAGTTGTTCCATTTTCCTCCATACAACCCACAAACTGAACAGAAAGATCTGTCATATACATAAGCGGAAATAAAAGTAAATATGTACAGGGCGAGATAACTCAACCCCAAAAAGAAAAGAAGAAACTAAAATAGGAAACAAGAATGGGGATAAACTCCTAATAACTCAAAAAGGAGTCCCCAAGACAAAAACATCACGAGCACCCCTCACGGGTCTTCATCAATAACCACTGAGAGCACTCGCACCATCGGCACAACCTCCATTGGGGTCCATACCAATATCATCATAACCACAAGGGCTCTCTTCCTCGTAATGAGCCTCCATGCCACACCGGCATCCACCTATAGAATCATCTATAGAAAAACATATACAACAGAGTGTGAGCCCTACTGAGCCCATGAGTAAAACATATCATCATGCATGCATATGTAACCATATTCCACATGATCCTACATGATGTACAAGTCCAGATTATTTATTAGCCACCTACCAATATAGCTAAGGTAGGTTAGTGCTACTACAATCCCCAATACATGGTGTGGGCTTGGTTACCCTTTTCCACGACACACCCATTGAGTTGTTGGAGAGGACCAGTTAGCTCCAGCGCACTGTGATTAACCTGTGAGGTGTCCGACTTAATATCAAATTCATCATTTCGGTGCTTCCCAGCATGTAGCACGAGGATCAATTTTGTTTGGCTTATAGCCATAAATCACCAAACGGTGCTTCCTAAGCATGGAGCTTGAGGCTTCCCAGCTTATAGCTCGAGGCATCCCAGTATATTGTCAAGGCTTCCCGGCGTTAACGCCCGAGGTTTCACAGTATTCCTCACAGCCATCCAACACCTTAACCCCTATTGGCAAGGGTACGTAGCATGAGTGATGAATCTCTAGCCCCATGTCTATATAGCACGTATGAGTCAGGCGGTGTCAACCGTATCCCATTCTATGGCTACCACATACCTCATTTCCAAGCCGACTACGGCATCTAGTCTAACATTCACAATCATTATGATATATTCAACAGAGTTGATCAACAGTCACACGATGTGTAATAATTATGAAATTGAATTTGATTAGATAACACAGCATTATAATTAAAGAATTTATTGTCGGCATATTAATATTGTTACACGTACATACACGATAACATTTCACTCACCTGGGTTTGGTTCTATGAAATCAGTTGTAGTTTCAGTTCTGGCTGCGGTCTGGCAGTATACCTCGAGCGCGGGATCAAACCCTAAGTATATATAAAAAATATGTCATTTAATATTCCAAACTATTTTTGGATGTCCTAGGGTTGATTTAGGCTCACTGGGTTGCCTCGGTGCACAATTAGGTATCACTTGGAATTCTCTGGGCCTTGCATTGGGCCTTAGGCCTAAGTCCCGGTGCATCATCCGAAGAATGTGGTGTAGGGACAGAATGGTCATTTACACCTGCAGTACATGGTCTGAGTTCATAACAGCCTTACAACACTGATCCCAATTCAACAGTGTTGCAGGACCAACACAGACAGGGTTTCAAGCCTTGCGGGTCCCACTTGGGTATCCAAGGTTTACATAATTGTGGATAGATGTGAGGAGGGGTACTTTGGTCATTTACAACCTCCTTACACTGCATATAGTCCATATGTGGAGGTCCCCAAAGCAAATCAGCAAAAATGCCCCTTTAATTCTCTGGGTGATGTCTGCATCGCCCAGTGCATCGCCCAGAGCCTGTTTAACATGTGAACAGGCTCCAATTCCTAGGTTTTGCACCATGGGCAGTGCCCTGACCATCCCCCCATGCATGTTAGGTCATCATGGACCCCCTGGGGTCTAGTTCGTACTAGTCTTCATGGATTTTTACCTGGGCCCACCACTTGGCTGCCAGGAGCTACCCAGACAGCCCAGTGAATAGTAACCAGTATAGTTTCAACTGCAGACCCTAGATTTGGCTGCATTCAAGGGTTATTTCATAGGTGTTAGGGCCATCCAAGACTGCTGCAACTCATGGCTAGGCTGCATGCAGCCAGGGCACACAGATTTGAGTCCAGACTGCCTGTTCTTAGTGCAACAGTGCAGTGCAGTCTGGCACAGGCATGGATTTCGATCTCAGGTATGTAACAACAACCAAAACTTCATTAAAAAGCTCAGATCCTCCATGCATCATGTTTGCATGTTGTATCCGAGGTGGTTCGTGGCAGCCCCCAGCTGTTCTAGGCTGCCAATGGCCAGAAATGCTACCAAACATCAGAGATTTATGGAGAAAAGTAGCAAACAACAATATAGCAACATGTGATGGTATGGTTTATACTTGAACCAAGTCTAGTAGGCTGCTGGAATAGATTGGATGCAAGGTGAGCTCTTCCCCTTCTTCTCCTTCCTTTCTTCTTCCTCTCCTTCTCTTTCTCTCTTTCTTCTCTCTTCTTCCTCTCCTACGGTTTCAACAGTGTACTAGAACTCTAAAATTAGCTAAGGGTCCCCCTATATATAGGCCAGCCCCCACTGAGGCTTGTTTGGCTGCCTAGGCCTCTTTTGAGAATGTGATTTTAAACTGATTCTCAACCATTCTGGGCACTCAAGTGGGGTCCACAGGGATCCAAGGGTATGAGGTGGTTGCCCAGACTCCCTTCCACCAATGGAAGGTGCACATGTCCAATATGGGTGGTCCCCACACATTTTTATATTAAAATAATGCATTTTTCCACTCTAGGTGATGTGTGCATCGCCCAGAGATTACAAGGCTTTTTCTCTTTGGGCTTGCACAGGGGTTTGACCTAGGGTTAGGGCCTTGTACCTATACCTCACCCAGGCCCTTTTGCATAAATTTTTAGGTGTGGGACCCACATTCATGGAGAGGAGAGAGAATACCTGGAGTCCAAGCAGTACATTATGCTGTGGGCAGTGCAACTGTAAGGATCAGCAATCCATCTTCTGACAGGTATGTAGGAGGACATCCTTGGGGGTTCTCCATTAAATTTAATCACTGGGGTGATACTCCACAGTGTGTTTGGATGCCATGTCAGGGGTTCCTGTCCTTCAATCAAAATTCCAGCCAGTCAAGGGCAGGTTTGATAGCGATTGCGGGTTATCAGTCCCACGGGTCATCATGAAAATCATAAGTTGGAATTGTGATGGTCTTGGGAGTCCCTTGACAATTCAGAGTCTCAAGAATCTCCTCAAATATGAAAGACCTCACATTCTTTTTCTGATGGAAATCAAAAGTAATAGGAAGAAGTTTGAAAAAAATTCAAAGTCAGCTACCTTCTCATTCATCTTTTATTGTTGACCCAATCAACTTTGCTAGCGGTCTTGCTCTTCTTTGGTGGTCAGATGTTCAAGTTGATATTATTGATTCGTCCCAACATTTCATTGATGTTCATGTTTCGTTACATGGATTTCCCACATTCTTTATTACCTGTGTTTATGGAGAAGCTAGGCGACATCTGAGATAGGAAATTTGGGATCAAATTCTTTCTTGCGGAAGATCTAGAAGTGCTAGTTGGCTTTCATTTGGTGACTTTAGTTCCTATCTCACTTGGATGGAAAAATTAGGTGGTGACTCCTCTACTACTAGAGAGTGTGATGTTTTTCAAGAGTTTACTAATGCTTGCAATTTCATAGATCTGGGATATAATGGTCCACTGTTTACATGGAATAATAAAAGGAAAGGGAGAGATAATATTCGAATCAGGCTGGATAGAGGTTTTGCTAATCCAAGTTGAATTCAAGATTATCCTAATTTTTCAGTTTTGGTCAAGGCTGTCCTTGGGTCGGATCATTCTCCTATTGTCATCAACTCCTCTTGTTTTACAACACGAGCTAATCGACCTTTCAAATTTGAAGATAATGTGGTTTACCCATCTGGATTGTGGTAAAATTGCTAATCAAGGGTGGTCTATTTCAGCGTCTGGTTCTCCATCTCAGCTTATTTCTAAGAAGTTGGAAAATACTAAAATTTCATTTAAAAAATGGAATAAAGATTGCTTTGGAAATATTCATTTCAAAATTAAGGAACTCAAGGAAGAGTTGGAGCAGCTCCAAAGTCTCCCTGTGGACCGTTATTCTCAAGATAAGGAGCACCCCATCATCTCTACTCTTAAAAGGGAGTTGAATAGAGAAGAAATTCACTGGAAGCAAAATCAAGATTGATTGGCTTAAAGAAGGAGATCGTAATTCAAGATTCTTTCATGTTTTGACTCTCAAGAGACGATATAATAACAGAATTTTGAAGCTTTAGAATCCTGATGGGTCTTGGACTTCTTTTGCAAATGAAGTGCAATCGGTTCTTTGTAACCACTTTAAAGCTATCTTCAAGGAGGAACCTACGGATATTTCTTCTATTGAGGAAGTTCTTCAAAACGTGAGCCCTGTTATTTCTATTGAGATGAATGAAGAGTTGATCAGAATTCCTTGTATTGAAGAGATCAAGTCCAGTTTATTCTCCCTTGGTCCTTTAAAATCTCTAGGCATTGACGATTTTCCTGCCAAATTTTTCCAAAATTATTGGGACTTCATGAAGGAGGATATCTACAAATTCGTGGTGGATTTTTTCAAGAATGGTATTTTCTCACCTGATTTGAATAAAACTTTTATTTGCTTAATTCCTAAAGTGAAGGATGCTAATTGTGCTGACCTTTTTCAGCCCATTAGTCTGTGTATGGTTATGATCAAGCTGATCACAAAGCTCCAGACTGCTAGACTCAAAAAGATTTTGGACATGGTTATTGATCCTTCTTAGTCTGCATTTATTCCTGGCAGGTATATCTCTGATAATATTTTGATTGCCCATGAATTATTTTATTTTATTAAATAAAGGAAAAAAATAGGTCCTCTCAATATATGGTTATTAAACTTGATATGCGTAAGGCATATGACCGGGTCAATTGGTATTTTATCGAGCGACTTCTTCTCAAATTGGGCTTCTCAGTTGCTTGGGTTCAATTGGTCATGTCATGTATCAAGTCTGTTTCTTATAGCCTATTGATTAATGGGTCGGAAAGTGGGCATATTATTCCTTCAAGAGGAATCCGTAAAGGAGACCCATTATCTCCTGCTATTTTCATTATCTGTGCTCAAGTGCTTTCAGCTATTATCAGATCTGCAATCAATAAAGGAGATATTCATGGGATTCGTATTCGGAATCAGGGTACTAAATTTTCTCATCTTTTATTTGCAGACGACTATCTCCTTTTCGGCAAGGCACACATTAATGAAATCTCAACCTGGAAAAATATTCTTGATCTTTATTGTAGGGCCTCGGGTCAAGAAATTAATTTGAAAAAATCGTCCATTACTTTTAGTCCCAATCTCCATTCTCGGCTCAAAAGATGGTTCTCTCGTATCTTGAAAATACCGTATGGGGATGGTCCTTCAAAATATTTGGGGCTTCCTACTGACTTTGGAATTTCTAAGAAGATTCTCTTTCAAAATACAAAGGATCGAACTCTTTCAAAACTTCAAGGCTGGAAGAAGTCACTCCTCTCTTCAGCTAGAAAAGAAGTATTACTTAAGTCCTCTGCTCTTCCAATGGTAAATTTTGCTTCTTCACATTTCAAGCTTCCTATTTCTCTTACTGATGAGATTTCCAAAGCTGCTTCCAATTTTTTTTGGGATAATGGTTCTGATAAAAGTAAAATTCATTGGGTTTCTTGGGAGAGGATGTGTAGATCAAAACGGAAAGGTGGTCTTGGATTAAGGGATCCTCACTTACACAACCAAGCTCTGCTGGCACGTAATGCCTGGAGGATTTTGAATAATCCTTCTTCTGTTTGGGCAACAATGATGAAAAATATTGATTTTCCTAATGTTGATTTCCTGTAGGCTAAATTGGGTCATCAACCTTCTTGGGGTTGGCGTAGCTTGTTGGAAGGTAGGGATCATCTCCTTCTTGGCCTTATTTGGATTGTTGGAAGGGGTGATAAAATTTTAGTTTGGAATGATAATTGAATTCCCTCTTCTCCAACTTTTAAAGTCCGTTCTTTGAAGCCCCAAAATTGCAATATTGAAAAAGTTTATGATCTCATTGATGCCTGATCAAGATGCTGGAGATTAGACTTAATCAATGAAATATTTTCACTAGTGGATGGGAATGCTATTTTGAAAATTCAGTTAAGCCTTTATCCCCATGATGATAAACTTGTGTGGGGTGCTGCCAAGTCGGGGAAATTTTCAGTCAGATCTATGTACCATCTCCTTAATAATAGGAGAGCAGCTTCTATTGTGGACCGCCCCAGTTGTTCCTCAAATCCTAAAGCATACCAGTTCTTCCTCAAATCCTAAAGAATCTTTTTGGAAACATATTTGGCATGCTCATACTCTTCCTAAAATTAAGCTCTTTTTATGGAAGTGTTGTGCGGATGGGATTGCTGCTGGCGCCAGCCTAATTTCTAGAAATATTCCTATTAATCCTTCTTGTCAAAGATGTGGGGCAGAAATGGAATCAATGGGTCATATTTTCCTCAATTACCCTTTTTCAAAAGTTGTTTCGTTCAGCTCGTCTCTTTCTCAAAAGGTTAATTTTCCATTGCAAGCTACTATGAGCGATTGGTTTCAAGCATGGGATCCTTTGTTTTCTGTGGATAAGAAGATGGATCAAGATTTATTTTCTCAAGCTTCATTTTTATTATGGTATATTTGGGGAGCTAGGAAAGATATTATCTTTAAAAATAGATCTCGGTCACCGATGGAGGTTATTCATATGGCGGAGAATGCTTTCACTGAATTCAAGCTTGCAAATAATCCACCTTACTCTTCTACTCATACTCTAGAGCCAATTCATATTTTGGATTCTATTTCTACTCATAGTTGGATTCCCCTTGCACCTTCTTGGGTTAAATTGAATGTTGATGCAACTTGGAGTAAAGGATCTAAGAAAGGTGGTCTTGAAAACGTTATAAGAGATCACTTTGGCCATCCTCTCTTGGCTTATTCGGTTGGTGTTAATTGTGACTCTGCTTTCATTGCCGAGGCCCTTGCTATTCGGTCTAGCCTTCTTCTTGTTTCTAGGGGTGGTTTCAAGAAAGTCTTGGTGGAATCAGATTGTTATTCGTTAATTCAGCAGCTATCCTCTTCTGATCCGGTGCTTGCCATTCAGGGTATTCATCATGATATTGTTCAGCTTCAGAAATCTTTTGATGATTGCTCTTTTTCTTTTGTTCTAAGGTCTGCCAATAGTGTGGCTGATTCCTTGGCTAGGTTGGCCCTTTCGGTTGAATCTTCGATTGCTTGGCCTATTACCACTCCTTGGCTTCTTCATCTTTGTGAGCATGAAGCCACTATATGTAATGACTCTCTAGCTCAGTAAATTTTCTTCTTACCAAAAAAGATAAAAAAAAAAAAAAAAAAAAGGAACGGTAATTATACAAGTACATGCATAATTATAAAACCACACGAGAGTACTAGACAACTTGCTAGATTTAATTAGGTTGAATAGGAAGTAGACAGCTCATTAGATTGATTTCGAGAACTCTTTCTCTCTCACACACACGCCACACAAAATTTTGTGACACACACAATGCTTCTAACCAGACACACTAGGTCAGGCACAATTGGGTTGCAGTCAGCAGGTTATAGTGGTAGTTGTACAATGGCAGTGCATATCAAATGTTGGAATCGATGTCAACAGCATTGTCAAGACGGTCATATTGGTGATGTCGTAGTGGATTACGGTGAGATGGAAGAGTTGGAATGTCAAACAGTCAACTATACAGTGACAAGGCAGAGTTACAAGGGCACTCAGACTTGTATGACATCATTTGGCAATGTATTAGATCCTTATACAATGTTTGGTAACAGCCTGAAGCAGCAGGTGAAGGCTCCATGTATGAAAATTTGTGAAATCACAAGTTCATGCAATGACAATGTGTTTATAGCTGTTTTTGAAAAGTATAATAGTAGAAATGGGTGAGCACTCTACAAGATAAATGTAGTTCATCGAGTCGTGATTCCAAAGGAAGTGATTTCGTGTTGTTTTAATGTCGGACAATGAAGTTACATAAGTTTTCATGTAATCGTGCAAAAAATGGAGCGAATTGAGAGAGTGTTAAATGGTTTTGGACAATCTTGGGGAGTATTATGTTTGATTTTTAATGCAAAAAATGTGGTTCCAGTAGCTTAATGGCTATGCTAGGCCTTATTCTCTGGCCTTTCCTTAGTTTGCATGTCAAACCTCATTTTAGAGCCTAAATTCCATTTCTAGGCCTTTGTTTGGTTGAGAGGACTGGGCTTTGGTGTTCTGTCATGCACCATATCAAACTATAGTGTTCATGCCAAAAAAAAAAAAATCAAAATTTAAGCGGATGAGATTAGAAGATTCCATTTGAATGGATTCTGTGAAGGTCCCATGTAGGCACAAGTTGGGATGGTCAAGATTCCATCGCGACAACTTTGAGTGATTGGGTGCATCGAGCACCATATGCTGCAAATACATGGAAAAGCGCCTCTAGGTATGTATAAGCATGGCCTCATCGAGTGTCGCTGGCGTATGAGAATTTGTAAGAGATTCCATCTATATCCATATGATTGATTGAAATTTAAAGCATAAAGAATAATTTATCGAATATCCTCATGCTTTGATTAAAGCAAAATACGTTTTATAATATGCGTTGACGCCAGCATGATGTCATCAAGCAGAGTTGTTAAGCAACCATGTAATGTGTCGACTTGTTTGGGTTAGCATGTCATGAGAATCATCAAGAAATTAAAGGTTTTCCCACTTATTTCTTATTTCGGAGTTCTCAACTTTGAAAAGTCATATCTTGGTCATCCGAACTCTGATTTGCATTCACAGAGAACAGAAGAACTCCCTAACAAGAAAACGTTAGAAAATAGCTATAGTGAGGGCAATGCACGTAAAAAAGATAAAAGTAATTGTCTCTTCATCTATGTGTTCGTGGGAAGGTGTGCAATGCATTGAGCATGTTCTAGAGTTGTAGATTAGTGGAGGACTACCTGCATGAAGTAATTCCTTATTGTAAATCTCCTTCTATAAGTCTATATTGAATAATTTGTTGAAAAAACCTAGGTTGGGTGTAAGGCAATGATGGTAACGTGATTGGGGGGTTTTACCAAGTTCAAATGTAATTAAATTATTGTAACTTCGGCTAGTGGGGTGTTTGATCGAAGATTGAGTAGTTGCCTTCATTTGTGTGATTGCACAAACTGAAGCAGGGATTTGGAGTTCCTAGGTAATTGTAGCCATCAAAATGTTTAAGTAGCATATAGTGCAACATATGAAACCTAGGTCAGGGTATTGCACTGTGAATGAAGGTACTACCAAACCATGTAATTCCCTGTGTGTCATCCTTTATTTACTTTATGCAAATGTATTGGAGTGAGTTTGAATACAGGATGGGTGTACATTCCTTGGAGTCCTAGCCATCTCATTGTTTGTGAGGAGCAAGGGTGTATACGGACTATAGACTTGCCAAATTAGGTGCCCCAGTCAGTCGGTGTTTCCACAGCTTTTGACAAGAGTTTGGATTATAGCATTCGGAGTGTCGATGCTTTCAGTATCTGGGTGTGATTATAGTGACTATGCTACTTGTGAAAGTGGACCGATTACAGGTTTCTATGGACAATTGAACAAGTGTAAAAGGAGAATTGCAGATTGAGTTCAAGTTTCAGGAAAACTTTTTCATTGACCATGATTCATGCTGTCAATCTGATACAAAAAAGGAGAAGACGAAAAGATGGCCTGAGTTGAACGAGGTCGTTCTGTCCTTAAGACAGTATTTGCACCCTCCTATTCTTGCAAAGGGTTGCAGCAAATCTGCCTCCCAAGATAAATCAGGCTGGACTTGACTACTGTTTTGCAGAGACAGTAATCACCTTGAAGCTATGAGAATTGTTATATTTTGACTGACTGAAATCGTGGGCTTTATATAGGCCCATGACACTGTTTGGATGAGTTACACCCATTGGCTCATATGCCTTGATCTGATGGGTCATGACTATTGGGCTGGGCACTCAAGGCTGTACGTATGGGCTGCAACCATTGGGCTCAGCGTAGAACCAAGGGTTGTACTCCCCCTTTGATCAGCCACCGGTCTAATGGTCGGATCGATTTTAAGCACCCTTTGATTAGACACCGTCGATCCTGAAAAGATTAAGGCGATATACTACGACGATGCGCACGTGCAAAGTGCAAAGTGCGCCATCAAGGCGCCACGTTACGCCTACGTGCTCATACGGTCACCGTCCTCGCTCGCAAGTACACCGTACAATCTCTTCTAAGCATAACATGTGATAATAATAACCACAAGCACATATAAATCCAATGAGCTTTTCTTTTCTAGCCGATGTGGGACTAAAAGTCCCACACTAATATTTTGAAAATTCCAACAATTCACCCCCTCTCAGTGTCAGCCTAGGATCATCAAATTTATTTATTTTTTAATATAATTACTTTTCCTATAAAGATTCAATTACTTTTTCAACTTTTTTGAAGATAAAATATGTGTGAACATTGTATTTTTTTTTTTTTAATCTTAAATATAGATATCCTAAGAGTCCCTCAAAAAAAAAAAAATACACTATAAAATCTATGAATGGCATGCCTGGATATGCCACATGCCAATATAGATGGGTGGACAAGTGATTCCAAACTCTATTGCCTAAAAAAAAGTTACCAAGTGGCATAAAAAAATGTTAAAAAAATCTAAGGCTACCAACAGGTGAAGGCCAATACATGGAAAGTATATAAATAATTTTCAGTTCGGACATTTTTACATGGTCAACCCAATTCATCTTTCTATGTATCATTCCTAGGTCCATTGTACACAGATTTATAATGGACAATACATTCAAGAAAAATTTATCTAAAAAGCCTCGTATTTCAATTTCTAAATTGGAAAACGAAAACCCTGTTTTTTTTTTTAGGTAAGTATGCATAATATATTAAAAGGACAAAAAATATAAAGAATTACAGAGTAGGAAATCCCCCAGAACCCTCCTTAGAAAAGCCTAAAAGAGGGGAGGGAATCCCGAGAAATAGAAGGACATGTAGAATTAAAAGATGTTCGGAAATCAGCTGGTTGGTTTTGTTCTCTCCAAACGTGTATGATCTTCTTGTCTCTAATTAAAACCCATTTCTTGTTGTTTTCTAGTTTGGACAAGAAAACATTAAAATTATATTCTATTTTTTGCTAAAATACACTTAAAAAAGTAAACCCTTTTGGTGTCCTTACAACTTTCCAATTAGTAAACCATATATATGATAAATACTCTTTAAAATAATCTGAAAACCATGTTAATTAGGTATTTATAAAAGGGGAAGAGTTCTCTTTGGGGGAAGCATGACCCCTATGCACGCCGGGCCAATGGGAGCCAATGCAGAAGCATCAATAGGATGGTCATTTTTGCCTTTCAAGGGGTAAAACGATCCCATGTGTCTGAGTAAGAAGATCAGTAAAGAGTATGTACAAATATTTAATTTCTGCTGGCCCATTTGTCTGACTCCACCCTTCTGTTCAAAAAATTGGTTGTGACTTGGGGCCTGGGGGAGAGGTAGATTCTAGTAAAGATATATTAATAAATTTTTGATAAGGAAGATATATTAATAAATGAAAGCTTAATAAACTTGCTTATCCTTTTGAATATGCTTCAGAAGATCATTAGATAAAGAACCATACTGTTGTAGACCCCAAACCATTCATATAAAGGATAAAAAAAAGCTAGTAGCTAGCTTTTTCTTTTAATATTTTCTCCTCTTCCACGAAGTGTTCTAATCAAAGATTGCAAATGATAAAGAGTTTGAGAAGATTGTTCTCCACTCTTACGATAAGTGGTTAGTGTTCATTTATAAGAGATGATTGGATATATGGATTCTGACGTGAGATTTGTGTTATCGTCAAGATAGAGGTTGGGTGCTTTGAATCCAACCCCTACCCCCACCCCCACTCCAAAGAAAAATAAGAATGAGCTTTGTGTTATTGTCAAAGATAGAGGTTGGGTGCTTTGAATCCAACCCCCACCCCCCCCCCCCACCCCAAAAAGAAAAATAAGAATGAAAATTAGGTCAAGTATCATAAAATGAATTGATTTGGAACCCTAATAATTTCAACCTGTCTTGATTAAAAGAGATTTGAGACTCACTAAAGCAAAGATGGATAGAGACTAGGAGAAGTTCCAAATTCTATTATTCAAATTTTTTCTTTCAATTGAGTGGAATGCTAATGGCACAACTATTAGAAAAGAAAAGATGTTGGGTCAATATTGGATATTGGATTTAATATTGAATTCCTCTAGCAATAGGGATCTTTCCTTGGTAGGAAAGATTGGATGGGTTGATGATTGAGTCCCAATAGGAAACTCAATATTCCTTGCCCATATGTGCTACCAATTAATTTGGGAGTGAAAGGACAAAACACATATATTCATGAGATTGTCAAAATTCAAGAAGTACTCTCTCATCCTTGGAAAATCGGTGGAGCACTCCCCTCCCTAGAACCGTTTTCTCTTGCTCTCCCTCTCTTGGTGTTTGATCTTGGAGAAAGCTTGGATTTTGAGAATTCTAGTGTGTGGAGGAGTTGGATTGATCGTGTGGGAATGCAAAGTTTTACGTAGTGCGTAGAACAACTAAGAAAGGGCTATCATTGGTTGGAGGTTTTGCATCTGTGGAACTCTAGGTAACGATCGATTACCCTGTTGTTCTAGATAATTTAATAGTATTCTCCATTGATAGAATCGATCCTACCATGCTTCCACGGATCTATCTTGATCGCCTTCAGTGGTATCAAAGCCTTGCTATCAAATGGGAATGTTTTATTTTTTTGTATCTATTATTACATATGATGCTCTTAATTTAGATTCATTATTAAAAAAAAATTAAATCAGTTTCAGGGGTTTTTTTGAAAGGAGACTTATTGGAGAAGATGGGAGAAGGGATTTTTCCCTTCACCCATCTTCACCATTTACATAATGATTTATTTTATTGGTTTTTTGATAAGTATGTATGTGGTATTGATTAAATCATGATGGTCATTAGATGCTCATGGCCATCGTGACATGTTTAGTCATGGTAATGGTGTTTTTATGTGTTTTTAACATTTTTCACATAAAATATGAAATCTATAATCTTTAAGCATCATGTTTATAATTAGGACCATGGTTGTGGGATTTAATAATTTACATGCATTAGATGGATGTATGTGCTAGGCATGGCATGGCATGGATATGGTTTTGGATGCAATTATTATTTTTTTCATTCTTCTCCCCATCTCTTATGTAAAGGTTATGTAATTCCCCCTCAGGCAGTTCAAATTTGTGGACTGATTTTTTGAGTTTTATTTACATTTAAAAGGTTATAATAATTTTAAATTAGTTTATATTATTTTTTGTAACCGCTTGATGATCATGATAAGATCGGGAGTGTGATTTTGATCATGGATCAAGGATCTTGACGGTTTGTTTGTAAGAAGATTGGAGGAGGGACTTGCTCACGTGGAGTGTCTAAGTTATTTACAGTTTTGGATTTATTTCCCTGTAATAGTTAGTTGCATCTGCATTATCACATGATTATTGCTATGTGTGGGAGTGACATATAAGACTGTGATTACTCCCATCCATCTTGTAATCAAAGTAAGTTTACATTTGATTTAACTCATGTTGATTAAAGATGTTATCCCATAACCATTAGTATTTAATTTTTCTTGGATGGATGTGTTTATGTGCTTATACATTGGATGTATGATTGTGATTTTATGCGTTCCTGTAATCCCTCAATTTTAAAACAAGTGTGATACAGAAAACCCTGGTTGGTGGGATTCCCATAGCCTCCCTTAGTTAGTGAGTGTAGAAGTTTCATCGATCTACTCTTGTAGATGCCGATAGGATAATACTTGGATAAATTAATGAAATTGTCTACACCCATCTCACATGTGATAGATAGATAATGTGGTCAGTGGTACGTGTATTGCGATAGTAGGCATTAACCCACAAACACCATAATTCCCTTCAAAACTAAGGGTATACACTTGATTTGAGTGTATGGCAGCTGATAGGAATGGGCATGACACTCAAGTGGCTAAATCACATTGGAAGTTTAAATGAGGGACAGAATAGTCCACTCAACCAACATACAAATGATGAACTCCAATAGGCTATGTCAGGAGCATAAGGGTTGATAAGTTCCAATTCATACCCTATAAGCTTGAGGGAAGCATAGGGTGTGATTGACCATTGATTGTTCTTATCCCGTTTTTCAATGGTTCTCAATCATGCTAATCTTTTTTTTTGTACATCGTGTAGATTTTATACTATGTCAACCCAAATTAACTATGCTATCCTCATAAAATACCATATTTTGACCAACCCAAACTACGTTGACTGGAGGAGGAACATCAAGTTACTCCTAACTACAGAAAGCCTGATATCAATCATTGACCAAGATGAATCTGAATTCCTACAAAACGAGGACCCTATTGCTAAAGCAGCATATGAGTTGTTTCGTTAGAGCAATTCTAAGGCCAAACTCTTCGTATTGAACTCTATGAAAAAGATCATCGCTGATTTTGTCAAGGATTTGTATACAAAGGATATGATGGAGGAGTTGAAGGAGATGTATGGGAGAGAAGAAAGACATACCCATCATTAACTAGTGACACTTCTCCATGGCACGAAGATGGCCCACGGAACTCCAGTTATAGATCATGTGATGAAAATGCGAAACTTGTTCCAAGATCTGGAGAACCTTGAGATGTCTTTTAAGCTGAATTATAAGAAAGATGTTATCTTCTACTCTTTGTCTCAGGATATCTACGGATCATTTATTGTTAATTATAACATGAATAAATTGTCCGTAGAACTTTTTGAGCTGGGTAACATGTTGCAAGACGTAGACGCTGCATCCAAAAAATAGAAAGTAAAGGTCTTGACCACAGAGGAGAAGCCTTCTTCTTCTAAGCCTAAGGGTAAGAAGAAGAAGAAGAAGAAGAAAATTGACAAGGGGAAAGCCCCTAAGGTTGAGTCAAAGGAAACTCAGAAGCACAAGAAAAAGGAAACTTGTTTCTATTGCAAGAAGGACGGACATTGGAAAAAGGAATGTCGAGCTTTCCTAGCTGCTCAGAAAAAGAAGCCGGAAGAAGGTATTTCTGAAACCTTAGTCCTTTATGAGTTCAATTTATTGGAGGAACCTACTAATACATAGTTGGTGGACTCCGGGTCTACTGCCCATATTTACAACCTGTTGCAGGGGTTCAAGGTGACAAGAAGACTGAGTAAGGATGAAGTTCGTCTGAGAACGGGTACTGGAGCTGAGGCCGTTGGAGATTTTACTTTATATTTTAACAAAAAAGTTTTTTTGATTTTGAGAGGTTGTTTTTATATCCCCCTGTTTAGGAGGAACATTGTTTCTGTTAGTAAGCTAGTGGTGGATGGTTATACTTTTCTATTTGATGATAAGTTGACTATTCGGTTTAAAAATTCTTTTGTTACTACTGGCTTACTAGATAATGGATTATATCTCTTAAAACCGGTGTTGATGTGAATAAAATCTCCAATATATATATAAAAAGAAAATCAGCCCTAGATAATTCAACATTTCTTTGGCACTTAAGGTTAGGTCATATTGGAGTAGAAAGGATAAGCAGGCTGGTAAAGGATGGACCTTTAGATTCTCTGAAGGTAGAACCTTATCCAACCTATAAGTCATGTCTACAAGGAAAGATGACCAAGAAACCCTTCTCAAATAAGGGAAGAAGAGTACAAGCTGTATTAGAATTGGTACACTCGGATTTGTGTGGACCCATTAGTTCAAGCGAGGTATGGTTACGAATACTTCATAACCTTCACTGATGATTACTCTCGTTATAGTTATATATACTTGATGCGTCACAAGTCGAAAACTTTTGATAAATTCAAAGAATTTCGAGCGAAAGTTGAAAAATAGTTGGATAGTTGCATCAAGTGCCTTTGATCTAATCGAGGAGGAGAGTATTTATCAGATGAGTTCAGGGACTATCTGAAAGAAGTTGGGATAGTATCTCAGTTGATGGCCCCAGGGACACCTCAATAGAAGGGAGTCTCAGAAAGGTGGAATCAAACCTTGTTGGTCATGGTTCGATCCATATTGAGTTATTTAGAATTACCATTAAGTTTTTTAGGTTTTGCGCTAGAAACTACCATCTATATATAGAATAGGGTACCCACAAAATCTGTACCCAAAACACCTTTTGAATTGTGGTATAGGCGCAACCCTAGTCTCCAACATATTAGGGTATGGGGTTGCATAGAACATGTGAAGAAGCAACAGACAGATAAGTTCGAATCTCATACAAATAGATGTTATTTCCTTGGATACCCTAAGACTACAATAGGCTACTATTTCTATGACCTGGTGAATCAAAAGGTCATAGTTAGTAAGCATGCGACATTTCTAGAGGATGACACGGTCTCACTGAGATCAGATCCAGTGGTCATAAAGGAAATATCTAATGACCAGCTACCCTCTGTACCCACAAAAATTTCAGCTGACGTACCCACTGAGGAGCAATAGCCTCAAGAGCCTAGACGGAGAGGGAGATCTATATGACCACCAACTCATTTGAATCTTCTCATAAAGGAAGATCAAAGTGAGGAAGAATTCCATATGGTGTTTGATTGTGTTCAGACATGGATCCTTATACTTATGTTGAGGCTCTAAAGGATGTTGATTCAGATAAATGGAACGAAGCAAAGCTCTCTGAAATAGACTCCATGCATTCTAACCATGTCTGGACTCTTGAGGATCTGCCCAAAGGGTTAAAACCAATGGCTGAATATGGATCTTCAAGAGGAAGAGAGGTATGGATGGAAAGGTGGAACGTTTCAAGGCGAGACTGGTTACGAAGGGATACACTTAGAAAGAGGGTATCGACTATGATGAGACCTTCTCACCAGTAGCGATGATTAAATCTGTCAAACCCTGCCCCTGACTGACTGGAATCTTGACTGAAGGATAGGAACCCCTGACATGGCATCAAAGCACACTGTGGAGTATCACCCCAGTGATTGAATTTGGTGAAGAAACCCCGAGGATGTCCTCCTACATACCTGTCAGAAGATGGATTGCAGATCCCTGCAGTTGCATAGCCCACAGCATAATGTACTGCCTGGACTCCAGGTATTCTCTCTCCTCTCCATAAATATGGGTCTCACCCCTAAAAATGGGTGTAAAAGGACTTGAGTGACATGTGGGTGCAAGGTCCTGACCCTGCGTCGAACCCCTGTGCAAGCCCACAGAGAATTAACCTTACTAAAATCTCTGGGTGATGCACTGGGCGATGTAGACATCACCCAGAGTGGAACAATGCAGTATTTTAATGATTTGATCTGTGGGGACCACCTATATTAGACATGGGCACCCGCCATAGGTTGAGGGGAGTCTAAGGGACCACCTCATACCTTTTGATCACTGTAGACCCCACCTGAGTGTCCAAAATGGCTGAGAATTTAGTCAAAAATGCATTTTCAAAAGAGGCCTTGACAGCCAAACAGGCCCTAGTTAGGGGCTGGCTTATAAATAGGTGTACCTTAGCTCATTTAGAGCTCTTGATACTGTTGGAATCGTGGAGAGAAGGAAAAGAAAGAAAAGAGAGAAGAGGAGAAGATGAAGGAAAGAGAAGGAGATGAGGGAGGAGGTCTCACCTTGTATTTGCATTCATTCCCAGCTTGATTCAGGTATAAATCTGAACTTATACCACTATTGTGATGCTGCTACTGATTCTCCTCCATGGATTTCTGTGATTTTGAAGTTGTTCTGGCCATTGGTAGCCCAGAACAGCTGGGGGCTGCCATGGACCATCTCAGATCCAACATGCAAACATGCTGCATGAAGGATCTGAGCATTTTATGGTGATATTCATATCTGTTCTTCACCTGAGACCAAAACCTGGGTTGTGCCAAGCTGCACTGCCGTGTTACACTAAGAACAGACAGTCTGGGCTCAGATCTGTGTGCCCTGATTGCATACAACCTAGCCATGAGCTGTAACAGCCTTGGATCACAGTAATACACATGAAACCAGCCTTGCATGCAGCCAAAACCTTGATTTACAACTGAACATATACTGGGTTACTATTCACTGGGCTGTCTAGGCAGCTCCTGGCAGCCAAGTGGAGGGCCCAGGTAAAAATCCAAGGTGTCCAGTGTAAAGAACACCCCTGGGGGTCCATAATGACCTAACATGCATGGGGAGAAGATCCATGCACTGCCCATAATCAGCAACCTTGGAATCTCAACCTGTTCTCGGTTTTATAATCTTTGGGCGATGCAAACATCACCCAGTGAATGAAATTTTACTGGATTGCTGATCTGACTTGGGGATCTTCACCCATGGGCCACAAATTAGTGTAGGGAGGTGGAAAATGACCAAAATGCCCCTCCCCACATCTGTCCACATGAAGGAATACCTTGGGTACCCAAGTGGGCCCCAGAGGGTTGGGAAACACTGTCTACGATGGTCCTGTAGCACTGCCAATTTAGGGATTGTACTGTGAAGCCTAAATAACATAGGAGCATGTACCACTATGATAAATGACCATTCTGCCCCTAGGCCACAATCTCTGGATTATGCACGGGGACATAGGCCTAAGGCCCAGTGCAAGGCCCAGAGAATTCCAAGTGATGACCAACTCTACACGGAGTCAACCCAGTGAGCCTAGATCAACCCTAGGACATCCAAAAACAGGTTGAAATATTAAATGACAAATTTCTGATTTACATCTAGGGTTTGATCCAGTGCTCGAGGCCTACAGCCAGACTGCAGTCAAAACTGAAACTACAACTGAATTCTTAGAACCAAACCCAGGTGGGTGAAATGTTATCGTGTATGTACGTGTAACAATATTATTTATGCCTAAAATTTAAATTCTTTTAATTATAATGTTGTGTTACTTATTCAATTAAAATCTCTCAATTATTACACATCGAGCGACTATTGATCAACACTGCTTGAATTTATCATGATGATTATGATTGATAGACTAGATGCCATAGTCGACTTGGAAATGAGGCCGGTGGTAGCCCGTAGTATGGGATACGATTGACACCGCCCGACTCATACGATGCCATACAGACATGGGGTTAGAGTTTCAACACCCGTGCTACGCACCCTTGCCAACAGGGGTTAAGGTTTTGGACAACTGTGAGGACTATCGTAAAACCACGGGCATTTACGTCGGGAAGCCATAGCACAGCTGGGATGCCCTAGGGCAAATATGCCAGGAAGCCTCGGGCTACAAGCTTGGGAAGCACCAATAGGTGAATTTTGGCTATATGCCACATAAAATTTATCCTTGAATTACATGTCGGGAAGCACCGAAAGGTGAATTATATTGAGTCGGTTACCTCATAAGTTCAATCTAGACGGCCGGTTGGGCTGACCTGGGTAGGGAGATGCTAGAGCCGGTTGGTTCTCTCCTACAACTCAATAGGTGTATCGTGGGAAGGGGTAACCAAGCCCGTACTAGGGATACATGTATTGGGGATTGTAGTAGCACTAACCTGACTTAGTTGTATTGTTAGGTGGCTAATAATTAATCTAGACTTGCATATCATGTAGGATCATGTGGATTATGGTTGCATATGCATGCATGATGATATATTTTACTCACGGGCTCAGTGGGGCTCACACTCTATTATATATGTTTTCTATTAGATGATTCTGCAGGTGGATGCTGCTGTGGCATGGCGGCTTATTATGAGGAGGAGAGCCCTTGTGATTACGATGCTATTGGTGTGGACCCCCATGGAGGTCGTATCGATGATGCAAGCATTCTCAGTGGTTATTGATGAAGACCAATGAGGGGCGCTTCTGATGCTTTTTGTCTTGGGGACTCTTTTTTGTTTTTGATAGGAGTTTATCCCTGTCCTTGGTTTTGTCCTAGTTTCTTCTTTTCTTTTTGGGGCTGAGTTATCTCGCCCTGTATATATATGTACTTTTATTTTTGCTTATGTATATGTCAGCTTTCTCTTTTCAGTGTGTGGGTTGTACTGGGAATGTATCAGAACTTACATATGTATATATATCACAATCATTCCCGTATCGCTACGCTTTCTCTTTCTTGGTGATAATTGTAGATTATCTGCAGCACTCTGATCTTACTTATGGTAATATTATGAATGTGGGACCGTGAATGTATTAACTGCTTCTAGATCTGTGGGATTTGGCGGATTGCCGTTATGCAATTCAGGTCACCTACCCAATCCTCCCAGGGGATGGTTTGAGGTGTGATAAAGCTTGGTATCAGAGCGAGAGGCTCTTCTTACATTCACGGGTTGCAAAATAGGAATAATAAGCTACCAACATTAAAACATGTATTAAAGTAAAAGCTACAGGGGAGGTAGATGTAATTAAAAGACAAAGATGCATAATTACATTAATAATAAGATAATTGTGGCCGGGCCACTACAAGGAGTTAGATTGAAAGTACTACTTTCAATTTACATGTGTTGATAAAAAAAAAAAAAATACATAAACTATAAAAATATATATATATAAGACAAAAGTAGAACTACATAATGACAAGTCAGACTGGAACATAAGGAAGCTGGCTGGAGTACTACTATGTCGATGGTAAATCACTCGGTGGAGGCTGAGACTGGCGCGAGTCAACACGGTAGAATGTATCCCAAAAGTCCAAGCGTCGCTCCACAGATCCCACTCTGCTCTCAAGGGACGAGAAGCCCCGATCCATCCTGGTCGCCAAATCAGTGAGCTGGGTACTGTGGCCCTGGAACTGAGACATCATCTGTGACCACTCAAATGGCTCTAGCACATGAGAACTAGTGGCACCTGTCGCCTCATATGGGGGAAAATCTGTAAACTTTGCATCAACCCCCTCAAATTCTCCCTCCTCACCCTGCACATCTCCTTGCTCCTCATCTCCCTACATCTCCATCTGATCACCCTCCTCTAGATCACTACCTGGCTCCCCTGGTACCTTCATCTTCAAGATCGAGGTTTTGTTGATGGGCCTAGACCTATCTCTCTCCATATACTCACCGCCCAAGGGAACCTCGAAGTGTCTGAAAAACCAAGGTAAGGAACTTCCCATATGGAAGGTTCCCATCTGAAGGGTTTTGGGCATGATATAGCATAACCTAAAGAAGTAAATATGGGAGGTTCATAATTGGACCCCTGATTGGGCTGTAATCTTAGATAGAAATCACTATTTATTGACGGTTTGTATTTGAATATTTATGATGGATTTGATACTATTATGTGATTTCTATGATTGCAGGCCTAGAAGGAGAAAAGCATGAATTAGTGATAGAATCAGTCCCTTTAGCCAATTTTGGATGTTTACCAGCTGGGTCAAGGGTTCGCATGTGTGCAAATAGTCATCTCAGGGCATTATCATAATTTGACAAAGAGGAAATTTCTCAAGAAAAAATGATATTGGACTCATTGCATCAGAAAAATTAAATGGTTAACATTTAATTCTTGGGTCGAGTCAATTCGGTTCAAGGAAGGAGGGATTATGGCCAAAGATGGATTATGGCAAAGTTGGAGAGTGTGAAGAAAAACAAAATAAAAGAAAGAAAGAGAGAAATATTCTCCTTGCCCGCTCCCAGTAGGCAATATGTAATGTAGGCCCTCATCATAGAGATACTGCCTCTGTTCCTGCCCTTCGGGTAGATGTTGTACGAAACACATCTACTGATGATTCAAGCACTGGGCTTAGAGGAAGCCTCAGACCTAGGAGTGCTCTCAGAACGAGTCAATGCTTTGAAGACCCTCCTCCTGGCTTCCAAAGAGAACATATCAGAAATATCAACCCTGGGCTTATAATAACATCTCTCACCAGTATCTGGTAGCCCTAGGATCCCTACTAAGGTGGCAGTGGTAAGTCTAATGTCCACCCCCTTGACCCTGCTCTGTAATCCAAATTATCGTGCCCCAGATGGCACTAAGTTACAAAAAAAATAACGAACCAAGTTAGGATAACATGGTTCAGTAGGTGATAACAAAGAGGCCCAACCCAGAATGTTGAAGTATACAAATTGTACTGATGGAAGTCATCCACCTGTACCACCCTTCCATTTGCAATCTTCAGGTGTCAAACCCTGCCCCCTTACTGGCTGGAATCTAACTGAAGTGCAGGAACCCCTGGCCAGGCCACCAGGATCACTGTGGAGCATCACTCCACTCAATGAGATCAATGAGAATGCTTTGAACAGGTTTCCCTATATACCTGTTAGAAGATGGATAGCAGACCCCTGCACTTGCACAGCTCATAGACTAATGTATGACTTGGATCCCAGGTAATCTCTCTCCTCCCTAAAGTGGTGGGACCCACCTTTGAAAAATCATGTAAAAACCCATTGTGGGCTTGTGGGGACAATACCCTGACCTAGGGTCAAACCCCTGTGCATTTCCCCTTTGAATTCATGTTGCTGGAGATCACTGGGCCATAGCACTGGGCGATGTGGCAAAGCCCAGAGACATCGCCCAGTCCCACTTGGCCATGGACACTCTCCAGTGATAAAGGGGACTTTGAGGGACCACCTCATATCCTTGGTTCACTATGGACCCCATTAGAGAGCCCAGAACTGAACTGAATTAGTTTAAAAAATCAATTTTTAAAAGAGGGACTGAAGGCAAACAGGCATTAGTTGGCCTTAAGCTATAAATAGGAGGCCTTGGGTTCATTTTAGAACCCTTGGCAAAAACTGAATTCGAAAGAGAGAAGAAAGGAAAGAAGAGAGAGAAAAGAGAGGAAGGGAAGGAAGAAGGAAGGAAGGGGGAAGGAAGGAGACCAGCTGCAGCCATTCCAGCCTGCAACCGAACCTCCCTCAACCATTTTCAGGTATAAAAATCCCCTGTATACCTGCTGCCTTTTGTTTCCTCCCTGTTCTTGCTGCGTTCGATACCCTGGACAGCCTAGATAAACTAGGGTTTGCCCAATCTTGGTCCAGATCAGCCATGCAGACCTTGTGCATGGTAGATCTGGGTTTTTCTATGAAAATCAATATTGAGTTATGCTGCTGCCTTGGCCAAAATCTGGCTGTGCATGGTTGCACTACACAGATCCCCTTCTGGCTAATGGATTGAAGCCCAGACTGCAAGCCAGGGCTGCAAAGACCAAACCCTAGGTGGTTGCAGCCCTGAAACCCTATTGAACTTGCATATCCAACCTTGCATGTGGCTGAATCCAAGATTTCAGGTTTGATAAAACCCTATGCACTATTCATCTGGGTTACTTGGGCAGCCACAGTCAGCCTGATTGGAACCCTGATGGTGAAATTGATTAGACCATGATGTAAACCATTGTAAGGGCTACCCAGATCCCCAAACATGTAGAGGATCAAGTGTGGGCCCAACCCTATAGGCCCCACCTTGGAAACTCAGTCCAAGGTCGATTCTGCAGGCACTAGGCGATGCACTGGGCGATGCAACAAGGCCCAGTGATGGAATCTTTTAGAAATGAAGGGGTAGATCTATAATTTCCTGATGGCCTAGCTCCCTAGACACTGTGGGATGTGGGAAATGATAAAAATGCCCTTCCCCCACATCTGTCCATAAATGAAAAATATTAGAAACCCTAAGTGGGCCCCGTATGTGACTGTGCACTGCTGTGTTTGATTCTACATCACTGACCTAAAGTGGATAGCAATGTAATTATGTCATAGACTGTTATGGGACCATGTTCTCACCTAGTGGCAGGTACTGGTATTATAAATGACCAATTTGCCCCTATGCCCTAGCACTGGCCCGTGCACCGAAACATGACCTAAGGCCTGTTGTAAGGCTTAGTGATTCTAAGAGTAAACTAATTGAACTCCGGGTCAACCCAGTAAATTAGGGTAACCCTAGGACCACCAATGTAGAGCTGATAACTGAATAAGACAATGTTTAATTTATGTCTAGGACCTGATCTCGTGCTCGAGGACAACAACCAGACAACTGTTGGAACTGAATTTGTGACTAAGTACCTAGAGCCAAGTACTGTTGAGTGAATAATACAATCGTATCTGCAAATGTAGTTATGATATGATGCCGGCTATTAATAAATGAATCATGAATGCTGTGTTATTTATTTATAATTCAAGTTACTCAAATCACTGCATAATGACTGTTGTTGATCAACACTGTGAATTCTATATGATGGTTGTGATTGCTAGACTAGATGCCGTACTCAGCTTGGAAATGGGGCCTGTGGTAGCCTGTATTATGGGGTACGGTTGACACCGCTGGACTCATACGATGCCATATAGACATCGGGTTAGAGTTTCATCACTCGTGCCACGAACCCTTGCCAGCAGGGGTTAAGGTGTTGGATGCCTGTGGGGACAATTATCAGGGAGTGAAAAAAAAAAAGAATAAAAGAACACCGGAATGGTGCATGAGGGAAGAAACGGTTGACCCCCTGGATAATCACAGAGGGTTGGTCGGGCCGACCTTGGTGAACGAATGCGGGGGCTGACCAGTCTTCTCCGACAACTCAATGGGTGTATCGCGGGAAGGGGTTAGAAGTCCGCACCAGGGATACATGTATTGGGGATTGTAGTGGCAAGACCAGACTTAGTTGTAATGATAGGTGGATAATAATACAATCTGGACTTGCATATCATGTAGATCATATGACCTGTGGATTGTGATTGCATATGCATGCACGATGGATGTTATTTACTCACGAGCTCGGGGGGGCTCACACTCTGTTATATGTTGCTCTCTTCTTAGATGATCCTGCAGGTGGATGCCGCTGTGGTATGGCGGGCTATTTCGAGGAGGAGAGTTTTGGTGGTTATGATAATGTTGGTGTGGACCCCGACGGAGGTCATACCGATCCTGCGTACATTCTCGGTGGTCATTGCGGATGAAGACCATTGAAGCATGCAAGTGATGTTTTGACTGGGGACTCCTTTTGGGTTTTCTGGAGTATCTCCGTTCTAACTTGATTGTGTAGTTTTTATTTGTTTTTCTTTTGGGGATGAGAATGCTCGCCCTATATATATTTTCGTATGTACTTATCAACTTTTCTTTCTTTGTTGTGGGTTGTGTGTGTCCGGGAGATGTACCAAACAAGACTTTATATGTATATATTATCACCATTTCATGTATCACTATGCTTCCTTTTACTTTTGAATTTTAGACGTCCTACATTACTCTGATCTTACTTATGGTTAAGATGTGGATGTGGTTTCATGAATGTAAGCACTGCTTCTAGATCCGTGGGATTTGGCAGATTGCCGTTACACAATTTGGGTCACCAACCCAATCCTCCTAGGGGGAGGTTTGGGGTGTGACAGAGCTTGGTATCAGAGCATGTGGCTCTTCTTACATTCATGACATGCAGACTAGGGTTAATAAGATATAAGTAATAAAATATGTAACACTTAAAAGCCATAGGGAAGGTAAATGTAAATAAATAAAGACACAAGATTTTCATTAATTTAACAATAGTTACAAAAGTTTCGTACATAAACTGAAAACAAAGAAAGAAAAGTACATAAGCATAAGAAAATAACAGTAGTCAAAGCCATGTAGCATGAAAGTCCGGTACTGTAGGAACTACTCTGCAGGAGGCAAGTCGCTCAGTGGAGGCTGAGTTTGGCGGGAGTAAACTCTGTACAATCTATCCCAGAAATCCAATCTCTGCTCGACAGCACCCACTCTGCTGCCTAAGGAAGTGAAGCCCTGGTCCACCCTAGATCCCAGGTCTGACATTTGTGTGTCGAGGCTCTAAAGCTGTGCCATCACGTGAGTCCAATCTGGAGGCCCTGGAACCTATGAACTGGTGGCACCGATCGTCTCTTAAGCAGGTCAGTCCGTAAACTGTGTGTCAAAACCCTAGAGATCATCTGGACCTAACCCCTGCTCCTCTATGTACATGCCTTGAGTGTCTACTCCAATGTCGCCCTGCCTCTCTCTAATCTGACCCTCATCATGTGCATCACCACCCTGCCCCTCGTCCTGCTGTATATTCTCAACCATCACCTGCTCCTCATCCACTACTGGATCTTCACCAGGCAGTTTCATCTTCAAGATAGAAGTTTTGTCTATAGGCTTGGATCAGACCCTGTCAATGTACTCCCCCTCTAACGGAACCCCAAAGTATCGAAAGACCAATGTAAGGAACTTCCCATAAGGAAGGTTACCATCGGCTGGATTCCACGCATGGTAAAGCATCACCTGGAGTAATAAATATGGGAGGTTGATGATTGGACCCCCCTGACCAGCACCCAATAGGCAGTAAGTGATATACGCCCACATCATAGAAATGCTGCCCTTGTTTCCACCCTTAGGGTAAATATTGTAGGTCACACATCTACTGATCACCCTAGCACTAGGCTTGTAGGCAGTCTCTGACTTGGGAGTATTCCCTGAACCGGTCAAAGTAGTGAAAACTGTCCTCCTAGTCTCAAGGGAGAACATCTCGGATATGTCCATGCGGGGTTGGCAATAAACCCTATCACCTGTGTCAAGTAAACCCAGGATCTCCTCCAATAGGGTAGTGGTCAGCCTGATATCCACTCCCTTTACCTTACTCTCCACCTCAAACTCCTGGGCACTAGAAGGCCCCAGGTTACAGTAAAAGTACCGAACCAAGTTGGGATAACAAGGCTCAGTAGGAGATAACATCGATGCCCAGCCTAGAGCATTAAACTTGGCAAAGAGGCCATATTGGTGGAAGTCCTCTACTCGTACCACCCGACCATTCACTATCTTTACAGAAATGAAATTCTTCCACTCCTTAGCGTACTCATACCTGGAGAAAAGATGGTGGTCGAAATCTAGTTCCTCTGAAGATGAATCCTCCCTAGGAGATGGAGGAGGAATCTCTGAGTAGGAAGAATCCTCAGCCTCAGCTCGTAGCCTCTTCTGGGCTACTAATTTGCATGTAGTATGCCTGCTAGTGGACATTCTCTACAAAAGAGAAAGTAACCCCATGGTTAGGACTAGCAATTTGGTCAAAATCAAAACCAAAACAAGAGGGAAGTGAATAAAGATATGTAAAAAACAAGTTTGACCTAGAAAGCTTACCAGAGAGCATATGTGATCGCAAATAGCCCGAGGAATCGATGAGAAGTACTGTGGAAGTGGTCCCATTACCCTTCAAGAACTTTTCCCTAAGGTTTGGAGAAGTTTGGAATAGAATAGGGAACAAATGGGGCCCTCTCAGACTTAAAAAAGCCTGAGCCCGATTCTCTAGGCAATGGCATTGGGCAATGTGGCAATGCCCAGAGACATCGCCCAGTGATGGTAAATTTGCAGAAAATCCAGAATTTACACATGAGGACCTTAGTTTTGGGCATAATAACCCCATAGGACATAAAAACAAGGACAAAAAAAATATAATTATTATTATTATTAAATAATAAGAATATTATATTAATAAAATATAATAATAAATAATTCATGACCTAAGAACTTAGATCACATGAATCCAAGAGAGTGAAAAGTTTTATATCTTACCCTAACTGATGAGCACATTTATGTGTGAAATCTTAGGGCATACATTTTACCACATTAGACAGAGTTACTCGGTGCTTTCTTGTGCTTTTCAGGTTTTAGGTGAATTATTATAAAAATGGAGGAGATGATGCTAAGGAAATATTTTTAAGCTGTTTAAAGGTGTTAATGGCTTGGATACGTAGCCCATCGAGTCAGCTTCGCAACGGTTCAAACGGCACTTGATTCCGAGTTGAAACGAAGAAGTTACAGCCGTTTCCATAACGAAGCGCGAAAATAGTCTGTAGGGGTTTATTTATAATTATTGACAGTCGGCCGAGGACAAAGTGAAGCAAAAGTTCGGATTCCAGGGGCCTTAACGCAATAACCAGAAGTTATATTTTCTGTACCCGAAAGATTCCATTTGGAGGGCTCTGGACAGTCCAACTTCAACTTGAGATATCTTGGGCTCCCCAACTCCAAATTGGACGAAATTTGGATCTATTTTGGGTTATTTTTCGCAAAGAACACAATGGTAAGACCTATATAATCACCACATGCTCCACATTTTTTGAAGGACAGATTTGACATTTCATTAATTATGAGTGGAATCCTAGTCATCACCCTTACTCTCTCTCTCCTCCAACTTCTCAAGGGCATTTTTGGAATTCTATTTGGGATAGATTTATATTTTTTCATCTATGGAAGGTTGAAAAATCAAAGATGCTTTGATTTTATTGCTTGGAGAAGATATCTACAAAGAAAAGGAAGCACTTGTTACAACTGGAAGTTTACTTTTCTAGAAATAGAAGGTCTATGTAAACAATATTCTCTTCTTTTTCTTTCTATTTTTTTCTTTTTTCTTAGAATTCAAGGCATTGTAAAAGAGAAAGGAGAAGAGAATATTCTCTTTTCTTAGGAAATATTTCTCCTACACTTCCCTCTTCTCTCTTCTCCTCTCTTCCCCCTATAAATACCCCTTGCCCTTTGGGTTGTAAGAAGTTAGTTCTAGTTCAGTTTTAATTCAGTTTTTAATTCATTTACTTAGTGAAATTTTCTTTTCTTTTCCGATTTTTGGCTTTAGTTCTTAGTTTGATTTCATAAGATTAGCTCTTTCAAGTTCTTAATTTTGCTTTCATAAGATTAGTTAATGGCTGTAATAGAATTAGTTTATGCTTTAATGTCTTCAATATGGTTGTAATAGTTTTAGTTTAAAGCTTCCTAGTCTAAGCTCCTATGTTGATGACAAGACTTCGAGATTTAGAAGAGGAGGCCATGGTAAGTTCATGCAAGTGTTCATTCAAGCTTCTTCAATTAATCCGGTTTAAGCACATCTAGGTTTTTATTCTCTAAAGTCTCACTCTTCATCTCTCTCTATCTTCTTCTTCTTCTCCCTCTATTTCTTTTATTTTTTTTTTATATGGTTGTGGTTTGTGGATGCACTTTTATTCCCTTATTTCTTTTTATGTGGTTATTATGTGAGGCTACAATTTTATTCCTTTCAATTCACTTTAGTTTGATAGGTTAGATGCTCATGTGTTAGGACGCCAATTTAATCCCTTAATTTTGTTAGATGCTTATGAGTTAGGATGCATTAATTTTCATTAGTTTAATTTAACACTTTAATGTGGTTCACTTTGCATTACTTTTAAGTTTGTTAAATAGAGTGGCGTATATCTCCTCGTGTTTGACCCGTAGCTACGATTGACCAGTATGCTTGCGGTATTATTTTAACTCAAATAAGTTTTTGATGCCATTGCCAGGGAGATTATTGTCCACTTTATTTTTTTGATTTTTTAGTAGTTCGAAGTGCTTTAATTTCTTCTCTTTCCCCTCTTCTATTTTGAAAAAAAAAAAAAAAAAAATTTGAAAACCTCATCTTGTTTCTTTTTTGTTTCAAGAGTGTGCACTCAATCTAAAGTTTTTTATATGCTCAAACCCAACCTCTTTTGGTGTCCCTCATAGGATTAAGTTACCTATGACGCTACATCTTGACTTGGTTGGGTGGATTGGCATGTGACTTATCTTTGGAGGTGACCACTTTTGATAATAAGAAAGCAACATAGTGAGCGCTTGTGTTTTTAGTGATTTTTTCTAGTCTTTTTATTTTTCTTTAAGTCCAACAAAAAAAAAAAAGGGAGACCTCAATTTGGGATAGGTGGTTAGTTTAGAATAATGGGAGATACACTTCCACCTATGACTTTGGGGGAAAGGTGGAACTATGCTAAGGCAACCATAACTTTGGGGGAAATATTTAAACAGACTAGAGCGGCCAAAAGTAGTGAGATAGGGGGGGGGGGGGAAATATTTAAACAGACTAGAGCGGCCTAAAGTAGTGAGATAGAGAACAATTTTACACCACCCCAGTACAATTTTGCTCCCCAATCCAACTATGGGCTTTCGGAAAATTTTGATTGGTCACATCCCCAGACTATCCATGTTATGGAAGGATGCCCTAATCTTTATGGGGGTAGCTATGATGATGAGAATGTGAGTCCTCAATTTCAATACAATTCTTTTGGCACTTACAATCACGGGTGGAGTGATCATCCCTATTTCCCGTGGGATCAATGGAATAACTTAGCTGGACCACCCAATTTCCAATATCATGGTCAGTTTGGTCCTCCAATGCCTAACCCTCCATTGAATTTCAATGGGTCACCTCTCCTTGAACCATACCACCAACCCCCTGAATTTCAGAACATGGGTGAGGAGGCTAGACTGAGTGAACTTGAGAGGAATATAGCCCTTCTCACAACAAACCACAATACCATGGAGAAGCAACTCTCTCAACTAATCACAATGTTACAGGAGGAGGAAATGGGTACATTACCTAGTCAGCCTGAACCTAGTCTATGTTACCATATTCCTGTTCAGAATGAACCACCCCATCCCCAATTTAATGATATTGAAAGTCCACTACCCCAATTTGAGGTTAATGAGAGTCAATCCCAACAAGATGCTTTTCATGATGATTTATTTGTTGAGATTGAGTCTCCTAAAGATATTAGTGAAGTGAGGTTTGATGAGCTACCTAGGGACGTCCACCTTTTGCCTGAAATTTTTGATTTTAATGAACCTAGTGTTTTTATTGATTTGGAATCTGATTTTCATGATAGCATAGAAACCCAAGAAATTCGATCTCCCCCTCTCTCTTTGAAAAACCCAAATGATTGTCATTTTGAAGGTTCCATTGTCTCACATGTTGATTTGTCCAAACCTCTTAGGTTTGATGATTTTATTGAGGAGGACAATGTTAGTCATGATGCTTTTGAAGCATATTTCCATGATCCTTATTTGGCAAACCAAGTTATGCAAAGAGTGGATAGTTGTATTGCTAGGATTGATTTGAGCAAACCTCCCAATTTTTATGATTATTTTGATGAGGTTACTGATATTTATGATCCTTTTGATACTTATTGTGATCCATTTTTGGTTGGTTTTTCAAAAAATGACAGGTGTTCTACATTGCAAACGGGAGAGAAGGGAAGGATTTATGGCCTAAGTTTTAATGCCTTCATTTTCCACTGTCCCATGAGGACAAATTTTTCTATTGGATATTTCTCAGGTGTACTTAATTCTATATTATTTCTCACTTTACTAAATTCATGGTCGAATGTTTTCTGGTTCTGAAGCCATTTCTACATTTGTCGACCATGGATTGAGATTTCTTTTGATGCCTCAAGTACTTATTGTAGAGCTCATGACTCTTCATGATCCTCTTTTTGATTATATCTGGTAAGCCCCTTCATCTCCTCCCTTGTCTTTATTCTTTCTTTTATGCATGCATTGAGGACACTGCATGAATTAAGTGTGGGGGGGGGGATATTGGGTTTAATTGGTAAATTTTGATTATGACAGTAGTTTGGTGTTGTGCATATGTCTCTTTGATTGCAAAATGAGAGAGAGAGGGAATTAGGTGCTCTAGCATGCGAAATAATAAAAAAATCCCTTTTCAAAGATGGTAGTTGGTTTGTATCCGGTGAGAGGGATTGAGTTGGAAAATATGAGTGCTACTTCATTTGATGGTTAGATTTCTTTATGTGTTTTATGGACCCTTTGATCTTTTGGCTAGTGGTTGAGACCAATTTGTTTGTGGCAAGGCAAGGCATGAAAATGAAAGTGAATGAAAAAAAAAAAAATAAAATAAGGAACAGAAAAGAAAGTGGAATTTCTTGGGACTAGACAGGGCATTGTGCCTCATGAAGCAGGGTGACTTGATCGAAATTCCTTAGAAGGAAACTCAAAAAAAAAAAACTCTTGCATCAATGTTTCAATGTCTTATGGATATATGCAAAAAGCGAAGCTACCAAGTATTTGAGTGTCTGGTGTATGCTCCACCATGTCATTCAGGGAACAGTAGTGGAGTAAAAAAAGAGTTTGTTGTTGAGAAAGAAAAAAAAGCTTTTGCCTTAATGCCTGAAAAAGAAAGTATGGTAAAAAATACTCAAAGCCTAAGTCTTTGGTTCCATTGATATTATAAGTGGTTTACTTGAAGGTGAGTAGTGTTCAGAAAATATGAGGAGGTCCCTTAATCTTGATGTATGCTTATTACTTGAATTGATGTGGGGTGATAAAATTCAAGTGTGGAGGAACCTTTGGCTCCTTGGTCTTTAGTTGAGTACTTTTTGGGATTATGTGCACTGTCCTACTTATGCCACGATTAAAATTTGCAGCATTCATTTACAATTGAATTTTGGGTCTATATTCACTGCAAACATCCACGAGACACAACTCATCCACTAGGGGTAACCTAGGGGTTTAAAGGCTTGTTGCACATACTAAGTGCAACCGTGATTCCTACGAAAGTGAGTTAGAATTTTTTGCATTCTAGGTTAGTTTTTCTTTTGTTTTACTTGAGGACAAGTAACGTTCAAGTGTGGGGGAATCTGATGAGTACATTTATGTGTGAAATCTTAGGGCATAAAGCATACATTTTACCACATTAGACAGAGTTACTCGGTGCTTTCTTGTGCTTTTCAGGTTTTAGGTGAATTATTGTGAAAATGGAGGAGATGATGCTAAGAAAATGTTTTTAAGCTGTTTAGAGGTGTTAATGGATTGAATGCGTAGCCCATCAAGCCAGCTTTGCAACGATTCAAATGGTACTTGATTCCAAGTTGAAAAGAAGAAGTTACGGCCGTTTTCGTAACGAAGCGCAAAAATAGTCTATAAGGGTTTATTTATAATTATTGACAGTCGGCTGGGGACAAAGTGAAGCAAAAGTTCGGATTCTAGGGACCTTAACGAAATAACTAGAAGTTATATTTCCTGTACCCGAAAGATTCCATTTGGAGGGCTCTGGACAGTCCAACTTCAACTTGAGATATCTTGGGCTCCCCAACTCCAAATTGGACGAAATTTGGGTCTATTTTGGGTGATTTTTCACAAGGAACACAATGGTGAGGCCTATATAATCACCCCATGCTCCACGTTTTTAGAAGGACAGATTTGATATTTCATTAATTATGAGTGGAATCCTAGTCATCACCCTTACTCTCTCTCTCCTCCAACTTCTCAAGGGCACTTCTGGAATTCTACTTGGGATAGATTTATATTTTCTCATCTATGGAAGGTTGAAAAATCAAAGATGCTTTGATTTTATTGCTTGGAGAAGATATCTACAAAGAAAAGGAAGCACTTGTTAGAATTGAAAGTTTACTTTTCTAAAAATAGAAGGTCTATGTAAACAATCTTCTCTTCTTCTTCTTTCTATTTTTTTCTTTTTTCTTAGGATTCAAGGCATTGTAAAAGAGGAAGGAGAAGAGAATATTCTCTTTTCTTAGGAAATATTTCTCCTACACTTCCCTCTTCTCTCTTCTCCTCTCTTCTCCCTATAAATACCCCTCGCCCTTTGGGTTGTAAGAAGTTAGTTCTAGTTCAACTTTTTTTAGTTAGTTTTAGTTTAGTTTTAATTCAGTTTTTAATTCACTTACTTATTGAAAATTTTCTCTTCTTTTTCTATTTTTGGCTTTAGTTCTTAGTTTGATTTCATAAGATTAGTTCTTTCAAGTTCTTAATTTTGCTTTCATAAGATTAGTTAATGGTTGTAATAGGATTAGTTTATGCTTTAATGTCTTCAATATGGTTGTAATAGTTTTAGTTTAAAGCTTCCTAGTCTAAGCTCCTATGTTGATGACAAGATTTGGAGATTTAGAAGAGGAGGCCATGGTAAGTTCATGCAAGTATTCATTCAGGCTTCTTCAATTAATCCGGTTCAAGCACATCTAGGTTTGCATTCTCTAAACTCTCAATCTCAATCTCTCTCTATCTTCTTCTTCTTCTCCCTCTATTTCTTTTATTTTTTTTTATATGGTTGTGGTTTGTGGATGCACTTTTATTCCCTTATTTCTTTTTATGTGGTTATTATGTGAGGCTACAATTTTATTCATTTCAATTCGCTTTAGTTTGATAGGTTAGATGCTCATGTGTTAGGACGCCAATTTAATCCCTTAATTTTATTAGATGCTTATGAGTTAGGATGCATTAATTTTCATTAGTTTAATTAGTTTAATTTAATACTTTAATGTGGTTCACTTTGCATTACTTTTAAGTTTGTTAAATAAAGTAGCGTATATCTCCTCATGTTCGACCCGTAGCTACGATTGACCCGTACGCTTGCGGTATTATTTTAACTCAAACACTAACCAAGGTGTAGGATAGCTGAGAGCAGGATCTGATAGGTTGTCTAGTTAATCGAATCCTTAGACGTTAAGGTACCTCGAGCCAACCCAAGGATTTGTTAAAATGGTGTTATGGCTATTTAAGTTTCCAATAGTCGTGTACTTAATTCTTTCAATTAAGTATGTCCTAATGCTTAGAACCATGTTATGTGACAGGACCAGTGAGTTGACTGAGGCTGGTGACCCTAGCACCATGCTTTATATTAGACATTTATGAGAGAGACTGAGACGGATACGGTTAGTGTTACCCCGGGCTGAGAGTCGACTCGACTTTTACTTGACTATTGCAGCAATTAGTAGATCCGAGGATCGAGAGCATTTTTTGAGTCTAGCTGGAGAGGTAATAGCTGACATAGAATTTGTACTGGTAGTAGAGTTCGAGATTGGGAAGAAGCTGGAGATGTTTGCCTGCTAGATCAGGTAATTAATTAAAAGTCTTTATTTAAAAATCTGAATTTTTTTTTTTCATTAGTACCATGCATAACATACTGACTGATAAAATACATAAGAAAGAGAAACATAAGATATTCAATAAGACACAACACCTAACAAACCAAGATAATGAATCTAATAATCCACCTTACTGGTATGACTCATGATACTCATTGGAACTATGGACTGGGTTAGTATATTTTAGCTAGGGAACAACTGTTGATCCGTATAGATGAATTGGAATATTGAAACCACTCCTCTTTTCAGAG
This sequence comes from Telopea speciosissima, assembly GCF_018873765.1. Classification (NCBI taxonomy): domain Eukaryota; kingdom Viridiplantae; phylum Streptophyta; class Magnoliopsida; order Proteales; family Proteaceae; genus Telopea; species Telopea speciosissima. The sequence continues at coordinate 32,213,139 of NC_057920.1, read as the reverse complement.
AAACAGCAATGGTCAACACTAGAAGTTCTCGTGCAGGTCGTAAGGGTAAACAACCTAGAATTGTACTGGAGGTTGAACTGCCCAACGGAACCGAGGCTCAAAACTTTGAGGCATCGGCTGCTTCATCAGGAGCACTAGTAGCTGCACAAGCTACTGTAGCAGCACCTCAGCCAAGTGTGGCAGCCGGCGACGTGACTGCGTTTATGACCACGATGATGCAAACCATGCAGCAACAATAATAGGAGTTGCTTGGTCAGATGTCTACACAGTTTGCAACTATGATGCACGAACGCGCTGCACCACCACCACCACCTAATCGACCAGTGCTATTTCCACCACCTGTACCTTAGCACTTACCAAAAAATTCTACAGCCAAGGTTATGGAAAGGTTGAAGAAACTCCAACTGCCTGCATTTTCCAAAATAACCTCTGAGGCAATGCAGCCGGAATGGTGGATCAGTGCCCTAGAAAAGGCTTTTGAAGTACTTGTGTGCACGGATGCACAAAAGATTATTTGTGTGGGTTATCAGTTGTAGAATGAAGCCGAAGCTTGGTGGAAGGCAACTAGGCCTAATTTGGAGGCTTCTCACCCGAACCCCACATGGGAACAATTAAAGAGGTTTTCTTCAAGAACTACTTTCCCGAAAGTTTCAAGGCTAGAAAGGAAGCAGAATTCATTGTACTGGTGCAAGGGAACAAGTCGGTACTAGATTACCAACAGCAGTTCGAAGATCTATTCCACTTTGCTCCAAAGCACTTGAAAGGAGAAGTTAGTAAGGCCAAGAAATTTGAGAAGGGACTCAAAACTAAGATTAGATCAATTTTGTCAATCATGGATATTCGGGATTATGCTCAAATGGTTGATAAGGTGAAGACAATGAAGGATAGATTCAAGGAAAAAGAGAAAGAAAAGACTGTGACGTCGTCTGGTTTGAACAAAAGGTCGAATAATTTCCAAACCTATGGTTGGCCAAACAAAGTTTATCGAGGAACAAATTCAAGCCCTACTCCAACTCTGTATTGTAGGCCGAGCATAGGTCAGAATTCTTTTCACCCTACATTTACTCGATCTGCTCAACCTACTACGAGTCAAGTGACGACAGCAGCTTCGCCAGCCCAACCAGTAACAAGTCAAGCGAGCAAAGCCTCAACACCTGGAGCTTCGCCTTTCAAATGCTACCTGTGCAACAAGGAAGGGCATATGGCTAGGGATTACAAATCGCGTGGATATGGCAACAATTCATTTAATCAGCCCTACGCTAGACCATTTCAATCGAGTGATAATCAGATGCAAGGAAAGGTGTACGCTCTGACCAACGAAGAAGCTGAGGCAAACCCCGACGTAATGACAGGTAAGTAGTTGAACACTATAAATTATAGAGAATAACTGGTTTAATTCGTGAAACCTAAATTACCTGCAAACCCTAGGTACCCTGAATGTCTCAACCATACCCACACGAGTATTATTCAACTCGGGCGCAACCCACTCTTTCGTCTCCTCAACCTTTGCAAGTAAGATGAAAGATCAACTAAGGGACATCGGGCACGAGTTAATAGTCAATACGCCGACAGGAAGTGTTGTGAGTTTAAAAGAGGTTTATGACCCCTGTCAGATCGAAATCTGTGGGAAGAACCTAACCGCATGACTGATAAAAATGGATATAAATGATTTTGACATGATATTAGGCATGGATTGGCTGTCTGCCTATGGTGCAAACGTCATGTGTGCGGAGAAAAGGATGAAGTTTAAACTAGAAGATGGGTTGGACTTCACCTATCAAAGTGAATCAAGGAGGAAATCTAGAAGGATAACATTATCCGCACTCTAGGCGCGGAGGTTATTAGAAGAAGGATGCCAAGGCTTTTTGGCCACTGTGATAGACACGGAGGCAAAGATAAAACCCTTGGAGGAACTTCACGTTGTCAGAGAATTTCCTGATGTATTTTCAGAAGATCTGACATAGTTGCCGCCAGACAGCGATATGGAGTTCGTGATTGACCTGATTCCTGGTGCAGTACCGGTATCCAAGGCACCATACAGGATGGCGCCAGTCGAATTGAAAGAGTTGCAGACACAACTTCAAGATCTAGTGAAGAAGGGATTTATTTGACCCAGTGTGTCACCCTGGGGAGCACCTGTGCTATTCATAAAGAAGAAAGATGGAAGCATGCGGCTGTGTAGCGACTACCGCGAGTTGAATAAGCTGACAATCAAGAATTGATACCCATTACCGTGTATTGACGACCTTTTCGATCAGCTACAAGGAGCAAGAGTTTCTCTAAGATTGATCTTAGGTCAGGATACCATCAACTGAAGATCAAAAGTGGTGACATTCATAAAATGGTGTTCCGAACTTGATACGGACATTATAAATTTTTAGTGTTTTCGTTTGGACTAACCAACGCCCCGGCAATGTTTATGGATATGATGAATAGCGTATTCCATGATGTGCTAGATAAGTTCATCATAGTGTTTATTGACAACATTCTGGTATACTCTAAGAGTGAGGAAGAGCACGCGCGACACCTTACATTCGTGTTGCAGCGGCTGTAGGAACACCAACTTTATGCCATATTTAGTAAGTGTGAATTTTGGCTCAACCAAATTGGTTTCCTGGGGCATATCATCACCAAGGACAGCATCATGGTAGACCCCGGCAAGGTGAAAATGGTACTCGAATGGGAAACTCTGAAGAATGCCCCAGAGATTCGAAGTTTCTTGGGATTGGCTGGTTATTACCATTGATTAATTGAGAATTTCTCGTGTATCTCGGTGCCCATGACAAAACTCACGAGGAAGGGTACTTAGTTTGAATGGAATGAGACATGCGAGAAGAGTTTTCAAGAACTGAAGAACCGATTGGTAACAGCCTCGATTTTGACCATTCCAGACGGAACTGGAGGAATGGTGGTATATACGAATGCATCTAGAATAGGCTTAGGTGGTGTCCTGATGCAGAGAGGTAAAGTAGTCGCATACGCCTCCAGGTAGCTAAAGGAACACGAGAAGAATTACCCCACTCATGATTTGGAGTTAGCAGCGGTAGTCTTCGCGTTGAAAATTTGGCGACATTACCTATACGGTGACAAAAGTGAAATCTTCAGTGATCACAAAAGCCTAAAGTATTTCTTCACCCAAAAGGAACTGAACATGAGACAGAGGCGGTGGCTGGAATTGGTAAAGGATTATGACTGTGAAATCCAGTACCACCCTGTTAAGGCCAATGTTGTGGCGTATGCACTAAGTAGAAAATCTTAGATTGCGTCCCTCACATCCTTAGTCGTAAGTCAGCAGTTAATAGAGGAAGCTCAAAAATTTGATCTGGAGCTCGTGATCGAAGAAGCGGCTATGCAATTAGCAGCAATGGATCTACAACCGTCGATACGAGAAGAAATAATTATGAAGCAACCATTGGATCCCGAGCTGGCCAAAATAATTTGGGACATTCAACAAGGTGTCCATAAGGACCCAGATTTTTCATTGGCCCAAGATGGAGCATTGAAGTTTTGGGATAGATTGTGCGTGCCTGTGGATTTTGATGTCCAAGACCAAATTCTTAAAGAGGTGCACAGCTCACCCTATACTATCCACCCGGGAAGTACAAAGATGTACAAGGACTTGAAGAAATATTACTGGTGGATTGGAATGAAGCAGACCATAGCAATCTACGTGTCTAAGTGCCTCACCTGTCAACAAACAAAGGTGGAAAGACACTGACCGTATGGACTCTTGCAACCACTTCCCATGCCTGAGTGGAAGTGGGAAAGATTCACTATGGATTTCGTAACAAGTCTGCCCAACACCAGGAAGGGTATGAATGCAATTTGGGTGATCGTAGATGGACTGACAAAGGCAGCTCACTTCATACCGATTAAAATAAGTTATCTGATGGAGAAGCTTGCCCAAATCTACATTGACAACATAGTCCGCTTATATGGCGTGCCTGTTAGTATTGTGTCTGACAGAGATCCTCGATTTACTTCAAAGTTTTGAAGAAGCTTACAAAAGGCATTGGGATCTCAATTGAATCTTAGTACAACTTTCCATCCGCAGACAGACGGACAATCAGAAAGAACCATTCAGTCTCTGGAGGACATGCTCCGAGCCTTTGTTTTGGAAATGAATGACAGTTGGGATGCTCACATACCACTAGTGGAATTTGCATACAATAATAGTTACCACTCCACCATTGGCATGGCACCATTCGAAGCACTCTATGGCAGGAAGTGTCAAACTCCGCTCTATTAGGATGAAGTTGGCGAGCGGAAATATCTTGGACCCAAAATGATTCAAGCGACCTGCGATAAGGTGGATGTCATAAGAGAGAAGATCAAGGCAGCTCAGTTGAGACAGAAGAGTTATGCGGACAACTGAAGGAAAGATATTGAATTTGAAGTCGAAGAAAAAGTATTCCTTCGAGTGTCCCCAACCAAAGGACTACTACGCTTTAACAAGAAAGGCAAGTTGAGCCCAAGATTTATTGGTCCATATGAAATTCTAAATAGAGTGGGACCTATAGCATACAGGCTGGCTCTACCACCATCTTTATCAGGAGTCCACGATGTTTTTCATGTGTCAATGCTACGAAAATACATAAACAATCCGACGCATGTATTATCATCTGAACTTGATTAGTTGGACATGGATATGACTTATGAAGAGCACCCCACGGAGATATTGGACAAAAAGGAGCATAACCTCCAAAACCGCACAATCGCTTTCGTGAAGGTTCGATGGGGAAATAACCCAGTGGAAGAAGCTTCGTGGGAATGTGAGGAAGAAATGAAGGAGAAGTATCCTCAAATCCTTGGATTACTAGGTAAGCAAATTTCGAGGACAAAATTTTTGTAAGGTGGAGAGAAATGTCAAACCCTACCCCCTGACTGGCTGGAATCTGACTGAAGTACAGGAACCCCTGGCTAGGCCACCAGGATCACTGTGGAGCATCACTCCACTCAATGAGATCAATGAGAATGCTTTGAACAGGTTTCCCTATATACCTATTAGAAGATGGATAGCAGACCCCTGCACTTGCACAGCTCACAGACTGATGTATGACTTGGATCCCAGATAATCTCTCTCTTCCCTAAAGTGGTGGGACCCACCTCTAAAAAATCATGTAAAAACCCATGGTGGGCTTGTGGGGACAATACATTGACCTAGGGTAAAACCCCTGTGCATTTCCCCTTTGAATTCATGTTGCTGGAATTCACTGGGCCATGACACTGGGCGATGTGGCAACGCCTAGAGAGATCACCCAGTGGTTGTTTTTGCACATTTTTAATTATTAAAAATGTGGGGACCACCCCACTTGCCATGGACACTCTCCAGTGATAGAGGGGACTCTGAGGGACCACCTCATATCCCTGGTTCACTGCGGACCCCACCAGAGAGCCCAGAACTGAACAGAATTAGTTTCAAAATTTAGTTTTTAAAAGAGGGACTGAAGGCAAACAGGCCTTAGTTGGCCTTAGGCTATAAATAGGAGGCCTTGGGTTCATTTTAGAACCCTTGGCAGAAATTGAATCCGAAAGAGAGAAGAAAGGAAAGAAGAGAGAGAAAAGAGAGGAAGGGAAGGAAGGCGGAAGGAAGGAGACCAGCTGCAGCCATTCCAGCCTGCAACCGAACCTCCCTCAGCCATTTTCAGGTATAAAAATCCCCTATATACTTGCTGCCTTTTGTTTCCTCCCTATTCTTGTTGTGTTTTGTACCCTGGGCAGCCTAGACAAGCTAGGGTTTGCCCAATCTTGGTCCAGATCAGCCATGCAGGCCTTGTGCATGGTAGATCTTGGTTTTTTCTATGAAAATCAATATTGAGTTATGCTGTTGCCTTGGCCGAAATCTGGTTGTGCATGGTTCCACTGCCCAGATCCCCTTCTGGCTAATGGATTGAAGCCCAGACTGCAAACCAGGGCTGCAGAGACCAAACCCTAGGTGGTTGCAGCCCTGAAACCCTATTGAACTTGCATATCCAGCCTTGCATGTGGCTGAATCCAAGATTTCAGGTTTGATAAAACCCTATGCACTATTCATCTGGGTTACTTGGGCAGCCACAGTCAGCCTGACTGGAACCCTGATGGTGAAATCGAATGGACTATGATGTAGACCATTGCAAGGGCTACCTAGATCCCCAAATATGCAAAGGATCAAGTGTGGGCCCAACCCTGCAGGCCCCACCTTGGAAACTCAGCCCAAGGTCGATTCTACAAGCACTGGGCGATGCAGTAAGGCCCAATACAAGGCCCAGTGATGGAATCTTTCAAAAATGAAGGGGCAGATCTATAATTTCCTGATGGCCTTGATCCCTGGACACTGTGGGATGTGGGAAATGACAAAATTGCCCTTCCCCCACATCTGTCCATAAATGAAAAATATTTAGAAACCCTAAGTGGGCCCCGCATGTGACTGTGCACTGCTGTGTTTGATTCTACATCACTGACCTAAAGTGGACATCAGTGTAATTATGTGATAGACTATTGTGGGACCATGTTCTGACCTAGTGGCAAGTACTAGTATTATAAATGACCAATTTACCCCTGTGCCCTAGCACTGGCCCGTGCACTGAAACATGACCTAAGGCCTGGGTGTAAGGCTCAGTGATTCCGAGAGTAAACCAATTGAACTCTGGGTCAACCTAGTAAATTAGGGTAACCCTAGGACCACCAGTGTAGAGCTGATAATTGAATAAGACAATGTTTGATTTATGCCTAGGACCTGATCCCGTGCTCGAGGAAAGCAACTAGACAACTGCTGGAACTGAATTTGTGACTGAGTACCTAGAGCTAAGTACTGGTGAGTGAATAATACTATCGTATGTGCAAATATAATTATGATCTGATGCCGGCTATTAATAAATGAATCATGAAATTAGTGTTATTTATTTATAATTCAAGTTACTCAAATCACTGCACAATGACTATTGTTGATCAACACTGTGAATTCTATATGATGGTTGTGATTGCTAGACTAGATGCCGTACTCGGCTTGGAAATGGGGCCTGTGGTAGCCCGTATTATGGGGTACGATTGACACCGCTGGACTCATACGATACCATATAGACATGGGGTTAGAGTTTCATCACCCATGCCATGAACCCTTGCCAGCAGGGGTTAAGGTGCTGGATGCCTGTGGGGACAATTATCAGGGAGTGAAAAAAAAAAGAATAAAAGAACACCGGAATGGTGCATGAGGGAAGAAATGGTTGTCCCCCTAGATAATCACAGAGGGCTGGTCGGGCCGACCTTGGTGAACGAATGCGGGGGCTGACCAGTCTTCTCTGACAACTCAATGGGTGTATCGCGGGAAGGGGTTAGAAGCCCGCACCAGGGATACATGTATTGGGGATTATAGTGGCAAGACCAGACTTAGTTGTAATGATTGGTGGATAATAATAAAATCTGGACTTGCATATCATGTAGATCATATGAACTGTGGATTGTGATTGCATATGCATGCATGATGGATGTTATTTGCTCACGAGCTCGGTGGGGCTCATACTCTGTTATATGTTGCTCTCTATTTAGATGATCCTGCAGGTGGATGCCGCTGTGGCATGGCGGGCTATTTCAAGGAGGAGAGTTTCGGTGGTTATGACAATGTTGGTTTGGACCCCGACGGAGGTCATACTAATCCTGCGTACATTCTCGGTGGTCATTGCGGATGAAGACCATTGAAGCGTGCATGTGATGTTTTGACTGGGGGCTCCTTTTGGGTTTTCTGGAGTATCTCCGTTCTAACTTGATTGTGTAATTTTTATTTGTTTTTATTTTGGGGCTGAGAATGCTCGCCCTATATATATATTTTTTGTATGTACTTATCAGCTTTTGTTTCTTTGTTGTGGGTTGTGTGTGTTCGGGAGATGTACCAAACAAGACTTTATATGTATATATTATCACCATTTCCCGTATCGCTATGCTTCCTTTTACTTTTGAATTGTAGACGTCTTGCATTACTCTGATCTTACTTATGGTTAAGATGTGGATGTGGTTTCATGAATGTAAGCACTGCTTCTAGATCCGTGGGATTTGGCAGATTGCCGTTACGCAATTCGGGTCACCTACCCAATCCTCCTAGGGGGTGGTTTGGGGTGCGACATCAGGGACCTAAACTTGTCCCAATCCTTAGCATGCTCATACCTAGAGAATAAGAACCGATCAAAATCCGGCTCCTTGGATGATGAATCCTTCCTAGGAGAAGTAGGTGGCACAGAGGAAGAAGAAGAATTCTCACTCTCGGACCATAGCCTCTTGCGTGCTATGGATTTCCTCGCAGTTCTATGGCTGGTAGACATTAGGCTACACAAAGGGGAGAAGAGAAATAGTTAGGGCAAAAGAAAGTGAGAAAACCCTAGCAAGAACAATAAAAACAAAGAAAATGACCTAAAGATAGGAAAAAGGTGAAGAATCTTACCTAAAGTTGCGTAGAAGCACAGAAGACCCGAGGAATTGCAAGGAAATGGTGTGGAAGAGGTCACCCTAAGCACCAAAGCTCTGCCCTAGGTGTTTAGGAAACTTTAGAAGAGAAATGAGGGGAAATGGGACCCTCTCGGACTGATATAACTGGGCCCCGATTCTCTGGGCGATGCTTCTAACGCCTAGAGACATTGCCCAGAGATTAAATTTTTGCTATTTTTGCATAACAACTTATGGAATCTTGGTTTTTGCTTGAAAATGCTTCAATAAACACAAGAACATGAATTTTAATAAAATATGTATATAAAGGGAATAATAAAAAAAAAATATTACTAATAATAAATTAAAATATTAAGCTAATAATATGTTCAAGGAAAGTTAAGCTAATGCTTGTGGACTGTAAAAAAATATATACATAAATAAGATACATAGAGAATTTAGGAATTTTATTTTTCTTTCGTATGTAAATAAATGGTGATAAATAAATATGCCTATACTTATATGTAATTAGTGTGCATATAAATAGTTAATGATATGTGCCTAGTACCATGCGTGTATGAACTAGGTGGTGTGATGCTATGCAAAATTTGAACATAGATATTAGGTATGTTGTAATACGTATCTAAGAGATTAGTGTACGAAGGACTCATCCTACCCACCACCTAGGACAACCAAGAATAGGATTCAATAGATTGTCCAGTCAAGTTGAACCCCTAGATGCTAAGATGCCTCGAGCCAACCCATTTGTTTTCCCTACTCATGATTACTTAAATTCCTATAATCATGTACTTAATTCTTTTAATTGAGTATTTATAGTAACTTGATACCTAGAACCTCTTCATGACAGGGCCTAATATCTCAGTCAAGCCTGAAGACCCTAGCATCATGCGATACATTAGGCAACTGAGGAGAAGACTGATCAAGATACGTGAGATACGAGCCCGTGCCGAGAACCAATTAGTAGTTTACTTAGCTATTGCGGACACTAGTGAACCTAGGGATCGAGCTACCTACCCATACCTAGCAGACGAAGTTAGAGGTGACATAGCCTACCTTTACGTTCCAAACGTTATCACTAGTTGGAAGTTATAGAGACTTACCTGCTAGACTCAGGTACATCATTAAAAGATTCTTTATATAAAAAATTTAAAGTTTATTATTCAATGTCATGCATAGAGAAACACTGCATAAAATACCTAAAGAGAGAGAGGGAAAAAAAAAAACACACAAGTAAAAGAGACACTAAAAAAAAAAACAAAACAAAAAAAAATATATATAATAAAATGCCTTACTGGTATGACAACATAAATCACTGGAACTGTGGAACAGGTGGGTACATGTCTTAACTAGGAATTATTATGTTCACCCCGAAAGGAAGTGTTGGATTATTGAGTGTGTTGCTCTTTCAGAAAAGCAACCATGGTCAACACAAGAAGTTCTCGAGGTGGTCGTAAAGGAAAATGTCCTCGTGTTATATCGGAGGTTGAACTGCCAAATGGAACTGAGGCCCAAAATTCTGAAGCATTGGCTGCTTCGCCAGGGGCACCAGCAGTAGCTCAAGCCACTGTTGCAGCACCTCAGCCTGGTATGGTAGCCGATGAGGCGAGTGTCTTCATGACTACTATGATGTGGACCATGCAACAACAACAAGAACTGTTGGGACAGATGTCTACGGAGTTTGCAGCCATGATGCATGAGCGTGTAGCACCACCTCCACCACCTAATTGGCCCGTACTTTTCCCAGCACCTGTGCCTCAACACTTGTCGAAAAACTCTACCGCTAAGGTAATGGAGAGATTCAAGAAACTCCAACAACCTGCATTCTCCAGGTTGAATTCTGAGGCAATGCAGCTGGAGCGATGGATTAGTGCACTAGAGAAGGCATTCGATGTGCTCGAGTGTGTGGATGCACAAAAGCTGATATGTGCAGGTTATCAGCTACAGAATGAGGCTGAAGCTTGGTGGAAGGCTACTAAGCCCAATCTGGAAGCCACTCATCCGAATCCCACGTGGGAGCAATTTAAAGAAGTCTTCTTCAAGAATTACTTCCCAAAGAGTTTTAGGGATAGGAAAGAAGCTGAGTTCTCTACTTTGGTGCAAGGAACCAAGTCAGTGTTAGATTATCAACAACAATTTGAAGACCTGTTCCATTTCGCTTCAGAACACCTGAAAGGGGAAGTTAGCAAGACGAAGAAGTTTGAGAAGGGACTCAAACCCGAGATCGGGTCAGTATTGTCAATAATGGACATCCAGGATTATGCTCAGATGGTCGACAAGGCGAAGACCATGGAAGACAGATTTAAAGAGAAGGAAAAAGAGAAGACTACCATGTCGCCTAGGTTGAACAAAAGGCCAAATAATTTTTAGACCTTTGGATGGCCAAACAAGGTATTTTGTGGAACCAGTTCAAACCCCAATCTGACTCCATACCGCAGGCCAAACGTGGGTTAGAACCCTTTCCGCCCCCTTTTAATCGACCTACTCAACTGGCTACGAGTCAAGCGACAACGGCAGCTTCACCAGCCCAACCAGCTACAAGTCAAGTGAGCCAAGCCTTGACACCAGCTGTTCCACCTTATAAATGTTACGTGTGCAACAAAGAAGGGCACATGGCCAAGGAATGTAGATTGCGTGGGTACAACACCAACTTACCGAATCAGTCCTATGCTAGACCTTTTCAGCCATGGGACAATCAGACACGAGGAAAGGTGTTCGCGCTAACTAATGAAGAAGCTGAGGCGAATCCTGATGTATTGATAGGTAAGTCTACTAAACGCTGCTAAGTTGTAGGGAATAATCAGTGTATATTCATAACTCAAGCTATATACAAACCCTAGGTACCCTGAGTGTCTCAACCATTTCTGCACGAGTACTATTTGACTCGGGCACATCCCACTCTTTCGTTTCTATCACCTTTGCGAGTAGGATGGAAGATCAACTGAGAGACATTGGGCACGACTTAATAGTCAGCACACCAATGGGTAGTGTCGTGAGCTTGAAAGAAGTCTATGACCCCTGTGAGATAGAGATTTGTGGGAAGAACTTAACCGCATGGCTAATAAAGCTCGATATGAAGGATTTTGACGTGATACTAGGCATGGATTGGTCTGTCCGCCTATGGAGCAAATGTCATGTGTGCAGAAAAGAAGATAATATTCAAGTTGGAAGATGGGTTAGTTTTCACCTATCAAAGTGAACCAAAGAGGAAACCCAGAAGGATAACTTTATCCACCCTCCAGGCTCGAAAGTTGCTGGATGAAGGATGTCAAGGCTTTTTGGGTACTGTGATGGACACCGAGGCAAAGATAAAGCCCTTGGAGGAACTTGACGTCGTTAGGGAATTTCTTGATGTTTTTCCAGAAGATCTAACCTAACTACCGCCTGATCGCAAGACAGAGTTCGTGATTAACCTAATTCCTGGTGCAGCACCGGTATCCAAGGCACCATATCGAATGGCGCCCATTGAATTGAAGGAGTAGCAGGTTCAATTGTAAGACTTACTGAAGAAAGGTTTTATATGACCCAGTGTGTCTCCCTGGGGAGCACTTGTGCTGTTCGTGAAGAAGAAGGATGGTAGCATGCGGCTGTGTATCGACTACCGCGAGCTAAATAAGCTGACCATCAAGAATCGATGTCCTTTGCCGCATATTGATGACCTATTTGACCAACTACAAGGAGCAAGAGTTTTCTCCAAGATTGACCTTAGGTCCGGATACCATCAGTTGAAGATAAAGGGCAGTGATAATCACAAAACGGCATTTAGAACTGGATATGGACATTATGAATTTCAAGTCTTATGGTTCGGATTGACCAATGCCCCGGCAGCGTTCATGGACATGATGAATAGAGTATTCCATGATGTGTTGGATAAGTTTGTCATTGTATTTATAGACGACATTCTGGTATACTACAAGAGTGAGGAAGAGCACCCTCGGCACCTTACCTTCGTGCTGTAGCGGTTGCGGGAATATCAGCTTTGTGCTAAGTTCAACAAATGTGAATTTTGGCTTCACCAGATAGGATTCCTGGGACACATCATCACCAAGGACAGCATTAAAGTGGACCCAGATAAGGTGAAAGCGGTTCTCAAGTGGGAGACTCTGAAAAGTGCCACTGAGATCCGAAGTTTCTTAGGTTTGGCTGGATATTACCGCTAGCTTATTGAAAATTTCTCGCGCATCTCAGCACCCATGACGAAGCTAACAAAGAAGGACGCCAAGTTTGAATGGAATGAAGCATGCGAGAAAAGCTTCTAGGAGTCAAGAAATCGGTTGGTGATGGCTCCAATTTTGACTATTTCGGATGGAACTGGAGGAATGGTGGTATACACCGATGCATCTAGAATAGGATTGGGTGGCATCTTAATGCAAAAGGGTAAAGTGGTCGCCTATGCCTTAGGACAACTGAAGGAACACGAAAAGAACTACCCCACTCATGACTTAGAATTGGCAGCGGTAATTTTTGCATTGAAGATATGGTGACACTGCCTATACGGTGAAAAGACCAAAATCTTCAGCGATCACAAGAGTCTGAAGTATTTCTTCACCCAGAAGGAGCTGAATATGAGACAGAGGCAGTGGTTAGAACTGGTAAAGGATTATGACTGTGAGATCCAGTACCACCTCGGTAAGGCCAACATTGTAGCGGATGCGTTAAGCAGGAAATCTCAGACTGCATCCCTCATTTCCTTAGTTGTAAGCGAGCAGTTGTTAGAGGAAGCTCAAAAGTTTGATCTGGAACTCATGATCGAAGGAACGGCTATACAATTAGCAGCTATGGATCTACAGTCATCGATATGAGAGGAGGTAATTGTGAAGCAACCATTGGACCCCGAGTTGGCCAAAATAATTAGGGAGGTTCAACAAGGAGTCCATAAGGACCCAGAATTTTCTTTAGCTTAGGATGGAGCATTAAAGTTTTGAGACAGATTATGCGTGCCTAACGATTATGATGTCCAAGACCGAATCCATAAAGAGGCACACAACTCACCCTATACAATCCACCCTGGAAGCACGAAAATGTACAAAGATCTAAAAAGGTACTACTGGTGGTTTGGGATGGAGACTATAGCGATATACTATAGACACCTAATTTTTGTCACCCTCCCTGGCGATGATGACACGCGGAGTGCCGGCGATCTCTGTCCCAGACCTGCAAGCATAAAAGATAGAATGTGTGGACTTGGCCCATGGAAAAGCCCATTGGTGCCAAGTCCATAAGTGGGTGCCACTAAAGGGAATAAAAGAGGGGGTAAAATGGGGAATTCAATAAATATCTAAAACAAACCCTAAAAATAAGAGGATTAAATAGGAAAAAGCTAAAATAAAGGTGAGGGTAGAATTGGAAAAATGAATTAGATATTTTAAAACCTTAAAGAGGATGGGGGAGGATTAAAAAAGAATGAGATATTGTTTGAGAGGATAAAATAGGAAAAATGTCTAAAACCCTAAAGAGGAAAGGGGTAAAATGGGAAAGAACACTCTTTAAAAAAGATACCTAAATTTAAAGGTGAGAGGGTAAAATGGGAAAACATGTTAAAACCCTAAGAGGGAAGTGGGTTTGAATTTGGACTTACAACATATGGAATATTGGTTTGGGCCTTATCGGTTTGGGCCCATTCCCAGGTTTTAATGGTCTGAACATTTCTTGGGATATGGATCTATGGGTGGGAGGATTAGAGCAACTCGGTTTCCTTTTGTAAATATGATCGTGGGCCTCCAATGGTAATAGGAATTTAATTAAGCATTAGCTTGGGCTTGAAATCGTGAGACTTTGGGTTCGAATAATTAGGATTGTGGGTATGGGCCGTGTTCCCATTCTAGGCCCGTTTGGATTTGGAACCATTTGACCTTGGCTTTGGTTTGGGCGTTGACCCATTAACCTGATTTAGTTTGAGTGGGGAGTTTGGGCCCATTCCTTTGGGCCCATGAGTGCATTTTTAGCATTGACTTAGGATTAAATGAATACACTCCCCCAAATTCACTTCATTTCGAATCGGGGTTATGGGATTCCATGTGATTTTCTCAAAATGTTTTGGGTAGAATGTAGGGTTCCATGTGGTCTCGACATCATTCCACGAAAACCAATGAGGCTATGACTTGTATCGGGATTTTAAATCCCGGTCTATCGGCATAGTCCTCATGTTGGTCCCCTACCCCATTTCGAATCACTTGGGACCCTGCTTAGGGATCATTCGGGTCGTGGGTGTCTAAACACTGGCCCAATGACCCATTACGGATTTTGAGCGTGTGCGAAGGAGTGAGATGCCCATCTAGTGGCCCGAGTTGAAACATTAAACAGTAGGATCCCATGGGACGTAGATGTATGCTCTTGAGGACGGGAGTTGGGCTAGCCCGTCATCTAGCCCATGAGTGATCATGTTCCTTTGTTCATATGCTTAATCATCTTGTTGTGTGTTTTCTGTCTTTCATGCTCCATGCTCACTTTACTATATTTCATGCTTCATGTTCATTGTATTATATTCCATGCTTTGTGCTTAGTATGTCTTTGTATGCTAGTGTAATGTTTAATTAGTTTGTCCCGTTGTTTGTTTACATGTAATTTAGAACAACTTAGAAATCTGGCTTAGGTTTTGAACCCTTGTACATAGCTACCTAGCTTCAGATGCCTAGCTTAGGAATGACTTGGACTTAGAATGCCTAGCTTTAAGGTTTGCAAGTTAGCTCATGCAAGCAATGGTCAAAAGAAGGATGACCGGCTCTGGGCCTGGCGGACTGGGTGCCTAACACCTTCCCAGTGTGTAACTTGACACTTACCCATTGACTTTGGTAGACCTCAGCCTTATCCAATGAGTCATTAGCCTCTCCCCATCCGTGGGAGAAATCTGTGGGCCCTAGACCCTTTCTAGGTGGCATCTTTCTATTGACCCGTTTGCCCTCTTAGGAGGGATCGGGGTCCTTGGCTTAGGTTTCACCGGCGAGATCCGGTTTGCATCGAACGAGAACCAACCCCTTATCGCGGATTTGGATTTTTCAAAATCCATGGTTCTTACAATGGCGACTTCACTGGGGATTTATGTCAGACTCCTGATTGATCATTGTTTGCTTACCTTGCTTGTAATTATAGTTGATGTAGTATTCTTTGTTAATTTTCCTTTCATGCATTCGCACTCACATCATTGCATTGAGCACTACACAGTCTGCTTCTACCCCTGTGGTGTCATTGGTAAGGCCCCACATGCAGTTGTGGGATTCCTTCGGTGTCATCACAACCCTTGATCCTGTATCGCTTTAAGTCACAGCTGATCATATCAATCGATGTATTACCTAGTGATTTCCACGCCATACATTTAGGTGGGCCTTGCAAGGCACTATGGGACTGTACTTGGATTGATTTATCAAGTTGTTTCCTCAAAGCGGTATAAAAAGGATGTGCCAACGTATCCATGGACACACCTGAGACGGGTACAATATGGTGCTCCTTGATAAGGGGACCCTGTCCTAAGCTAAGCCAATTTTATACATGCATCATGTAGGAACATAGATCCGATGCATAGGTTCGCCACAACTAATATACATATTGCTTGAGGTTCAAGTTAGAACCCCTATTGTAGACAGTATTATCCATTTTGATTGGTCATCTACCAATGGGGGGTTTTGAGTTTCTACCCTTTTTCATTGAGGTATAAGTGTTTGTTTTCTCTACCAGTGTTTCACTCCACTGTAGGGGTGGTATCATAGGGTGATTCCTATGTCCACTCCAAGATTGTTGTGATTGGGGTGATGCCTACACGACCAATCTAGAAACAGTGTGTGTCTCAGCTGATAGAGAACCATGCATTTGTACTTTGATGTTGAGGATGAACTCAATTTCCTCCATCATGCTTGGCGATTGATTTGATGTAATGCCATCTATACGGGTGTTCTTATTTGAACCGCCTTGTTTGATTCATCAATTGAGAGTTCCCTCAACTTTGGCATTGAGTTGATTCTACCCTCAATTGAACTAACTTGTTTGGTAGAGTTGTTCTTTCTTTATCATGTAGGAATTGTCTTAGCTTGGTTCTATCCGATCCAACTTGTTGTCAACCATAATGTTTTAGCTCGGCCTAATCTAGGCTGCCTCATTGGACTCCTTCAATTTGGACCCTTGATTTGCATGATTTGCTAGTCTTGTTTTCCACATTTAAAAAATAGGCGGTTGGGACATTAGGATCTTTATATCTCTGGCAGACTCCTTTGATCCGGAGGCAGCCAATTGGAGTCCTTGAAATAGAATCATTCTACCTGGATTTTTTATGTACAAAATTGATTTTCAAAGGTAGGTGGTTCAAGCCTTAGCATTTTCACACCAAAGAGCCATTTGATTTTATCATTGAGTTCCAGTCAACCAGATTCTAGTCATTGGATTTCTAAAGAGCAGATGGACTTTACCCTTGCCTTTCGAATTTGAAAATGCCTTGAGTCGTTTCCTCGATATATTGATTGTAGACCATCAAAATGAATTTGTGTCAAATTTTCTATTGGATATGATTCCAGTCAAGTTTTTCAGAAGTTACTTTTGTTAGTGTGATTCCTATCTTGTTGTACTAGGTACCTCCACGTTAAGTAATTTTCGATCAATGGCTTTGTTTTGGATAAGAAGTTTGAACCCATATTGGTTAGAACTTTGTTTCCCATGCCATCGAAAGCTTTCCCATGTAGCATGGTTCGTTCCATTCGGTTTGGATGAACCGAGCTAAGTGTCTTGGTCCTCAATGAGTTAGGTCGACATAGAATCAGGTTAATTTTGTTCCCATGTGAACTAACTTGCTACTAACTTTTCTTGACTTGTGTCAAAAGTATATATTTTGGGAAAGCATTTAGAGTCCTATACTTGCATGTTTTGCATGTATGGTTTTTGCTTTGTTTTGGTTTAGAGATAAACCATTTGGACCTGGGATTGGTCCCCATCCTTCAAAAGTCTTGAGCATAGGAGTAGCCCATCTGAGTTTGAATTAGGGTAAAGAGAGATCCATTTAGAATGACCCAGTGCTTGGGTTAAGTTTTGATTTGGCATCATTTTAGTCGTTGAATATTTTTTGCCATCTGTGAATTAGATCTCCCACTAGCATCCAACCCGCATCCAGTTTCTTTTCGTTCCTCTCTTCGTCAGGGCCATCTCAAGACAGTCCCTAAGCATGAGTTCGGACAAAGATATCCCTCTCACTCGCTTGGAATTGTTGGAGGCCCGAGTGGCCAATATGGAGTGGATGTTGTCTAACTTGACGGTCATGGTACAAAAGTTAATGGATTCATACAAGTCAGTGCAGATTTTGGATCAAAGTCACCCTCATGCTCTTAAGGTTGTTCACTCAGACGTAACTTTGAAAGGAAAGGTTAAGGTGACAAATTCTGATCATACTGCGGAGGTGCTTGAATTTGAAAAGGAAAAAACATTGGATCCGAAAAGCGCGAGATATGCTCTTAAGGATGTCAAAGTGAAAGAAGTCGAAAAAGAAATCATGTCAGAAATTCAAACACCCATTGTTTGGACATCAGGGGGATATGAAGAAGCACCATTTTATAAAGGAGTCAAAGGCCAGATTCTCGACCCTGAAGGCTCGTGCTTTTTCCCTAATGTCAGTTTGCCGAATGATTTTGAATGGAAGTTTAAGAAATTTGATGGCACAGGGAACTCTCATTTTCATTTGAGATCTTTCATCGGCCAACTAAGGGCCAAGGGCTATTCTAATGACATGTTAGGTCAGGCATTTCAATTTTCATTGACTGGCGTTGCTCATCACTGGTTAATGTCTTTGGACCTGTCATATACCCGTACTTGGCATGACATGGTCAAAGCGTTTACCCAAGAGTATAGTAGCAACATGGAGATTGAGTAGACAAGGAGGGAAATGGAAGCGATAAGGCAGTTACCTGATGAAAAGTTCATTTCCTATTTGGGGAGATTCCTAGGAAGAGCCGGACAGATGGAGAACAGACCGAGTGAGAGAGAACAAGTTGGGATGATAATAAGAGGATTAAGGAGTCCATATAAAGATGTTCTATATGGTCAAGGCATCCTTACGTTTGAACGCCTCATAGCGGCTGGCCAACGAGTTGAGGATACCACTGCTTGCAAAGATCTGGTCCCTAAAGCAAATCGATATGCACCTGAGGTCGGTAACAGTAGGAGATCCTTCAAGCGAAAAGTTCAGGAGTGAATGTTGTAATGAACGCTTCCTCCCCTGCGATACTAGTCATAGTCACCATGAAAACCCCTTATATGCTAGAGCCTGCAAATGTCTCACGTCCCCTCTCTCAGCCAAGAGAGTTTACTGATTTGGGAATGCCCCGCGGTGTTGTCTATGATCAACTTCTGAAGGCTGGATTACTGGGAAAAGTTGAACCAAGGCCTGTTCCTGAGCCCAAACCGCATTGGTATGATCCAAATTTGTATTGTCGTTTCCATGGACAGATAGGTTATGACATGGACATTTGCCCTAGACTGCAACATGAATACAAGACTTGCTTGATGCAAAGAAGATTGAGCTCAAGCCCAGACAACCTGATGTTCTTACAAGTCTTCCTCATCATCAAATTGGTGCTGCTCTCCAAAACGATTTGAAGGAATTTGATCCGATTGTGTTGAACAAGGACTTGGCAGATTATGGCCAATCAGTCTGTTTGGATGTTCCTTTTACAAGCAGAGCACTTCCATTGGCATTTACCATTCAGGATGCAAATATGTCTCTTTCTTCTCCACAGGTCACCAGGGCTACTACCAGCGTGAGAGGATTGAATGCGCCAAAGACTCAGAGAGATAAGATTCACAATATGTCAAGTCAATTTGGCTTTGAGATTAGTATTCCCGGCCTCAATCTTGGTCAAGGGCAAGCATCTGGTAATAGTGCAGAATGATGTTGAGTCAAGCAGTGTATTAGCTGAAGCTTGAGGTAGAAGGAATTACAAGGCAAGGGGGTTTAGAGCTGATAATTCAGAGCTTTCATGGTCATGTTTGGACTTGAGCTTGTTAGAGTTATAGGCAGTCTGGTTGTCAAGTTTTCTTTTATTTTTTTCTCTTGTTGGAGATGTTTCGTTTTATGTCGAGTCGGTCCCAATCTGGACCAAGTCTGATGTGATTACAGATTTGAGTGAGTCTAGTTACCACGTTTTCTTTAGTTTCTCCCCTTGTTGAAAATGTCTTGTTTTATGTTAAGTCGGTCTCAGTCAGGTTTAAGTCTGATGTAAATACTCCTTTTCTCAATGAAATGAGCATTTCTGAGTATATTGATTCTTCTTCCTTCCTCCCATCTTCTGATGGTGAATCTGGCGATGTTCTGTGGCCTAACTTGTTCCAAAAAAAAATGAAAAGAAAGGAACAAAAGGAAAAGTTCAACAGTGATCATTTGTTCATTGTTGGTGTCAATCTCTTGATAGTAAAAGATCTTGAGCTTTCCATAGATCGGATCCCCTTCAAATGAGCAAGAAGCTTAAAAGAGAATCTTACCTCATCCAGCCTATTAAGGGAAGCCATCCTTGGCCACTTGTTATCTTGAATAAATCCCAGAAGCATTTGAATTCCAACACTCACCCTCTTTGGGCCTTAGCCTCTTCTTTGGAAAGCCTTGTCATGGCCCACCCATAGCTCACAACCAGGATATCCTTTAACCGCTTAATCTTATCCACTCCTAGGGTTTGATTCGGAAATGTTATGTCAAAGTCCAAAGTTGCCTGGCATGGAAAAGGAAAAGTGCACTTGAAAAAGAAAATGAAAAAAAAGAAATGAAAAGAAGGGCAAGAACAAGAATTTCAAAAGAAATGGAAAAGGAAAAGTGCACTTGAAAATGAAAAAAAAGAAAGAGAGAAGAAATGAAAAGAAGAAGGGCAAGAACAAAAATTTTAAAAAGAAAAGAAAAAGCAAAAAATCAAAAAAGAAAAAGAAAATTTCAATCTGAGCCTAAACAGGGGCAAAAGAAAAAGAAAGGGAAGCAAAAAAAGAAAGAAAAAGAAAAAAGAGAGAAAAAGAAGAAAAAGACAATTTATGAGCCCAAAACAGGGGCAAGAAAGAGGAAGTGCTCACAAAAAAATGAAAAAAAGAGAGGGGGAAACTTTGGTGGCAAAGGCGTCACAATTCCAAGTAGACTTTGGGAGCATCCTTTAAGCCTTTTACCTTCCTTTGAAGCCAAGTCCTAAGCCCCATTACCTAGGCTAGATGCAGTGAGATTTCCTCCGGTAGCTTCGAGCTTACTTGGCTATGATGGAACTTAACTATCAAAATTTTGACATTAGCATATCATCGATAGCAGGAACTATGTCCGACCTGATTTTTGATTTATTCAGGATACGTAGGCAGTCTAAGAAGTCAACTTCAGGCTCGGTCAACCATTGCTTGAGCTTTCCTTCTCGAAAGGGTTCAGAATGTCGCTACTTTTACCATCAGAAGATGGTCTTCTCAGACTGAAAACTCTTTCTACTACCGTCTATCATTCCGGCGGATTCCCATGAGTTTTACCTCTTAGTCCTTCTTTTCTATGCTAATCCTTCATTGGCGTGATTTCTCTTGTGAGCTCGCCATTCTGAAATAATAGTGTTATCTTCTTTCCACGTCATTTATTTTCATGTCGTCCAGAGTTCAAGTCCAGGCATGACCTTTGGCCATTTCCCTCATGATTCCAATACTATCTATTATGATGAAAGAGAGAAAACAAAAGAGAAGAAGAAAAAGAAAAAAGAGAGAAAACAAAAAGAAGAAGCAAAAAGAAAGAAAAAAGAAAGAAAAAGAAAGAAAGAGAAAAAAAAAAAAA
Organism: Telopea speciosissima; assembly: GCF_018873765.1. Lineage (NCBI taxonomy): Eukaryota > Viridiplantae > Streptophyta > Magnoliopsida > Proteales > Proteaceae > Telopea > Telopea speciosissima. The sequence continues at coordinate 32,191,982 of NC_057920.1, read as the reverse complement.
AAAGGAAAAAGAAAAGAAAAATAGAAAAGAAAAAGAAAAGCAGAAAGAAAAGGAAACAGGGTTGCAAGGGGCAGAGCTCTCATGAGAAGTTCACGATCACGTTTGGATCCAGATACTCATTGATAGCAGAAGAATGACATCTTTGTTGACGGGACAAGAGAGTGTAGGAGTATGCTTATGTTTTTTGTTCGGATTGGGACGATTCTGTTGAAGAGGGGAAAGACTCGCCTCACCTCATCATCAAACCCATTCATGTATAGCATCCAATCACCAAAGCGTTCAACGTTCATTATCGTGAGCCTTTTGTTCATCACCAACTCACCTAGAGAGCCATGAACCAGTCCTCTATGATCTTTGACTAGAATGGTGCCAAATTGAAATCACCTTGAGTGTGAATCTATTTAGCTCTCGTAGAACTTTTCCTAGTGATGGTGTATCCTCATATCTTTTAGAATGATTCTTTGAATTTCATCCCTAGAGAAGAGTTTTAGTTAGGCATGAAAAATATTGTCTTAGGTTCGCAATAGATAGTGATCCTAGAAGAGTTTCAGTTAGGTATAGGATGTAGTGTCTTAGTTTTAGTACATGTAGTGATCCATTAGCATTAGAATCAGCACCAGAGTCAGAATTAGCACCCAGAATTTGTCCCTTGGAAATTCTTGGAAGCCCCAGTAAAACTTCCATGGATTTCAGAAAGTCTCAGAATGAAAGTTATTTATTTTTGTCCCTTGAAAATCCTTGGAAGCCCCAATAAAACTTCCATGGATTTTCAGAAAGTCTCAAAATGAATTTAGTTATTTTTATCCCTTGGAAATTCTTGGAAGCCCCAGTAAAACTTCCATGGATTTTCAGAAAGTCTCAGAATGAATTTAGTTATTTTTGTCCCTTGGAAATTCTTGGAAGCCCCAGTAAAACTTCCATGGATTTTTAGAAAGTCTCACAAAAGAAAAGTTATTTATTTTTGTCCCTTGGAAATTCTTGGAAGCCGGTAAAACTTCCATGAATTTTTAGAAAGTCTCACAAAAGAAAAGTTATTTATTTTTGTCCCTTGGAAATTCTTGGAAGCCGGTAAAACTTCCATGAATTTTTAGAAAGTCTCAGAAAGAAAAGTTATTTATTTTTGTCCCTTAGAGATCCTTGAAAGTCGGTAAAACTTCCCCCCTGTAAATCCCTTGAAGCCAGAGTACTCCCTTGGATTTTTCAAAAGCATCTCATTTTGCATTTCATTTTGCACGCGCATCCTTAGTTCGGTCAATACTAGTGAGTATTGGCTGGCTATGGCAAATTGCCGGTCACAATAGCACCCACTTACCACTTGATTTTGCATGAATTGTCGATCAATTTTTCTGATTTTGGTGTATCGCTCGATTTGCATTTGCATTTGCACCTCCACCATCCTTGAGTAGGATGTCGACAGTACATGCTCTGGGTAACAAAATATGGTGATTCTTGTCTTTGCCTCTCGATTGGTACATAGGTCTCGGTCAAAGAGGGGCATTCTGTAGACACCTAATTTTTGTCACCCTCCCTGGCAATGATGACACGCGGAGTGCCGATGATCTCTGTCACAGACCCACATGCATAAAAGAGAGAATGTGTAGACTTGGCCCTTGAAAAAGCCCATTGGTGCCAACTCCATAAGAGGGTGCCACTAAAAGGAATAAAGAGGGGGTAAAATGGGGAATTCAATAAATATCTAAAACAAACCCTAAAAGTAAGAGGGGGTAAAATGGGGAGCTCAATAAATATCTAAAACAAACCCTACAAATAAGAGGATTAAATAGGAAAAAGCTAAAATAAAGGTGAGGGTAGAATTGGAAAAATGAATTAAATATTTTAAAACCCTAAAGAGGATGGGGGAGGATTAAAAAAGAATGAGATATTGTTTGAGAGGATAAAATAGGAAAAATGTCTAAAACCCTAAAGAGGAAAGGGGTAAAATGGGAAAGAACACTCCTTAAAAAAGATACCTAAATCTAAAGGTGAGAGGATAAAATGGGAAAACATGTTAAAACCCTAAGAGGGAAGTGGGTTTGAATTTGGACTTACAACATATGGAATATTGGTTTGGGCCTTATCGGTTTGGGCCCATTCCCAGGTTTTAATGGTCTGAACATTTCTTGGGATATGGATCTATGGGTGGGAGGATTAGAGCAACTCAGTTTCCTTTTGTAAATATGATTGTGGGCCTCCAATGGTAATAGGCATTTAATTAAGCATTAGCTTGGATTTGAAATCGTGAGACTTTGGATTCGAATAATTAGGATTGTGGGTATGGGCCGTGTTCCCATTCTAGGCCCGTTTGGATTTGGAACCATTTGACCTTGGCTTTGGTTTAGGCGTTGACCCATTAACCTGATTTAGTTTGAGTGGGGAGTTTGGGCCCATTCCTTTGGGCCCATGAGTGCATTTTTAGCATTGATTTAGGATTAAATGAATACACTCCCCCAAATTCACTTCATTTCGAATCGGGGTTATGGGATTCCAAGTGATTTTCTCAAAATGTTTTGGGTAGAATGTAGGGTTCCATGTGGTCTCGACATCATGCCGCAAAAATCAATGAGGCTATGGCTTGTATCGGGATTTTAAATCCCGGTCTATCGGCATAGTCCTCATGTTGGTCCCCTACCCCGTTTCGAATCACTTGGGACCCTGCTTAGGGATCGTTCGGGTCGCGGGTGTCTAAACACTGGCCCAATGACCCATTGTGGATTTTGAGCGTGTACGAAGGAGTGAGATGCCCATCTAGTGGCCCAAGTTGAAACATTAAACAGTGGCATCCCGTGGGATGTAGATGTACGCTCTTGAGGACAGGAGTTGGGCTAGCCCGTCATCTAGCCCATGAGTTATCATGTTCCTTTGTTCATATGCTTAATCATCTTGTTGTGTGTTTTCTATCTTTCATGCTCCATGCTCACTTTACTATATTTCATGCTTCATGTTCATTGTATTATATTCCATGCTTTGTGCTTAGTATGTCTTTGTATGCTAGTGTAATGTTTAATTAGTTCGTCCCGTTGTTTGTTTACATATAGTTTAGAACAACTTAGAAATCTGGCTTAGGTTTTGAACCCTTGTACATAGCTACCTAGCTTCAGATGCCTAGCTTAGGAATGACTTGGACTTAGAATGCCTAGCTTTAAGGTTTGCAAGTCGGCTCATGCAAGCAATGGTCAAAAGAAGGATGACCGGCTCTGGGCCAGGCGGACTGGGTGCCTAACACCTTCCCAGTGTGTAACTTGACACTTACCCATTGACTTTGGTAGACCTCAGCCTTATCCAATGAGTCATTAGCCTCTCTCCATCTGTGGGAAAAATCTGTGGGCCCTAGACACTTTCTAGGTGGTGGCTTTCTATTGACCCGTTTGCCCTCTTAGGAGGGATCGGGGTCCTTGGTTTAGGTTTCACCGGCGAGTTCTGGTGTGCATCGAACGAGAACCAACCCCTTGTCAGGGATTTGGATTTTTTGGAATCCATGGTTCTTACATATACGTGTCTAAGTGCCTCACCTGTCAGCAAATAAAAGCAGAGAGACACCGACCATATGGATTGTTGCAGCCGCTCCCTATACCTGAATTGAAGTGGGAAAGAATTACTATGGACTTCGTGACAAATCTGCCCAACACCAGGAAGGGGATGAATGCGATTTGGGTGATTGTAGACGAACTGACAAGGGCAGCCCACATTATACCAATCAAAATAAGTTACTCAATGGAGAAGCTTGCCCAACTGTACATAGAAAATATAGTCCGCTTACACGGTGTGCCTGTTAATATCGTAACTGATAGAGATCCTCGATTTACCTCAAGGTTTTGGAGAAGTTTACAAAAGGCACTGGGATCTCAACCAAATCGTAGTACGGCCTTCCATCCGCAGATAGATGAACAGTCAGAAAGAACTATCCAGACTCTGGAGGACATGCTCAGAGCCTGCATTTTGGAAATGAATGACAGTTGGGATGCCCACATACCCTTGGTGGAATTTGTATACAACAATAGTCACCACTCCACCATTGGCATGGCACCGGTTGAAGCTCTTTATGGCCAGAAGTGCCGAACCCCGTTATATTGGGACAAAGTTGGTGAACAGAGATATTTTGGGCCAGAGATGATACAAGCAACCTGTGACAAGGTGGATGTCATTAGATTGAAAATCAAGGCGGCACAATCAAAGCAGAAGAGTTATGCAGATAATCGAAGGAAGGACATTGAATTCAATGTTGGAGAAAAGTATTCCTCAGGGTATCTCCAACAAAGGGATTGCTATGTTTTAACAAGAAGGGTAAATTGAGCCCAAGGTTCATTGGTCCATATGAAATTCTCAATAAAGTGGGACCCGTAGCATACTGACTGGCATTACCACCATCTTTGCTAGGTGTCCACGATGTTTTCCATGTGTCGATGCTAAGAAAATACATCAACAACCCGACAAATGTACTCTCAACTGAACCTAAACAGTTGGACGTGGACATGACCTACGAAGAACAACCTACAGAGATCTTGGATAAGAAAGAGCATAATCTTCATAATCGCATGGTTGCCTTTGTAAAGATTCGATGGGGAAACAATCCCGTAGAAGAGGCTTCGGGGAACGTGAAGAAGAAATGAAAGAAAAGTATCCCTAACTCTTCGAGCTACAAGGTAAGCAAATTTTGATGAAATTTTTGTAAGGTGGGGAGAAATGTCAAACCCTACCCCTGATTGATTGGAATCTTGATTGAAGGACAGGAACCCCTAATATGGCATCCAAACACACGGTGGAGTATCACCCCAGTGATTGAATTTGATGAAGAAACCCCCGAGGATGTCCTCCTACATACCTGTCAGAAGATGGATTGCAGATCCCTGCAGTTGCATAGCCCACAACATAATGTACTGTCTGGACTCTAGGTATTCTCTCTCCTCTCCATAAATATGGGTTCCACCCCAGAAAATGGGTGTAAAAGGCCTTGAGTGGCATGTGGGTGTAAGGTCCTGACCCTGTGTCAAACCCCTGTGCAAGCCCACAGAGAATTAGCTTTGCTAAAACCTCTGGGCAATGCATTGGGCGATGCAGACATCACCCAGAGACATCGCCCAGAGTGGAAAAATGTAGTATTTTAATGATTTGATCTATGGGGACCACCCATATTGGACATGGGCACCCTCCATAGGTTGAGGGGAGACTTAGGGACCACCTCATACCCTTGGATCACTGTGAACCCCACCTAAGTGTCCAAAATGGCAGAGAATTCAGTCAAAAATGCATTTTCAAAAGAGGCCTTGACAGCCAAACAGGCCCTAGTTAGGGGCTGGCCAATAAATAGATGTGCCTTAGCTCATTTAGAGCTCTTGGTACTGTTGGAATCGTGGAGAGAAGGAGAAGAAAGAAAAGAGAGAAAAGAGAAGGAGAAGAGGAAGGAAAGAGAAGAAGAAGAGGGAGGAGGTCTCACTTTGCATCTGCATCCATTCCTAGCTTGATTCAGGTATAAATTTGAACTTATACCACTGCTGTGATGCTGCTACTAATTCTCCTCCATGGATTTTTGTGTTTTTGAAGTTATTCTGGCCATTGGCAGCCCAGAACAGCTGGGGGCTGCCATGGACCATCTCAGATCCAACATGCAAACATGTTGCATGAAGGATCTAAGCATTTTATGGTGATATTCATATCTGTTCTTCACCTGAGACCGAAACCTAGGCTGTGCCAGGCTGCACTGCCCTGTTACACCAAGAACATGCATTTTGGGCTCAGATCTATGTGCTCTAATTGCATGCAACCTAGCCCTGAGCTGTAACAGCCTTGGATCATGGATCATAGTAATATACATGAAACAAGCCTTGCATGCAGCCAAAACCTTGATTTGCAACTGAAGATATGCTGGGTTACTATTCACTGGGCTGTCTGGGCAACTTCTGGTAGCCAAGTGGTGGGCCCAGGTAAAAATCCAAGGTGTCCAGTGTAAAGAACACCCCTGGGGGTCCATAATGACCTAACATGCATAGGGAGAAGATCCATGTACTGCCCATGAACAACCTTTGAATCTCAGCCTATTCCCGATTTTGCAATCTCTGGGCGATGCACTGGGCGATGCAAACATTACCCAGAGACATCGCCCAGTGAATGAAATTTTTCTGGATTGCTGATCTGACTTGGGGATCTTCACCCATGGGCCACAAATCAGTGTAGGGAGGTGGAAAATGACCAAAATGTCCCTCCCCACATCTGTCCACATGAATGAATACCTTAGGTACCCAAGTGGGCCCTACAGGGCTGGGAAACCCTATCTGTGATGGTCCTGCAGCACTGCCAAGTTAGAGATTGTACTATGAAGCCTAAATAACCTAGGAGCGTGTACCACTATGATAAATGACCATTATGCCCCTAGGCCACAATCTCTTGATGATGCACCGGGACATAAGCCTAAGGCCTAGTGCAAGGCCCAGAGAATTCCAAGTGATGACCAACTATACACCGAGTCAACCCAGTGAGCCTAGATCCACCCTAGGACATCCAAAAATAGGTTGAAATATTAAATCACAAATTTTTGATTTACATCTTGGGTTCGATCCCGCGCTCGAGGCCTACAGCCAGACTGTAGTCGGAACTGAAGCTACAACTGAATTCTTAGAACCAGACCCAGGTGAGTGAAATGTTATCGTGTATGTGCGTGTAACAATATTATTTATGCCGACAATTTAAATTCTTTTAATTATAATGCTGTGTTACTTATTCAATTAAAATCTCTCAATAATTACACATCGTGTGACTGTTGATCAACACTGCTTGAATTTATCATGATGATTGTGATTGATAGACTAGATGCCGTAGTTGGCTTGGAAATGAGGCCGTTGGTAGCCCGTAGTATAGGATATGATTGACACTGCCCGACTCATATGATGTCATACAGACATGGGGCTAGAGTTTCATCACCCATACTACGTACCCTTGCCAACAATGGTTAAGGTGTTGGATGACTGTGAGGACTACCGTAAAACCTCGGGCGTTTATGTCGAGAAGCCTCAGCACAACTGGGATGCCCCAGGGAAAATATGTCTGGAAGCCTTGGGCTACAAGCTTTGGAAGCACCAATAGGTGAATTTTGGCTATACGCCATATAAAGTTTATCCTTGAATTACATGTCGGGAAGCACTGAAAGGTGAATTATATTGAATCGGTTACCTCACAAGTTCAATCTAGGGGGCCGATCGGGCTGACCTGGGTAGGGAGATGTTGGAGCTAGCTAGTTCTCTCCGACAACTCAATGGGTGTATCGCGGGAAGGGGTAACCAAGCCCGTACCAGGGATACATGTATTGGGCATTGTAGTAGCACTAACCTGACTTAGTTGTATTGTTAGGTGGCTAATAATTAATCTGGACTTGCATATCATGTAGGATCATGTGGATTATGGTTGCATATGTATGCATGATGATATGTTTTACTCACGGGCTCAGTGGGGCTCACACTCTATTATATATATTTTCTATTAGATGATTTTGTAGGTGGATGCCGCTGTGGCATGGCGGCTTATTACGAGGAGGAGAGCCCTTGTGATTACGATGCTATTAGTGTGGACCTCGACGGTGGTTGTACCGATGATGCAAGCGTTCTCAGTGGTTATTGATGAAGACCAGTGAGGGGCGCTTCTGATGATTTTTATCTTAGGGGCTTCTTTTTGTTTTTGATAGGAGTTTATCCCCGTCCTTGGTTCCATCTTAGTTTCTTCTTTTCTTTTTGGGATTGAGTTATCTCGCCCTATTTATATATATGTACTTTTATTTCTACTTATGTATATGTTAGCTTTCTCTTTTCAGTGTGTGGGTTGTATTGGGAATGTATCAGAACTTACATATGTATATATATCACAATCATTCCCGTATCGCTACGCTTTCTCTTTCTTGGTTATAATTGTAGATTATCTACAGCACCCTGATCTTACTTATGGTAATATTACGAATGTGAAACCATGAATGTATTAACTGCTTCTAGATCCATGGGATTTGGCGAATTTCCGTTATGCAATTCGGGTCACCTATCCAATCCTCCCAGGGGTTGGTTTAGGGTGTGATAAAATCCATTTGGATTCTATTATCAATTGCTGCATACCATGATTATGAGATCTGGCAGATGGATGTACAGACCGCTTTTCTCAACGAATATCTTGATGAGGTCATATACATGGATCACCCAGAGGGTTATGCTTCCCCAGGGGAAGAAAACAAGGTATGTAGGTTGTTGAGGTCCATTTATGGACTGAAACAGGCTTCCAAAAGTTGGAACATCCGTTTTGATCAAACTATCAAAGAATTTGAGTTTGAGCAGAACATTGATGAACCATGCGTGTATAAGAAAATTTGTGGGGGTGCCATTTATTTCCTTGTCCTATATGTCAATGATATACTTCTCATTGGGAATGATGTGGAGCTACTTTCATCTGTAAAGATGTGGTTATCCAAAATTTTCTCAATGAAAGATCTAGATGAAGCCAGTTACATCCTAGGTATTAAGCTTATAAGAGATCGCAAAAGAGGATGTTGGGATTGTCACAATCCACCTACATTGACAAAATGATTAATAGGTTCAACATGCAGGGTTCTAACAGAGGTAATGTGCCTCTCAGACATGGAATCATTCTTTCCAAGTCACAATGCCCTCAAACTTCTGAAGATGTTGAGGCTATGAAAAGAGTTCCCTATGCTTTGGCATTAGGAAATCTAATGTATGCCATGTTGTGTACTAGACCTGACATTTGTCATGCTGTGGGGATTATAAGCCGATATCAATCCAATCCGGGACAAGAACATTGGACAGCTGTCAAGTGGATCCTCAAGTATCTAACGATGACCAAGGATTACTTCCTTGTTTACGATTGTGATTAGCTGTCAGTAGTTGGATATATCGATTCGAACTTCCCAACTGACAAGGATGACAGAAAGTCCACCTCTAGGATGGTCTTTATGATTGGTGGTGGTGTAGTGATTTGGAGGAGTGCCAAATAAAAGTCAATAGTCGATTCGACAATAGAAGTTGAGTACTTGGCAGCTAGTAAAGCAGCTAAGGAAGGTGTCTAGCTCAAGAAATTCTTGACCGACTTAGGGGTGGTGCCTGAGCTAGTGGAGCAACTCATACCATCAATATATGACAACAGGGGAGCTATAACACAAGCAAAGGAATAAGCATGTGGAGTGGAAGTATCACTTGATTCCTGAGATTATTCAGCGTGGTGATATAATCATAGCTAAGGTAGACACAACAGATAATTTATTTGACCCTATGACTAAAGCCTTATCTCCTATTATTTTTTAGAAATATGTTGGGAATATGGGGATAAAGTTTATGGATAATTGGCATTGATATACAAACTCTTTTTGAATTAATAAATTTAATTTTTGATTTGCATGATCAGTTGTTGAGCTCAGTTGTTGTCCATAGGTATTCATACCTAAAACTATTCACCACTAGGGACGGGACTGGACATCCTATCCAGTATGGTGGTCAAACTGTGTGTCCTTACGAAGGTTACTTTTCCAAGACACAAGTGTGAGTGTACATACGGTATGTACATTGGACTGGATCATTGAGAATTTTACATGTAGTGTACTGTCAGTTTATAAAGAAAATGAGATTCTCTTAAGTAGTTCTCGATTGGTCCCTTGACTTGAGGGGTCATTATCGTTGCATTCAGATGTTGTGTATTTTGGTGCACCAACGGTTGATGCCTCTCTGACTATATATCGGTGCACTTGATTCATAGTGTTTGATTGTATTCGAAAGAGATGCCCAACATGAAATCCACAGCCCATACATTGGGAATATGTTAAGGAGAGTATTCTATACAGGATTGAACACAAATCCGGATCTGGTATCATTTTCAAAATATTTTTAAAATTCTTTTAGATATATATTTACAAACCATTATCTATTTTCTTGAACATTTTAATTGAAATGTTTTTCCTCGGTCCAATCAATATAATTGAATCTCTCGATCGATGTATTGGTTCATTGAGGATTGAAAGTCTCGAACACATGCCTTATATTGAACCATGCAACATTGTTTTGTAGGGGACTAATGCGTGTCTTAACTACTTACTTTGGGTGTTGATTGTTACACTCTACTTGGCATCTTTGGTGATTGGACACTTTAGAAGCTGAGTAGAATCCCATTGCGATCCTACCCCTTTCCTTTCGGTTACATCCATTTACACAGCACAGTTGATCATGATTTCCTTTTCGTGATCCTCTTGTAAGATTGGATCTTACAATAGGATGGAGGATATTGTTAGAACGGAAAGATGTTGGGTCAATATTGGATATTGGACCCAATATTGGATTCCTCTAGCATTGGGATCTTTCCTTGGTGGGAAAGATTGGTTGGGTTGGTGATTGAGTCCCAATAGGAAACTCAGTATTCCTTGCCCATGTGTGCTACCAATTTGGGAGTGAGAGGACAAATCACATATATTCATGAGATTGCCAAAGTTCAAGAAGCACTCTCTCATCCTTAGAAAATCGGTGGAGCACTCCCCTCCCTAGAACTGTTCTCTCTTCCTCTCCCTCTCTTGGTGTTTGATCTTGGAGAAAGCTTGGGTTTTGAGAACCCTTGTGTGTGGAGTTGGCTTGAACGTGTGGGAATGCAAAGCTTTGCGTAGTGCATAGAACGACTGAGAAAGGGCTATCATTGGTTGGAGGTTTTACATCTGTGGAACTCTAGGTAACGATCAATTACCCTGCTGTTCTAGATAATTTAATAGCATTCTCCATTGATAGAATCGATCCTACCATTCTTCCGTGGATCTATCTTGATCGCCTTCAGCCACACATTGTGTCCCCCTGGGCACAATTGAGCTGCCTCTAAAAACCCTGCTCTGGTCTTAAAAGTAGGAGGAGATCAAAGAGCTATCCTGATATTGGGGTAATTAATAGGCTTAGCAATACTCAGAGTATTGAGAGCACACATTCATGCAAAACAGTGTTACTTAACCTTGGCACATGATCCATAAAAAAAAGATATGTGCACATAATACATAATAAAATGTGTCTTTGGAGATTTATAAAGACATTAGATATGATCAAGAGAATGCCCTTTATTCTTGGACAACTTGTTCACCATATTGCATTCAGATTTTGGCTTATATTTTTAAAATCCTAGAGTTGGCCTTAGCCCACTAATTCTTATGCAAGAAAAGTTGCATAAGTTTCTAAGAGTGTTAGACACTAATCTTTAGTGTATAGATATGAATCTGGTATGTGTATCATATGTAGTGCTACTAGTTGTGTGAGCAATACTTACCGTCCACTCGATGGCCCTTTGACTTGAGAGATTCCTTTTGTTGCAGTGTGGCATTACAGATTTTGGTAAGTCAATGGTTGATGTTAATTAGGACTATAAACTGATACACTGAATTGGTGATCCTGCATTGTAAGCAAAGAGGATTCTCAACATCGAATTCATTGCCCGTTTATGGGGAATATATAGGAGAGAGAAAGTTAGTGATTGATCAGACAGAAATCTTGATCCAGTGTTTTATCAAAATGCTTTATAAACTTATTTTCAATATAAATTTATATATAATATATTGAATTTTGATTTTGAAGTTCTACGGCCGTCCGATCACAATCACATATTCTCTTGATCAATGTGCAAGATGGATTAGGGATTAGTAGCATTAAAGTACATACCCTATAATTCATTATGAGATATTAGGAAACTGGAAGGGAATGTGTGTAGTAAAAGAGTTTATTGGACACATGGCATCGCATGGAAGAACAATATAATTATGGTTAAATATCTTTTTATATTATGACAAGAGATATTATGAGAATATCCCATGAACCATAAATTAGAAAGATTATATTCCTTTTGAGATTTTATGTCTTCAACTTTAATAGCAAATTGGAGTTGCAAAATTAGAAGAGTTGCAAAACATCAAAATAGAAGGTTGTGTCAAATCCTATATGGAAGGGTAAGCTTGAGATCCAAGGGATCTCTAAAATTATAAAAAGGGAGGAAGGAGGAGCCTCTCCACGTTTTTGGTGCCTTCTCTCCATCTCCCATGATTTTTCTCTCTCCCCCCTCTCTTGTGGTGGTGTGTGCAAAGAGTGAGAGTTAAGTTTTGGAACTCAAGTGGTTTTGGTGAATTGTGTCCTTCTACAACTTGTAAGGATTGATCAAGCTTCAAAGTGTTGAACAAACTTTCAATCTCCAATCTTGCACAAGTTAGAAGACCTATTAACTATAGGAGGAGTTACATTTGTGACTCTAAGGTAACTATGTTTTTTTATTGAAATTGTTTCTCTCCTTCTTGGATTTGAATGAAAAGTATGTGATCCGATCCGATTCCGCTACGCCATCGGGTTAAAACCAATAATTGGTATCAGAGCTATGCTTGTTCATTCAAATTCAGAGTAGGATTTTTGATAAAATAGGGTTCTCCATGTTCTTGCATTAATGGTTAATGTTTTTCCAATAAGGTTTTGCATATTGTATTTTGAATATGATGTGCATAATTGGATAAGAGAAGAAAATAAAGTGTTATTTTTTTTCTTTTCAATCATTAATAATAATAAATAACTAAATTTTGGATCCTTTTATAAGCTGCTGGCATATGGTACACAAGCAGCATCTGCTACTTGCGTACCATACGCTGGCAGCAAGTGTTGCCCGTATTCCATAGGCAGGCAACATGTGCTACCAGCGTATGGAACGCCAGCAATAGGTGCTACCAGCGTGTCCCACGCAAGCAGTAGGGCTGCCCGTACAAGTCGTTGTTGTGGAGTACACTAGTAGACCCAAATCCAAAAAAAAAGGTGTTTTTTTTTATTTCTTATTTTAAATGAGAAATTCTTTTAGGATATTTTTATTGAATGTTTTTATGTTCAAATTTTCTTTTGTATACTCATGCCTAAAGAGTTAAGTGGATGAGGTGTATTTGCCCTATAAGCCACATATTGATGTGGAGCCAAATGTGTTATTATCTTATTGGACATGATTATGGAGAATTTTATTATATCTTGGTGGTTATGAGAATGGATTTAATTGTACAAATTTTGTGGTGGAGTTCAGGGCTTTGAAAGATGGCCTTAAGTTATATGAGGAGCTGGGCTATATGGAGGTCTGTGTGAATTCTGACTTGAAGGCACCAATTCATTGCCTATCCAAAAAGGGTTGCAGATCTTGGAGATGTTGGTACTGGTTTCAAGAAACTCTGAATCTGGTTGATCGAATTAGACCTTTGATTTTCTTTACGTATCGAGAAAGAAATAGGGTGGCCGACTGGTTGGCAAATTTGGCATGTACTTCTTAGACGGACACTATGTTCTCCGGGGGAGATCTCTTTACCAGTGGAGCTTCATTGGATCACTAGCGAGGATGCGCTTGGTTTTCTGGTTTCAAGGAAATGATGAAATATGTATGGGGTGGAAGTGTGAGTTTTCTTCCAGAGTGGAGCGATGTCTGTACTCCTTGGGTTTGGGGTTAGGCGGGTATGTCCCCTTGTGTTTATTTTTACCTGGATTTTAATTAATAAAATTTTAGGTGCTGGCCCTAGTTCCAGATAAGATTCAGGATAAAAAAAATGGGAATGGATTTAATTTGTAAATCTATGTGGATGGTAGTATTTAATTGTTCATGTGGTGAATGGAATGTAGAATGTGATGTGTGTTGTGCTCTCTCCCTCCATTCTTTTTAATAAAATTATGTACTCTACTCCTTGGGCAATCCAATGGTGGGTTGTGTTTACCAAGGAGGTTTCTTCCCCAAGGAAAGTGTATAGAAATTAGGTTATAATTTTATTTACTTTATGTAAGTTCAACCGAATTTTACTTTATGGAGATGCAAAGGACAAAGCATGGAGATGTCAAAGGATGGATCAAGCACTAATTTTGTAAATCACTAGATGCATTGGATGCATGGTTTTCACATTAAATTTAATTAAATAATTTTCGATTTAGTGGGAGTAATAATATATTATAATTCTCAGTAAACCTATCATCCCATAACCACAAATTTTTGTGTTACTTTAGGTTATGCATTGTGTAAGTACCGTGGTCCCTGGTGACGAGGTTTCCTCAGCCTTATTTGCAATATACTATTGGGGGGTAATTATAGGGGTATCATTTTGATACATTATCATGGGGTAAGGGTCATACTTCATAAAAATATTAAAATAAAATGAGGAGTGGCCACCTAGGGTTAGGGCCTAGGACCCAATGGGTGTAGCCCAATCCGTCATGAACGGAAACAGGCTACATGATTCCATATGGTCTGGTCAGAGATTCGAGTAAGGGATTAGGTTACAAGCATGGGAAGGTGTTAGGCACCCATCTTACCAGGAAAAAACCGGTCTTTCTATTATAGATGTTGGAAGGGCGAATATTCTGTCTTCATGACGTATGACTACATAATGTACATTCTATTTACACTATATACATTAAAGCGGAAAAACACAAAAGACTACATTGAAACGATAAACATGCAATGATTATACCTTCACACGAGTATTCCTTGGATCTTGGCGATCCTCTATCTTTCATTATCTGTAAGCAGACAGAATAATGGCTAATAAAAAGGAAGTTTCGTTGTCTATTAGCTGACAGAATAACGACTAGAAAAGGAACTTTCATTATCCGTATACAGACGAAATAATGACTTGACTGGAATAGGATCGCTCTTTGCTTGAGTGGGTAATCGATGGATCTACCCACAACTCAGAACACCACTCAAAACTCACTAACAAAGGCCTGAAAGAGGACAAAAATCGAACTGGGAGGGTCTCCCTAGGCTTTGAATCCATTAAATGAGGGGAGGGGGACCCTCCTATTGATAGGGGGTGTCCCACACCCACGGCCCCGTATAGGTCTTCCACGGTGCCATGGAGGACTTATCCACGGTGCCATGGATGACATCATCCTACTGACGTCGTAGCTCTCCGTGGCGGTGTGGTTCCGTACCCTACTGTCGTAGGAGGCCTCCACAAGGCCGTGGGGCACTGTCTGCGGCACCGTGGATAGTGCGGTCCCCTCCTTTCCACTTTTTGAACATAAATGGGATTTTTTGGTGTTTAGAGTGTGTCTGGGCCCATGGGCCCTGTCTTTTTTGGTCCTAAGAAAGGGAAAGGGGTGCGATGTCCATCGTCCGTGTCCCGTCGTCATCATCGCCAGGGGTGGTGGCAAAATTTTAGTGTCTACAGTTTGCCCCTCTTTGGCTGAGGCCTGTGCCAACAACTAAAGGACAAAGACAAAAGACTAACTGATTTTGTCACCAAGAGCATGTACTGCTGACGTTTTGCTCAAGGGCGACAGAGTTACAAAAAACCACGTGATAAAATCCTTTGATAAACTTCGAAAGAAAAGGAATCAAACAAGTGGTTAATTGTAAATAAATCCCTTGATAAACCACAAAGGAAAATTCATGTGATTAATCATGATGAAATCTTCTGATAATCCTTGAAAAAGACATCAAATTCGTGGGCATCTGCCTAAAAGCTGGCGGTGCCGAAAATAAGGGCCCTAAAATACCGACTCAGGCATTTTTAATACGCAAATCGGGGTGAAACTCTAAAATACCGACTTAATTTTTTTTTTTTTTCCAGGTGTGTAAATCGGGGCAAAACCCTAAAATACTGGCTCAGCATTTTTAGGCACGTAGATCGGGGCAAAACCCTAAAATGCGGGCTTAGCATTTTAGGCACGTAGATCGAGGTAAAATCCTAAAATGTTGGCTAAGCATTTTTAGGCACGTAGATCGGGGCAAAATCCTAAAATGTTGGCTCAGTATTTTTAGGCACGTGGGTCAGGGCAAAACTCTAAAATGCTGGCTCAGCATTTTAGGCACGCATATCGGGGCAAAACTCTAAACTGCTGGCTCAGCATTTTTAGGGTTATTTTTTTCCTTTTCTTTGATTATATATTTTTTTGTTCTCTCTTTATTTATCTAAATCTAATCATTTTTTCCCTTTCTTATGTTTTTGCAGGGTAAGACCCTTCTAATGCCAAAGAAGTATTGTGGCGCGGAGAAGGTGCTCGCATAGTATAGACATCATTCTATCGATGATAGCATGTGGAAAGCCACTCTTTGGTCAATCCAAGACAATGGTATGACGTACTTATAGCCGATCTGGCTGATCTGTGGAATGACACACTCCAGTCGTTTCGAGGAAAAGATATGGTTTCAGTAAGGGACGGGTCTTATCTGAAAGGCTTACTGGGGAATGAGCCATTCACGAGTTTTGACAATGGTTGGATGACAAAATTACATGCAAGTACAGAAGTGATCAAGAGATCATGACGATCAAACCATACATAAGTCTAGTAGTGGTCGGATAAAATAGTGATTTGGATGATAAATTGTTCTTGGGTTTAGATAAAAAGGATCAATTTATACACGAGTATAGTGGGGATTGATCAATCTGTATGTGAGTTCGATAGAGATCAAAAGATTCAGAGGATTGATCAGTACAATGGAGATCAAAAAAATTCACGGGGTGATCAAACTATACATGAGCATAGTGAGGATCAGAAAGTTCAATGATTAACTTGTACACGAGTATAAAGAGGATCAGATGATGGATCAATCTGTACACGAGTAAAATAGAGATCAAAGATTCATGGGATGATTGAACTACACACGAGTATAGCAGGGATTAGAAATGTGAATGATTAATTTGTACGCGAGTACAAGGAGAATCAGATAATGGATCAATCTTGTATGCGAGTACAATGATGATCAAATGATGGGTCAATCTGTACACGAGTACAATGAGGATCAAATGATGGGTCATTCTGTACACAACTACAATGGAGACCGAAAGATTCATGGGATGATCAAGCTTCACACGAGTATGGTGAGGATCAGAAGAGTCAGTGATTAGCTTGTACACGAGTACAAGGAGTATTAGATGATAGGCCAATTGGTGACCGAAAGATTCATGGAGTGATCAAACTACACACGAGTATAGTGAGGATCAGAAGATCTGCAAAGTCATCAAACTATATACAATTATAGTGGGATCAAAAGAATTAATGACTGATTAAGCTGTACACGAGTGTAAATAAGATCAAAATTGCACAAGAGTGCGAGATTCATTAAAAGGTAGGGTTGAATCATACATGAATCTGGTATGACCGAAAGATTAAATCAACAGTGATCCAAAAAACCAAATGCACATGGATACAGAAGTGATTAAGGATTTGGTCAAACTGTATATGAGGCCAAATGATTAGAGATCGAGTTGTACATGAATTCAACAGTAATCAGATAGTCCAATTGCACATGAGTGCAGGAATGATTAAAGGTTTGGTCAAACCGTACAGGGGTCTGATGGAGCTAAATGATCAGAGTCCAGACTATATATCAGTTATGCCATGATCAGATGAGTAGGTTGTATGCGAGTACAATGAAAATAAGAATTCAAATGGTATATGATCAAGGCATTGGTCAAAAAAATGCAATCCTATGCATGTGTAGCCATGATGAAAACGGAAAAGCAATCCAACATGTATATCATTAGATATCAGGTAGTGCTTAGGCACTATGATGACGAAAATTAGATAGTACATGAGTGTTGTCATAATCAGAGTACTGGAATGCTTAAAGGAAAATGCAATCCTATGCACATGGATCCATGATGACAATGGAAAAGAAGTCTACCACAAAAACTTAGGTAGTTCACAGGCATTATGATCCAAAATGCAACAGAAAAAAAAAAAATCTTATGGAAGTAATTTTTTATATTTTTATATATTTTTTAGCATGCAAAGGAAATCACAGTCCTAATGCAAATTATGTCATGAAAAAAGGAAAACACAATCCTATGCAAGTAATCAATTCTATGAAAATGTTTATGACACAAATACAAGCAAGTGAAAAGTAATCACATACAACCATAGATACTTACCAAATATTCTCTATTTTTGTGTTGCACAACACTTGTCTTTCACAAAAAGCTTAGTGCATGATTATATGTTACACCATCACCAAAAAAACCTTGGTAGAGAAATCTGAGATTCACTCAAATATTTTTTTTTAAATAAAAAAAATTTATTGTAAAAGAAATTTATTTTAAAAACTTATGGTTATTCACATTCTGACTCAGTAATGCACAATTTCACATAGGCATATTATTCACATCCTCGTTACACGTGTAGGCTCGACAAACATCATTTGGCCAACATCGAACGGGTGTTGGGTGAACTTTTGACAAAACTAGTCAAAGGGTAAATTGAGGGAATGTGTATGAACAAGATGGGTGGATAGGTCACTCTTCTTTTCCTTCATGGAGGGTTATGGCATTTTATCCCAGATAGTATCATCCTTCTCCGCTTGTACGGTCATTTCGCCTTTTAGGCTGAGACTCTTCATGATTGGGAGTCGATCCTCATGGACAACATGCTCCTTTAATTTCACATGCTCTTGCCTGGTGGATTACCCCAAGAAAACAAATCTTTTTCCTCATACTCCTTTATCCTTCTTATCTTGGATAGAGATTGCCCCAGCGACAAGTTGATTCTTCTGGTCATCTTATTGGTTGAGAGGGTGAGTACAATGCTGCTGAAATTTAATCCCCTAATCATCTCTTTATAAGCCATAAATCTTTGTGATCTTGGCAAACATGCTTCTTTTTCTTTACGTCATCGGATCGCATCAAAGAGAGAGCGATACCAATAGGAAAGGAAAAAAATAGAAAAATGATAGATATGATGCAAGTGAGCAAAAATGAAAAGTTGTACATGGACGAATGGAAAACTGTACACGTGGGAGGACCAAACTTGATTATTACTTCATCAAGTTGCCTAGGTACCCCAAATAGGGATCAGGTCAAACGTAGTTCAGGATAAAGGTGTCTTAGTCGAAGCCTTGTTAATTAAGTTCCATCATAGCCGGGTGAGCTCGAAGCTGTGGACGAGAGTCTCATCATCATTTAGTCCGGGAGGGCTTTACTAGGTTGTAATGGGGCTTAGGACTGGGTTCCAAAGGATGGTAGAGGCTCAAATGTGCCCCTAGAATCCAACCATGACTTGGCACATCTGCTCCCAAAATGCTACTGAACTTGTTGGGGAACTTTTCTTTTCAGTAGTGTAATCAAGAAGTTTGGCAATCCCTCTCATGTTTCAACTCAAAAGTGGCTATTTTTGCCCCGTGGTTTAAGTGCTCTCAATTATTTACAATGTCTTGAGCCAATGCATCCTCTCTTCTTTTTTTTTTTTTTTTCGAACTCTCACTTTTTTTTTTCACTCTTTTTTCTTTTTGCTTTCATCTTTTTTTTTTTGAACTCTTATTTCTTTTTGCTCTCATTTTTTTTTGAACTCTAGTTTCTTTTTTGTCTCATTCTTTTTTTTTTTTTTTTTGTTCTCTTTTTTTTGAACTCTCATTTTTTTTCTTTTTGAGATTGGCCCAATTTTGATTGTGGAGACGAAGCTACTTTTTTTTTTTTTTTTAAATCCTTCAGAAACGTATTGCCCTTGTGACATGTTACTTCTCCGAGAGACTTCTTCTGGTTAGACCCTAGAAGCTAATGGGACATTTTGATGAGCAAGAGGATATATGGATAATGAGGTGTAGGTGGGCCAAAGTGAGTTTTCTTTTTTTTAAAGGAAAAAGCTAAGGCACAACTGGAGGAATAGCGGATTTTGCTCTCTCAGGGTTTATTTGAGATGACTTCGGCCAAAGGGAGCCTCCCTTAATAAGCTTTATGAGATGAAATCTTCATCTAGGCTTTCAGCTTGTTGGAAGGGGATTAGATGTATGGAAAGCTCCAGATCTTTGACCATCAAGACTTTAACATTGGAAAAATGGGTAGTAGCTTTTTTTTTTTAACTATCAATCATGAGATCATCATAAATTGCTATTTGGAAGAAAGGGAATGAGTAGATGGATGAGAAAATATATTCATTGATGGCTAATGGAAAACACACAGTGGATAAGTTTACAGAAGGAAATTTGACTGAATGAAAAGACCTAAAGACCTAAGGGATGCACCCAATGATGTCTTCAGTGCGATCTTATCTACACAAGAGTGAAGTACTGTCACTGCTTTGTCACGGGACTGTGCAGTTTGTACCATAAAAAAGTGCCCTTCTAACTAGAGCTAGGTATTGGATCCATTTTAAGTTGGCCAGCAAAAATGATAATCATCAAGTTAATGACCGTAGTTTAATGCCTTCGGGCGACAGTGATGTCCTCAATCAGTGTTTGCCCCTGTTCCATCAGAGGAATAAGGAGAACTTTCTTCGGTGATTCTACCACTTTGTAGGCTGGCAATGTAAAAGAAGCATTCTCTTTTAAAATTGGTGGTAACATCAAAAGGATTTTCCCATAAACTTGGAGGAATCTGCTCTTTAGGGACTTCGTTAATCTCACACAAATAATTCCTTATCGTCTCCCAATCATCCTTTCTGTATCCTCTATTAAAGAAATCCACCAAACTGAATGTTGTACCAAAATGAAAGGTGTAGTCAGGTCATTGCATGATGAGATTCGCATTTGGCTTATCTCGTGACTTCTGTATCCAATGAGGATTGTGGAGGGCATAGAGGACATTCCATTTTGCACAGCTGAATAATTGCTCAAGCCATTGAGTCTGTGTCTGAAACTGAAGAAGGAATTCCATTATGTTTGACCAAGGGGAACAAATTCTAGAGGCAATTCATCCTAGCTCATATAGGTCAACAATTCTGGAACACGGAAGCTAAATGCTACCACGTATCTTTCGCAAAGGTACCAGAGGAAACGAAGGGCTTAAGTAGACAACTGGTAGAGGTCTCTTATCCCGAAGATATTGAAGAAAGGATAATCTGGATGGGCAGGAAGTCCTCGGAGGTCGTCATTCCCACAGTTGAGGAGAGCAATTTCATGAAACAAATCTAGGCAATCTTCACTCCTTGATTGTAATACCTGATGCATGATCTGTTCTTGGAGATGGAAAGGCAAAAGGTCAATCCGAGATTGCAATCCTGCTAAAACCTCTTCTTCCTTGATGTCTTCATTGCCTTCAGACATATTCAGCTTGGTCATATTGGTTGTTAAAGGAAGAGAAGATTCATGGACATCCTGGGTGAACATCATTGATGGAAACTTTCGACCTATCACTACCTCTTCTAAAGGAATCGGCAAAGCTTGGATTAAGGAGGTGAGATCAAACCCTTCTAAATCTTCTTCGAGAACATTGATTATTTGGCCATCAGGCTGTTGCTCTATGCTCAACTTGAACTTTCCTGCTTCTAGTAGGTCCTGGATAGCATGCCTGAGTGCAATGCATTCATTAGTGGGGTGCCCCTCTTGGATGTGATAGTCACAATATTGATCTGGGTCTTACCAAGATGGTGGGGGATCCCTGACTGGTCATGGAGGAACCGTGCCCCAAAGTCCCAGTTTTTTCAATTTAGCATATGTAAGAGACCTAGTCACACCCAAATCAGTGAACTCACATTGACTTAAATTTATCATATTCTCCTTTGAGTTTTGACTATGATTTTGCATTGTGTGGCTATATTGGCCATATGCATTTCTAAACAACTTTGTATTCAATGCGTTTCCCTATAGCCATTAGCTGTTCAAAAGTCTTGAGATGTTGGTAGTAAAGGCAATCATAATATTCTCCGTACAGATTCTCCAAGATCATCTCCACCTGTTCTGCTTCTGTCAGGTGATTCCATATCTTTACGGCCTTCTCTCTAAACCTCATAATGAAATGGGAGAATCTCTCAGTCGGGCCTTGCCTTAGTGTCTCCAATTCTCTCCGTGTGACATCCACTTCGGTGTTGTATGAGTATTGCTTTGTGAAGGCTTTCACCATCGTTGACCAAGTCTAAGTCTGTGCCTGATCCAACTGTGTCAACCATCACAAAGCAGGTCTAGCAAGTGAGTAGAGAAAAGTCTACCCCATTTGATTTTCCGTGAGGTGCCAAGATTTAGCCACTGTAGCAAAGATTTTGAGGTGAGCTTTAGGATCACCTGAACCATTAAATTTATCTAATTTCCATTTGAAGTCTTCGGGTATCTTTCCTTCAAGGAAGAATACCAAGTCATCTTCAGGCTCCTTGCGAACCGTGTCTTTGACAGTAATTTCAATCTTTTCAACTTTTTCCCTCGTCATACGCTCCCTTTCAGTCTCAGGATACTCTTGAGGTGTGTTGATTACAACATCTTCTTCTTCCATCATAATCCTGGTGGATACCCTAGGCACTGCCGGGACTACACTGCGAGTCATAGGTTGAGCATGCTCTGACTCCCTGAAAGTAGGTATTGTGCCTCCTTGGGACATGTTTTGTATTATTTGTAAGATTTGCACCACAAGTTGCTTCATCTTTGCCATCTCAGCTTGTAATTGGTTCATTGGCCGACCCAACTATACTTCGGGTGGATCACTGCCTAGCGAGTTCATGGTGGTCCTGTTTGAGAAAAGCCTGACCAAACTCTGCCTCACAATGTTGAGTGAAGAAAAGGAGATTTTTAAGACCTCTGGATTGGATCGGACCAATTCGGGTTAGCCTATTGTCATAATGGGCTCACGTGCGTAAGAGGAAGTCTTTTGATGTGAATTGTGATTTACATAAGTCAGAGATTATTATTTCAGGTCACAAGGAATTTACTTGAGTATGCAAATTTTTTTTTTTGGTATTTTATTTTATTTTGGCTCAAGTAATCGAAGTTGTCATCAGAATTTCTACAATAGAAACTCCCTCAGACCATACTTCAAATGCCATCATTGCCCAAACATTTCTTAAAAGGAAACATGAACAATTAAAGAAGAAGCCTAGTTTCAGGTTCCTGATAATTGCATCTTGATTCAATACGACATGCCCCATTTTCGAGGAACATGTAGGATTCCATCATATGGGGGTGGACTCCCATCTTTCTTCGAGGGACTATCGTGGGATTATGGAATTCCCTACTGTGGGCGGTATCTCATATTGAAGCCAGATTAATCCTCAGGTGACCTTAAACTCAGGCCTCCTCCAAGCTAATAAGGGTTAGTTTGTGTCATGTCCTAATCATGCAAGGTCTATTTTTCTACATGATGCATGCAATGGGTAGGTTAATAGGATAGAAAAAGGTCACCCTTGACAAAACCGATATACCTATCGCTCGTGGTCGTGAATTGCGGGTATGTGGTTCTTTTAATATACCTAGAGAATAGATCACACAATCCCAAAGTAACCTTACTAGTGCCTTTTTTGAGTGGCTAAAGCACCCCACAACACACTATTGATTACCCTCATTGGTGATCCTAAACTCGTATAGTAAATATCAAGGGCTGTGGCTTCGCCGTGAATTACCCATGACTACTCATGGGGTTCAACGACTAACCATGGGGTAAATGTGTTCCCATGTTGTGTGTGTATGCACGAAAATGGTATAAGAAGCGGCTATCATCCCATCTCAGCGTACTTAGTATGACGTACCTCACCTCCCCAGGGGTAAAGGTATGACAGGGAGTACCCTCATTTTTTGATTTCACTTCGAGTACTATGCATGATGTAGTTAGTACAAAGAAAAGTTAGCCAGACAGGTTTTCACAAAAAATTGGAGAGAATATTCTTCCATTTATTAGTAGCATCTATTTTAGAAAGCTTGATCTCAAGTGGGTGTTCACCCACTATTCCCCAGCGGAGTCGCCACTGTAAGTATCGTGGTCCCCGATGACGGGGTTTCCTCAGCCTTATTGGCAAGATACTATTGGGGAGTAATTATGGGGTATCATTTTGATACATTATCATGGGGTAAGGGTCATACTTCATAACAATATTAAAATAAAATGAGGAGTCGCCACCTAGGGTTAGGGCCTAGGACCCAAAGGGTGTAGCCCTATCCGTCATGAATGGAAACGGGCTACATGATTCCATATGGTCTGTTAAGAGATTCGGGTAAGGGGTTAGGTTACAAGCATGGGAAGGTGTTAGGCACCCATCTTGTCCAGCAAAAATCGGTCTTTCTGTTATAGATGATCGAAGGGTGAATATTCTCTCTTCATGACGTATGACTACATAATGTACATTCTATTTACACTATATACATTAAAGCGTGAAAACACAAAAGAATACATTGTAATGACAAAAATGCAATTATCATACCTTCACACGAGTATTCCTCGGATCTTGGCGATCCCTTGGCTCAGGGGGAGACGGATGGATGGATCAACACCGGTTCTTTGAACTGGGTAACAGCTCTCTGGATGTGTCTTTTGTTATCTGTGAGCGGACAAAATAACAGCTAATAAAAAGGAAGTTTAATTATCTCTAAGCGGACAGAATAACAGCTAATAAAAAGGAAGTTTAATTATCTCTAAGCGGACAGAATAACGGCTATAAAAGAAACTTTCATTATCCCTATACAAACGGAATAACGACTTGACTAGAATAAAATCGCTCTTCGCTCGACTGGGTAATCGGTGGATCTACCCACAACTCAGAACATCGCTCAAAACTCACTCACAAAGGCCTGAAAGAGGGCAAAAATTGAACTAGGAGGGTCTCCCTAGGCTTGGAATCCATGAAATGAGGGGAGGGGGACTCTCCTATTTATAGGGGGTATCCCACACCCACGGCCCCGGATAGGTCGTCCACGGCACTGTGGAGGACTTATCCACGGCACCGTGGATGATGTCATCCTACTAACATCGTAGCTCTCCATGGCAGCATGGTTCCATACCCTACTGCCATAGGATGCCTCCACAGGGCCGTGGGGCATTGTCCATGACGCTGTGGATAGTGTGGTCCCCTCCTTTCCACTTTTTGAGCCTAAATGGGCTTTTTTGGTGTTTAGAGTGTGTCTGGGCCCATGGGCCTAGTCTTTTCTGGTCCTAGGAAAGGGAAAGGGGTGCGACGTCCATCGTCCTTGTCCCATTGTCATCATCGCCAGGGGTGGTGGCAAAATTTTAGTGTCTACACATTGTAATTTTAATATATGGCGATATATTTTGTACATGATCGATTTCCCTCTATTTTTAAAAGCATGTGTGATATGGATAGATTTTAACCGATAGATCTTTGTTCATGGCCCCCTATTGATAATGGATGCAGAGGTAGGTAATGAGGTCCCCATAATAGAGTCGATAAGACGTATCGAGGATCTCATTATCTTACGGTCTACACCTTCTCTCATTGGATAGGAAATGACCTAGATAGTGGGAGGATACTGCGTTAGTCGGCTATCTCTCATAATGCCATGATTCATTCTGAATCATTAGGAATACACATGACTTGAGTGTGTGTCAGCCGATAGGATATGAACATAACACTCAAGTGACCAATTACATTGGAAGCCGAGGAGGCGGATAGAGTAGTCCACTCAATTATCATATGTGGGTTGATTCCTGATAGGGTAGATTTTACATGCAAGGATTGGTGAGTTCCAATACATTTTTTTTTTTCATTATAGAGGGATATGAAAAAGATGAAGGACCATTGTTTTAATTATCTCAAAATAGAAATTCAATGGTCACGATATTGATTATGCTTTTAATTGCACATGTGAAGATCTTTTTCGACATGGCTGCATCAATCAACAACTCCCTTATGTCACTTATCACCCAATCATAATTGACCGGACCAAATTATGAGGATTGACATTGCAACATTGTGCTCCTTCTCAAGGCTGAGGGATTGGACTCTGCCCTAACAGAAGATTCTCCCACTATACACTCCGTTGACATGGATGGGACTGAGGTTACTACTAATTTTCTGTGGAACACCTAAAGGAAAGGTTGT
Source organism: Telopea speciosissima (assembly GCF_018873765.1). Lineage (NCBI taxonomy): Eukaryota > Viridiplantae > Streptophyta > Magnoliopsida > Proteales > Proteaceae > Telopea > Telopea speciosissima. The sequence continues at coordinate 32,166,297 of NC_057920.1, read as the reverse complement.
AGATCATCAAATCCTACCATCAAAGGGATTCAAAGACCCAACTGTAAATTTTGAATTCCATTGACAAATCGATTGTCAAGTTAGTCAAGGGAATATCTTCTACGGGTGACATGATGTCTAAGATTAAAGAGTTGTATAGCCAACAAAACACCCATATAGAGTACGAGTTGGTGGATAAGATCCATTGTCTTGGTATGGAACCTAGAACTCTGGTCTTAGACCATATGATGAAAATTTGAAACTTATTCGAACAATTGGAGGGTTTAGGTTCCGAAAAATTCCCCTTGAAGTATAAGACGAACATCATTTTTAGATCTCTCCTTAGCTCATTCAGCTCATTTATTTTAAACTTCAACATAGACAAGCTAGAAGTTCAGTTAACCGAGATGAGTAATATGTTACAAGAAGCCAAGAGAGGGATGAAAAAGGAAAAGTAGAAATACACCTCACCGAGGTGAAACAAAATTCTTCCAAGAACAAAGGGAAGAAAAAGAAGACCTTTAAGGGTAAGACCCATAAAGGCAAGAGCGGAAAAATTTAGAAGAAGAAATCTCCTAAGGAAAAAAAAATTTTCTTTTGTGGGAAAGAGAGGCATTGGAAGCATAACTGCCGTGGATACCTGGCTTCCTTTAAAAAGAACTCGGATGACAAGGATACCTCTTCAGAAGGTAAATTTAAAGTTTTTATCCTTTTCAAAACTAATATGTCACCTTCTAACTCATGGCTTGTCAATACTAGCTCAACGGTCCATGTCTGCAATATGTTACAGGGGTTTGAGGAGATAAAAAGACTGGACAAGAATGAAAAGTGTCTCAAGATGGGCACTAGAGCAGAAGCTAAGGCGTTAGTAGTGGAACCTATAGTATAGAATTTGATTCTGCATCTTTAGTTTTAAAGAATTACTATTATGTTCCTTCGTTTAAAAGGAATATTATTTCTGTTTCAAAGTTAGTTTCAGACAGTTATGTATTTACTTTTGGTACTAGACTTTAAATTCGCTATAACAATAGTTTTGTAGACTTTCTAATGGTTCTTCCTTCACCAGCCTATTAATCTTGTTTATAGTGATGTGACCTAATATGAGATTCCATAGGTAAGTAGGATTCACTGGAGCTCTTTTTTGTTTTAAATCAATATTGGAAATCTCATTTGTTATCAAGGGACGAATCATTCCCAACTTGTGAGTCATGCCTACAAGGGGAGATGATCAAGAAACCCTTTCCCAATAAAGGTAGGAGAGTCAATGGTTTTTTGGAATTAATTCACACTGGCGTGTGTGGGGTCATTAGCATCCAAGCTAGATACGATTACGAGACTTTGTGACATTCACCGATGATTATTCTAGATACAGTAAAATTTACTTGGTGCATAAGAAGTCAGAAACCTTTGAAAAATTTAAGGAGTTTTAGTCTGAGATTGAAAAACAGTTAGATAAATGCATCAAGTCTCTACGATTAGATCAAGGAAGGGAATATTTATCGGATGAATTCAAAACATATCTCATGACCGAGGGGATTGTATCACAACTGTCAAATCCCAGTATAGCTCAACAAAATGGTGTATCTGAGAGACGCAACCGGACATTGTTAGACATGGTTCAAACTATGCGTACCTTTAGTGAGTTACCCTTATCCTTCTAGGGGTATGCCATCGAGACTGCGATCTATATATTGAATAGGATTCCTACTAAAATTGCATCCAAAATCCCTTTTGGATTATGGTATGGGCACAAGCCCAGCATAAAATACTTCAGGGTTTAGGATTGTCCTGCGTATGTATGCAAACAACAAACAAATAGCAAGTTGAACCTCGTTCTTTTAGATGCTTATTCTTGAGATATCCAGAAGGTACTATAGGTTACAATTTGTATGACCTCACAAGTTAGAAAGTTATTTTTAGTAAGCACGTTACTATCATTGAGGAAGATTTAATTGTCAAGAGAAGCGACCCTGTTATTATAAAAGAGCTGTCTTCTATGCCTGAAATGCCCAATCCCTCAATTGAACCAACTATCAACCCGATCGAACCTGATATAGTTCAGGAGCCACGATGTAGTGGGAGGACCATAAGACCACCTACACGTTATACACTTCTTACAAAAGAAGCTAAGACCGTAGAAGAATTTTACATGGTCACTACTAAATTGAATGACAATCCGTACACATATAAGCAAGCTCTTCAAGATTTAGATGCACCCAAAGGGTGGCGGCCATGCACTTTGAAATTGACTCAATGTATTTCAATAAAGTTTGGACTCTGAAGGATCCACCAAAAGGCGTAAAGCCCATTGAATGCAAGTGGATCTTCAAGAGGAAGAGAGATGTAGATGGAAAGATTAAGAGATTCAAGGGAAGTCTGGTAGCAAAAGGTTATACTCAATAAAAAGGTATAGACTATGAGGAGACCTTTTCGTCAGCGGCTATGATGAAATCCATCAGAATTTTGTTGGCAATGGCCGCACACTACAATTATGAAATCTGACAGATGGATGTGCAAATTCCATTTCTAAATGGATTTCTTGATGAAGAAATCTACATGCAACAGCCAAAGGGGTTCACTTCAAAAGGTAAAGAGAACAAGGTGTGTAAGTTGATGAGATCCATTTATGGACTCAAGCAAGCTTCTAGGAGTTGGAACATCCATTTTAATCAAGCGGTCAAATTGTTTGGCTTTGAATAGAACATGGATGAACCTTGCTTTTACAAGAAGTTCAATGGGAGTGCGGTGTGTTTTCTCGTATTGTACATAGATGATATTTTACTTATAGGGAACGATGTTGGGATTCTTTCATCTATAAAGGTGTGGTTATCCACTATTTTTTCAAATGAAGGACTTGGGTGAAGCTAGCTATATCCTTGGGATCAAGCTTATCAGAGATCGTCAGAAAAGGATGCTAGGCTTGTCACAATCCACATATATAGAAAAGATATTGGCAAGGTTTAACATCGAAAGTTCCAATAAAGGAATGTTCCTTTCCGTCATGAAATTTCACTTTCCAAATCTCAATGCCCCAAGACACTAGAGGACATTCAAGAGATGAAGAGAGTCCCCTATGCTTCTATAGTGGAAAGTCTAATGTACATCATGTTGTATACAAGGCCAGATATTTGCTATATTGTAGAGATAGGGAGCCAGTTTCAATCTAATCCAGGAAAAGAGCATTAGACTGCGGTCAAGAATATCCTCAAATATTTGAGGAAGACTAAAGACTATTTTTTGGTGTATGGGCATGATGAGTTATCAATAGTTGGATATACAGATTCAAATTTCCAAATTGATTAGGATGATAGAAAGTCTACATCCGGTATGGTTTACCTTATAGGTGATAGAGAGATTGTGTGGAGAAGCGCCAAACAGAAATCTACAGCTGATTCTACTATTGAGGCAGAGTACATGGCAGCTGGTGATGCAGCCAAGGAAGGTGTCTGGCCCAAGAAATTTTTTACCGACTTGGAGGTTGTTCCAGAGGTAGTAAAAAATCCCATCCCTTTATTGTGTGATAACACGGGGGTGATTGCATAGTCCAAGGAGCCCAAGGCTCATCAAAGGAACAAACATGTGCAACGGAAGTATCACCTAATTAGAGAGATCATCCAGTAAGGTGATGTAGCTGTCTTCAAAGTTGGCACTACTGACAACGTGGTAGATGCGATGATAAAAGGATTAGCTCCTATAGTGTTTGAAAAACATGTTGAAAGCATGGGTGTAACTTTTGTTGATAATTGGTTTTGATGTACAAATGGGAGATTATTGGAAATGTGTGTTCATCAAACCCATATTATTAAATTATTTGATTTAATTATTATATTTTATTATTTTATTTGGGCTTATAAGAAGGTTCTATAGGTCTTAACCTAAAACTAGTCTGAACTAGGAACGAGGCTGGACATCTAGTATATATGGTTTCTATATCGCATGTCACGAGAAATGGTGATTTTGGTGCATGGATGTGGATACACGTCGAGAACATGTATATATATGAATCTGGTACGTGTATCATATGTAGCACTACTAGTTGTGTGAGCAATACACTTACCCGCCACTTGATGGCCCTTTGATCTTAGAGATTCCATTTGTTGCAGTGTGGCATTACAGATTTTGGTAAGCCAGTGGTTGATGTCCGTTAGGACTATAAACCGGTACACTAGATTCGTGATCCTACATTGTAAGCAAAGAGGATTCTCAACATTGAATTCACTACCTATTACGAGGAATATCCAGGAAAGAGAAAGTTAGTGATTGATCGGACAGAAATCTTGATCCAGTGTTTATTCAAAATGCTTTATAAATTTCTATATAATATATTGAATTTTGATTTTGAATTTTTACGGCCATTTAATCGCAATCACATATTTTCTTGATCAACGTGCATGATGGATTGGGGATTAGTAGCATTAAAGTTTATACCCTATAATTCATTATGAGATATTAGGAAAGTGGAAGAGCTTGTGTGTAGTAAAAGAGTTTATTGGACGCATGACATCACATGGAAGAATAATATAATTATGGTTAAATATCTTTTTATATTATGACAAGAGATATTATGAGAATATCTCATGAATCATAAATTAGAAAGATTGTATCTTTTTTGAGATTCTATGTCTTCAACTTTAGTAGCAAATTGGAGTTGCAAAATTAGAAGAGTCACAAAACATCAAAATAGAAGGTTGTTTCAAATCCAATATGGAAGGGCAAGCTTGAGATCCAAGGGATCTCTAAAATTATAAAAAGGGAGGAGGGAGGAGACTCTCCACATTTTTGGTGGGTTCTCTCCCTCTCCCACGATTTTCTCTCTCTCTTCCCTCTCTTGTGGTGGTGTGTGCAAAGAGTGAGAGTTGCGTTTTAGAACTCAAGTGGTTTTGGTGAATTTTGTTCTTCTACAACTTGCAAGGATTGATCAAACTTCAAAATGTTGAACAAATTTTCAATCTCCAAGCTTACACAAGTTAGAAGACCTAGTAATTATAGGAGGAATTACATTTGTCACTCTACGGTAACCATGTTTTTGTATTGAATTTGTTTCTCCCTCCTCTTGGATCTGAGGAAAAGTACGTGACCCGATCCGGTTCTACTGCGCCATTGGTTTAAAACCAATAGAATGATCAAGAAACATCAAGATACTCAACGATAACAATTTTGATTTGAATCTTTAATAGTTTTATGCTAGTCCTTGTTTCTCTTCTTTGTGGGAGGATGAGAGGAGTGTTGAACATAGACTCCAAGGACCCATGACCATAGAATTTATAATATTGTCCTTACCCTAATTCACTTTTACAATGAATAAGGTTGACTTATCTCTAAGAGTGATGGATCGAACCGGTTCATATATGTAAAGTCCCACCAAATTACTAACTCTGTAATTAATTAAACCCACTTTATTGAAAACTCTAACAACTTCCCACTTGGACTACATTGATTACGAAGTCACTATAGAATGACATAGTCACGATAGTCATGAAATCATATTACAAATAACCGTTATAGAACTTTGATTCAGTCAACAAATATACTCATATCGAACAACAACACAAGATATGCCTCAATATACGATAAACAACTTTATATCATTACAAACAAAAGTCCATTTATTAATATAAATCGTCTTGACATAGATACAACCATGGAAATAATATTCCATATAGTTCATTTCTTTAGTTTTACAATCAGCCTACTTAAGAATACCCTTCGAGTAATAAACTTTGATATTAACCTTTACTTGGGCTAATTGACATGTACTTTGGTTAATACCTAACTTTGACAAACTGCCTTTGGCTATTATCGAACTTGATTATTACCGCCTTTATAATATTGATCAAATAAAACAATACAAGAATTACCAAATAAAATGAACAATAGAATAATTTTTCATAAACATAAGGGTAAACAACATAATAATGTCAATCAAAATTGGGCTCAAACATTTAGGCTAGGATTCAAAATATAAATAAAACAGTCAATACGATAAAAGACTCCCACTAACCAAGCATATCGGAAGACTCAATTACAACCATGTTAGAAACATAATCTTTGAACACTCCCACTGGCAAAACCTTTGTAGAGGGTTTTCTAACATTCTGTTAATCACAATGTGCTCCACCATGATATGCCTCTAATTAACTTTTTCTCTTACTAGGAGATACTTGATCTCAATGTATTTGGAACCATTAGATTTCTTGTTGTTTTTCGAAAATAAGACAATTGAACTATTATCACAGTATATCATCATAGGACTTGAGATAGAGTCTGCAACTCTCAATTCAGAAACAAAACTCATCCTTTATGGCTCAGCTATGAAAACAAAATCAGTAGACAAAAGTGGTTCATTAGGTGAATCTGGAATTTCCTTCATTATAACACCAGTAGAATCTAGCAATGCAATTCCAGTTAAATTTGACAACTCATCCGAGTGAAGTGTCTCAACATGAATTTCAACACTCACTTCCTTAACAGTAGGCTACGAGGCCCTGAAGGTTCATCAACATGTTCAACGAATTTGGCATGACTAGTTTCAATAATTCTATAACAGAATTAGTATAGTAAAACTTGTAACCTTTGGACTTCTCTGAATAGCCCACGAAATAGCAACTAATGATCCAAGAATCAAACATTTTTCCATGTGGATTATACAATCTAACTAAATAAATCAAATAAGAGTCACAACCACTACTACATTCATATCCTTTTAGGCTAAGAATGTACTGGTCCTCTTATTAATCTGCAATAACCAAGAAAAAAATAACTTTTGAAAATCCCATCACCTTTGAGCAATAGGAACCCCTAGGTTACTATGTTGGATGTAACGTTTATGTGTCCATCAAACCCAATTTAATTTGATTAAATTAATTAATTTAGTTTTATTTAATTATGTGCTCGTCATAATTGTATATTGCATCTGCCCAATTCAAACCGTTATGTCTACAACTACGGATAGATTTGGGCAATCTATTCTATGGTTGCTATATTTTACATTCGTACAATAGTGATTGGACCAAAATGTAAATATAGGCACATTTCATGTTGAACATGATCCACAGGGATTCTCGAATTATTCACTGTCAAGTTGTAGTTGCAACGGGAATCTCCAGTAGTTATTTTCTCTGTACTTGAGAGACCCTTGCCATTTTATTTATGTTCTATACATTTGTAGTGTGTCAATGATTGATGTCTACTGAAAGGACTGACTATATATCGGCCACTCAGTGTGCATAATGTAAATAGTTATGGATATGATGCTCAATAAAGTTTCCACTGCCCGTAAAGGGAGAACACCAAAAAGAGAGTGAACGAATTTGATTGTGCCACATCCAAGGCCTTGGTATTTGGTAAAGTGTTTGCAAAGGGTATTTTATTTTATTAATATTAAATTAAAGGTATTTTGGAAAAGAGTTTTTAAAGAGTTTTATGGCCAATCAAAGTCCTCCATCCTCTCATGATAAATTATAATGGATCGGAATTGTGGCAGTGACATTTATTCTATGGTTGCATGGCCCGTTATAGGTGTTGGTAGTGTGGGGAGAAAATGTAATAAAATTACCTACTGCAAGGGGTTTTTCAGGTTACGCCTTGGCAGAATCGTCCTTTACTATGATTTTGGATAAGTTTTGTGGTGCAATTTAAGATAATCTTATGGGCTACCCTTTAGGATCACACCAGTTGGTTAGATCTGGACCGTAGGTTTGCCACCTCCTCAATTAGGTCTCCATATATATAAAGAGACCTAAGGCCAAAACATGATTGATTGATGATGATGATAGAGGAAAAATCATTAGATCAGTTTGCACAAAATTGTGAGAGAGCTTAGAGAGAGAAAAAGAGAGTTTTCTTCTTCCTCAAGCACTATTGGCCATTGGAAGTGAAGTAAGCTTGGGAGATCTTTTTCAAGTATTATATTCCTTTGGACGAACACACCATGTAAGTGTTCTAGGTGACCTTGCTCCCCCCTTGAGGTTAGTACATTAATGTGTTTATTGAGATCCTGACATGCTCATAAAATTTTGTGATTGCATGAGAATCCCATTGCTTCCGTCGCCACTAACAATTGGCATCAGAGTGTAGGTTCTTCATTAAACACATGTCAAAATCAACTTGCAATCTTCTACTTTTTCTTCTTCCTCCATTATTGTGTTTTGAGTTTTTTTGAATTTTGAGTATTGCACAAAAAATTTGAAGTTGCTAATATATGAAACAAAGGACAAGAGGCCACACCAGCCGAAACCATCGATCGGCATTAGCAGCAAGTAGGCACGGCCTGCCAACCGCGGCTGCTGGCCAGGTTGTCAGTAGGTGTGGGGCAGGCGGTCATGCGTTGGCGCAGCCCTGCGTGCCGCGCAACTGCAGGCTGTAGCCAGCACACACAGGCAGTGGCCTGCTCCGTGCGTCGCGTGGGCAGTGACCCTTGCATCTCACAAAAAAAAAAACGGGTCCATTAAGTTTCTCACAATATATTGAGAATTTAAAAGGAGTGGGATTCTGATTTCCTATTTGGAATCAAACTCTAACTATTTTCTCTCATGAATGAAAATTGATTTTAAATAGGAATCCTAACTTGATTAGGAAAGTCCAAATTAAAATAGGACTCTATTTAATTGCAAATTGACCCATGGGACCCACTTTATTAATGCATGGGTTGGACCCAAGGGACCCACACGGTTCGGCCTTGGGCCAAACCAAGGGCTGACCAACATGGGTTTGACCCATGGGCTGGTCGGATGTCACACTCCAAACCATCCCTTGGGAGGATTAGGTAGGTGACCCGAATTGCGCAACGGCAATCCGCCAAATCCCACGGATCTAGAAGCAGTTAATACATTCACAGACACACACATCCATAACATTTCTACAAGAAAGATCAGAGTGCTGCAGATAATCTACAATTATAAAAGAAAAGAGAAAGCGTAGCGATAAGGGGAAATGGTTGTGATATATATATATATATATATATATATATATATATATATACATAAGTAAAGTTGTTTCATTTTCCCCCATACAACCCACAATTGAACAGTAAGACCTGTCATATACATAAGCAGAACAAAAGTAAATATGTACAGGGCGAGGTAACTATACCCCAAAAATAAAAGAAGAAAACTAAAATAGGAAACAAGAATGGGGATAAACTCCTGACAACTCGGAAAGGAGTCCCCAAGACAAAAAGCATCAAAAGCACCCTTCATGGGTCTTCATCAATAACCACTGAGAACGCTCGCACCATCGGCACAACCGCCGTCGGGGTCCATACCAATATCATCATAACCACAAGGGCTCTCCTCCTCGTAATGGGCCTCCATACCACAACGGCATCCACCTGCAGAATCATCTATAGAAAAACATATACAACAGAGTGTGAGCCCCACTGAGCCCGTGAGTAAAACATATCATCATGCATGTATATGCAACCACAATCCACATGATCCTACATGATATGCAAGTCCAGATTATTTATTAGCCACCTAGCAATATAGCTAAGGCAGGTTAGTGCTACTACAATCCCCAATACATGTATCCCTGGTGTGGGCTTGGTTACCCTTTCCCACGATACACCCATTGAGTTGTCGGAGAAGACCAGTTAGCTCCTGCATTCGTTCACCAAGGTCAGCCCGACCAGCCTTCTATGATTAACCTGTGAAGTAACCGACTCAATATCAAATTCACCATTTTGGTGCTTCCCGGCATGTAGCACGAGGATCAACTTTATTTGGCTTATAGCCATAAATCACCTATCGGTGCTTCCTAAGCTTGTAGCAAGAGGCTTCCCAGCTTTATAGCTCGAGGCATCCCAGTATATTGTCAAGGCTTCCCGATGTAAACACTTGAGGTTTTACGATAGTCCTCACAGGCATTCAACACCTTAACCCCTGTTGGCAAGGGTGCGTAGCATGGGTGATGAATCTCTAGCCCCATGTCTATATGGCGTCGTATGAGTCAGGCGGTGTCAATCGTATCCCATTCTATGGGCTACCACATGCCTCATTTCCAAGCCGACTACAGTATCTAGTCTATCAATCACAATCATCATGATATATTCAAATAGAGTTAATCAACACTCACACGATGTGTAATAATTATGAAATTGTAATTGAGTAACACAGCATTATAATTATAGAATTTATTGCCAGCATAATAATAATTATGTTACACGTACATACATGATAACATTTCACTCACCTGAGTCTGGTTCTATGAATTCAGTTGTAGTTTCAGTTTCGGCTGTAGTCTGGCAGTAGGCCTTGAGCGCGGGATCAAACCCTAAGCATAAATCAGAAATATGTCATTGAATATTCCAAACTATTTTTGGATGCCCTTGGGTTGATCTAGGCTCACTGGGTTGACTCGGTGCACAATTGGACATCACTTGGAATTCTCTGGGCCTTGTACTAGGCCTTGCTCTGGGCTTTAGGCCTAAGTCCCAGTGCATTAGCAGTGCTGCAGGACCAACACAGACAGGGTTTCCAAGCCTTACGGGGCGCACTTGGGTACCCAAGGTATCCATCCTTATGGACAGATGTGAGGAGGGGTATTTTGGTTATTTACCACCTCCCTACACTATTTACTATCCATGGGTGGAGGTCCCCAAAGCAGATCAGCAAAATTTCCCTATTTTTTTCTCTGGGTGATGTTTGCATTGCCCAGTGCATCGCCTAGAGCCTCCTTAACATGTGAACAGGCTCCAATTCCTAGGTTCCTCACCATGAGCAGTGCCCTGATCATCCCCCCATGCATGTTAGGTCATCATGGACCCCTTGGGGTGTAGTTTGCACTAGTCTTCATGGATTTTTACCTGGGCCCACCACTTGGCTGCCAAGAGCTGCCCAGCTTGCCCAGTGAATAGTAACCCTGTATGGCTTCAGCTACAGACTACGGATTTGGCTGCATGCATGGGTTATTTCATAGGTGTTAGGGCCATCCAAGGCTGCTACAGCTCATGGCTAGGCTACATGCAGCCAGGGCACATAGATCTGAGCCCAGACTGCCTGTTCTTGGTGCAACAGTGTAGTGCAGTCTGGCACAGGCATGGATTTTGGTCTCAGGTATGTAACAGCCATCAAAACATAATAAAAAAGCTCTGATCCTCCATGCATCATGTTTGCATGTTGGATCTGAGGTGGTTCATGGCAGCCCCTAGCTGTTCTGAGCTGCTAATGGCCAGAAAAGCATAAAAAACACAGAGAGCTAAGGAGAAAAATAGTAATAGCAGCACAGCAGCAAGCATAGGGGTAACCTTATACCTGAGGACAGCTGAGAATGACTGTTGGAGCTGATCTGATGCATAGGTAAGCTCTCCTTCTTCTCCTTCCTTCCTTCTTCTCTCTTTCCTTCTCTTTCTCTCTTTCTTCTCTCTTCTTTCTCTCCTATGGTTTCAATAGTGACTAGACCTCTGAAATGAGCCTAAGGCCTTCTATTTATAGGCCAGCCTCCTACTAAGGCTTGTTTGGCTGCCTAGGCCTCTTTTGAGAATGTGATTTTAAACTGATTGTTAGCCATTCTGGGCACTCAGGTGGGGTCCATAGGAATCCAAGGGTATGAGGTGGTCCCCTAGACTCCCTTCTACCTATAGAGGGTGCCCATATCTAGTATGGGTGGTCCCCACACATCTGTTTATTGAAATATTGCATTTTCCCACTCTAGGCGATGTCTCTGGGTGATGTCCACATCGCTCAAGATTATAGCAAGGTTGTTTCTCTTTGGGCTTGCACAGGGGTTTGACCCAGGGTTATGGCCTTGCACCCACATGCCACTCAAGACCCTTTGCACCCATTTTCAATTGTGGGACCCACATTCATGGAGAGGAGAGGGAGTACTAGAGTCCAAGTAGTACATTATGCTGTGGGCAGTGCAACTGCAAGGATCTGCAATCCATCTTCTGATAGGTATGTAGGAGGACATCCTTGGGGGTTCTCCATTAAATTCAATCACTGGAATGATACTCCATAGTGTGCTTGGATGCCATGTCAGGGGTTCCTGTCCTTCAATCAAAATTCCATCCAGTCAGGGGTAGGTTTGACATTTCTCCCCACCTTACAAAAATTTCGTCCTCAAAATTTGCTTACCTTGTAGCTCGAAGAGTTGGGGATACTTTTCTTTCATCTCTTCTTTATGTTCCAATGAAGCCTATTCTATGGGATTGTTTCCCCATCGATCCTTTACAAAGTTGACCATGCGGTTATGAAGATTATGTTTTTTCCTATCCAATATCTCTGCAGGCTGTTCTTCATAGGTCATATCCACGTCCAACTGTTTAGGTTTAGTTGATAGTACATATGTCGGGTTGTTGATATATTTTCTTAGCATCGACACATGGAAAACATCGTGGATGCCTTGCAAAGATGGTGGTAATGCCAGACGGTATGCTATGGGTCCTACTTTGTAGAGAATTTCATATGGACCATTGAATCTTGGGCTTAACTTGCCCTTCTTGTTAAAACGTAGCAATCCCTTTGTTGGAGATACCCGGAGCAATACCTTTTCTCTGATATTAAATTCAATATCCTTTCTTCGATTATCAGCATAACTTTTCTGCCTTGATTGGGCCGCCTTGATTTTCTCTCTAATGATATTCTCTTGTGATCGCTGAAAACTTCACTTTTTTCACCATAAAGGTAATGTCGCCATATCTTCGACGCAAAGACTACCGCCGCCAACTCTAGGTCATGAGTGGGGTAGTTCTATTCGTGTTCCTTCAGTTGTCTTGAGGCATAGGCAACAACTTTACCTCTTTGCAGTTAGATGCTACCACATCCCGTTCTGGATGCGTCAATGTATACTACCATTCCTCCAGTGCCATCCGGAATGGTCAAAACTGGAGCCATCACCAATTGGTTTCTTAACTCTTAAAAACTTTTCTCGCATGCCTCATTCCATTTAAACTTGGTGCCCTTCTTCGTTAGCTTCGTCATAGGCACTGAGATGCGCGAGAAATTTTTGATGAATTGGCAGTAATATCCAGCCAAACCTAAGAAACTTCGGATCTAGTGGCATTCTTCGGAGTCTCCCACTCAAAAACCGCTTTCACCTTGTCTGGGTCCACTTTAATGCCATCCTTGGTGATGATGTGCCCTAGGAATCTAATTTGGTGAAGCCAAAATTCACATTTGCTGAACTTGGCATATAACTGGTGTTCCCGCAGTCGCTGCAACACGAAGGTAAGGTGTCAAGCGTGCTCTTCTTCACTCTTAGAGTACACCAGAATGTCGCCAATAAACACAATGATAAATTTATCCAACACGTCATGGAATACTCTATTCATCATGTCCATCAACGATGTTGGGGCGTTGGTTAACCCGAACGATAAGACCAGGAATTCATAATGTCCGTATCGAGTTCTAAACACCGTCTTGTGAATATCGCTGCTCTTGATCTTTAACTGATGGTATCCAGATCTAAGATCAATCTTGGAGAAGACTCTTGCTCCTTGTTGTTGGTCAAATAGGTCGTCAATGCACGGCAACGGGTATCGATTCTTGATGGTCAGCTTATTTAGCTCGTGGTAGTCGATACATAGCCGCATGCTACCATCCTTCTTCTTTACGAATAGCACGGGTGCTCCCTAGGGAGACACGCTGGGTCATATAAAACCTTTCTTTAGTAGGTCTTGTAACTAGACCTGCAACTCCTTTAATTCAATAGGTGCCATTCGATATGGTGCCTTGGATACCGACGCTGCACCAGGGATTAGATCAATTACAAACTTTATCTCATGATTAGGCGGTAGTTGGGTCAGATCTTCTGGAAAAACATCAAGAAATTCTCTGACGACGTCAAGTTCCTCCAAGGGCTTTATCTTTGCCTCAATGTCTATCGCCGTGGCCAAAGAGCCTTGACATCCTTCGTCCAGCAACTTTCGCGCCTGGAGAGCGGATGGAGTTATCCTTCTGGGTTTCCTCTTTGGTTCACTTTGGTAAGTGAAAATTGACCCATCCTCCAACTTGAATACTATCTTCTTCTCCGTACACATGACATTTGCTCCATAGGCGGATAACCAATCCATGCCTAATATCACGTCAAAGTCCTTCATATCGAACTTTATTAGCCATGCGGTCAGGTTTCTCCCATAAATTTCTACCTGGCAGGGGTCATAGACTTCCTTCAAGCTCACGATACCACCCGTCGGTGGGCTGACTACTAAATCATGCTCGATGTCTCTCGGTTGATCTTTCATCCTACTTGCAAAGGTGGTGGAAACGAAAGAGTGGGATGCGCCCGAGTTGAATAGCACTTGTGCAGGGATGGTTGAGACACTTAGGGTACCTAGGGTTTGTATACAGTTTAGGTCACAATATACACTGGTTATTCCCTATAATTTAGTAGTGTTCAGTGGACTTACCTATCATTACATCAGTGTTTGCTTCAGCTTCTTCATCTGTTAACACAAATACCTTCCCTCACGTCCGATTATCCTATGGCTGAAAAGGTCTAGCGTAGGACTGATTTGGCGAGTTGCTGTTGTACCCATGCTGTCTGCACTCTCTGGCCATGTGCTCTTCTTTGTTGCACACGTAACACTTATATGGTGGAACAGCTGGTGTTGAGGCTTGGCTCATTTGACTTGTGGCTGGTAGGGCTGGCGAACCTGCTGTTGTCGCTTGACTAGTGGCCGGTTGAACAAGTCGATTGGAAGTGGGGCGAAAAGGGTTCTGGCCCACATTCGGCTTACGGAACGGAGTCGGATTGGGACTTGAACTGGTTCCTCAAAAAACCTTGTTTGGCCAACCAAAAGTCTGGAAATCATTTGGCCTTTTGCCCAACCCGGGCGACGTTGTAGCCTTCTCTTTTTCTTTCTCCTTCAATCTATCCTCCGTAGTCTTCGCCTTGTCGACCATCTGAGCATAATCCCGAATGTCCATAATTGATAGAACTGACCCGATCTCGTGTTTAAGTCTCTTCTCAAACTTCTTTATCTTACTGACTTCCCCTTTCAGGTGTTTCAGAGCAAAATGGAATAGATCCTCGAACCGTTGTTGATAATCCAGCACTGACTTGGTTCCTTGTACCAGTGCTGAGAACTCAGCTTCGTTTTTGTCCCTAAAGCTCTCTGGGAAGTAGTTCTTGAATAAAACTTCCTTAAATTCCTCCCACGTGGGATTCGGATGAGCAGCTTCAAGATTTGGCTTAGTAGCCTTCCACTAGGCTTCAGCCTCATTCTGTAGCTGATAACCTGCACATATCAGTTTTTGTGCACCCGAACACTAGATTACATCAAATGCGTTCTCTAAGGCGCTAATCCACCGTTCTGGCTGCATCGCCTCTGAATTCAACTTGGAGAATACGGGTGGTTGGATTTTCATGAATCTCTCCATTACCTTGGTAGTAGAGTTTTTCGCTCAGTGTTGAGGCACAGGTGGTGGGAAAAGTACGGGTCGGTTGGGTGGTGGAGGTGGTACTGCATGCTCATGCATCATGGCAGCAAATTGCATAGACATTTGACCCAGCAGTTCTTATTGTTGCTGCATAGTCTGCATCATAGTAGTCATGAAAGCATTTACCTCACCGGCTTCTATACCCAGCTGAGGTGCCGCAGCAATGGCTTAAGCAGCCGCTAGTGCCCTTGACGAAGCAGCCGATGCTTAAGAATTTTGGGCCTCAGTTCAATTTGGCAATTCAACCTCCGGTATAACGCGAGGGAGTTTTCCTTGATGACCACCTCGAGAACTTCTTGTGTTGACCATGGTTACTTTTCTGAAAAAAGCAACATGTTCAATAATCCAACACTCCTTATCGAGGCCAACAATAATTCCTAGTTAATACATGTACATACCTATTCCACAGTTCCAGTGAATTCATGTAGTCATACCAGCAAGGTGTGTTTTATTGGCTTATTCATTTAGTTCTTACTTTTATTTGTTTTGTGTCATGTTTTTACATGGTTTTAAAATTTTTAACAATAATTCTCGTAATTTTGTACCTGTGCCTAACAAGCAAGTGTCTGTAACTACCAACTAGTGATAATATTCTGCACGTAAAGGTAGGCTATATCACCTCTAACCTCGTCTGCTAGGGATAGGTAAATGGCTCGATCCACGGGTCCAGTGGCGTCCGCAAGAGCTAAGTAAACTACTAATTGGTTCTCGGCATGGGCTTGTACCACACCGTGTCCTGATTAGTCTTCACCTCAGTTGCCTAATATATCGCATGTTGCTGGGGTCTCCAGGCTTGAATAATGTAGCAAGGTCCTGCCATGAAGAGGTTCTAGGTATCAAGTCACTACAGATACTTAATTAAAAGAATTAAGTACATGCCCACAGGAATTTAAGTAGTCATGAGCAAGAGAAAATAAATGGGTTGGCTCGAGGCATCTTAGCATCTAGGGGGTTCAACTTGACTGGACAACCTATCGGATCCTATTCTTGGTTGACCTAGGTTGTGGATAGGGTGAGATATACACTCCCTAAAATATCATAAATACATATTACAACATACCTAGATACCTATGTTCAGTTTGCAAATCATCACTCCACCTTGGTTCATACACACATGGCATTAGGCACATAATATTAAATATTTAAGTATACCCTACTAATTTATAGGTATAGACATAATTATTCATCGTCATTCATCTTAAACAAAGAAAGAAATTTCTTAAATTCTCTATGCTTTTTATTTCACCATGTTAACCCGCAAGCATTGCCCTATCTAGTCATAGATGTATTTTTTTTATTAAATTTAATTTAAATTTTATTATTTTCTTTATATCCACACATTTGTAAAATTTATATTTTTGTGTTTACTATGCCATTTCTAGGCCAAACTCACAAGTTCACAAGTCTGTATGCAAAACAGCAAAAATTCCATTCACTGGGCGATGTCTCTAGGCGTTAGATGCATTGCCCAGTGCTATCGCCCAGAGAATCGAGGCCCAGCTATAACAACCCGAGAGTGACCCAAATCATTTCATTTGTTCTCTAGAGCTCCCCAAACACCTAGGGTAGAGCTCCAAGGCCTAGTGTGACCACTTCCACACCATTTCCACCCATTTTCACGGGTCCCCCACGATCCTACTCGATATTGGGTAAGATTCTTTAACTTTTTCTCTTGTTTTAGGTCATTTCCCATGTCTTTCTTATCTTTGTTAGGGTTTTACTAATTTTTCTCTTGCCCTAACTAATTCTATCCTCTCTTTTTTTGCAGCCCTATGTCTACTAGTCATAGAATGGCAAGGAAATCCGTAGCACACAAGAGGCTACGGTCTGAGAGCGAGCATTCCTCATCTTCCTCTGTGCCACACACCTCATCGAGAGAGGATTCTTCATCAGAGGAGCCGGATTTTGATCGGTTCCTATTCTCTAGGTATGAGCATTCTTGAGATTGGGACAAATTTAGGTCCCTTAAGATTGTGAATGGGAGGATGGTACTGGTGGATGACTTCCATCAGTACAACTTGTATACTAGGTTCAATATCCTAGGTTTATCACCCACTGAGCCATGTTACCCTAACTTGGTTTGTTATTTTAACAGTAACCTAGTGCCCTCTGGGGCACAGGAGTTTGGGTTGGAAAGCAGGGTTAAGGGGGTGGATATTAGACTTACCACTACCACCTTAGCAGGGATCCTTGGGCTGCCTAATACAGGCGAGAGGTGCTACTATAAGCCCAGGATAGACATTTTGGACATGTTTTCCTTGGAGACTAGGATGAGGGTCTTCAAAGCATTGACCGGTTCAGAGAGGACTCCTAAATCTGAGGCTGCCTAAAAGCCCAGTGCTCGGGTCATTAGTAGATGCGTTTTGTATAACATTTACCCAAAGGGCGGGAATAGAGGCAGTATTTCTATGTTGAGGGCCTACATCACTTATTGCCTATTACGAGCGGGTAAGGGGGGTCCAATTATAAACCTCCCATATTTACTACTTCAGGCCATGTTGTATCACGCCCAAAACCTTTCTGATGGGAACCTTCCATATGGGAAGTTCCTAACTTTGGTATTTTGACACTTTGGTGATCCCTTGGGCGGCAAGTATATGGAGAGGGATAGGTCTAGACCCATCAACAAGACCTCGATCCTGAAAATGAAGGTACCAGGGGAGCTAGGAAGTGATCCAGAAGAGGGTGATCAGATGGAGCAGAGCCAGTAGCAGGGAGAGGAGTAGAGAGTTAGATTAGAGGAGGAGGGCGACTTGGAGGGTGTTGGAGCACCATTTACTGATTTGCCCCTATATGAGGCGACCGGAGCCACTAGTTCACAGGTGCCAAAGTCCTTTGGGTGGTTTCAGATGATGTCACAGATCCAGGGCCTCAGCACCCAGCTCACCGAGATGACTTTAAGGATGGATCGGGGCTTCTCATCCCTTGAGAGTAGAGTGGGATCTGTAGAGCGACACCTAGACTTTTGGGATACATTCTATCAGGTTGATTCACGCCAGTCTCAGCCTCCACCAGGTGACTTACCTCCAACAGAGTAGCATCTCAGCTAGTTTCCACACATTTAGTCTGACCTGACATGATGTAGTTGTGACTTTTGTCTTTCTTTTTCTTATCATGGTTTATGTAGTTTTTTTTTTTTTGTCAGCTTATGGAAATTTGAAAGTAGTACTTTCGGTCAAACTCCTTGTAGTAATGTAATTATGAAATTTTCTTTTTAATTACATCTACCTCCCCTGTAGCTTTTACTTTATAGCATGTTTTATTATTGTTAGACTATTATTCCTATTCTGCAACCCGTGAATGTAGAAAGAGACTCACGCTCTGATACCAAGCTCTGTCACACCCCTAACCACCCCCTGGGAGGATTAGGTAGGTGACCCGAATTACGTAACGACAATCTGCCAAATCCCACTAATCTAGAACCAATTAATACATTCACGGACACACACATCCATTACTTTTCCACAAGAAAGATCAGAGTGCTGTAGATAATCTACAATTATAAAAGAAAAGAGAAAGCGTAGCGATACGAGAAATGGTTGTGATATATATATACATAAGTAAAGTTGTTTCATTTTCCCCCATACAACCCACAACTGAACAGTAAGACCTGTCATATACATAAGCATAATAGATGTAAATATGTACAAGGTGAGATAACTCTACCCCAAAAAAAAAAGAAGAAAACTAAAACAGGAAACAAAAACTGGGATAAACTCCTGACAACTCAAAAAGGAGGCCCCAAGACAAAAAGCATCAAAAGCACCCTTCACGGGTCTTCATCAATAACCACTGAGAACGCTCACACCATCGGCACGACCTCCGTCGGGGTCCATACCAATATCATCATAACCACAAGGACTCTCCTCCTCGTAATGAGCCTCCATGCCACAACGGCATCCACCTGCAAAATCATCTATAAAAAAACATAAACAACAGAGTGTGAGCCCTACTGAGCCCGTGAGTAAAACATATCATCATGCATGCATATGCAACCACAATCCACATGATCCTACATGATATGCAAGTCCAGATTATTTATTAGGCACCTATCAATACAGCTAAGGTAGGTTAGTGCTACTACAATCCCCAATACATGTATCCCTGGTGTGGGCTTGGTTACCCTTTCCCGCAATACACCCATTGAGTTGTCGGAGAGGACCAGTCAGCTCCTGCATTTGTTCACTAAGGTTAGCCTGACCAGCCCTCTGTGATTAACCTGTAAAGTAACTGACTCAATATCAAATTCACCATTTCGGTGCTTCCCGGCATGTAGCACGAGGATCAACTTTATTTAGCTTATAGCCATAAATCACCTATCGGTGCTTCCCAAGCTTGTAGCTCGAGGCTCCCCAGCTTTATAGCTTGAGGCATCCCAGCATATTATCGAGGCTTCTCGGCGTAAATGCCCAAGGTTTTACGGTAGTCCTCACAAGCATCCAACACCTTAACCTATGTTGACATGGGTACGTAGCAGGGGTGATGAATCTCTAGCCCCATGTCTATATGGCATCGTATAAGTCAGGCGGTGTCAACCGTATCCCATTCTACGGGCTACCCCAGGCCTCATTTCCAATCCGACTACGACATCTAGTCTATCAATCATAATCATCATGTTATATTCAAACAGAGTTGATCAACAGTCACACGATGTGTAATAATTATGAAATTGTAATTGATTAAGTAACACAACATTATAATTATAGAATTTATTGTCGGCATAATAACAATTATGTTACATGTACATACACGATAACATTTCACTCACCTGGGTCTGGTTCTATGAATTCAGTTGTAGTTTCAGTTTTGGCTGCAGTCAGGCAGTAGGCCTCGAGTGCGGGATCAAACCCTAAGCATAAATCAGAAATGTCATTTAATATTCCATACTATTTTTGGATGTCCTAGGGTTGATCTAGGCTCACTGGGTTGACTCAATGCACAATTGGACATCACTTAGAATTCTCTGGGCCTTGCACTGGGCTTAGACCTAAGTCCCAGTGCATCATCCAGAGAATGTGGTATAGGGGCAGAATGGTCATTTACACCTACAGTACACGGTTCAAGGTCATACAACCTTACAACACTGATCCCAATTCAGCAGTGCTACAGGACCAACACAGACAGGGTTTCCAAACCCTGTGGGGCCCACTTGGGTACCCAAGGTATCCATCCTTATGGACAGATGTGAGGAGGGGTATTTTGGTTATTTACCACCTCCCTACACTGTTTACAGTCCATGGGTGGAGGTCCCCAAAGCAGATCAGCAAAATTGCCCTATTTTATTCTCTGGGCGATGTCTCTAGGTGATGTCTGCATCGCCCAGTGCATCGCCTAGAGCCTGCTTAACATGTGAACATGCTCCAATTCCTGGGTTCTTCACCATGGGCAGTGCCCTGATCATCCCCCCATGCATGTTAGGTCATCACGGACCCCCTGGGGTGTAGTTTGCACTGGTCTTCATGGATTTTTACTTGGGCCCACCACTTAGTTGCCACGAGCTGCCTAGTGAATAGTAACCTCGTATGGCTTCAGCTGCAGACCATGGATTTGGCTGCATGCAAGGGTTATTTCATAGGTGTTAGAGCCATCCAAGGCTGCTGTAACTCATGGCTAGGCTGCACGTAGCCAGGGCACACAGATCTGAGCCCAGACTGCCTGTTCTTGGTGCAACAGTGTAGTGTAGTCTGGCATAGGCATGGATTTCAGTCTCAGGTATTGAACAGCCATCAAAACATAATAAAAAAGCTCAGATCCTCCATGCATCATGTTAGCATGTTGGATCTGAGGTGGTTCATGGCAGCCCCAAGCTGTTCTGGGCTGCCAATGGCCAGAAAAGCATAAAAAACACAGAGAGCTAAGGAGAAAAATAGTAATAGCAGCACAGCAGCAAGCATAAGGGTAACCTTATACCTGAGGATAGGTGAGAATGGCTACTGGAGCTGATCTGATGCACAGGTAAGCTCTCCTTCTTCTCTCTTTCCTTCTCTTTCTCTTTCTTCTCTCTTCTTTCTCTCCTATGATTTCAATAGTAACTAGAGCTTCGAAATGAGCCTAAGGCCTTTTATTTATAGGCTAGCTTTCTACTGAGGCTTGTTTGGCTGCCTAGGCCTCTTTTGAGAATGTGATTTTAAACTGATTCTCAGCCATTCTGGGCACTCAAGTGTGGTACATAGGGATCCAAGGGTATGAGGTGGTCCCCCAGACTCCCTTCTACCTATGGAGGGTGCCCATGTCCAGTATGGGTGGTCCCCACACATCTGTTTATTAAAATATTGCATTTTCCCACTCTGGGTAATGTCTCTGGGTGATGTCTGCATCGCCCAGATATTACAGCAAGGTTGTTTCTCTTTGGGCTTGCACCGAGGTTTAACCCAGGGTTAGGGCCTTGCACCCACATGCCACTCAAGACCCTTTGCACCCATTTTTAGGTGTGGGACCCACATTCATGGAGAGGAGAGAGAGTGCCTGGGGTTCAAGCAGTACATTATGCTGTGGACAGTGCAACTGCAAGGATCTACATTCCATCTTCTGGCAGGTATGTAGGATGACATCCTTGGGGGTTCTCCATTAAATTCAATCACTGTAGTGATACTCCACAGTGTGCTTGGATGCCATGTCAGGGGTTCCTGTCCTTCAATCAAAATTCTAGCCAGTCAGGGGCAGGTTTGACATCGGACCACTTGGGCCGACCCGAATTGTAAATAAAAAAAAAAAGGGTTAATTTCACCAACACCCCCTATAAGTATACAATATAATCACAGACATAGCAAACTTTGAAAAAATATCATAGACTATCCTTACTTTATGTTTTTATTTCAACTTAGTCCACTCTGTTAGATCTGTGCCTTTAAATCGCTATTAATTCTTTCATAATGGTGAAGTTACCCCTACCACAGAGTGAACTTCCCATAATACCCTTAAGGGTAAAACTCCAAATTACAAAACACTCTCTTCGTCGTCTTCGTTGGTCTAAAGGTGGAAGAATCAAGAATAGGGAAAAGGAGCTTTTTGTGTTACCCTGTGAAGGAAACGAGTGGCCGAATTAAGGATTATGTCTTGTTCTCTGTTCACAGAAGCCTTCTAGTATTGGATTACAGCCGTTTGAGCTCAAAGAAACGACGAGTCATCATCATCAGTATATGTAGGAAGATGGGATTTTGGGATTAATTGTTGCAAATGATCTTCATCGAACACAGACTCATCACTTCGAGCTCAAGAACTCAGAGTACTTGGTTCCTGCTCAAGAGCTCTTGAATGAGTTCTATAAACTTAGAATATAATAGACAAATCAACTAAAGCAGAAGCCCTAGAAAACCAATCAATGGGAAGACGAAAATAGTTCATGCAGGCAATCTCTTTACACCCCAGGCCTTCTTGAATTGCAGAAACGAAAAGCTAAATTGATTTCCATGCTTGAAGAGGTATTCTAATTGATTCCTTTTCATCTTATTTTTACCCCTGATTTATCTATTAGATGTTCTTTTTATCTCTGTGGAAAGTTGGAAAATTGACCCTACTTTTACTTGGGTGGTTGATTGATTGGATCTCAAGACTTGATTCTTGAACTAATTGAGCAACTGCGGGCCTTCACATTAATGCTCACATCATGACAATTTGAGCATTTCATTAATTTTCTGAAATTTCTATTATTTTTCTTTTCATGGAATCTCACTATAATACTGTATGTTTTCTTCCTCCAAATTCTGTTGCTTATGTGGATAGAAGATACAGGCAATACTGTGACCGGCTATTGTTGGGAAGAAATAATAACCGCAAGTGTACGGATCAATCGTAGCTATGGGTCGAACACAAGGAGATGTATGCCACTCTATCTTACTCACTTAAAAGCAATGCAAAGTGAACCAAATTAGTTATAATGTTGAATTAAACTAACGATAAATAAACTAACGTATCCTAAGTCACAAGCATCTAGCGAATCGAATCCTAACACACATCCATTTAATGAAATTACGCATCTAACGAATTGAATTGGCATGAATTGAATTGGCGTCCTAACACATATCTATCTAACCTATCAATACTAACACGGATTGAAGGATTGAATAACCACAGCCACACATCATAACCACACAAAAAAAAAACAAAGGAAGAATGAGGCTAAGAGATTAGAGAGGTGAAACCCAAAGGTGCTTGAACCGGACTGAAACTGCTTTCCTCTCTACCACACTTGAAATGCTCCTACCAAATCTGAAATTAAAATAAAAATAATTAAATTAAGATGTTTAACATAGTGCATGATAATGATAGTGAATAAAAAAAATAAGATTCCACAAGCATGGAAGAATTAGAGAGGTAGAGAATGAAAATAAAAATAAAAAGTGGAGAATTAGAGTCCTACTAGAATGGATGGAATAGAGGGAATGAGAGTGAGATTAATAATAAAAATAATGGAAGAGGTAGGAGATTAAAAAGAAGAAAATAAAAATAAAAATAAGAACTAATACTCCCTTCTACCAAAGTTGAAAGCGCATGAATTTCTTAGGCTTTGAATGAAAGTAGTTGAAGAAGCTTGAACAACTTGAATAATCCTTGCATGGCTTCCTCTTCCAAGTCTCTAATTCTTCTCACAAGGATTAGAAGCCTAGAGTAGAAAGCTTTAAAACTAAAACTAGAATTAAGAGATTAGAACCATATTGAAGACATAATTAAATTAAAGCTTGAATTAAAATCAATACAACCATGGAATTAAACTCATGAAATCAAACTAAGACCTAGAAAGCCAAAAATTAGAAGAAGAAGAAGAAATTTATTAAGCAATGAACAACTTACAAGCCTAAAGCTATGGGGTATTTATAGGGGACTGAGGAGAAGAGGAGAAGAGAGGGAGAAGCCTCCATGGTTTTTGGGAGGTCCTCTCCTTCTAAAACCGTGGAGGGTGGAGAAGGGTGGAGAGAATCTCCTCATAAAATATTCTCTCATCTCTCTCTTTCCTTTATAAATAAGTTTGAACCCCAAGAAAAAATAAAAAAAAAATAGAAAGTGGGAGAGATACAAAGCTTAGCTCCCTAAACCTGCTATTTTCTAAAAAGTGGACTTTCTAATTTCATTCTTGTGCTTCCTTTTTTTTGCAGGAGTCTTCTCCAAGTAATGTGATCAAGGCATCTTTGACTTTCAACCTTCCAAGGATAAGGGAATCTTTCCCAAAAGAAATCTATCCAAAGTAAAATTCCTGAAATGCCCCTTGGAAATTTGGAGGAGAGAGAGAGTAAGGGTGATGACTAGGATTCCACTCAAAGCATTAATTAAATACCCATATAGTCCTCTAGAAAAATTGTGGAGCCTTGTGTGCTCCCTCTAAAAAATGTGGACAGCTTATGGGCCTTGAAAAATTATGGAAGCTTGTGGCAGTGTGGGTCCCCCCATTTGGATGGCAGCTCTTCTCTCTCTTCAAGATTGAAAAATTGCCAAAATGGTCCTGTACTTGCAGTAGATCTCCACCATTGATTAGAAATACCTTATTTGATGTCAAAAATACCCTTGGGAAGTGGTAGAATGGCTATGGGCTTGCATTCCAGCTCATTTCTGACCCATTATTCTTTCCTAGCTTGAAAAGAATAATTGCTTGCATGGAGGCCTAAACAGATGCATATTTCAATCTCGTCATGTCCATCTTGCTCAAAATTTAGTCCTCTTTATAGCTATGGAAAGAAAAATGATGGCTTTACATATAGATTAGGACATGCAGCTCCCGATAGTCTAGAATAGCATAAAATAGCTAAAAACCTGAAAAGCACAAGAAAGCACCAAAGTAACTCTATCCAATGTGGTAAAATGCATGCTTTATGCCCTAAGATTTCACACATAAATGTGCTCATCAGATTCCCCCACACTTGAACGTTACTTGTCCTTAAGTAAACAAAAAACTAATCTAGAATGCAAAAATCCTAACTCACTTTCGTAGGAATCACGGTTGCACTTAGCATGTGCAACAAGCCTTTAAACCCCTAGATTATCCCTAATGGACGAGTTTTATCTCGTGGATGTTTGCAAGTGAATGTACACCCAAAATTCTATAAAAAGGATGCTGTAAATTTTAATCATGGCATAAGTAGGACAGTGCACACAATCCCTAAAAGTGCTAAACTAAAGATCAAGGAGCCAAAGGTTCCCCCACACTTGATTTTTATCACCCCACATCAATTCAAGCAACAAGCATGCATCAAGATTAAGGGATCTCCTCATATCTTCTGAACACTACTCACCTTCAAGTAAATCACTCATAGCATCGATGGAACCAAAGACTCAGGCTTTGAGTATTTTTTACCATACTTTCTATTTAGGCATTAAGGCAGAAATTTTTCTTTCTCAACAGTAAACTCTATTTTTACTCCACTACTATTCCCTGAATGACATGGTGGAGCATACACCAGACACCCAAATACTCGGTAGCTTCGCTTTTTGCATATATCTATAAAGACTTTGAGACATTGATGCAAAAGTTTTTTTTGAGTTTCCTTCCAAGGAATTTCAAACAAGTCAACCTGCTTCCTGAGGCAACAGTGCCCTGTCTAGTTCCAAGAAATTCCACTTTCCTTTCTTGTTTTTCTTTTTCTTTTTCTTTTTTTTTTCATTCACTTTCATGCCTTGCCTTGCCACAAACAAATTGGTCTCAACTACTAACCAAAAGATCAAAGGGTCCATAAAACACATAAAAGAATCTAGCCATCAAACGAAATAGTACTCATATTTTCCAACTTAGTCCCTCTCACCTGATACATACTAATTACCGTCCTTGAAAAGGGATTTCTTATTATTTTGCATGCTAGGGCACCTAATTCCCTCTTTCTCTCACTTAGAAATCAAAAAAACGTATGCACAAAACCAAACTACTACCACAATCAAAATTCACCAATTAAGTCCAACACACCCCCCATACTTAGTTCATGTAGTGTCCTCAACGCATGCATAAAATAAAGAATAAGGACAAGGGAGGGAAAACATATCAGGAGATCAATCTTCAAGGTAAAGAGGCTCATAGAGATCCATAAACTCTTCCCTTGCTGGAACGGACATCTCAATGTATGGCTTCAAACGTTGGCCATTTACCTTAAAAGTAGCACTTGAACTTGGATTGGCAACTTCAATAGCCCCATGAGGTTAAACAGTTTGAACAATATAAGGGCCATCCCGTCACACCCTAAACCACCCCCTAGGAGGATTGGGTAGGTGACCTGAATTGCATAACGGCAACCAACAAAATCCCACGGATCTAGAAGCAGTGCTTACATTCACGAAACCACATTCATCTCATTACCATAAGTAAGATCAGAGTGCTGTAGAATAAACTACAATTCAATAATAAAAGGAAGCATAGCGATACGGGGAAATGGTGATAATATATACATAATATGATTTGTACATTTCCCTCCACCCACAAACAAAGAAACAAAAGTGATAAGTTCAGAACTACATACACAGACATACACAGGGTGAGCATACTCAACCCCAAAAAGAAGTAAAAAGAAACTACAACTGATCCACATTCAAAATGGGGAAAACTCCTAGCAAAAAAAAAAAGGAGTTCCCACAACAAAACATCAGAAGTACTCCTCAACAATCTTCTTCAATGACCACCGAGAAAGTATGCAGGATCGGTATGACCTCTGTCCGGGTCCACACCAACATCATCGTAATAACCAGGATTCTCCTCCTCGAGATAAGCCTCCATGCCACACTAGCATCGATCTGTAAAATCATCTAAGAAAAACATTGTACAACAGAGTGTGAGCCCCACTAAGCTCGAGAGCAAATAACATCAATCATGCATGCATATGCAATCATAATTCACAGTTCATATGATCCTACATGATATGCAAGTCCAGTTTATTATTAGCCACCTAACAATACAACTAAGTCAGGTCAGTGCTACTATAATCCCCAATACATGTATCCCTGGTGTGGGCTTCTAACCCCTTCCCGTGATACACCCATTAAGTTGTCGGAGAGGACCAGTAAGCTCCTGCATCAGTCACCAAGGTCAGCCCAACCAGCCCTCTGTGATTAACCCGTGGGACAATCCATTTTTTTTCTTGCTCATAGCCTATATTCACCATTCTAGTGTTCTTTTCATTTCATGCACCATTCCGGTGTTCTATTCATTCCTTTTTCTCTTTTCTCCTTTTTTGATGGTCGTCCCCACAGGCATCCAACACCTTAACCCCTGTTGGCAAGGGTGCATAGCATGGGTGATGAAACTCAAACCCCATGTCTATATGGCATCGTATGAGTCGGGTGGTATCAACCGCATCCCATTCTGCTGGTTATCATAGGCCTCATTTCCAAGCCGACTACGGCATCTAGTCTAACAATCCCAATCATCATATAAGAATTCAGAGTGTTGATCAACAGACAGTCATTATGCAGTGATTTGAGTAATTTGAACAGAAGTAAATAACACAGCATATATAATTTAATTCTTATTAGCCGGCATAGCATCATAATTACACTTGCACATATGATAGTATTATTCACTCACCTGAGTTGGGTTCTAGATACTTGTTAACAAACTCAACTCCAACAGTAGTCTGATTGTTGTCCTCGAGCGCGGGATCAATTCCTAGATGTAAATCAAAAGTTGTTATATTAGGGTTTCAGTCTATCACTAGTACTCCTAGGGTTAACCTAATCTTACTGGGTTGACCCGGTACTTGGTTGGAACTCATTTGGGATCATAGGGCTTGCACTGGGCCTTAGGCTCTTGTCCCGGTGCCTCAGCCAGTGTCAGTGGCACAAAGGGTAAAATAGTTATTTTAATGGTTGTACCTAACCCTAGGTCAGATTAGGTTCATGGTGTTGTCCACAGCTTGTCTGTGCTGTAGGACCAAGCACAATAGGGTTTCTTTAACTTGCGGGGCCTACTTGGGTTCCCAAGCCATACCCACATAAGGACAGATGTGGGGAAGGGCTTTCTGGTCATTTCCCAACTTCCCACGGCCAATGGGTGAGGTTCCCATAGCCAGATTAGCATTCCAGCAATTTTCCATTCACTGACATCGCCCAGAGCCATCACCCAGAGGCTGCAAATCGATGCTGGACTAAGTTCCCAAGGCTGGGCTTTTCAAGTTATGCCCAATCCTGATCCTCTGCATGTTTGGGGGATCAAGTAGCCCCTGGGATGACCTACCTCTTGATCCAAATGGATCATCCATTAGGTCCACCATCAGGCTGCCAGAGACTGCACAGACAGTCCCAGTGAATAATGTCACAGGGTTTTTCTTCAAGTTTAGATTTGGTTTCAGCCACATGCAGGGCTGGAAATGCTTGAAAAATAGAGGTTCAAGGCTGCAACCACCTAGGGTTTGGTCTCTGCAGCCTTGTCTTGCACTCAGGGTTCCATTCAGTCCATCAAGAGCAAGGCTGAGCAATGCAGCTATGCACAGCCAGCTACGGCTCATAAGAACAGCATAATAGAATGATGAAATTCAATAAAAATCCCAAATCTTCCATGCACAAGGTCTATATGGCAGATCTGGAGGTGCTCTGGGCAAATCCAAGTTGTTCTGGCTGCCCAGAGAGCAAGAACACATCATACATTGAGAAGGAATGGGGATAGCAGGCATATGGGGGTGTTTTATACCTGAAATGGCCTGAGAGGGGGCTCAGTTTCCAGCTGGGATGGGTGGCAGCAGCTCCCTCTCCTTCTTCCTTCTTCTTTCTTCTTCCCCTTCCTCTTCTTCCTCTCTTCTTTCTCTCCTTTCTCTGCTACGGATTCCCAACAGAGCAAGAGATCTAAATGAGCTCAGACCTGCCTATTTATAGGCCCAGCCCCAACTAGGGCCTGTTTGCTTGAGAAAGCCTCTTTTAAAAATCAGTTTTTAAATTGATTCTGACTGATTTTGGGCATGCTGGTGGGGTCCACAGTGAACTGAGGGTATGACGTGGTCCCTCAGACTCCCTCTATCCATGGGGGGTGCCCATTTCATATTGGGTGGTCCCCATAATTAAAATCTGATTAAATATTCAAAAACACCCATTGGACGATGTCATTGGGCCTTACTGCATCGCCCAGTGCCATCGCCCAAAGAATTCTAGCAAGCTGAAATTCAATGGGCTTGCATAGCGGTTTGACCCTTGGTCAGGGTATTGTCCCCACATGCCCCATAGGGGATTTTACACACTTTCACTAAGGTAGGTCCCACCATTATAAGGAGGAGAGAGATTACCTGGGATCCAAACCATATATTAGGCAATGAGCTGTACATTTGCAGGGGTCTTCTGTCCACCTACTGACAGGCATGAAAGATGATCCACATAAGGTTTCTTCATCAATCCAAGTCACTGGGGTGATGCTCCACAGTGATCCTGGTTGCCTGATCAGGGGTTCCTGTCCTTTATTCAAAATTTCCAATCAGCCAGGGGCAGGGTTTGACATTTCTCCCCACCTTACAAAAATTTTGTCCTCGAAATTTGTTTACCTTGCTCTTCGAAGAGTTGAGGATACTTTTCTTTCATCTCATCCTCATGTTCCCATGAAGCTTCCTCTATCGGATTGTTTCCCCATCGAACCTTTACAAAAGCGACGGTGCGGTTACGGAAGTTATGCTCCTTTCTGTCCAATATCTCTGTGGGTTGTTCTTCATAGGTCATATCCACATCCAACTGTTCAGGTTTAGTTGACAGTACATGTGTCCGGTTGTTAATATACCTTCTCAACATAGACACATGAAAAATATTGTGGATGCCTGACAAAGATGGTGGTAACGCCAGTCGGTATGCTATGGATCCTACTCTATTGAGTATTTCATAAGGACCAATGAATCTTGGGCTCAACTTGCCTTTCTTGTTAAATCGTAGCAATCCTTTAGTTGGAGATACTCGAAGGAATACTTTTTCTCCAACTTCAAACTCAATATCTTTCCTTCGGTTCTCCGCATATCTTTTCTGTCTTGACTGGGCTGCCTTGATTTTCTCTCTTATAACATCCACCTTATCGCAGGTCGCTTGTATCATCTCAGGTCCAAGATATTTCTGCTCACCAACTTCATCCCAATATAACGGAGTTCTACATTTGCGTCCATACAATGCTTCGAAAGGTGCCATGCCAATGGTGGAGTGGTAACTATTATTGTATGCAAATTCCACCAGAGGTGTGTGAGCATCCCAACTATCATTCATTTCCAAAACACAGGCTCGGAGCATGTCCTCCAGTGTCTGAATGGTTCTTTCTGATTGTCCATCCGTCTGCGGATGGAAAGTTGTGCTAAGATTTAGTTGAGATCCCAATGCCTTCTGCAAACTCCTCCAAAACCTTGAGGTGAACCTAGGACCTCTGTCAGACACAATACTGACAGGCACGCCGTGTAACCGAACTATGTTTTCAATATATATGCGGGCAAGCTTCTCCATTGGGTAACTTATCTTGATCGGTATGAAGTGTGCCGCCTTTGTTAGTCCGTCTACAATCACCCAGATTACATTCATACCTTTCCTGGTGTTGGGCAGATTTGTCACAAAATCCATAGTGATTCTTTCCCAGTTCCACTCAGGTATGGGAAGTGGTTGCAACAATCCATACGGTCGATGTCTTTCTGCTTTTATCTGTTGACAGGTGAGGCACTTGGACACGTATATTGCTATGGTCTCCTTCATTCCCATCCACCAGTAATACTTCTTCAAATCTTTGTATATCTTTATACTTTTGGGGTGGATTGTGTAGGGTGAGTTGTGCGCCTCTTTAAGAATTCGGTTTTGGATGTCAAAATCATCAGGCATGCACAATCTATCTCAAAACTTCAATGCACCATCATGGGCCAAGGAAAAATCTGGGTCCTTATGGACACCTTGTTGAACTTCCCAAATTATTTTGGCCAGCTCGGGATCCAATGGTTGCTTCATAATTATTTCCTCTCATATCGACGGCTGCAGGTTCATAGCTGCTAATTGCATAGCTGTTCCTTCGATCAAGAGTTCCAGATCAAATTTCTGAGCTTCTTTTATTAGCTGCTCACTTACAATTAAGGTTGCGAGGGTTACAGTCTGAGATTTTTTGCTTAGTGCATCTGCCATAACATTGGCCTTGCTGGGGTGGTACTAGATTTCACAATCATAGTCTTTCACCAATTCCAACCATCGCCTCTGTCTCATATTCAGCTCCTTTTGGGTGAAGAAATACTTCAAACTTTTATGGTCACTAAAGATTTCACTCTTTTCACCGTATAGATAATGTCGCCAGATTTTTAACGCTAAAACTATCGCAGCCAATTCCAAGTCATGAGTGGGGTAGTTCTTCTCATGTTCTTCCAACTGCCTGGAGGCGTAGGCGACCACCTTTCCTCTCTGCATCAAGACGCTACCCAAACCTGTTCTAGATGCGTTGGTGTATACTACCATTCCTCCGGTTCCATTGGAATGGTTAGAACTGTAGCTGTTACCAACCGGTTCTTCAATGCTTGAAAACTTTTCTCACATACTTCATCCCATTCAAACTTAGCACCCTTCCTTGTAAGTTATGTCATTGGTGCCAAAATCCGTGAGAAATTCTCGATAAACCTCCGATAGTAACCGGCCAATCCTAAGAAACTTTAGATCTCAGTGGTACTCTTCGGAGTCTCCCACTCGAGAACTGCTTTCACCTTGCCTTGGTCTACTTTGATGTCGTCCTTGGTGACGATGTGACCCACGAAACCAATTTGGTGAAGCCAAAATTCACATTTACTAAATTTGGCAAAGAGCTGGTGTTCTCGCAGTCACTGCAACACGAAAGTAAGGTGTTGCGCGTGTTCTTCCTCATCCTTAGAGTACACCAGGATATCATCAATGAACACTATAACGAATTTATCTAGCACGTCATGGAATACTCTATTCATCATGTCCATGAATGCCGCCGGAGGGATTGGTTAATCCAAACGACAAAACAAAAAATTTGTAATGCCCGTATCGAGGTCGGAACGCCGTCATATGGATATTATCGTTCTTGATCTTCAATTGATGGTTTCCTGACCTAAGATCGATTTTGGAGAAAACTCATGCTCCTTGTAACTGATCGAAGAGGTCATCGATACACGGCAGTGGATATCGATTCTTAATGATCAGCTTATTCAACTCACGATAGTCGATACACAACCGCATACTTCCATCTTTCTTCTTGACGAACAGTATAGGTGCTCCCCAGGGTGATACACTGGGTCGAATAAATCCTTTCTTCAACAGGTCTTAAAGTTGAACCTGTAACTCTTTCAGTTCGACTGGTGCCATCTGGTATGGTGCCTTGGATACGGGTGCTACACCAGGAATCAAATCAATCGTGAATTCTATGTCGCGGTCAGGCGGTAGCTATATCAAATCTTCTAGAAAGACATCAGGAAACTCTCTGACGATTTTCAGTTCCTCCAACGATTTTATCCTTGCCTCCGTGTCTATTACCGTGGCCAAAAAGCCTTGGTATCCATCATCAAGCAACAAAGTTATTCTCCTGGATTTCTTCTTGGGTTCACTTTGATAGGTGAAAGTTGACCCATCTTTCAAGTTGAACCTTATCTTCTTCTCCGCACACAAGACATTTGCACCGTAGGTCAAAAACCAATCCATGCCTAGGATTACGTCAAAATCATTTATATCCATCTTTATTAATCATGCGATTAGTTTCTTCCCACAAATTTCAATCTGACAAGGGTCGTAGAACTTCTTCAAATTCACGACACTCCCTGTCGGTGTGCTGACTACTAATTCGTGCCCGATGTCTCTTGGTTGATCTTTCATCTTACTCGCAAAGGTTAAGGAGACGAAAGAGTGGGTTACGCCCAAGTCAAATACTCGCGCAGGTATGGTTGAGACATTCAGGGTACCTAGGGTTCGTAGGTAATTTTAGGTTACTTATAGTAAGCTAATTAGTCCCTATAAGTTAGTAGTGTTTAGCAACTTACCTGTTAATACATCGGGATTTGCTTCAGCTTCTTCATTCATCACCGCAAACACCTTTCTTCGCGTCTGATTGTCCTGTGGCTGGAAAGTCCTAGTGTAGGGCTGATTCTATAAGTTGTTGTTGTACCCACGCGTTTTACAATCTCTGGCCATATGCCCTTCCTTGTTGCATTGGTAACACTTAAAGGGTGGAGCAACAGGTGTTGAGGCTTGGCTCACATGACTTGTTGCTGGTCGGGCTGGCGAAGCTGCAGTTGTCGCTTGGCTCATCGTCGGTTGAGCAGGTCGATTGAATGTGGGGCGGAAAGGATTCTGACCCATGTTTGGCCTACAATACGGAGTCGAGATAGAGCCTGAATTGGTTTCATGGTAAACTTTATTTGGCCAGGCATAGGTCTTGAAATTGTTTGACCTTTTGCCCACGGACGACGTCATAGCTTTCTCTTTCTCTTTCTCCTTAAATCTATCTTCCATGGTTTTCGCCTTGTCAACCATCAAAGCATAACCCCTAATGTCCATGATTGACAGTACTGACCCAATTTCAGTCTTGAGTCCTTTCTCAAATTTCTTAGCCTTACTAACTTCTCCTTTCAAATGCTCTGGAGCAAAATGGAACAAATCCTCAAATCGCTGTTGATAATCTAGCACCGACTTGGTTCCTTGCACCAGTGCGATAAATTCAGCTTCCTTCCTATCCTTAAAACTCTCAGGAAAATAGTTCTTGAAGAAAACTTCCTTAAATTGTTTCCACGTGGGGTTCGGGTGAGTAGCTTCCAAATTAGGCCTAGTTGCCTTCCACCAAGCTTCGGCTTCATTCTGCAACTGATAACCCGCACATATAATCTTTTGTGTGTCTGTGCACTCAAGTACTTCATATGCCTTTTCTAGGGCACTGATCCACCGCTCCGGCTGCTTTGCTTCTAAAGTTACTTTGGACAAGGCAGGCGGTTGGAGTTTCTTGAACCTCTCCATAATCTTGGCGGTAGAGTTTTTTGCTAAATGTTGAGGTACTGATGGTGGAAATAGTACAGGTCAATTAGGTGGTGGTGGTGGTGTAGCGCAATCGTGCATCATGGTTGCAAATTGTGCAGACATCTGACTTAGCAATTCTTGTTGTTGTTGCATGGTCCACATCATTGTGGTCATGAATGCAGTTACGTCACCAGCTTCCATACTTGGCTAAGCTGCTGCAGCAGTGGTTCGTGCAGCCGCTGGTGCTTCTGATGAAGCAGCCGATGCCTCAGAGTTTTGAGCTTCAGTTCTGTTAGGCATCTCAACCTCCGGTACCACTCGAGGTTGTTTACCCTTACGACCTCCACGAGAACTTCTAGTGTTGACCATTGTTGCTTCTCTGAAAAGAGGAGCGTGTCCAATATTCCAATATCTTCTATACGGATAAAAAATTATTCCTTAGCTAGAGCAGGTACAAATCTAGTCCACAGTTCCAATGAGTTTCATGGGTCACACCCGTAAGGTGGATTGTTAGATTCATTGTCTTGGTTTATTAGGTGATGTGTCTTATTGAATGCTTTATGTTTCACTTCCTTATGCACTTTATATGTCAATATGCTATGCATCGCACTAATAAAAAAATTTTCAAATTTTTAAATAAAGACTTTTAATTATTTACCTGATCTAGCAGGCAAGCCTCTCGAACTTCTTCTCGGCCACAAACTCCATTGCAAGTAGAAATTCTATGTCAGCTCTTACCTCTTCAGCTAAAGTCATAAAATACTCTCGTTCTTCGGGTCCACTAATGGTAGCAATGGCTAAATAGAAATCCAACCGGTTCTCAGCTCGGGGCAACACTAACCGTATCCGTCTCAGTCTCTCTCGTAGATGTCTAATATAGATCATGATGCTGGGGTCTCTAGGCTGGCTGAGGTAATAGGTCCTGTCATAGAAAATGGTTCTAGGCATTAGGGCATACTTAATTAAAAGAACTAAGTACACATCTACTGAAATTTTAGTGACTGCGGATAAATTTTCTAACTTTTGGGTTGGCTCGAGGTACCTTAACGTCTAGATGTTCTCGAAAGCTAAACCACCTCTTAGATCCCTATTCTCGCCTGACCTACTTTGTGGCTAGGGTAATACCTATGCTTCCCACACGTAATACATATGTAATACAACATACCTATGTCACTATGTTTAGTTTACACAACTACACTCCAATTGGTTTGTACATCACAATATTCGAGCATGTAATAATTAGATAGTACACACCATATGTCATTATACACATCTATTTATATCTACATATATTAGATACTTATTATAAATATAACAACAAAATTGCCCAAGCCCCTATGTGTTTTACTCAACCTCATTGAGAAATTTCACCCCTTTGGGTTTAAGAAAATTGTGCTTGATTAGTGTAAAATCACTTATTATCATATTATTTTTTTTTTATATATTATTATTATTATTATTATTATTATATTCTTCTTCTTTTTTTTTTTTTTGAAAATAAAAATCTGTATTTTAGTGTTGTATGAAGTCATTTTGGGTATTCCCCAAGCTTCCATAAGCTAAAACCCAAAATCCAGCAAGATTCCCTCACTGGGCGTTGCCACATCGTCCAGTGCCATCACCCAGAGAATTGGGGCGCAGGGTTTTAAATCCAAGAGGGCCCCATTTGACTTCTATCTTGTTCTAAACTTCTCTAAACACCTAGGAGAAGTACTTGGAGGGTGAGGGGACCATCTCAACACCAAATCTTGGCATTTCCTCAAGTCAATCACGATCCAACATGTACCTAGGTGAGTTTTCTTAGTTACTTTATCTTTTCTTTGAATTCTTTTTGTTCCCTCTTGCTTAGGTTAGGGTTTTGTCAAACTTTCTTGCCCTAACTATGTTATTTTCTTCTCTTTTTGTAGAAATGTCTACAAGCTATCGCACCGCTAGGAAATCGATAGCCCAGAAGCGGCTACGGGTTGAGCCAGAGGATTCTTCGGCATCCTCGGTACCTCCTTCATCATCCACGGACGCTTCTTCTTCTGAGGAGCCTACTTTCGATCACTTCTTCTTCTCTAGGTACGAATATGCCAAGGAGTGGAAAATTTTTGAATCTGTAAAGATAGTGAACGGCCGGGTTGTACGGGTAGAGGACTTTCACCAATATAACTTTTATGCCCGGTTCAATGCCCTAGGTTGGGCATCGATGTTGTCTCCTACCGAGCCTTGTTATCCCAACTTGGTTTGGTACTTTTACTATAACCTGGGGCCTTCTAGTGCCTAGGAGTTTGGAGTGGAGAGTAGGGTGAAGGGAGTGGATATCAGGCTGACCACTACCCTATTGGCAGAGATTTTGGGCTTACTAGACACAAGAGAGAGGGTTTACTATCAGCCTCGCATGGATATATCTGAGATCTTTTCTTTGGAGACTAGGAGGATAGTCTTCAAAGCTTTGACAGGTTCTCCGGACATGCCTAAGTCTGAGACCTCTTACAGGCCAAGTGCAAGGGTGATTAGTAGGTGTGTAACCTACAATATTTACCCAGGAGATGGGAACAAGGGCAGTATATCTATGATGAGGGCACATATTACCCACTGTCTTCTAGGAGCTGGGAAGGGGGGTCCAATCATAAACCTCCCATATCTTCTTTTGCAGGTGATGCTCTATCATGCACGGAACCCAGCTGATGGGAACCTTCCCTATGGGAAGTTCCTTACTTTGGTCTTTCAGTATTTTAGGGTTCCATTGGAGGGTGAGTATGTTGATAAGACCAGATCCAGGCCCATAGACAAGACTTCCATCTTGAAGATGAAGGTGCCTGGGGAGGATCCACAAGAGGATGAGGGGCAGATGGGGATGCAGTATGGTGATGATGTACACAATGAGGAGGTGTAGGGGATGGAGCAAGGAGACATTGGGGTAGCTACCCAGGGTATACATGTAGAGGAGCAGGGTATAGGTCCAGGCGACTTCGAGGGTTTTGACAGTCAGTTTACTAACTTACCTGCATATGAGACAACCGGTGCCACATGCTCTCAAGTTCCAGGACCTTTCGATTGGGCACAAATGATGACACACTTTCAGAGTCTTAGCACTCAGCTTTCAGACTTGGGGACTAGGATGGACCAGGGCTTCGCTTCCTTGGGAAGCAGAGTAGGATCTGTTGAGCAGCGGCTAGATTTCTAGGATAGATTCTACAAGGTTGATTCACGCCAGTCTCAGCCTCCTCCGAATGACATACCTCCGACTGAGTAGCTCCAGTGCAGCTTCGGACATTTTATGCTTCGTGGTTATGATTACTTTTTATTTTCTATGCCTGGCTTATATACTTTTTTTTTTCTTCAGGATGTTTCAAAATTTATTTTTTTTTTGTGTTTTTTTTTTTATCAGCTATGTAATTGTTAAACTTTCAATTTAGCAATGAAACTTATATAGTGGCTTGGCCACAGTTATCTTCTATTTAATGGAAATTGTGCACCATTTTATTTAATTACAACTACCTCCCCTGTAGCTTTTAATTATTCCATATTTTACTGTTTAAAGCTTATTAGTCCGAGTCTGCACTCCATGAATCTAAGAAGAGCCTCACGCTCTGATACCAAGCTCTGTCACACCCCAAACCACCCCCAGGAGGATTGAGTAGGTGACCCAAATTGCATAACGGCAATCCGTCAAATCCTATAGATCTTGAAGCAGTGCTTACATTCACGGAACCACATTCATCTCATTACCATAAGTAAGATCAGAGTGCTGCAGAATAAACTACAATTCAATAATAAAAGGAAGCATAGCGATACGGGGAAATGGTGATAATATCTACATAAGATGGTTTGTACATTTTCCTCCACCCACAAACAAAGAAACCAAACTGATAAGTTCAAAACTACATACACAGACATATACAGGGTGAGCATACTCAACTCCAAAAAGAAGTAAAAAGAAACTACAACTGATCCACAGTCAAAACGGGGAAAACTCCTAGCAAAACAAAAAGGAGTTCCCACAACAAAACATCAGAAGTACTCCTCAACGGTCTTCGTCAATGACCACCGAGAAAGTATGTAGGATCGGTATGATCTCTATCGGGGTCCACACCAACATCATCATAACAACCAGGATTCTCCTCCTCGAGATAAGCCTCCATGCCACACTAGCATCGATCTGTAAAATCATCTACGAAAAACAGTCTACAACAGAGTGTGAGCTCCACTGAGCTCGTGAGCAAATAACATCAATCATGCATGCATATGCAGTCATAATTCACAGTTCATATGATCCTACATGATGTGCAAGTCCAGTTTATTATTAGCCACCTAACAATACAACTAAGTCAGGTCAGTGCTACTATAATCCCCAATACATGTACCCCTGGTGCGGGATTCTAACTCCTTCCCACGATACACCCATTGAGCAGTCAGAGAGGACCAGTCAGCTCCCGCATCAGTCACCAAGGTTAGCCCGACCAGCCCTCTGTGATTAACCCGTGGGACAATCCATTTCTTTTCTCTTTTCTTTTTTTTTCTGGCTCATAGCCCATATTCACCATTCCGGTGTTCTTTTCATTTCACGCACCATACCGGTGTTCTATTCATTCCTTTTTCTCTTTTCTCATTTTCTGATGGTCGCCCCCACAGGCATCCAACACCTTAACCCCTGTTGGAAAGGGTGCATAGCACGGGTGATGAAACTCTAACCACATGTCTATGTGGCATCGTATGAGTCAGGTGGTGTCAACCGCATCCCATTCTGCTGGCTACCATTTCCAAACCGACTACGGCATCTAGTCTAACAATCACAATCATCATATAAGAATTCACAGTGTTGATCAAAAAACAGTCATTATGCAGTGATTTGAGTAATTTGAACAGAAGTAAATAACATAGCATATATAATTCAATTCTTATTAGCCGGCATAGCATCATAATTACACTTGCACATATGGTAGTATTATTCACTCACCTGAGTTGGGTTCTAGATACTCGTTAACAAACTCAGTTCCAACAGTAGTCTGATTGTTGTCCTCGAGCGTGGGATCAATTCCTAGATGTAAATCAAAAGTTATTATATTAGGGTTTCAGTCTATCACTGGTACTCCTAGGGTTAACCTAATCTTACTGGGTTGACCCGGTACTTGGTTGGTACTCATTCGGGATCATAGGGCTTGCACTAGGCCTTAGGCTCTTATCCCGGTGCCTCAACCAGTGTCAGTGGCACAAAGGGTAAAATAGTCATTTCAATGGTTGTATCTGACCCTAGGTCAGATTAGGTTCACGGTGCTGCCCACAGCTTGTCTATGCTGTAGGACCAAGCACAACAGGGTTTCTTTCACTTGCGGGGCCCACTTGGATTCCCAAGCTATACCCACATAAGTACAGATGTGGGGAAGGGCTTTCTGGTCGTTTCCCAACTTCCCACAGTGTCACATGGCCAATGGGTGAGGTTCCCATAGCCAGATCAACATTCCAACAATTTTCCATTCACTGGGCGATGTCTACATCACCCAGTGCATTGCCTAGAGGCTATAAATCGATGCTGGGCTGAGTTTCCAAGGCTGGGCTTTTCAGGTTATGCTCAATCCTGATCCTCTACATGTTTGGGGGATCAGGTAGCCCCTGGGATGACCTACCTCTTGATCCAAATGGATCATCCATCAGGTCCACCATCAGGCTGCTAGAGGCTGCCCAGACAGTCTTAGTAAATAGTATCACAGGGTTTTTCTGCAAGTTTAGATCTGGTTTCAGTCACATGCAGGGCTGGAAATGCTTGAAAAATAGAGGTTCAAGGCTGCAACCACCTAGGGTTTGGTCTCTACAGCCTTGTCTTGCACTCAGGGTTCCATTCAGTCCATCAGTCGCAAGGCTGGGTAGTGCAGCTATGCACAGCCAGCTTCGGCTCACAAGAACAGCATAATAGAATGATGAAATTCAATAAAAATCCCAGATCTTCTATGCACAAGGTCTGCATGGCAGATCTGGAGGTGTTCTGGGCAAACCTTAGCTGTTCTGGCCTACCTAGAGAGCAAGAACACATCATACATTGAGAAGGAATGGGGACAGCAGGCATAGGGGGTGTTTTATACCTGAAATGGCCTGAGAGGGGGCTCGGTTTCCAGCTAGGATGGGTGGCAGCAGCTCCCTCTCCTTCTTCCCCTTCCTCTTCTTCCTCTCTTCTTTCTCTCCTTTCTCTCCTATGGATTCCCAACAGAGCAAGAGCTCTAAATGAGCTCAGACCTGCCTATTTATAGGCCCAGCCCCAACTAGGGCCTGTTTGCCTGAGAAAGCCTCTTTTAAAAATCAATTTTTAAACTGATTCTGACTGTTTCTGGGCACAATGGTGGGGTCCACAGTGAACTAAGGGTATGAGGTGGTCCCTCAGACTTCCCTCTATCCATGGGGGGTGCCCATGTTCATATTGGGTGGTCCCCATAATTAAAATCCAATAAAATATTCAGAAACACCCACTGGGCGATGTCACTAGGCCTTGCTGCATCGCCCAGTGCCATCGCCTAGAGAATTCCATCAAGCTGAAATTCAATGGGCTTGCACAGGAGTTTGACCCTTGGTCAGGGTATTGTCCCCACATGCCCCATAGGGGATTTTAAACACTTTTTCTAAGGTGGGTCCCACCATTATAAGGAGGAGAGAGATTACCTGTGATCCAAACCATATATCAGGCAATGAGCTGTACATTTCCAAGGGTCTGCTGTCCACCCACTGACAGGCATGAAAGAGGATCCACACAGGGTTTCTTCATCAATCCAAGTCACTGGGGTGATGCTCCACAGTGGTCCTGGTTGCCTGATCAGGGGTTCTTGTCCTTCATTCAAAATTTCCAGTCAGCTAGGGGCAAGGTTTGACACATCCCATCTAGAGTGCAACTTAACTGGAAAGATATGCAAACGAGAAATATACAACAAAACTTTCTGACCTACATCAAAATATTTTCTCAAAATATGCCTATCATGGAAAGCCTTGGTTTTTGCTTTGTAAATCCAAGCATTCTCATATGCCTCATTTCTTAGCTCTTCCAACTCAGATAGTTGAAGTTTCCTATGGGCACCTGCAGTAGGTAGATCAAAGTTAAGCTTCTTAATAGCCAAAAAGGCTTTGTGCTCTAGCTCAACATGTAAGTGACATGTCTTTCCATACACCAGACGGTATGGAGATCGACCGAGGTCGATCTTAAAGGTGGTCCTATGGGCCCACAAAGCATCTACCAACCGATTAGA
Organism: Telopea speciosissima; assembly: GCF_018873765.1. Lineage (NCBI taxonomy): Eukaryota > Viridiplantae > Streptophyta > Magnoliopsida > Proteales > Proteaceae > Telopea > Telopea speciosissima. The sequence continues at coordinate 32,124,875 of NC_057920.1, read as the reverse complement.
CCTATCCTTGCGGTTTGGATTGATGGTTTTCTCAAAGATTTGCTTTATTTGCCGATTTGAAACCTCAACCTAGCCACTGGTCTAGAGATGGTTGCGTGTAGCCAACTTGTGAATGACATCATATTTTTTCATAAGAGCCTCAAAGGGACGGTTACAAAAATTATTGCCCCGATCGCTAATGATAGCATGGGAAATACCAAAGTAGGAGAAGATGTTCTCCTTTAGGAATTTGATAACCATTTGGTGGTCATTGGTCATGCAAGTAACTGCCTCAATCCATTTGGACACATAGTCCACAGCAAGTAATATGTATAGGTTACCAAAAGAATTAGGGAAAGGAGAATTAGGGAAAGGCCCCATGAAATCTATACCCCATACATCAAACACCTTAACCACAAGAATTGGGTTGAAGGGCATCATATTCCTCCTAGAAAGACGCCCTAAAGATTGGCATGAAGAACATGGTCTTACAATAAGTAAAAGTGTCTTTAAAAAGAGTAGGCCAATAAAATCCACACTGTAAAACCTTGGCCGCTGTCTTATTGGGCCCAAAATGGCCTCCACAAGCCTGATCATGGCAAAAAGATAAGATAGATTGTTGCTCATGATTAGGAACATATCTCCGGATTACTTGATCGGGATAGGTCTTAAAAAGATAAGGATCATCCCAAAAAGAAATACTTTACCTGTGAAAAGAAACGATTCTTATCTTGGGTGGACCAATGTGCAGGTGTCACACCCGTAACCAGATAATTAACAATGTCAGCGAACCAAGGTTCACTAGACACTGCCATTAGAAACTCATCAGGAAAGTTCTCGTTGACTGGAGAATCAACAGTCAAATAATTAGGCAGCCCGGATAGATGGTCTGCAACCAAATTTTCACTACCTTTCATATCCCTAATTTCAAGAGCAAATTCCTACAACAAGAGAACCCACCTAATGAGGTGAGCCTTGGCATCTTTCTTCTGCACAAGATATTTGATAGCTACATGGTCAGTATATACAATCACATGTGAGCCAATCAAGTAAGGTCTGAACTTGTCTAATGCAAATACAACAGCTAAAAATTCTTTCTCAGTGGTGGTATAATTAAGTTGTGCAACATCAAGAGTCCTACTTGCATAATAAATCACATGGGGCAATTTATTGATTCTTTATCCAAGAACAGCCCTATAGCAAAATTAGAGGCATCACACATAAGCTCAAATGGCACTGTCCATTTTGGATCTTGAATAATGGGGATTGAGGTCAACGCCTTTTCAATTGCTCAAAACTCTTATGACACTCAGGGAAAAACTCAAAGGGGCGATCCTTTGCCAAAAGGGAAGTTAGAGGTCTAGCTATTTTGCTAAAGTCCTTGATGAACCTTCTTTAAAAACCTACATGATCCAGAAAAGATCTAATATCCTTTACACTCTTGGGTGGTGGTAAATTGACAATAAGGTCCACCTTAGATCTACCAACCTGAATCCCATCTTTGGACACAATGTGACCAAGAACTATGCCTTGCTTCACCATAAAGTGGCACTTCTCCCAATTCAAGACCAAGTTCTTTTCTATGCATCTCTTAAGAACTAAGGAGAGATGGTACATGCAATTAGAAAAAATAGAGCCGTGAATAGAAAAATCATTCATAAATACCTCTAAGAAGTGCTCTGCCATATTAAAAAAGATACTCATCATGCAACTTTGGAAAGTAGTAGGGATATTGTAAAGCCCAAAAGGCATATACCGGTAAGCAAAAGTTCCATAAGGGCATGTGAATGTGGCCTTATGTTGGTCCTCCAAAGCAATAGGGATTTGGTTATAGCCTGCATATCCAGCAAGAAAACAATAATATTCATGGCCAGCTAGTCTCTCTAACATCTGATCAATGAAAGGCAAGGGGAAGTGGTCCTTCTATGTTGCCGCATTCAGCTTCCTATAGTCAATACATACTCTCCATCCCGTTTAGATACGGGTTGGAATCAATTCATGATTTGCATTCTCAACTACAGTGACTCCTCCTTTCTTAGGCACAACCTGAATAGGACTCACCCATTGGCTATCAAAAATAGGATAAATTATGCCATGATCCAAGCACTTAGGATCTCTTTCTTAATTGCCTCTTTCATCACAGGATTAGCCCTCTTTTGGGGTTCCCTAGAAGATTTAGAACTCTCCATCAGATGAATATGATGTTGAACAATGGAGGGGCTAATACCTTTGAGGTCTGACATGGTCTAACCTATAGCTTCCTTGTGTTCTTTTAGAAGCTTGATCAACTCTTCTTCCTGAATAGAAGTCAAATCAGAAGCAATAATTACAGGGAGAGTGTGATCTTGCCCTAGGAAGGCATACTTAAGATTGGAGGGCAATGCTTTCAACTCTAATGTGGGGGGTTCAATAATGGAGGGTTTAAAAATGGAGGTGGATAGGGGTCCAAGGGGATCCAATGGTGGTTGGATGCTCCAGACCTCAGATAAGGTGGTATCATCAACACCTTCCAATTCCTGCATACATTCCTGAAATCCTAAATCAAAATCAATCTCATAGAAAGTTTCAACATCATCGGGGAATCCCTGAAGCATATGTACCTCGTCATCTATATCAGGCTGCTTGTCCAACCTAAACACATTAAAGTCCACAGAAGTATTGCCAAAAGATAATTTCATGAGACCATTCTTGCAATTGATTAAAGCATTACTGGTAGCAAGGAAAGGTCTACCCAAGATAATTGGGATTTGGTCCTTAAAATTGGCAATAGGTTGGCTATCTAAGATAATAAAATCTACAGGAAAGATAAATTCCCCAACTTTTAGCAGGATATCCTTAACCATTCCCTTAGAAACTTTAACCAAACTGTCTGCAAGTTGAAGAGTAATTCTAGTGGATTTTAGTTCTCCCAATCCCAGTTGTTGGTAGACATGAAAGGGTAACAGGTTCACACTTGCACCAAGGTCTAATAAGGCATGATCAATGGTAGTGTTGCCTATAGTGCAAGAGATGGTGGGGCTTCCAGGATCCTTATGCTTGGCTGCTACTGCCTGTGTGATGAGAGAACTAATGTTAGCAGCCAAGAATGTCTTTTTGGGCACATTGGTTGTCCGCTTTTGGGTACATAAGTCTTTGAGGACTTTAGCATAAGCGGGGACCTGGGTTATGGCATCCAGTAAAGGAATGTTCACCTAAACCTATTTAAAAACATCGAGTATCTTCTCCACAGAAGGCGACTTCTTGCTAACCAACCTATTTGGGAATGGGGCAGGTGGGATATACACTCTTTCAGGGGTGGTCCTTTTCACTTTCTCAATAGTCATCTTTGGTTTCCTCAACCAAATCATCTGAAATTTCTTCAGGTTCATCAGACGAACCAGGAACAGAAGATACTACAGTGGCCTCATCAGAAGGGGGAGAGTCAACAGGAGTATAAGATGGTAGAAACTAAGGTGTACTAACCTATTGATACTCACGGCCACTCCGTAAAGCATATGTTGCATTAACCTAGTTGGAGGGCCCTTGATGCTGTTGGCCTTGTGCAACATTGAGCTGAGGAGCTTGGGTATCTTACTGTATTAGAGCCTGATGTCTAGGATTTGGCTCAGGTTGGCTAGGTAACTTCTTTTTTTCCCTCTCATGTATGATGGTGACAAGTTGGGTGAGTTGCTTCTCCATATTTTTGTGGCTTGTCATGAGAAGGGCCATGCTTTTCTCTAGCTCATTTATTCTTGTTGATTCTCCTGTATTGGTAAACCCTAGGGGTTGCTGATAAGGTGCAAGGAGAGGTAGCCTAACAAAATTAATTGGAGGTCATAAATGAGGACGAGAGGGAAGAGGGTGAGGAGACATACCTAGGTTTTGTGGTGCATAGTTGGGCCTTTGGAGGCCAAGCTGGCCTTGATGGTGAAAGTTGGATGGGCCTGTTTGGTTCCCTTAATTTCAGGAGAAATTAGGGTGATTTCTCCATCCTGGATTGTAAGTGTTGCAGCATAGATTATTTTGGTAGAGAGCACTCACATTCTCAGTGTTGGAATTACCCACAAAGGTGTTGGGGCATTCCTCTAAAAGATGTCCAGGTGTATGGCACCAACTGCATATTGACACATGGTTGACCTAGTTAACCGATATAGGCTCTTTAGGGACTATGGACTCTAACCTTTTGATGAGGCTATCCAGTTTGGTTTCCTTGGCTGGCACACCCTCAATAAGGTTACCCTTAGTGGTCCTTTTAGCCTCTTGGGAGGATTCCTACTCCCTAGTCTTTTTAGTCAAGTTGGTCAAGAATGTCCAGGCCTCATTCTCATCAGTAAAAGAGGTAAAGCCTATAGGACACATGGACTCAACAAATTGCTTGGTCTAAAAGTCAATGCCCTCATAAATAATTTGGCAAAGCTGCCACAAGTCAATACCATGGTGAGGATATTCCAATAGGAGGTCTTTGAATCTTTCCATGAACCTAGAGAAGGACTCATACGGTTTCTGCCTAAACTGGAGTATGTCACTCTTGAGTTTATTGGTCTTATGAAGAGGAAAGAATTTTCTCAAGAAGACAATTGTGAACTCATCCCATGTAGTAATTAAATTAGTTGGCAGTCCAAAGAGCCACTTCTTGGCATGGCCCTTCAGGCCAAAGGTTATAAATCAAAGCCTAACTGCATCATCAGTTAAATTCTGGACTTTAATTAGGACACAGACCTCCTTAAATTTCCTAAGGAAGAGATAAACATCTTCATTGGCCATCCCATGGAAGTGGGGTAGCATACTAATGAAGTGGGTCTTGAGTTCATAATTGTTCCTTGTAGCAATTGGTAGACTGATGCAGGAAGGTTGTGTAGCCCTAGTAGGGTAAAAGCTATCCTTAAGAGTCTTGGGTTGTTGGTCACCCATGGTCAAAGGTGGGGTCAAAGGTGGTGGAGATTGTGGTATTCTAATAAGATGGTTGCTTGAATTACGGGTCCACACTGTAGCCACCTAAACAGATATGAGGTCTTCTTTAGAAAAAATTAAAGAAAAATAAAAGACTTGAAAAAATGACAAAAACAAGAGGGAGTCCAAGGTAGATGGTGCATCTGTCCCTCAAGAATCGAAACAATGATTCCAAAGCTGTAAGGTTGCCATATAGGTTGACAGCAAGGGAACCCATATAGTCTTCAATAGCCACCTACGGGCGACTCCAAGTGGATTCTGATGTAGAGTGGAGGACTACTATACGTTTCTGTTTCTAAAGACAAGCACTCACTATGTCGCTTTCCTGTTATCAAAGTTGGTCACCTCCAAAGATAAGTCACATGCCAATCCACCCAACTAAGTCAAGATGCAGCGTCATAGGTAACTTAATCCTATGAGGGATACCAGAAGAGACTAGGTTTGGGCATATGAAGGACTTTAGATTGGGCGCACAGTCATTGAAACAGAAGAGAAACAAGATGAGGTTTTCAAAAACTTTTTTTTTTTAGAAGAAAAGGAAAAAAGAAAAGAAACTAAGCATTCCGAATTACTTAAAAATCAGAAATGTAAAGTGGACAATAATCTCCCCGGCAACGGCACCAAAAATTTGTTTGCAAGAAATAATAACCGTAAGCGTACGGATCAATCGTAGCTACGGGTCAAATACAAGAAGATGTATGCCACTCTATCTTACTCACTTAAAAGCAATGCAAAGTGAACCAAATTAATTATAAAGTTGAATTAAACTAATGATAATTAAACTAATGTATCCTAACTCACCTAACTCACAAGCATCTAGTGAATCAAATTCTAACACACATCCATCTAATGAAATTACGCATCTAACGAATTGAATTGGTATGAATTGAATTGTCATCCTAACATATATGCATCTAACCCATCAATACTAACGTGGATTGAAGGATTGAATAACCATAGCCATACATCATAACCACATAAAAAAAAACAAAGGAAGAATGAGGCTAAGAGATTAGAGAGGTGAAACCCGAAGGTGCTTGAACTGGACTAAAATTGCTTGCCTCTCTACCACACTTGAAATGCTCCTACCAAATCTGAAATTAAAACAAAAATAATTAAATTAAGATGTTTAACATAGTGCATGATAATGATAGTGAATAAAAAAAGAAATCTATTAAGCAATGAACAAGTTTACAACCCAAAGCCTATGGGTATATATAGGGGAGGAGAGGAGCAGAGAGAAGCGGGAGAGAGGCCTCCACGGTTTTGGGAAGCTCTCTCCTTCTAAAACCATGGAGGGGGAGAGAGAGAGAGAGGATCCCAAAAATATTCCCTAATCTCTCCTTCCTTTACAAATAAATTGAATCCCCAAAAAAAATAAAAAATATGGAAAGTAGGAGATATACATAGCTTGGTCCAATAGACCTGCTAATTTTCAAAAAGTAGACTTTCCAATTTCATTCTTGTGCTTCCTTTTCTTTGCAGGAGTCTTCTCCAAATAATGTGACCAAGGCATCTTTGACTTTTCAACCTTCCAAGGATAAGAGAATCTTCTCCAAAAGTAATCTATCCAAAGTAAAATTCCTGAAATGACCCTTGGAATTTTGGAGGAGAGAGAGAGTAAGGGTGATGACTAGGATTCCACTCAAAGCATTAATTAACCCATCTAGTCCTCTAAAAAAATCGTGGAGCCTTGTGTGCTCCCTCTAAAAATCGTGGACAACTTGTGGGCCTTCAAAAAATGTGGAAGCTTGTGGCAGTGTGGGTCCCCCCATGTGGATGGCAGGTCTTCTCTCTCTTCAAGATCGGAAAATCGTCAAAACGGTCTTGTACTTGCAGTAGATCTCCATCATTGATTAGAAATACCTTCTTTGATGTCAAAAATACCATTGGGAAGTGGCAGAATGGCTATGGGCTTGCATTCTAGCTCATTTCTGACCCATTATTCTTTACTAGCCTAAAAAGAATAATTGTTTGCATGGAGGCTAAAATTTAGTCATCTTTACAGCCATGGAAAGAAAAATGATGACTTTACGTGTAGATTAGGACATGCAACTTTCGATAGCCCAGAATTGCATAAAATAGTCAAAAACCTGAAAAGCACAAGAAAGCACCAAAGTAACTCTGTCCAATGTGGTAAAATGCATTTTTTATGCCCTAAGATTTCACACATAAATGTGCTCATAAGCTATGATGACATCTTTTGAAGCAGGCCAGTGCCAGAGCTGCAACAGTGTATTTCGTGTCAGCTTCTAGGTGTCTGAGAGTTAGGATTATGGGACAAATAAAGGCAACCAAGAAAACAATAGGGGAGAAAGACCCAGTTGCACCAGGAACAATGGGGTCAAAATGGATATTTTAACTTTGGGTGATAATTGTGCTTAACGTCAGGGGGAAGGTTGATATTTTGACAAGGTTTGATATGTCCGTGATATATTGTATACTTACATGGGTGTCCCTGAAATTAACCCAAAAAAAAAGTTTTGAATGAAATATATGCATATTTTACTTTTTAATTTAAGGTTCTACTTGGTGTGATTAATTGAGAATTGATTGGACATCGAGTTTTATGAGAACCGAAATGCATTTTCATTCTAACATCGTTTAATTAAAGAAATTTCAGAATAGTTCTTGAAATTGTGTAATTAAAAAAGTATGTGTGAGATTACAATTTTGCCCTCATTGCATTTTATTATTAGATAATATAAAGAATGCAATGCTTTCTTGAGTACATGCCAATCTATCATGTATAGATTGCATATCCAAGTGTTGGGTATTAAAGTTGATATTTGAATCATTTTTAAAGAGTTAAAAGTGGGATTATGAGATTCATGTGGTACTAGCACTTTGATATTGAGCAATTGATCTAACGATTTGTTTTGTAGCATGGAATGGTCATGGGATTAAGTATGTGATGGCTGTTTTATATTTGTCACTTCTTAATTTCCCCCCTCTCTTCTTACCCCATTCTAAATGATTGTATCCCCCTTCGGCAGTCCTATAATTGGCGGGTTGGTTTCTGAAGGTTTTCTAAATGGTTGTAAAATTTTAATCTTTATTTTAAATTCATGAGATGTAATTTGATTTTAAAGTCCAATGGATGTAACCGCTTGAAGACATGAGATGATCTTTGAGATGAAAGAAGAGGAACATCACTTCAAGGAAGACAAAGTTTTGAGTGGGAGCTTCTCAAGTTTCAAGGAGTTGAAGACCTTCGAGAATCCCATGACCATACCATATTATTTCTTACTTTATTTGCTTTATATGGTTTGTTAAATGTTAGTACAGAGGGCAATATTTGCATGTGCGCATTACTAGATGGATGTGATGTATGATGGTTACGAGTAATATTGTTAATGCGTAGTAATGTTATAATTATCTTATTGCCCTCGACTAAGTAAAGCAAGTAATAGTGCGAGAATCTTTAACGGTTAGAATCCTGTGGCCTCTTATCACAATGAGAGAATGGACTATCCATAGACCACTTTGGGAACTCTGAAAGACTAACCTTAGTGATCAGTGGATAAGTAGCATCCTCCCATCTCCGGCGTGATAGAAACAATTATAGTAAATAGGTATAGCCTAAGTGTCAGCATTACCTAAGAGCCATGAATTGTTTTGAGGAGATAGGTACCTGCTTGACTTAAGTGTGTAGTGAACTCCGAAAGGCTAAGTTGTCACTCAGGTGGCCAAAGTATATTGGAGGTCAACCCTTATATTAGGGTATTAACAACAAAGTATATACATAGTGAACCCCGAAAGGCTAAGCAATGCATATTAAAGGCTTAGAAGACTCCAATTCACATTTTCGACTGAGAGGGATGTTGATTTTGTGAGTTACCATTAGAATGTGATGAATGTTTCCTTAATTATTTTGATGGTATTGTTGCTAATTAATTGCTTGTACGTTATTTATAGACCCTAGCTGCCATCAATATGACCAACAATGTCGCCCTCTATTCCCTACTTTATGACAATAGACTGACTGGGACTAATTACCCCGAGTAGAAGCCAAAGCTTATACTCGCTCTGAAGACAGAGAAGATCCACCATGTCATTTCTACTGATGGACCTCCCTTACCCCACACCACTGAAGGTAATGACTATGTGGCTTTGGAGACCTTCAAAGAGAAGGACACTTTGGCCAGCGCCTATATTCTTAGCTCCATTGATAAGAACCTCCAGAGCTCATGTGATGACCTGGAATCGGCCAAGGATGTGATGGAACACTTAAAGCAGACTTTTGGCAAGCAAGATCGTCTTGCACGCCAATAAATCTCCTCAGCGCTGTTCTCTGCAAAGATGCATGATAGTACTACAATCCAAGATCATATGATGAAGCTTACCAAGCTCTTCTCTGGATTAGAGAATAAGGGTACTCTATTTGAGTTGGACTTTAAGATAGAGATTATCTTTGTCTCACTTCCTGACGCCTATAGCTCCTTTATCATGAACTTCCACATAAATAAAGTAGTGGTTAACAATGTCTCTGAGCTTACTAACATGTTTATAGAAGCAGAAAGTCCGCTTAAGAAAATTAAGGTTGTTCCTCTTGTTACTGAGAAGAGTTCTCAGGGTTCAAAGAACAAGAAAAAGAAGAGGACTAAGAAAAATAAGAAAGGCAAGTCAACCGGTGTGAAAGAGAGAGGAGTGCGGAAGAAAAAGGCCAAAGCTGACAAAGAAAAGTGTTTCCATTGTGGCAAGATTGGACACTAGAAAAGAAACTGCCAAGAGTACCTAGCTTCCTGGAAGAAGGACAAGCCAGAGACAGGTATTTTTGAATCTTTTGTTGTTTCTGAATCTCTTATGTTGGTTGGACCAACTAACATGTGGTGTGTGGATTCTGGGTCCACTGCACACATTTGCAATAAGTTACAGAGGTTTCAGGAGACCAGAAGGACAAGAAGGAATGAGATCACCCTCAAAGTTGGAACTGGAGATGAAGCTGAAGTAGTAGCTTTAGGAACATTTTTCATTTATTTTAGCAATGCTGGTTATTTGAAACTTAATAATTGTTATTATGTACCTAGATTTGGTAGGAATTTGATTTCGGTTTCAATACTTATTGATGATGGTTATAAGGTTTCATTTGATAATGATATGATCATTACTCTTCAGGGCAAATTTATTGCCTCTGGTTTTAAATTGAATGGCCTTCACTTTCTCAATTCTGTCTTGAATGAATCCGGTGATTCCAGCATGAATGTTAATGTAATGAAAAGAAAGTACTCTCCAGATAATCAAACATATTTATGGCATCTTAGACTAGGCCACATAGGGATTGACATGTTAACAGGTTAGTTAAGGATGGACCTCTTGAAAGTCTAAAGGTTCTGCTATTTCCAACTTGTGAATCATGTCTACAAGGTAAAATAGCCAAGTTACCCTTTCCTAAGAAAGGAGGAAGAGCCAACGAAACGTTAGATTTAATCCACTCAGACGTTTATGGACCACTAAATATCACTGCTAGGTAGGGATATTAGTACTTTGTCACTTAAACCAGTGACTATTCACGTTATGACTATGTTTATCTAATGCATCACAAATTGAAAACCTTTGAAAGGTTCAAAGAGCTCCAAGCCTAGGTTGAGAACTATAAAACCACCTAGAGGGAGGTGAATACGTGATGCTAGCATAAAACAAAATCTTTCGCGGAAATATTGAGTTATTAATAAAACTTAAAGTAATTGCATAAATAACACACAAATTTTATAGTGGTTCGGCCAAAACTTGCCTACATCCACTCCTCTCACTTTAGAGAGAATTCCACTAAAAACAATCTTGAAAAAGAGCAAGAGAACTCGTACAAATCTTGATTCTGAGGAAGAGGACTCAACACTATTCCTGATTCCGAGCAAGAGGACGCAAGCAATCTTGATTCCGACCAAGAGGACTCAATTAATACATATAATAAAAACTACTAAGTAAAGGGTTACTTCAACCTTAGTAGGAGTATATGCTACCTTCCACCCTTGGAGCTTGAAGCTAGATGAGGTAGAAGAGCTTGAGTGTGTGAGCTTTGTGATGATTTGATGCTTGAAATCAATGAATGCTCACTTGAGGCTATGGCACTTAGAGCTTGTATTGAAGTCTCTTAATGATGGTGTTTAGTATTAATTAGAGCTCAAACAAGTGCCTATTTATAGGCTAGGTAGCTCAAATTAATTAGGAATCTTCCTTAAGATCGGATTCAAAAGACAGAGCTAATCCGGTATACCGTTTCCCAATCCGGTATGCCAGATCACCAAATTACTTAAATTATAGCCTTTGACTCAACAGTCAAATTCCAACGGTTATAATTGGATTCGGTATACTGGATCAATGTCTATAGTGACATTTTTTATCCGGTATGCCGGATTCAACTCTGGAGCATTTCGTTTGCTCTCTGTGAGTTATATCTGTGGGATTAATGGATTTGGTATGCCATTTTCAGATCCGGTATACCGAATCAGTAGTTTTGCTAGAATACCGCAAGTCCTTTAAAAGATTGATATGGGGTGACTTCCAATTGGCATGGGCACATGAAATTGGGTTATTTTTAACCTCCTAAGGTCTTTCTTCATGTATGCATGCGTGTGTGTGTGTGCGATACATTGATTTAGACCCTAATACATCTTTTACAATTTTATTACAATTTCAACACTTCAAAAGTATTTCAAGTCTTCGTGTCTTGGGTACTTCATAGCTTAGCTTGAATTTCTTCCATGAATTATTGAAGTGTTTGTGCATATGGACTCTTGAACTTAGGTGCTCCCCCTCACTTGTAGCGATGCTCTTGTAAAGGGCTTCTTATGCATCTAGAACAAGAGTTAGTACACAAAGGTTTATTTGTTATCATCAAAACCATGATATGAAGGAGTGTGTGAGGTCTTTTCCTCAACAATCTCCCCCTTTTTGATGATGACAAATAATTTATCAAAGTAGGAAAAATAATGTAATCTTGCATAAAAGTAAATCTTAAATGCATATCATAATTGAAATTGCATATAGAGATTGCAAATAAAGGAGTATAAAAAAACTTTCTGTCAAGATTATTACTACATCCATTTTTCACTTTTTCTCCCTCTTTGACATTATCAAAAAGTGTGAACAATAAAATTATGGGGCTTCGGGATTAGGTGGATCTGGAGAAGACATCCCAGGAAAAGGTGGAATAGAGGGAATAGAGCTAGACTCTCCGGGATAGGGTGCTCGAAAGGATGGTCGAAAGCTTTGAGGTGTGAAGCCTTGAGGTGGATATGCCGAATCAAGTTTTTCAGTAATTTTCATAGTTTTTAATAAATAACAGATATACAATTTATCATTCAAAGGGGTTACATATCCCTAGCTCTCTTCTTAGCATACAAAATCTCTCCTCACTCAGGGGTTTTGTAAAAATATCTGCAAGTTGCTTCTCGGTCTCTATGAAGTCAAGTCTGATTTCACCACTTTGAGCTATATCATGTAAAAAGTGATGGCGGATATCAATATGTTTTTCTCTTGAGTGTAAAATCGAGTTTTTCACTAAGATATATAGCACTCGTGTTATCATAGCAGATTGAGGAGGTGTCAAACTTTATTCCAAAGTCTTGGAGGATTTGCCTCATCCATAACACTTGTGCACAACACCGACCGGCTGCGATGTATTCGGCCTCAGTGGTTGACAAGGCCATCGAATTTTGTTTCTTGCTAAACTACAAAACCAAACACAATCCAAGGAAATGACAAGTCCCACTTGTACTTTTTTGATCAACATGACACCCGACAAAGTCGGCATCAGAGAAGCTAACTAGGTCAAAATCATGGTTTAAAGGGTACCAGAGGCCAATGCTTGGAGTTCCTTTCAAATATTTAAAAATTCTTTTGACGGCACTTAAATGGGATTGCATAGGTTTGGCTTGAAACCTAGCATAAGCACAGACACTGAACATTATGTCAGGTCTACTGGCCGATAAGTAAAGCAGACTACCAATCATTCCTCTATATTTAGTAGGGTCAGTAGGTATACCATCTTCATCCATGGACATTTTCATAGATGTACTCATAGGAGTACTAGAGGATTTTTGTCCATTAATGTCAAACTTTTTCAAAAGTTCTTTAAGATACTTAGTTTGACTTATGAAGATACCATCAGGGATTTGTTTTATTTGAAGTCCTGAAAAGAAATTCAATTCACCCATAAGACTCATTTCAAATTCATTTCTCATTGTTTGACTAAATTCAAGATAAAGTGCATCATTAGTAGATCCAAAAATTATGTCATCTACATAGATTTGAACAATAATGAGATAATTTCTTTATGCTTAACGAATAAAGTTACGTCCATCTTCTCCATTGAATAACCATTGTCAAGAAGAAACTTACTCAATCGATCATACCAAGCTCTTGGAGCCTATTTTAAACCATACAATGATTTCTTAAGTTTATAGACATGGTTTGGATACTTTGTATCCTCAAATCCAGGGGGTTGAATAACATTCTTCATTTATAAAATCATTCAAAAATACACTTTTAACATCCATTTGATGCAACTTAAAGTTTTAATTATGACATGCAAAAGCAAGTAACATACGAATGGATTCAAGTCTAGCTACAGGAGCATAAGTTTCATCAAAGTCAATACCTTCTTGTTGGTTGTAGCCTTGAGCAACCAACCTAGCCTTGTTTCTTGTTATGTTTTCATCTTCATCAAGCTTGTTTCTAAATACCCATTTTGTTTCAATTATCTTAGTGTTCATGGGTTTTGGCACTAATTCCCAAACTTAATTTCTTCAAATTGATTAAGCTCTTCTTGCATAGCAATTATCCAATTACTATCCAATAAGGCTTCTTTTATATTTTTAGGTTCAATGGTAGAGATAAAGGCTACATTGAACAAACATTTTAAATTTTACTTCTAGTTTGTATGCCTTTCTCTAGGTTTCCAATATCAAGGTCAAGAGGGTGATCTTTGACAGTTCGTATTCCCTTTGGGAGTTGATGTTCATTAGGTTCTTCTACAGAAATATTTTCAATTCTGTCTCTTATTTCAAGTACTTTGTCTTCATCTTCTTCTTCTAAGTTTTTATATTTTTCATTAGCCATTGATTCATCAAATTTAACATTTATAGACTCTTCCACAACTAGAGTTCTCTTATTGAATATTCTATAAGCTCGACTATTTGTGGAGTAGCCTAGAAATATACTATCATCGGCCTTTTCTTCAAATTTTCCTAAGTTGTCTTTTGTATTTAAAATAAAACAAGCACAATAAAAAACTTTAAAGTAGTCAACTTTGGGAAGTTTATTATGAAAGAGTTCATAGGAAGTTTTCAAAAGAATAGGTCTTATTAAAACTCGATTCAACACATAATATGCCATATGAACGGCTTCAGTCCAAAGATACTTTGGCAAAGAGTACTCATTGAGCATTGTCCTTGCGGTTTCTTGGATTAATCTATTGTTTCTTTCAACCGCACCATTTGATTGTGGTGTTCTGAGAGCCAAAAAGTTATGAGTTGTACCTTGTTACCTATAGAAGTCTCCAAATTTATTTAAATTCTCAAATTTAGCACTATGGTCACTTTTGATAAAGGTGATCAAGTAACCCTTTTGATTTTGTATTCTCTTACACAGAGATACAAATTCCTCAATGCATCATTTTTATGCTTGAGAAAGAGGGTCTAAGTGAATGTAGAGTAGTCATCTACTATAACAAAGGTGTATTTCTTTCCTCCTAGACTTGTGGTTTGGATAGGTCCAAATAAGTCAAGGTGGAATAGTTCCAAAGGTCTAGAGGTAGCAACTAAATTTATGGCCTTCTGAGAAACTTTTGTTAATTTACTCCTTTGACATGCACCACACACATGATGTTTGTCAAAGCTTAAGTTAGGAAGATTTCTCACCAAATTCTTTGTAGAGAGGGATTTAATTAACTTAGAGTTTATATGTCCTAATTTTCTATGTCATAAGATAGTATCATCAACTTTAGATATAAGGCATGCATCATGAGAATTTAAGTTAAATAAGCAGGTATAAACATTGTTTTTCCTACATCCTTCAAGAATCACATGATTATCATGATCTCTAACCACACATTTAGAGGCATCAAAATTAACAAAATATTCAATGTTGCATAATTGACTTACACTAAGTAGATTGTACTTTAGGTTATCAATCAAGCTAACATTAGAGATAACTGTACCTCCAAATTTGATTAAGCCATTTTCAATGATTCTTCCTTTTCTGTTGTCCCCAAAGGATACCCATCCTCCTATTTACTTCTTGAGCTCGAAGAATAGCTTTGGGTTGGATGTCATGTGCTTTAAGCAACCACTATCAATGTACCATTCCATGTCGCTCTTATGCACCTATAAAACAATAATGCTTAATAAAATTTTGTTCCCCATTTCATGTTGCTCATCAAGGTTAGAATCATACATTTCTCTTGGTCTCGAAACCATTTGGTTTTCATTTATCTTTTGGTTGCCATAACCATTGTTGTATGATTGGGGGTTCCAAGATCTTTAATTTTGGGTTACCTTATGTGGTCATTGCATTTTGGGAGGGTTCCTAGGTCTTTGCACCTTTAGAGGATCTCTCCGATATTACCATAATAAGGTCTTCTAGGTTTGTAGTACGCTTGATTTGTGTTCCTTGATCCCATGTTCTAATTTTTTCATCGAGTATCATGGCAATCCAAATTGAATGCCCCTTTTTGTTGCAGTTATTGCATACAACATTCTGGGAAGTTTCTGATCTTTGAATCTTACTTTTGGGATTGGGTTTCTTTACTTGATGACTTTTCTTCTTAGAATAACATTCTTCAAGAGAGTGTCATTTCTTTCTACAATAGTTGTAATATTTGTTTTTCTTTACGCCCTTGCTTGCTATCTTACTTGAATTTAGCTTTTAGGATTGTTTTGAATTGTTATCGAAACCATACCCTAATCCTTCCTTGTGGAAAGATACTTTTGATGAAGTTCCAAATAGGATTTCAAGATTCTTTTTGCCATTTGTAAATGATTCTAGGGCTTTAGACAAATTTTCTTTTTTTTCCTTTAAGTTATCTACTTAAGAGGATAAGGTCATGATTTGGTCGTTGAGAGAATCAATCTCTTTTAAGAGATGCCTCTTAGTAGTGGCCAATTCTATGCTATTTTGATAAAGTTCTTCAAAGGCTTTTTCTAATTCAGAATTATCATTAGGAGATGGGGGTGTGGGAGTTACCACAGCTTGGTCTTCCTCATCTTTAAGAGCCATGAGAGCTAAATTGGTTTGCTCTATTTCTTGAGATTCCTCATCTTCTTCCTCTTCATCGCTTGAATCAAATGTGTGTTCAGCTTTATATACCTTTTTATATTTCTTCAATTTTAGATAGTCTCCTTTGAAGTGTCCTGGTTTCCTACACTCAAAAGAAACAATATCTTTTGAAAAGGAGTCAACATTTTCTTTGAAAATACTCTTACCTTTTTGGTCTTTAGAGAATCTTCTCTTGTTGAATGAGGTTTTTCCCTTGTTATTTAGAAACCTTGAAAAGTTGTTTGAAAGATATGCAATCTCATCATCGGAAAGTTCTTTTTCATCGTCACTTATTTCATAGCATGATTTGAAAGCCACGACCTTCTTCTTAGACTCTTTTGGTTCATCTTCTTTGGATCTTGCTTAAGTTCTATTTCATGAGTTTGAAGAGATCCCAATAAATCATCAAGACTTAATTTCTCTATATCCTTTGATTCCTTGATGGCCGTTGATTTGGGTCTCCATTCTTTAGAAAGGGATCTCAAGATCTTTCTCACATTTTCTCTATTTGTATAGACTTTACCAAGCCTTTCAACTTTATTGACAATGTTAGTGAATCTAGTAAACATAGCATAAATATCTTCATCATTTTTCATTTTGAACAATTCATATTCATTCACTAACATATCAATCTTAGACTGTTTGACTTCAGTAGTTCCTTCATAAGTAACAATAAGTTTGTCAAATATTTCTTTAGCGGAATCACACATACAAGTTCTATTATATTCTTTTTCTCCCAAAGCACATTGTATATAGCTAATGGCTACATAGTTGAGTTGGACCTTCATTTTTTCAGCGATAGTCCATTCTTCTTTGGGTTTGTGTATGACATTGGGTCCATTTTCAATGACCTCTCATACATCAATATTATTAGCACACACAAAGTTTTTGAAGCGATTCTTCCAATAGAAAAATCATTCTTCTTCAAATAAAGGTGATCTGATAATGTTATATCCTTCAATCTTTCGATTGACAGAGGATCTCATAGATTTTTTACTCTTAATAAGATTAAGATAATAATCAAGGTCTTGAGCTCCCGCTCTAATACCAAATATAAAATCACCTATGGGGTGAATACGTGATGTTGGTATAAAATAAAATCTTTCGCAAAAATATTGAGTTATTAACAAAACTTAAAGTAATTGCACAAATAACACAGATTTTATATGATTCGACCAAAACTTGCCTACATCCACTCCTCTCACCTTAGAGAGAATTCTACTAAAAACAATCTTGAGAAAGAGCAAGAGAACTCATATAATTCTTGATTCCGAGCAAGAGGACTCAACCAATCTTAATTCCAAGCAAGAGGACTCAATTAACACATATAGTAAAAACTACTAAGTAAAGGATTACCTCAACCTTAGTAGGAGTGTATGCTACCTTCCACCCTTAGAGCTTGAAGCTAGATGAGGTAGAGGAGCTTGAGTGTATGAGTTTTATGATGATTTGATGCTTGAAATCAATGAAAGCTCACTTAAGGCTATGGCACTTAGAGCTTGTATTGAAGTCTCTTAATGATGGTGATTATTATTAATTAGAGCTTAAACAAGTGCCTATTTATAGGCTAGGTAGCTCAAATTAATTAAGAATCTATCTTAAATTGGATTCAAAAGACAAAGCTAACCCGGTATACCGTTTTCCAATCCGGTATGCCAGATCACCAAATTACTTAAATTATAGCCTTTGACTCAACGATCAAATCCCAACAGTTATAATTGGATTTGGTATGCTGGATCAATGTCTGGAATCCCATTTTTGATCTGGTATGCCGGATTCAAATCCAGAGCATTCTGTTTGCTCTCTATGACTTATATCTGTGGGATTAATGGGATTCGCTATGCCATTTTCAGATCGGGTATATCGAATTAGCTGTTTTGCTAGAATACTGCAAGTCCTTTAAAGGATTGATACAGGGTGACTTCCAATTGGCATGGGCATATGGAATTGGGTTATTTTTAACCTCCTAAGGTCTTTCTTCATGTATGCATACGTGTGTGTGTGCGATACATTGATTTAGACCTTAATACATCTTTTACAATTTTATTATAATTTCAACACTTCAAAAATACTTCAAGTCTTTGTGTCTTGGGTACTTCATAGTTTAGCTTGAATTTCTTCCATGAATTATTGAAGTGCTTGTATATATGCACTCTTGAACATAGGTGCTCCCCCTTACTTGCTGTCATGCTCTTGTAAGGGCTTCTTATGCATCTAGAACAAGAGTTAGAACACAAAGGTTTATTTGTTATCATCAAAACCATGATATGAAGGAGTGTGTGAGGTCCTTTCCTCAATAAGAACCAATTAGATAGACGTATTAAATACCTCAGATCCGATTGAGGAGGTGAATACTTATCCGACGAATTCTAGGACCACTTACGAGATAAGGGGATCTTATCACAACTGACGGCACCAGGCACACCACAACAAAATGGTGTGTCAGAGCGTAGAAATGGAACTTTGTTAGACATGGTTTGATCCATGCTCACCTATTCTCAGCTGCACTTGTCATTTTGATGATATGCATTGGAAATGGCTATATACATTCTAAACAGGGTTCCAAGCAAGTTTGTGCCCAAGACACCATATGAGTTGTGGACAGGGCGCAAGCCTAGCCTACGACACTTTAAGGTATGGGGTTGTGTTTCACATGTGAAACGACAGCATGCAAACAAGCTTGAACCCAAGACTGATAAATGCCATTTCCTAGGCTACCCCAAAGGCATTGTCGGTTACCATTTCTATAACCCAACAGAGAAAAAGGTGTTGATAAGTAAACAAACCATGTTTCTTGAGGATGACCAAATTGCACCCATAACTGAGCCGGTTGTAATTCAAGAGTTAGATAACATGAATACTCAGATCACCACCTGTTGAAACTTCTCCACCTGTGATGAATCCTATAGAGCCTAGGCGCAGTGGGAGAACAATCAAGGCTCCTGACCGTTTGGTTTTGTTTAGCGAGGAATCAAACAAAGTAGAAGAGTTCTACATGGTCGTCGTTACTTCGGATACGGATCCCTGCACCTACCAAGAGGCTATAGGAGATGTGGATGCAACTAGATGGTTAGCTGCTATAAAAGCCAAAATGGACTCCATGTACTCCAATGGCATTTGGACTCTAGTGGATCCACCTGAAGGCATTAAGCCTATAGGATGCAAATGGATCTACAAGAAGAAGAAAGGCGCCGATGGAAGCGTGGAGAGATATAAGGTAAGGCTGGTAGCCAAGGGCTATACCCAAAGAGAAGGCATAGACTATGAGGAGACTTTCTCGTCAGTCGCAATGTTAAAATCCATTCGAATTTTACTTGCCATAGCGGCACACTTTGATTATGAGATCTGACAGATGGATGTCCAGATAGCCTTCCTGAATGGATGTCTTGATGAGAATATTTACATGTCTCAGCCAGAGTTGTTCATCTCCCATGGGGAAGAGAACAAAGTGTGCAAATTGTTAAAGTCAATCTATGGACTTAAACAAGCATCTAGAAGCTGGAACATCAGGTTTGATCAAATGATCAAAGAGTTTGGTTTTGATCAGAACGTTGATGAGGCATGTGTCTACAAGAAATTTAGTGGGAGTTCGGTTTGTTTCCTTGTATTGGGAATGATGTTGGAATGCTCACTTCTGTTAAGAAATGGCTTTCCACCAACTTCTCGATGAAAGACCTGGGTGATGCCACGTATATACTAGGCATTAAGATAGTCAGAGATAGGAAACACAAAATTTTAGGTCTGTCCAAGCTAATTACATAGACAAAGTTCTGGAGAGGTTTAGAATGAAAGATTCTAAAAGATGAAACATTCCCTTTAGACATGGCATAGCACTTTCTAAGTCACAATGTCCACAGACCCCTGAGGACATAGAAACTATAAAAGGGGCTCCATATGCTTCGGCCGTTGGAAGCCTCATGCATGCAATGCTATGTACCAAACTAGATATTTGTCATGCAGTTGGTTTGGTTAGTTGATTCCAATCAAACCCTGCACAGGAACATTGGACAGTTGTTAATTGCATTATGAAGTACTTGAGAAGAACAAAGGATTATTTCCTTATTTATGGTGCAGATAACTTATCAATAGTGGGGTACACAGACTCAGATTTCCATTCAGATAAAGATGACCGAAAATCAACATCTAGCATGATATTTATGCTAGGAGAAAGGGCTGTCATATGGAAGAGTGCAAAGCAGAAGTCAACGACGGATTCCACAACTGAGGCTGACTACTTAGCAGCTTGTGAAGAAGCTAAGGAAGGGGTATGGCTTAGAAAATTTCTCGCCGACATGGAGGTAGTACCTGACCTCGTTAAAGACCCCATGATTTTGTTATGTGATAACAAAGGAGCCATTGCTCAAGCTAAGGAACCAAGAGCAAATCAGAAGAACAAGCACGTGGAGCGTAAGTATCATCTCATTCGAGAGATAATACAAAGAGGGAACGTATTGATTGCCAAAGTTGATTCTACAGATAATTTGTCCGACCCCTTAACCAAGGGACTTACTCCAGTAGTATTTAATAGACATGTTGAGAACATGGGGATAAAACCTGTTAGACATTGGGTTTAATGTACAAGTGGGAGATTGTTGGATGTAACGTTTATGTGTCCATCAAACCCAATTTAATTTGATTAAATTAATTAATTTAATTTTATTTAATTATGTGCTCGTCATAATTGTATATTGCATCTGCCCATTTAAACCGTTTTATTCACAACTACGGATAGATTTGGGCAATCTGTTCCATGATTGTTATATTTTATATTCGTACAATAGTGATTGGACCAAAATGTAAATATAGACACATTTCGTGTTGAACATGATCCACGGGGATTCCCGAATTATTCACCGTCAAGTTGTAGCTGTAACGAAAATCTCTGATAGCTATTTTCTCTGTACTTGAGAGATACTTGTCATTTTATTTATGTTTTATACATTTATGATGTGTCAATGGTTGATGTCTACCGAAAGGACTGATTATATATCGGCCACTCGGTGTGCACAATGTAAATAGTTATGGATGTGATGCTCAATAAAGTTTCCACTGCCCATAAAGGAAGAACACCAAAAAGAGAGTGAATGGATTTGATTGTGCCAAATCCAAGGCCTTGGTATTTTGTAAAGTGTTTGCAAAGAGTATTTTATTTTATTAATATTAAATTAAATATATTTTGGAAAAGAGTTTTCAAAGAGTTTTATGGCCAATCAAAGTCCTCTATACTCTCGTAATAAATTAAAATGGATTGGAATTGTAGCGGTGACATTTATTCCATGGTTGCAATGGCCCATTATAGGTGTTGGTAGTGTGGGGAGAAAATATAATAAAATTAGCTACCGCAAGAGATTTTTTAGGTTACGCCCTAGTAGGATCATCCTTTACTACGATTTTGGATAAGTTTTGTCCTTATGTACAATTTAAGATAATCTTATGGGTTACCTTTTACGATCACACAACTTGGTTAGATCTGGACCGTAGGTTTGCCACCTCCTCAATTAGGTCTCTATATATATAAAGAGACCTAAGGCCAAAACATGATTGATTGATGATGATGATAGAGGAAAAATCATTAGAACAATTTGCACAAAATTGTGAGAGAGCTTAGAGAGAGAAAAAGAGAGTCTTCTTCTTCCTCAAGCACTATTGGCCATTGGAGGTGAAGCAAGCTTGTGAGAAATTTTTCAAGTGTTGCAGTCATTTGGAGGAACACACCATTTGAGTGTTCTAGGGGACCTTGCTCTCCCCTTGAAGTTAGTACATTAATGTGTTTATTGAGATCCTTGCATGCTCATAAAATTTATTGATTACATGAGAATCCCATCGCTTCCGCCCCACTAACATACTATCTTTTTCAATAATATATTTTCTTAACTTAGATGACATCACTTTTGGGCAAATGTCACAAACTTTGTTACTGAAATGAAACCAAAAAAGAATATTATGTACCACTTTGGTGAATTCTACAAACCCTTTCACGGTTTCCCGTAAAATAAACCATGTAGCTAAATATGTGAGGAAGTTCTTATTGTATGAGATAAACACATCCAGTTTATTTTCAATCTTAATGGTAGGATGTTCCAAATATGGTACGCAAGCATAAAATGCCATGAATTTTCCAATTCGACTCCTCTACTTCCGCTTATCCCTACTGCCATGTGCGCCCCACACACAAGCAAGGCGGAATGTACCACCTTATCCTTGCCCGAGCACCTTCCCCGAGCGGGGGTAAGGCGGTACTTTCCACTGCATTTGTGTAGGGAGGTGCACGACAGTACTGGGCAGGAGGAAGTAGAGGAGTCGGATCCTGAATTTTCTAGCCATCTTCGGTCATGAACAACTTTTCAAGCTCATGGTAATCATAAACCAATTTAGAAATAGGTATAGATAGAGATATTTATGGGAAAATGTATTTAAAAGTGTTTCTGAAATAAACAGAAACAAAAATAGTGCATAAACTGGTTATAAATAGTCCAATAGCAGAAATTACGAACAAAAATTGGTTCCGAAACAGAATCAGAAGTAAAAATGCATTTAGAATAGTTCTGGAGTGATTATATACCAGAAATATAATGCCAGAACAGATCCGAAAAGAATCATTAAGTGATTATGTTCCCAACTTACTTTAAATTTTTTTTGTAGCGATGATTGCAAGTTACTGTTGGCTCCCAAACAGCTAGTGAACAACTGCTAGAGTCCAACAAACCTTCCACTAGCTTAAGATGCCAGAAGCAGAGGATTTACCATGAGTATTTCGTGATAGAGAGGTAGAATTCGTTATTGATCTTCTACTCGGTATGGCCTACCTTCAACATTGTTCCTTCGAGTATATCCCTAGTGTGTAACAGTGGGGCTGACTTTTTGGCCTGAAAAGGCCCTATCTAATCTACGACATGTAGGATAGTGTGGCCGAACTCCAATCCATGGATTCAAGCTCTGATGTCATATATATGTTTCACACGTTTAAATGAATAAAATCATCTTTAGCCACCAACAAAAAAAAAATAAATCATCTAATTCACAAGTGAAAATACCTAAATTTTCCCTAGTTGGATCCTATCCAATCCGAATGGGGAATCTGAGTCGGTGACAAAAATGGAATTGGCACCGTAACTAGCACAACCAAACAGATATCTCCATAATTATGGTGCTTCCATGATGAGGCACTTCTAACGGAAATCAGGGGTGTCAGCACCACCGTGGGGTCACCAGTCACTTGTTCACCATGAGAGCACAAAAGCACAACATTTTCCGTACATCCACAAGATTCCACTCTCCCCGAGTCCCCGTCTTCCTTCTTTCCCTGTGGTAGTACGTAATTGATCCATTCTCTAATTGCTATGGTTAAACAGCCAAAAGTAGAGTACGTGCTGGGCAAGGTCTTGATATTTCATTCCTGTTGCAATGATGATGTAAGCGACAAGATCACGTTGAACAACACGTCAACCAAAAAGGATTAGATGATACAGCTCCCACTAAGTGCACTCGTGTAGGATCAAGGCCTGCGTTCGCCACCTTCTGTCGCATTATTTAGGAAACGCTTGGTCCACGCCTGATTATCACTTGGCAAGTTGCAAGCCTTATATATTGGCCTTTCTTCCTCTCAAAGTTACGGGAATACCCTTTTGCTTGGTAGAGAACTCGTGCGTTCTCCCAACGGAGAGAAATGGCTATTCAAAAAAGTACACCACCCGATCGCTTCAAACACGCCGCCCATACACTTTGATAGAGAGCACGGGAAATGATCATTGTATTTTTAGTCATTTTCGGGATTTCAAGGGGTGAGGCTGTCAATTCATGTGCCCTTGTATTAGGGACTTAAGGTGCAAGGGCAGCATACGTGCACGACCGAGTGGCATTTTCTTTCCCTTATTATTAGGGAAAATATCACAGATACCCCCTGTAAGTATATCAATATCATGGACTCCCCAAACATTGTCAAAATATCATAGACACCCCTTTCTTTATGACTTTATTTCAACTTAGTCCACTCCATTAGGTCTATGCAATTAAGTCTCTGTTAACTCATTTATAATGGGGAAATTACCCTTACCCTTTATGACTTTATTTCAACTTAGTCCACTCCATTAGGTTTATGCAGGTAAGGCACTATTAACTCATTTATAATGGCGAAATTACCCTTATCATAGGGTGAACTTCCTATAATACCCTTATGTTTAAATCCCCAAATACAAGCACCATTCTCATCATCGTCTTCAATACAGCTCAAACCTTGAAGTTTGCAGCTGCAGAAGATTATTTATTGTCCTTGTCTTCTTCTCATTAACTCTAACAAAGTCTTCAAATCCTTCCAATGAAGATGAAGCACAAGAAGATTCAGATAAAGAAATCCCACTGTACTCACATCCTACAAACCCTAAACCTTCACCTGAATGATGTCGACTTTGCAATTTCATCGAGAAGGCAAGTGAGGGAAGGGATGGTGATATTGCAAAATAGGCTAATGGGGGGGGGGGGTTTGGGATCCAAATCTCCTGTTTTCTGTTGTCTATGTGGATTGCGAACTGCTCAAACCTCGCAACCCCTTGAATCAATGTGAGCTACTCTGATCTCCGATCATGCATGGCCATGGATGACGCTTTAATTTTGTTTCAGTACCCAAAACAGAGAGAAGTAGGCTCTACCGCTGACACCGTTGCTAGCACTGTTGAGCGCTCCGATCGTGCCATGGCGCATATTGAGAATGTGAAGTTTGGGGCTGCAAGGTTCCTGCACCTGGCGATGATGTGAATAGACTTGGAAATACATCCGTTGTGGTACTGTCATTGCTACTGCTGGAAATGCTACTGCTGCTACAGCTACTGCTACTCCCAATGCTCCCGTTTAAGCATGTAGATGGCTGATGTTGTTAATGAGACCGCTTGAATTTTTGGGCAAATCTATAAACTCAAAAGCACAAAAAAAATTGGAGAAAATCAAAGTATAAGAAACACATAAACCACCACAAACAGAGAAAGAGGGAAAAGGAGGGAAGGAAAGTAAGTTTTCTGCAAAATTTTCAAGGACTTTTTCTTTGAATAGAAAGTGTTAGGTCACATACACCAAGGTCCAAATTAACTAGGGTTGGGATCATGCCTGAATGTGAACGAAGTCGCAGTGGAAGAAGAATCAGTAGCCAAGCTTATGGTTATGAGCACTTAAACGAAGCTCCATGATCACGACAAGCTTCTCCACAGTGAACTCCACAGCACAAATCCCTAGGAAGAGATGGAATCCTAAAGAGAACACAAACACTGGAGAGAGGGAGAATTTTTGGTTTCATAGATCTGCAGGTCTTAGGGTTACAACCTTTCTATATAAAGCCAAAACCTTAGGACCCCTGCCCCTTTTAGACTCCCACTGGGAATCTATCTAAGAGGAAGGAAGAGACCCAGCCACTTAAGTGGCTGGTTCTTCCCATGCGCACTAGGGTCGGGTGGGGTCCGATCTGCCCCTTGTGGGCGGCTTGGATCGGGCCTGGCCCGTGTTCTATTTACATCTCCCACTCGCCCACATGGGGCGCAATAGTTTAACTATGCATCCAAGTCTCTCTCAATTGTGTAACTCTTCATACAGGAAATGGGGCGTGCGACCTATCTAGATAAAATATGGTAGGAGTACTATATCAAGCTTCCATCTAACCAACATAGTACATCACTCACAAACAATCTCAAAATATCCCAAACGATCAACTTACACCCGATCTAACACTCTCAACCCCTCATGATGAGCAGTATTAATCCTTGGTATGTAATGTACTCATGATTGTATCGATCACAAATACAACACGTCGCCCGGGCAATGAGTCACATAACAAAGGTGTAACGTCTGATGGTTTTCCCTGAGCCCCTCATGTTAATTCAAATATCCCCAACAGCTTTTTCAATAGCTTCCTACTGGACTGCATCATCCATGATCCTAAGGAGAACGTCAAAGTAGCATCATTGGGTGTCTTTTTCATGACATCGTCTCAGGTAATAAGGCTACTTTGGGATTAATATAATCCACGTGGCTCACACAGTGACGAAGCAGGGATCCATTCGATTACTCTCACTATCGGTCGTCATAAGCACATGCAGTATGATATGCATGCTATGGTGTAACTCCCACTAGGGTGGGCATGTCACTCGTAGTAAATAAACACCATACGGGTCTTAGTCTAGTCGCTACTCTAAGCGCCTAACCTGAGTTTCTAGCACAGTCGCCCTCATGGTTTTCGCCTAGAACCTGACATCCGGCTTTTAACAGGCTCATCTCGCTAGCTACGCTCAAGCACCGAGGCAAATCACCCATGTGAGTGGGTCGATTCAATGCCTGGTGACATCTTTACAAACAATGAATGTATGCGCATAAGATTACTCGAACAAATATATGCTCATTAATAAATGTAAGAGAAATACAGATAAATGTCCATCACAAATAAAGTGTTCCCAAAGAAAATACATATCAAATCCATCTGAGTCCCAAGTTCCTAACGTGAACCAGGAAAACATCTCTGGCAATAGGCTTAGTCAATGGATCAGCCAACATATTGCCAGTGGCGATATGCTGCAGAACGACTTCCCCTCGTGCTACCATGCTCGATTGTAGTGGTACCGTATGTCAATGTGCTTGGCTCTACCAAGGAATTTGGGGTCCTTCGCAAATGCAAGCGATGCCGTGCTGTCACAGTGTATAAGCATAGCATCGTCTGAATGAGTAGAAATACTAAGTCTTTGCAAGAACCCCCTGAGCCAAACAGCCTCCTGTACAGCTGCCGAACATGCGACGTACTTCGACTCCATCGTGGATAGGGCGATGCAGGTATGTTTCTTGCTACTCCAAGTTACTGCCCCTCCTCCCAGGATAAACGCGTACCCCAAAGTGGACTTGCGCTCGTCTCTATCACTAGCTTAATCAGCATCACTATAGCCTCTCAGTCTCAAGTCTGAACCACTAAAGGTGAGTGAGAGGTCTGTAGTACCACGTAGGTATCGAAGTATTCTCTTTATTTCCTGTCAATGAGCTAGACCTGGGTTACTCTGGTAATAGCTCATTATGCCAAAGATAAAGCAAATATCTAGACGCATGCACATCAACGCATACATCAGACTGCCTACTACCGCTGCATAGGGTATTTTAGACATTTGGTTTCTCTTTTCATCACTCTTAGGGCATTGGTTTAGGCTCAAAATGCATGCCTTATCCATTGGGGTGTCAATGGATTTTGAGTTGTTCATAAGGAATCGCTCCAGGACTTTCTTTATGTAAGTCTCTTGAGACAAACTAAGAAGTCTCCTAGCGCGGTCCCTCACAACCTTTACACCCAACACAAAGTTGGCCTCACCCATGTCCTTCATCTCAAAAGTAGAGGACAACCACTCTTTAGTGGCAACAATCATTTCAATGTCATTCCCAGCCAACAAGATGTTGTCAACATATAAGGATAGGATAAGAAACCCTGCCTTGGACTATTTAATATACACGCAGTGGTCCTTTTCAATCATGTCAAAACCCGCAGTGGTAATGGCATGGTAAAATCTAATGTACCACTGCCTGGACGATTGATTAAGGCCATAGATGGAACGTTTCAGACAGCATACTTTGTGCTCATGTCCCTTCTTCTTAAAGCCCACAGGCTGAGCCATAAAGATCTCCTCATCCAGTTCTCCATTAAGAAAAGCAGTTTTAATGTCCATTTGGTAGAGTTCCAAATCCAACTTTGCGACAATGGCTAGAATGAGGCGTATGGAGGCCATTCTCACCATAGGGGAGAATGTCTCATCTAGTCTATACCCTCCTTTTGGGTATATCCTTTCGCCACAAGATGTGCCTTGTACTTGTCAATTGATCCATCTGCCTTTCACTTGACCTTGAGGACCCACTTGTTCCCGATGGCCTTGCGCCCAGGTGGAAGATCAACTAACTCCTAGACTTGGTCCTTACTCATAGAACTCAACTCGTCTTCCATAGCAGCTTGCCACATTTTCTTAGCTGGAGAAGAGAGCACCCTACTCACTGAGGCTGGCTCATCCTTGTCTCTCGGGACATAGATGAGGGCAGTGTCCCCTTCAATCTTAAAACGATGGCGAAAAATGTGTCCACGTGCGATTTTATGCACAGAGGGTTCTTGACCTGCGGGTTGTGCGCTTTCATTATATAGCGCATTCCCACTTGGCTAATGATCACTCTCACCCTCTCTGGTGATCTCTTGATGAGTGTTTAATTCCTCACCCTCGCCAAGAGTAAGTGAAATGTTGTCATTAGTCTCTATCTCAAAGAGATTAAGGTTTTTACTTGCGTCACTGATGCTAGGGAAATCGGTCTCAAGAAAATCCACATCGCGGGACAGACTCTCTGTCATTCCTTCGTCTTGATGTTCACCATATACTACATAGCCTTTCGAGGTATCGAAATACCTTATAAAGATACTCTTTTTAGCTTTAGGGCCAAGTTTCCCAAGCTTATGGGAAGTACTATGAACATATCCTATACAACCCCATGGTCGCATATGCCCCAAAGTGGGCTTTGCACCTTTTCACAATTCATAGGAAGTGGAAGAAACTGACTGATGGTACACGGTTAAGGACATAGGCAGCGGTCAACATAGCATCCCCCTAGAAAGATATTGGGAGGTTGGCCTGTGCCATCATCGATCTAACCATATCTAAAAGCATCTTATTCCTTTACTCCACTACACCATTTTACTGCGGGGTGTGGGGAATAGTGAGCTGTCTGGTGATTCCTTTTTCCTCACACATCCCTTGAAATTGATCTGATAAATACTCGTGCCCTTAGTCAGTGTTCAGACCTTTTAAATTCTTGCCTTATTGATTCTCAACCTCTGCTATAAAGCATTTGAAGCAATCTAGCGCTTCGTAGCGGTGCGCGATTAGATACACATAATCATATCGCAAATAATCATCAATAAAGGTGAGAAAGTAGGAAGCACCATAACGTGCCTTCACGTTCATTGGTCCGCAGATGTCCGAATGGATAAGCTCTAGGGTCTGGGTTGATCGTTTAGCCTTTCCAAAAGGCTTTCAGTGGGCCTTACCCGCTAAACAGGCCTCACATATCGGTAGGTTGACTTTAGCGAGTGAGCCAATAAGGCCTTCTCTAGCTAGTCATCCCATCCTATCTCGACCCATGTGTCCTAGTCTAGCATGCCATGTATTTGAATCAATACTAGTATTAGAATCAATTACAAAAGATGATGAGGAAACAACAGGAATTAATAAATCTAATTTAACAAAACCATTCTCAAGTCTACAAAATTCAAAAACACTACCATCTAATCGTATCTCAAATGAGTCACCATAAAAAATAAAGGAATATCCTAAAGTCAATAATACAGTAATAGAAAGTAGATTATGCTGGATTTCTGGTGCATATAGTGCATCATAAAGTAGCAAGATGAGTCCAGTGTGCAAGGTGAGCTGGTAGGTACTAACTCCTCGAACTGCTTCACTCGTGCCATTCCCCATGTAGATACTTTGGGTGCCATCTAGAATCTTTCTATAATCTACGAACCCTCCTCAATTTTACGCTATGTGTCTTGTTGCACCTGTATCCAGAATCCAGTCAGATTGGGTTTGGGCAACAAAAATATGTGTACATACAAAAGTACAAGGAGAGAAGGGTAGAAATGGTACCTGCTTTGCTTCAGTGTAGTCACGAGCGAAGTGCCCCATCTTCTGGCAGTTATAGCACTTGACCTTGGTGATATCTTTCTTTCTACCTCGCTTGCCATGTCGGCACTTGGTGGTCTTATACCCAGTTGGTGCAGTGTTCTGAGCTTGGTCCTGATTCCTAGCTAGTGGTCTTTTGTCTCTTAAGCTTAGACCCATTCTTATGCTACCCCACTTGGGTGACAAGGGCATGTGATTGGGTCGCCTCTAGGTGCTCTGCCTCTAGTTCCACATGAGTGACAATGTCATTAAATGTCTTAACAGTGTCATTATGTGTTAGAACTATCTTCATTTACCCCAAGGAATCAGGCAACGTTCTGATGATGGCTTGTACTTGCTACTCATCGGTAAGGTGTTCCCCAGCATCATCTAATTTTTGGATCATGTCTTTCACGACCTTGAGGTGTTCAACCATAGTGTGCTTAGGATCCTTACGGTACCTCTCAAACTTCAAGGTCATGGACCTAAGCCTAGTAGTGGATGTACTACCACAATCGAGCTTTACCTGGTCCCACATGGACTTGGTAGTCTTGCACTTCTCATACTGGCCGATGATTTCATCTTGCATTATGCTTAACATAAAAAAGTGTGTACTACAATCTCTCTTAAACCAATTGTCGTAAGCCTCTTTTCCTTGACGGTGATGGACGGTAGTACCCATTTTGGGTGGGGTCCTTTCAGTGGTCAAGAGTTCAAGATAATCTTGCTCATTAAGTAAGAACTTGGCCTTTCAGTGCCACATGTCATCGTTGGTGTCATCCACCTTGTTATCTTAGTTAAGGTCAGCAACTACACTTTTAGAGGCCATCACTACAATGTACAAGGGAGGACATTTAATATACATCCATAAACCAAATTTGTTCAAGAAACCCTAATTAAAATTAATGGTTCATTTTCCCACACGGTGAGACCAAAAACTTTGCTAAGCTGATAATCAAATCTGACATTGTGTGGATCTGGGGACGTATAACTTTAA
Organism: Telopea speciosissima; assembly: GCF_018873765.1. Classification (NCBI taxonomy): domain Eukaryota; kingdom Viridiplantae; phylum Streptophyta; class Magnoliopsida; order Proteales; family Proteaceae; genus Telopea; species Telopea speciosissima. Next base: position 32,094,062 of record NC_057920.1, on the reverse strand, counting down.
TTGATTTCGAACAAATATAAGAGGAAAAAGCATCTCCTAACCACAATTTAATGCGCCATACATCGGGTGCACAAGGGACTCACATAAGAGACCCAAATTGGTAGTTGAAGTGATATGCTGAATCAGTACGCGGTTGTGATACACAATGCAGTAGCTCCCATTACATGGCTTCTCCAAAAATATTAAAAATTACAACCAGCTCTTTACATTGAAGATTCCTACTACAAACTATCGGTGAGCACTGCACTTTGCATCACTTCCAAGTACTAACTCTAAAGCACATACATCTCAAAAAACATATCACTATGCAAGCACCAAATCCATCCCTTAGAAAAATAAAAAATAATAAAAACACACATATATCTCAAAAAACATATCACTATGCAAGCACCAAATCCATCCCTTGGAAAAATAAAAAATAATAAAAATACATGTTGTGCATTGGATGGGGTGTTTGACTATATTACCCCAATGGTAGCGTCAAACCGGTCTGGACCACAATGGGGGGTTTATAATTGCTAATTTAAATTTGCAAACACATAATATCAAAAATAAATATAAAAGCAACAATTAAGACTCTAAAAAAAAAACCAGCCCATACATATAAATATAAGCCCATTAGGGAAAAAAGGTAAGGGGATGGGTGAAGGGATTCCCATTTCACCCATCTCCTTCCCCCCCAAACCCTAAAAAACAAATCCTTAAAAAAAATGAATCTGGCCATTTTTTTTTATCGTGGGGCTGGCCGCCATGCAAGCTGCCTTGTGGCACATAGCTGCGGCAGCCGCAGGTCGTGGGATTGGCCGCCATGCAAGCTGCCTTGTGGCACACAGCAACAGCAGCAGCAGGCTGCGCACAGGCACATCACGGGCAAAGCTTAAAAACATAAAAATAAAAAGATTGTTGTTTCTAAAAAACATTAAAATACCCCTTTTCATGATTACTTTCCAATCATCAATCACCATGATTACTTTTCATGATTATATTAATCATGGTGACCTAATATTTTTTGGTTTTCGCTTTTCTTTTTCTTTCTTCTCTGTTTTCTTTTTTTTTTTTTTTTTACTCAGTAACAACTGCTTGGCCCAGCCAGCGGTTGTTGCCATATGTATGCCCATTTGTACATAGCCGTGACAGTGTAGGCCACGGCCTGCTACTATTGTTGTTGTGTGCGGCTAGGTCGTACGTGCCCCTGGACACACCCGCGGTAGCCGCTGGCCATGGCCTGCTGCGGCGGACGTGTGCCAAGGGCAGCGAGGTGTGGGGAAGAAAGAAAAAAAAGATAAAAAATAGGCGAACCATAAGCCAATAGCTCTGATGCCATTGTTAGGTCACATACACCAAGATCCAAATTAACTAGGGTTTGGATCATACCTGAATGTGTACGGAGATGCAGCGGAAGAAGAATCAATAGCCAAGATTATGGTTACAAGCACTCGAACGAAGCTTCACGATCATGACAGGCTTCTCCACAGAGAACTCCACACCACAAATCCCTAGGAAGAGATGGAATCCCAAAGAGAACACAAACATTGGAGAGATGGAGAATTTTTGGTTTCACAGATCTGCAAGTCTTAGGGTTACAGGCTTTCTATATAAAACCAAAACCCTAAGGCCCTTGCCACTTTTAGACTCCCACTGGGAATCTATCTAAGAGGGAGGAAGAGACCCAGCCACTTAAGTGGATGGCTCTTCCCATTCGCACCAGGGTCGCGTCGGGTTCGACCTACCCCTTGTGGGCGGCTTGGACTGGGCCTGGCCCTTGTTCTATTTACAGAAAGTAAAGCTAATCATGTACCCTTTACTGCTTTCTATAAACCACCCACATAACACAACCCGTCCCCAGACTCTTTATCGATTACAGAGATTGAATCTCCCGTCTGAAACATAAAATATTCAAGAAAGTTTTTATGAGAGAGAGAGAGAGAGAGAGAGGGTGTAATCCAAATTACCAAATCTTCGTATAGAACCTTTCAATAGAGACAAAAAGATGGAAAAAATTGAGGCCCTTGAATCAATCTAGCTACTCTGATCTCTGATCATGCACGGCAATGGATGATGCTTTAATTTTGTTTCAGTACCCAAAATAAGAGAAAAAAGGAAAAGGAAAAGGAAAAAAGGAAAGAAAACCAGAGTTCTGGAATTTCAATCTCAAAGAAATAGAATAAAACGATCTAACAGAAAGAAAAGGAAAAGGAAAAGGAAGAAAACTAGAGTTCTGGAATTTCAGTTCACTAGCTCACTTATGGTAACGAAGAAAGAAACTTGGAAATGAAGAGAAGAAAAAGGGATGGGGATGGGGAATAGCAAGGAAGAAGTGACTGACCAGGGTCACCATGAACACTGATAAGTGGCAATGAAACTCCTTTTCCCAAGAACTCATGAACTCGTTCGAGTACTAAGGCATGCAAGTCGTTAAAGTCCAAGAGATTCTTTTTCATCAACACAACAGATCCTTTGTTCTTCTTCTTATTCTTTCCCTGCTTCCCACATTGCAAGTTGTTACCCATCTCGCCCCATCCACAAGCATTCCATAGTTCAAAATTCCCAGCCGAACCTACCTTTTTCCCAACTTAATCTTCTTCTTCAAACATCCCTGCCACCATTGCAACTCCTTTCATGGAGTTTTTTTTTTTTTTTAAATGAAACTGCATTCGGCGACCAACCGGAAGGCCAACGAACCGTCGGAGAACAATAGGGTGGGGTTCACTGATCCTCTTACCACTAGGATTAAAATGGAGATTTCAACTTTGGGTGTTAAGGGTGCTTAACATCAGGGGGAAGGTTGATATTTTGATAATGTTTGGGGTGTCCGTGATATTTGATTTACTTACAGGGGGTGCCTGTGAAAAATTTTCCTTATTATTATTATTACATAGTCATTACTCTATCTGACAAGAGAGGTAAATCGATCGTCTATCTCCACCTGAGCCTGGAGAAACTTCATATCTCGCATAGTTTGCATTTTTCTTTACTCTGATTAATTTCATTCGCAAGTATATATTTTTATCTTTCTCTTTACTTTTGACACAATGTAGACCATTAAAGTAATTTGTTTTTAGTGTAAATAGTAGTTTTTATTTGTTAAAACTTCATGTTTGATTTCTTTTCATATATTCGATGCATCATATAACCTACAGTCGGAATATGATATATCATCATGAGAGAATATTAGAAATCAAACATCTAGTAAGAAGACTAGTTTAACCGGGTGAGATGACCTTCCCATGCTTGTAACTTGACCACTTTCCCAGAATTTCTAATCAGACCATATAGAATCATGTAGCCCTTTCCCCTCACCACGGACGGGGCAGGGCTACACCCATAGGGTCCTAGGCCTAAATCCTAGGTGGCGATTCCATTTATTTTGATATATTTAGTATGGTCCTAAATCCCCGTCGCCAAGGGACCTCGAAAAGCAACTACTCCTAGGGATCTAGCCCAAAAGGTGGATCAAAGCCAGGATCCCGGAGGTCACGGTACCCACAACACTCAACCACACCAATTTGTTATGGTGTGTCAGGATAGGAAAGTTAGAGTAAGGTGCCATTGCTTTGAAGTAAATCCTTGAAATTGTTTTTGAGATATTCCCCTTGAGTCCGACCGAAAAAACTTTGATAATTTTGAAAACAGAGTTTTAACCATGGACACAAACTATTTGTAGATTGATAAAAATTCAAAATGGTAGCTCAAAAAATATATCCATGTGAACCTCGAGTAATCATCTACAAATCACATAGTACTAAGAACCACCTATAGTTTTTTCTGGATCCATTCCCCATACAGCATAATGTATGAGATCAAAAGGGTCAGAAGAAGATGTAGTACTTCTAGTGAACAACAAGGATAAATGTTTGGCAAGTTGACAACTCATACTATTTTAGTTTTTCAATGATTGCAGACCCATGTTTTCCAAAAGAAATTAAATACTAAAGACTATTGAGAAACATTACCCAAATGAGAATGCCAGAGAGAGAAAGAAGAAGATGGAGCAATGGTTGTAGCAACCTACTATAGAGTTTAAGATATGTGCAATGTCTAAAGCTCAAAAAGACATCTCACTTTCTAGCATGTCTCAATTGTCATCCTTATTGATAGATCTTGCACAACATAACTAGAAGCAGAGAACTAAACTTGAAGACCTAGGTTACTTAATTGAGCAATAGATATAAGATTCATAGAAAGACTACTTGGAACAAGAAGCAAAGGGAATAGATATCAGTTGCTTGAATGGAACCCATAAGACTGATAGTCAAAACATTTCTATCAATAGTATGGATCGAAGGAGACTATATTATCATAATAGAATTATAAGATATTGTAGGGTTAAATGTCATGTGACTGTAAGCTCCTGAGTCCATAAACTAGGAAGAGGTACCTAAATTTGTAGACAAAGTAGTGTTAGAACATGGGTACTGAGATTGGACAAAGCTGTAATGATAAGCTTTTGAACTTCAACTATCAAGAAGTAGCGAGATGGAGTAGTAGTGTGAAACTTTAGGTCAGAGGAGATTGGTGTGGCTGTATGCCATTAAGCTATAATCTGGGGTTGTCCTAGAAATGACACATGTCCATTAGATTTTTGTTGGGACAGTGAAACTTTAGATGTCCCATTCATGACAATAGTTCCAACAAACTTTAGTCTAATCAACGTGGACAATGAGAGTCCAAGGCAGGCGAGGAGTAGTATCTGAGGTTGCCATATGAAAGAAGAGTGGGGTGATATGTAGTGGATGGGGACGGGTAATGGGCGATGAGTTATGGGTTAGGGTTTTAAGCTGGGTTATGGACTAGGTCGTCAAATAGAGAAGGTAGGATGTTATAGGGCTCAGGTTTGTGGGCTGGTTTATGGGTTGGACTTAGAAGGGCTGGTGGGTGAGGTTGAAGGATAAAAAGGGGTAATCGATGGGCACGGTGGTCAAGGGGGACTAGAAGGGTTATTAGTTGAAGAGAAAAGGAGGAGCAGGGATACGGAGGTGATTTTCAGAGATGAAAGAGTGTAGGTCATGGTGAGGGGGATGTGGTTGTGGAAGGAGTTTGTAAAGGAGAGAGGGAGGTTGTGGGGTGGAGAAAGTTATGGGTGTGTGAAGGGGCGCTATTGATGGTGTTATACCTCGTACCAATGGACCACCTGGATGATCCAAAGAATCGTCCAGAGTTATTGTCTACCCTGTTTTGGGTCTGGACTTAGTTCTAACCTAACACTAAGGGAACCCTAGGACTCTAAATTATTTCAACCATTATTTAACATATACTAATGATCCAATTAACATAGGTTATAATTTCATGTGCAAAGAGGCGTGTGTAGACACCTCATTTTGTCTTTTTCCCTGGAGGTTTCCCAGAGCAATGATGAGCACCCTCCAAGGCCTAAAGCCGGAGTTTTTGTGGATGTAGCGTCAGTGTGCACTGCCTTAATCCGTTTATTGATCACCCATTCTCCTTACCAGAGCTTCCAAGCCCTCCAAGAACCCCGGAAAGGCTAGCCCTATCATAGACCCCTTGGAACCAGCCTGGCCCAGCTCAAAACCTGGCCTAAATAGTCCAAACCAGCCCTATCGACACTAGAACCTAGATCGACACAAAGGCCCCGAGTAGACACCAAACCCACCTACCATCAACGTCGAGCCATACCCACTCACTGTTGAACAGAACATCTCTACTATCTAACCTATTTTGACATTCAATTAATTGCACTCGACACCCAAACACCAACCCTCGATGTCGAGTCCTATTCATCGATAGTCACTCGATGTCGATACCAACCCATTTTGATGTCGACTTGGAAAACTTCAATGTCGAATCTCTACAAATCTGAGAAGCCCAAACTTGCCATAGTTTGCTCCAATTACGATTCCTTTTGCGTCCTAGCCTATTTTTGGCACCTTGGATCTCAATCTTGGCTCCCTTATGCCACCCATCCATTGGTCCTTACCTTGACTTTACACCCACCGTCAATACGCAAACACCCATTCCGACGGTCCGCATCAACTCGGCTGCACCTACATGAATTTGGGAGTGCACACACCCCTCTACATCTATAAATACACCCCTCTCACACAGAGGAGCACCTTGCTAAGGGAAACCTTTTCGGTCCTATTTTCCTCTAACCAACATGCATCATGTAGGGATCTAGAGCCTAATGCTTAGGTCACGACACAGTAACTATAATATTGTTTGAGAACTAAACCGGCACTTTGTTGGCCTTGTTCTTAACCGGCCTGATCAACCTTAATCTCGTCCTGGGCCCACTTCATAAATTTGCATCCCTTGATGTATGGGCCAATATAGAATTGGATCAACTTAGCGCCCACACTTACTAATGTCAAACCCTGCCCCTGACTGACTGGAATCTTGATTGAAGGACAGAAACCCCAGACATGGCATCCAAGCACACTGTGGAGTATCACTCCAGTGATTGAATTTGATGAAGAAACCCTGTACATGTCTTCCTACATACCTGTCAGAAGGTGGACAGCTGATCTCTGCAATTGTATACCTCACAGCATAATGTACTGCCTGGACCCCAGGTACTCTCTCTCCCCTCCATATATGTGAGACCCACACTTGAAAATGAATGTTAAAGACCCTAAATGACATGTGGGTACAAGGCCCTGACCCAGGGTCAAACCCCTGTGCAAGCCTACAAAGTTTCAGCCTTGCTGAATTCTCTAAGCGATGCAGGCATCACCCAGAGACATCGCCCAGAGTGCAAAACTGCATTATTTTAATGATTTAATGTATGGGGACCACCCATATTGGACATGGGCGCCCTCCATAGGTTGAGGGGAGTCTAAGGGACCACCTCATACCCTTGGATCACTATGGACCCCACTGAGTGCCCAGAATGGCTGAGAATGCTGTCAAAAATGCATTTTGGAAATCGGCCTTAACAGCCAAACAGACCCTAGTCATGGGATGGGCTATGAATACCAGTTCCTTGGGTTCATTCTAAACCCTTGGCTACTATTTAAATCATTGGAGAAGGGAGAGGAAAGAAGAGAGAGAAAAGAGAGGAAGAAGAAGAAGAAAAGAGAAGAAGGAAGGAAGGAGGGGGCAGCCCTACACCCCAAGGCCCTAATTTCGTGCCTTCTCAGACCTGTGCAGGTATAAACACCCTTGCTCATAGCTGCTGCCTTGATGAATCACTGCTGCTCTCTTTGATTCTCTGTGTTCTGATGGATTTCTTGTCACACCCCAAACCACCCCCTGGGAGGATTAGGTAGGTGACCCGAATTGCATCACAGCAATCCGTCAAATCCCACGGATCTAGAAGCAGTTATTACATTCACGGTCCCACATTCATCACATTACTACAGGTAAGATCAGAGTGCTGCAGATAAACTACAATTACAATAACAAAGAGAAAGCATAGCGATACGGGAAATGATGATAATATATACATACATATGTTTGTCCTGATACATTCCCCAAACTACCCACAAACTGAGAAGTAAAGCTGACAAGAACAAAAGCCAAAGAAAATACATATATATATATACAGGGTGAGCTAACTCAACCCCACAAAGAAAGTAAGAAAAACTACAGCTAAACCACAAGCAAGACGGGGATAAACTCCTAACAAAAGCAAACAGGAATCCCCAAGATAAAAAGCATCAAGTGCACTCTTCAACGATCTTCTTCAATGACCACCGAGAATGCACGCATCATCAGCACGACCTCCGTTAGGGTCCACACCAATATCATCATAATAACCAGGGCTCTCCTCCTCGTAATGAGCCTCCATGCCACAGGGGCATCAATCTATAAAATCATCTAAAGAAAAACAATGTATAACAGATTGTGAGCCTCACTGAGCTCGTGAGAAAAACATATCATCATGCATGCACGTGCAACCACAATCCACATGATCCTACATGATATGCAAGTCCAGATTATTTATTAGCCACCTAGTATTACAACTAAGTCAGGTCAGTGCTACTATAATCCCCAATACATGTATCCCTGGTGTGGGCTTGGTTACCCCTTCCCGCAATACACCCATTGAGTTGTCAAAGAGGACCAGTCAGCTCCCGTATTCATTCACCAAGGTCAGCTCGACCAACCCTCTGTGATTAACCTGTAGGGCAATCCATTCCTTTTCTCTTTTCTTTTCATTTCTAGATTATAGCCCATAATCACCATTCCGGTGCAAACATATTTCTTTTCATTTCATTTCTTTTCTTTTCTCATATACACATATGGTCACCCTCACAAGCATCCAACACCTTAACCCCTATTGGCAAGGGTGCGTAGCATGGGTGATGAAACTCTAGCCCCATGTCTATATGGCATTGTATGAGTCGAGCGGTGTCAACCGTATCCCATACTACGGGCTACCACAGGCCTCATTTCCCAAAGTCAACTGCGTTATCTAGTCTAACATTCACAATCATCAGATAAAATTCAGAGTTTTGATCAACAGACAGTCAATGTGTAATAATTTGAATAATTGAACAAAATTAGATAACACAACATTTATAATTTAAGATTCTTACTACCGGCATAATAACACAGTTTCACATACATATATGATAATACTTCACTCACGTGAATCTGGTTCTAAGAACTCGATCGTAAATTCAGTTCCAACTGTAGTTTGGTTATAGGCCTCGAGTGCGGGATCAAATCGTAGATATAAATTAGAAATTGTCATTTTAATATTCCAAGCTATCTCTGGTGGTCCTGGGGTGAATCTAAGCTCACTGGGTTGACCCGGTGCTCAGTTGGTTTTCATTCAGAATTCTCTGGGCCTTGCACTGGGCCTTAGGCCTATGTCCAGGTGCATCATCCAGAGATGGTGGTCTAGGGGTAAAATGGTCATTTATAGTATTAGCACCTAACCCTAGGTCATAATAGGCTTACAGTGCCATCCTCGACTTGCCAGTGTTGCAGGATCAAGCACAGGCAAGGTTTCCAAGTCCTAGGGGGCCCACTTGGGTTCCCAAGGCATTCCTTCCTATGGACAGATGTGTGGAGGGCCAATTTGGTCATTTTCCACCTCCCCATACAGTTATCTGACCAATGGGTGAGGTCCCCCAAGTCAGAACATCAAAATAGCAGCAAATCCCTCACTGGGTGATGGCTCTGGGCGTTAGGTGCATCGCCCAGAGTCTTCAAACCAAGATTAGGCTGAGATTCCTAGGTTGCTGCTCATGGGCAGTGACCAAATCATCTCCCCATCATGCATGTTAGGGTATTAGGTACCCCCAAGGGTGATCTTCATTTTAGCCCATGTAGATTCTCCACTAGGCCCACCACTTGGCTGCCAGAGGCTGCCCAAACAGCCCAGTGAATAGTTTCATAGGGTTTTCTTTAGTAGCAGATCAAGATTTTGGCCACATGCAAGGCTGGAAACAAATGTAAAATGATGATTCAAGACTGCTACCACCTAGGGCTAGGTCCCATGCAGCCAGGGCTTGGATCTAGGGCTCCAAACTGCCAAATAATAGTGCATCTGGCAGTGCAGCTATGCATAGCCAGATTTTGGCTTCAATTGCAGTAGAATAGATCTTTATTTTTACTTAAAATTCTCAGATCTTCCATGCTTCATGCTTGGATGGAAGATTTGAGGTAGTTCCCAGCTATTCTGGGCTGCCAGAGAGCAGAAAATCATCCAAAGCACAGGCATTCAAAGGGAGCAGCAAGTAGGTGCAGTGATTATATACCTGAGTTGAGCTTTGGTGCCACAAAATCTGAGCTCAGACGTGTGAGCTGCTCCTCCCGTCCTTCGTTCTTCTCTTCCTTTTGCTCTTTCTTCTTCTTCTCTCTCTCTTTTCCTCTCTTTTCTTTCTTCTCCCTTCCCCACGATTTGAACAGTAGCCAAGGGGTCTAAATGAGCCCATGGCACTGCTATTTATAGGCCCAACCCATACTAGTGTCTGTTTGGCTGCTAAGGTCCATTCCCAGAATGCATTCTTGACTGCATTCTCAGCCATTCTGGGCACACTGGTGGGGTCCACAGTGGTCCAGGGGTATGAGGTGGTCCCTCAGACTCCCCTCTATCTATGGAGGGTGCCCATGTCCATTATGGGTGGTCCCCACAATTTAAAATCATTTAAAGATGCTGTTTTGCACACTGGGTAATGGCTCAGGCAACGCCCAGTGCATCGACTAGTGATTCCAGCAAGGCTGAAACTCAATGGGTTTTGCACAGGGGTTTGACCCATGGTCAGGGCATTGTCCCCACATGCCAATTAGATCCTTTTACACACATTTCCAGAGGTGGGTCCAACAGTTATGGAGAGGAGAGATTTTACCTGGAGTCCAGGCCATACATAATGCTGTGAGCAGTGCAGTTGCAGGGGTCAGCTGTCCATCTTCTGACAGGTATGTAGGAAGACATGCACAGGGTTTCTTCATCAATCCAAATCACTGGAGTGATACTCCACAGTGTTCTTGGTTGCCTGGTTAGGGGTTCCTATCCTTCAATCAAAATTCTAACCAATCAGGAGCAGGGTTTGACATTTCTGGCCATTGGCAGCCCAGAACTGCTGGGAGCTGCCATGGACCATCTCAGATCTACCATGTAAGCATGAAGCATGGAAGATCTGAGGTTTTATGATGATGTACACATCTATTTTTGCCTCTGGAACCGAAACCAGAGCTGTGTTGGCTGCACTGCTGTGTTACACTGAAAATAGGTTGTTTGGAGTCCTAATTTCATGCGCTGGCTGCATGGGATCTAGCCCTAGGTGGTAGCAGACTTGGACCATTGTAATAAACCTGAAATCAGCTTTCCATGCAATGAAAATAGTGATTTGTAGTTGATGACACCCTATATTACTATTCACTAGGTTGTCTTGGCAGCCTCTGACAGCCAGTGGTGGGCCCAATTGAAAATCCACAAGGACCAGTGCAAAGTATGCCCCTGGGGGTCCAAGATGACCTAACATACATTGGGAGAAGGTACATGCACTGCCCATGGTTCAAAACCTAGGAATCTTAGCCTGATTTCGGTTTTGCAATCTGTGGTCGATGCACTGGGCGATGCTGACATCGCCCAGTGAGGGAAACTTTGTTGTTTTGATGATCTGACCTAGGAATCCTCACCCTAGGGCCATGATTCAGTGTAAGGAGGTGGAAAATGACTAAAATGCCCCTCCCCACATTTGTCCATGTGTGTAAATACTTTGGGAACCCAAGTGGGCCCCGCAGGACTTGGAAACCCTGCCTATGTTGGTCCTGCAACACCGTCAAGCTGTGGACAGCACTGTAAGACTAATGTGACCTAGGAACATGTACTAATGTAACAAATGACCATTTTGCCCTAGGGCCACCAACTTTGGAGGACACACCGGGACATAGGCCTAAGGTCCAATGCAAGGCCCAGAGAATTCCAAGTGATGATCAATTGTACACCGAGTCAACCCAGGGAGCTTAGATCAACCCTAGGACATCCAAAAATAGTTTGGAATATTAAATGACAAATTTCTAATTTAAATCTAGGATTTGATCCCGCGCTCGAGCCCTACAGCCAAATTGCAGCCTGAACTGATTTTACAACTGAATTCTTAGAACCAAACCAAGGTGAGTGAAATATTATCGTGTATGTATGTGTAACTATATTATAATTATGCCGGCAATTAAATTCTTAAATTATAGATGCTGTGTTATTTAAATTCTGTTCAATTACTCAAAATCATTACACATCGATTGTCTGTTGATCAACACTGTGATTTTTACATGATGATTGTGAATGTTAGACTAGATGCCGTAGTCGGCTTGGAAATGAGGCCGGTGGTAGCCCATAGTATGGGATACGGTTGACACCGCCTGACTCATACGATGCCATATAGACATGGGGCTAGAGTTTCATCACCCATGCTACGCACCCTTGCCAACAGGGGTTAAGGTGTTGGATAACTGTGAGGACTACTATAAAACCCTAGAGGCGTTTACGCCGGGAAGCCTCAGCACAGCTGGGACACCCGAGGGAAAATTTGCCGGGAAGCCTGGGGCTGCAAGCTTGGGAAGCACCGAAAGGTGAATTTTTGGCTATATGCTACATATAAAGATTATGCACCGGTTTGGTGGAATTATATTGAGTCGATTACCTCATAGGAGTTAATCCAGAGGGCTAGTTGGGCTGACCCGGGTAGGGAGATGCTGGAGCCGGCTGGTCCTCTCCGACAACTCAATGGGTGTATCGCTAGAAAGGCTAACCAAACACACACCAAGGACACATGTATTGGGGATTGTAGTAGCATTAACCTAACTTAGTTGTATTGTTAGGTGGCTAATAAATAATCTGAACTTGCATATCATGTAGGATCATGTGGATTGTGGTTGCATGTGCATGCATGATGATATGTTTTGCTCACGAGCTCAGTGGGGTTCACACTCTGTTATATATGTTTTTCTTCTAGATGATTTTGCAGGTGGATGCCGCTGTGGCATGGCGGCACATTACGAGGAGGAGAGCCCTGGTTATTATGATGATATTGGTGTGGACCCCGATGGAGGTCGTGCCGATGATGCATACATTCTCGGTGTTTTTGTTAGGAGTTATCCCCGTCTTGCTTGTACTATAGTTTGTAGCTTTATCTTTCAGTTGTGGGTTATACTGGGAGGGAATGTATCAGAACTCACTTATGTATATATGTGTCATCATCATTCCCGTATCGCTACGCTTTCTTTCTTGTTATAATTGTAGTTTTCTCTATAACACTCTGATCTTACTTGAAGTAATGTTATGGATGTGGGACCGTGAATGTATTAACTGCTTCTAGATCCGTGGGATTTGGCAGATTGTCGTTATGCAATTCGGGTCACCTACCTAATCCTCCCAGGGGGTGGTTTGGGGTGTGACAACTAACCCTTGTTTGGGATTGGTGTGTTTGTTGTGAATTAGTTTGCGCATCATGTTGCTTACCATACCTTCATTAGGGTAACACGCTAGGGGTACGAAGTTCACCATAGGCCTAGTTCTTCCCAATCATCCCTTTGGTCTAATTGTGACCCTACTTCTACTAGGAATCATTACTTCCATACGGCATGTACCGGTTCTACAACTAGTTGGACTAGGATCAGAAGAAGATTAGTTCACGTCAAGCCCCCTTGAACCAGAAATGGCTGACGAGACCGTTCATACGGACATTGAGGAACTAAAATCCCAGATGCAACTCTTAGTGGGCTTAGTAACCTAGTTGACAACAAGTGCCCCTACTCCTACTTTGCCATAAGTCAGCTTGGACCAAAGTGGTACCCAACTCCATGGAGTGTAATACCCATACCCAAAATATAGGGGTAATTTGGACTTTTCACTTTTTGTGCAGAAACAGTACTTGTGGACCATTGAAGGGTGGAATTTTGGTTGTTAGCATGCACACTAAAGGTAAAAATGTGGAATTTTGGTTGTTAGCATGCACATTAGAGGTAAAAATTTTGCTAGTATTTTATTAGTGTTAGCGTAGGGGATGCTTATTTATTTATTTATTTACTTTCCTTGTGCATGGTTATATGCTACTAATATCCAAACATTTTTATATATAAGTATATTAACATCTCAGAGGGGTTAGCCTAGTAGTTAGCATTCTTTATGGGATTAAAGAGGACTAAGGATCAATTCTAGAGTGAAGCAATTGGGGATTATTTTTCTATTGCCTTGGGCAGCATGGTGGACTCCATATAAGATTGACTTTTGACTTGAGGACTATAGATCGATTTTGAAAGGCAGGGAAGATTCCCAATGTACTTGAGAAGTTGAGATAAAATAAAGGAAGGGAGAGAATTAAGAAATTGTAGGAATAATTGGGAGATTAAACCTTGGAGTTTTATTAAAAGGGAGTTGAAACCTACTCCAAAGTTTTATTAAAAGGGAGTTGAAACCTACTCCAAAAAATAAAGAAGAAGAAATAAAAAAGAAATGAAGAAGAAGAAATAAGGAGAAAAAGAGAGATGGAGAGAAAGTTTCACACAAACAAGGGAGAACTCCATTGAGCCTTTCATTTTTCAGAAGGTAATACATTTTTGCATTTTCTTGCTCTATTTCAGAGTCATTTGAATGTAGGAGATTGAGTTTTATGGTTGTATTGCTACAGTGTTCTATTTTGGACAGATTCTGTTTGTTGTTAGACAAAGAATTGTAGTTCTTAATAGGTGTATATTTTGGGCCCAAATTTTGGTGGGATCATGGATAACATGTACGTGGAATATTTTTCCCAATTTGGGACCCATCCAATTTTGTTTGATATCCCATCTGAATGAGAACTTGGGACTAGTTTGCTGTCTTGGTAAAATTTGAACCTAAACTTGTTAATAATGAAAGCCCAACTAATATTTGGTATTTTAACTTGAAATTTGGTGTGAACCATTATTTTGTTTTCTAATTTCATAATAAAAAAATTTGGATTAAATTAGTTTGGGATATTGTATTTATGTATCTTTTAAATATGTTGTGCAGATTCTGGCTAAATCTGTGCACTAAGATTGAAACACATGATTTAAATATGATATGTGAGAATTTGGAGAAGATTTTTGGTGGAGATCATGGTTTTAAGGTGAATTGGTCCGCTGTAAATTTTGAGAATCTCAAGATATGTAGAAGTGGAGGAAATATTGAATTGTGAGGGTTGTTTGTGTTTGCAAGTTAGGCACAGTCTTGTAGGGGTACATAAACCTATTGATTTTGTTATTTAAGATCTATGTAGGGGATATTAGATCATTATTTTTGTGATTTGAAGAGTGAGAGTTGATTTAAAACTTGCTATGGTGAGTGAGACCCCACAGAACCTATGTATTATCTTCATATACAAATCTCTTTTCTTTAATTTACTATTTTATGAAATATCATGATTTGAAACAACATGGCTATTTGTACATAATTGTTTTGAAGTCTACTTGGAAGTATTATCCATGTTTTGAAACATAACTTGATTTCTATGGAAAAAATACATGGTTGTGACTTTATCAAAAGCATGATGAGACTTAATATTTTATGATATATGTATGTCTTGAATGTAATATTGTTGGACTGCAACTCTTCCACAGGGGGTTATGTGTTGAGGTGGATTGTTAAGCATAGGAGTGAGGCAAGAGCGTGACGTTTAAGGACATGGTCCGGTTCTGTGAGCCAAGAGCTTGAAGCTCACAATTCCATTGTGTTTGGATATATGGGTTGAGGGGTGAGGAAAGAGCGTGACGTTTAAGGAACATGGTTTCCCCTCCATAGGAGTCCGTTACCAGTTCTGTAAGCCAAGAGCTTGAGTCCCATCCTGTTGATTGTTAGCAGTGTCACTTTATGAACCTACTGAGGCTAAACCCCTGTGCAAGCCCATAGAGTTTCAGCCTTGCTGAATTCTCTGGGCGATGCAGACATCACCCAGAGGGCAAAATTGCATTATTTTAATGATTTAATCTATGGGGACCACCCATATTGGACATGGGCACCCTCCATAGGTTGAGGGGAGTCCGAGGGACCACCTCATACCCTTGGATCACTATGGACCCCACCTAAGTGTCCAGAATGGCTGAGAATGCAGTCAAAAATGCATTTTGGAAACAAGCCTTAGTAGCCAAATAGGCCCTAGTCATGGGATGGGCTATAAATACCAGTGCCTTGGGTTCATTCTAAACCCTTGGCTACTATTTAAATCATTGGAGAAGGGAGAGGAAAGAAGAGAGAGAAAAGAGAGGAAGAAGAAGAAGAAAAGAGAAGAAGGAAGGAAGGAGGGGGCAGCCCTACACCCCAAGGCCCTGATTTCGTGCCTTCTAAGACCTGTGCAGGTATAAACACCCTTGCTCATAGCTGCTGTCTTGATGAATCACTGCTGCCCTCTTTGATTCTCTATGTTCTGATGGATTTCTTGTCACACCCCAAACCACCCCATGGGAGGATTAGGTAGGTGACCCGAATTGCATAACGGCAATCCGCCAAATCCCACAGATCTAGAAGCAGTTATTACATTCACGGTCCCACATTCATCACATTACTACAGGTAAGATCAGAGTGCTGTAGATTAACTATAATTACAATAACAAAGAGAAAGCATAGCAATACGGGAAATGATGATAATATATACATACATATATTTGTCCTGATACATTCCCCAAATTACCCACAAACTGAGAAGTAAAGCTAACAAGAACAAAAGCCAAAGAAAATACATACATATATATACCAAAAAGAAAGTAAGAAAAACTATAGCTAAACCACAAGCAAGACAGGGATAAACTCCTAATAAAAGCAAAAGGAGTCCCCAAGACAAAAAGCAACAAGTGCACTCTTCAACGGTCTTCATCAATAACCACCGAGAATTTACGCATCATCAACACGACCTCCATCAGGGTCCACACCAATATCATCATAATAACCAGGGCGCTCCTCCTCGTAATGAGCCTCCATGCCACAGCGGCATCGATCTGCAAAATCAACTAAAGAAAAACAATGTATAATAGAGTGTGAGCCCCACTGAGCTCGTGAGAAAAATATATCATCATGCATGCACATGCAACCACAATCCACATGATCCTACATGATATGCAAGTCCAGATTATTTATTAGCCACCTAGCATTACAACTAAGTCAGGTCAGTGCTACTACAATCCCCAATACATGTATCCCTGGTGCGGGCTTAGTTACCCCTTCCTGCGATACACCCATTGAGTTATCGGAGAGGACCAGTCAGCTCCCGCATTCATTCACCAAGGTCAGCTCGACCAACCCTCTGTTATTAAGCTGTAGGGCAATCCATTCCTTTTCACTTTTCTTTTCATTTCTGGCTTATAGCCCATAATCACCATTCCGGTGCAAAAACATTTCTTTTCATTTCTTTTCTCATATACACATATGATCACCCTCACAGGCATCCAACACCTTAACCCCTATTGGCAAGGGTATGTAGCACGGATGATGAAACTCTAGCCCCATGTCTATATGGGTATGAGTCGAGCGGTGTCAACCGTATCCCATACTACTGGCTACCACAGGCCTCATTTCCCAAAGTCGACTATGGTATCTAGTCTAACATTCACAATCATCAAATAAAATTCACAGTGTTGATCAACAGACAGTCAATGTGTAATAATTTGAATAATTGAACAAAATTAGATAACACAGCATTTATAATTTAAGATTCTTACTGCCGGCTTAATAACACAGTTTCACATACATATATGATAATACTTCACTCACCTAAGTCTGGTTCTAAGAACTCGATCACAAATTCAATTCCAACTGCAGTCTGGTTGTAGGCCTCGAGCACGGGATCAAATCCTAGATATAAATCAGAAATTGTCATTTTAATATTCCAATCTATCTCTGGTGGTCCTAGGGTTAACCTAAGCTCACTGGGTTGACCCGATGTTTAGTTGGTTTTCACTCAGAATTCTCTGGGCCTTGCACTGGGCCTTAGGCCTATGTCCCGGT
Organism: Telopea speciosissima; assembly: GCF_018873765.1. Taxonomy (NCBI): domain Eukaryota; kingdom Viridiplantae; phylum Streptophyta; class Magnoliopsida; order Proteales; family Proteaceae; genus Telopea; species Telopea speciosissima. Next base: position 32,076,694 of record NC_057920.1, on the reverse strand, counting down.
GCATCATCTAGAGATGGTGGCCTAGGGGTAAAATGGTCATTTATAGTATTAGCACCTGACCTTAGGTCATAATAGGCTTACAGTGCTATCCTCGACTTGATAGTGTTGTAGGACCAAGCACAGGCATGGTTTCCAAGTCCTATGGGGCCCACTTGGGTTCCCAAGGCATTCCTTCCTATGGACAGATGTGTGGAGGGGCAATTTGGTCATTTTCCACCTTCCCATATAGTTATCTGACCAATGGGTGAGGTCCCCCAAGTCAGAACATCAAAACAGCAACAAATCCCTCACTGGGCGATGGCTCTAGGTGTTGGGTGCATCGCCCAGTGCATTGCCCAGAGTCTTCAAATCGAGATTTGGCTGAGATTCCTAGGTTGCTGCTCATGGGCAGTGATCAAATCATCTCCCCATGCATGTTAGGGTATTAGGTACCCCCAGGGGTGATCTTCATTTTGGTCCATGTGGATTCTCCACTGGGCCCACCACTTGGCTGCCAGAGGCTGCCCAGACAGCCCAATAAATAGTGTCATAAGGTTTTCTTCAGTAGCTGATCTGGATTTTGGCCACATACAAGGCTGGAAACAAATATAAAATGATGATTCACGGTTGCTACCACCCAGGGCTAGGTCCCATGCAGCCAGGGCTTGTATCCAGGGCTCCAAACTGCCAAATAACATAGCATCTGCCTTGCCAGCTTTCGGCTTCAAGGTCAGCAGAACAGATCTATATTTTTACTTAAAATTCTCAAATCTTCCATGCTTCATACTTGCATGGCAGATCTGAGGCCGTTCTAGGCAGTTCGCAGCTATTCTGGGCTGCCAGAGAGCAGAAAATCATCCAAACCACAGGCATTCAAAGGGAGCAGCAGGTAGGGGCAGTGATTATATACCTGAGCTGAGCTTGGGTACCACGAAATATGAGCTCAGATGTGTGAGCTGCTCCTCCCTACCTTCCTTCTTCTCTTTCTTCTTCTTCTCTCTCTCTTTTCCTCTCTTTTCTTTCTTCTCCCTTCCCCACGATTTGAACAGTAGCTAAGGGGTCTAAATGAGCCCATGGCACTGCTATTTATAGGCCCAACCCATACTAGTGTCTGGTTGGCTGCTAAGGTCCATTCCCAGAATGCATTCTTGACTACATTCTCAGCCATTCTGGGCACACTGGTGGGGTCCACAGTGGTCCAGGGGTATGAGGTGGTCCCTCAGACTCCCCTCTATCTATGGAGGGTGCTCATGTCCATTATGGGTGGTCCCCATAGTTTAAAATCATTTAAAGATGCTATTTTGCACACTGGGCAATGGCTCTGGGCGTTGCCTGCATCGCCCAGTGCATCGACTAGTGATTCTAGCAAGGCTGAAACTCAGTGGGTTTTGTACAGGGGTTTGACCCTTGGTCAGGGCATTGTCCCCACATGCCAATTAGATCCTTTTACACACATTTCTAGAGGTGGGTCCCATAGTTATGGAGAGGAGAGAGATTACCTTGAGTCCAGGCCATACATAATGCTGTGAGCTGTGCAGTTGCAGGGGTCAGCTGTCCATCTTCTGACAGGTATGTAGGAAGACATGCACAGGGTTTCTTCATCAATCCAAATCACTGGAGTGATACTCCATAGTGTTCTTGGTTGCCTGGTCAGGGGTTCCTGTCCTTTAATCAAAATTCCAACCAATCAGGAGCAGGGTTTGACATTTCTGGCCATTGGCAACCCAGAACACCTGGGGCCTGCCATGGACCATCTTAGATCTACCATGCAAGCATGAAGGATGGAAGATCTGAGGTTTTTATGATGATGTACACATCTGTTTTTGCCTCTGGAACCAAAACTAGAGCTGTGTTGGCTACATTGCTGTGTTACACTTAAAATAGGCTGTTTGGAGTCCTGATTTCATGGGTTGGCTGCATGGGACCTAGCCCTAGGTGGTAGCAGACTTGGACCATTGTAATAAACCTGAAATCAACTTTGCATGCAGTGAAAATAGTGATTTGTAGCTGATGACACCCTATATTACTATTCACTGGGTTGTCTGGGCAACCTTTGACAGCCAAGTGGTGGGCCCAATTGAAAATCCACAAGGACCAGTGCAAAGTATGCCCCTGAGGGTCCAAGATGACCTAACATGCATTGGGAAAAGGTCCATGCACTGCCCATGGTTCAAAACCTAGGAATCTCAAACTGATTCCGATTTTGGAATCTCTGGGCGATGCACTAGGCGATGTAAACATCGCCCAGTGAGGGAAACTTTACTGTTTTGATGATTTGACCTGGGGATCCTCACCCTAGGGCCATGATTCAGTGTAGGGAGGTGGAACATGACTAAAATGCCCCTCCCCACATATGTCCATGTGTGTAAATACTTTGGGAACCCAAGTGGGCCCCACAAGACTTGGAAGTCCTGCGTGTGTTGGTCCTGCAACACTGTCAAGCTGTGGACAACACTGTAAGACTAATGGGACCTAGGAACATGTACTAATGTAACAAATGACCATTTTGCCCCTAGGCCACCAACTCTGGATGATGCACCGGGACATAGGCCTAAGGCTTAGTGCAAGGCCCAGAGAATTCCAAGTGATGATCAATTGTACACCGAGTCAACGCAGTGAGCTTAGATCAACCCTAGGACATCCAAAAAGAGTTTGGAATATTAAATGACAAATTTCTGATTTAAATCTAGGATTTGATCCCACGCTCGAGGCCTATAGCCAGACTATAGCCGAAACTGATTTTGCAACTGAATTCTTAGAACCAGACCAAGGTGAGTGAAATATTATCGTGTATATATGTGTAACTGTATTATAATTATGTCGGCAATCAAATTCTTAAATTATAAATGCTGTGTTATTTAAATTCTGTTCAATTACTCAAAATTATTACACATTGATTGTCTGTTGATCAAAATTGTGATTTTAACATCATGATTGTGAATGATAGACTAGATGCCGTAGTCGGCTTGGAAATCAGGCCGGTGGTAGCCCGTAGTATGGGATACGGTTGACACCGCCCAACTCATACGATGCCATATAGAGAGCTAGAGTTTCATCACCCATGCTACTCACCCTTGCCAACAGGGGTTAAGGTGTTGGATAACTATGAGGAAAACCATAAAACCCTAGAGGCGTTTACGCCGGGAAGCCTCAGCATCGTAGGGATGCCCTAGGGAAAATTTATCGGGAAGCCTCGGGCTACAAGCTTGGGAAGCACCGCAAGGTGAATTTTTGGCTATATGCTACATATAAAGATTATGCACCGATTTGGTGGAATTATGTTGAGTCGGTTACCTCACAGGAGTTAATCCAGAGGGCCGGTCGGGCTGACCTGAGTAGGGAGATGAGGGAGCCGGCTGGTCCTCTCCGATAACTCAATGGCTGTATCATGGGAAAGGGTAACCAAGCTCACACTAGGGATACATGTATTGGGGATTGTAGTAGCACTAACCTGACTTAGTTGTATTGTTAGGTGGCTAATAAATAATCTGGACTTGCATATCATGTAGGATCATGTGGATTGTGGTTGTATGTGCATGCATGATGATATGTTTTGCTCACGAGCTCAGTGGGGCTCACACTCTGTTATATATGTTTTTCTTCTAGATGATTCTGCAAGTGGATGCCGCTTTGGCATGGCGGCTCATTACGAGGAGGAGAGCCCAGGTTATTATGATGATATTGGTGTGGACCCCGACAGAGGTCATGCCAATGATGTGTGCATTCTCGGTGGTCATTGATGAAGACCAGTGAGGAGTGTACTTGATGCTTTTTATCTTGGGGAATCCTTTTTATTTTTGTTAGGAGTTATCCCCGTCTTGCTTGTGCTGTAGTTTGTAGTTTTCTCTTTCTTTTTGGGGTCAAGTTATCTCACCCTGTATATATATATATATATGTATGTATTTCCTTTTAGCTTTTGTCAGCTTTATCTTTCAGTTGTGGGTTGTACTGGGAGGGAATGTATCGGAACTCACTTATGTATATATGTATCATCATCATTCCTGTAATGCTACGCTTTTTTTCTTGTTATAATTGTAGTTTTCTCTGCAACACTTTGATCTTACTTGAAGTAATGTTACGGATGTGGGACTGTGAATGTATTAATTGCTTCTAGATCCGTGGGATTTGGCGGATTGTCGTTATGCAATTCGGGTCACCTACCTAATCCTCCCAAGGGGGTGGTTTGGGGTGTGACAACTAACCCTTGTTTGGTATTGGCGTGTTTGTTGTGAATTTGTTTACGCATCATGTTGCATATCATACCTTCCTTAGGGTGACATGCAAGGGTACGAAGTTCACCATACGTCTAGTTCTTCCCAATCATCCCTTTGGTCTAATTGTGACCCTACTTCTACTAGGAATCATTACTTCAATACAGCATGTACAGGTTCTACAACTAGTTGGACTAGGATTAGAAGAAGATTAGTTCGCGTCAAGCCCCCTTGAACCAGAAATGGCTGACAAGACCGTTCGTACGAACATTGAGGAACTAAATTCTCAGATACAACTCGTAGTGGGCTTAGTAACCAAGTTGACAACAAGTGCCCCTACTCCTGCTTTACCATAAGTCAGCTTGGACCAAAGTGGTACCCGACTCCATGGAGTGTAATACCCATACCCAAAATACAGGGGTAATTTGGATTTTTCACTTTTTGTGTAGAATCAATACTTGTGGACCATCGAAGGGTGGAATTTTGGTTGTTAGCATGCACACTAGAGGTAAAAATTTTGCTAGTATTTTATTAGTGTTAGTGTAGGGGATGCTTATTTATTTATTTATTAACTTTCCTTGTACATGGTTATATGTTGCTAATATCCAAACATTTTTATATATAAGTATATTAACATCTCAGAGGGGTTAGCCTAGTGGTTAGGATTCTTTATGGAATTAAAGAGGTATAAGGATCAATTCTAGAGTGAAGCAATTGGGGATTATTTTTCTTTTGCCTTGGGCAGCATGGTGGACCCCATATAAGATTGACTTTTGACTTAAGGACTATAGATCGATTTTGAAAGGAAGGGAAGATTCCCAGTGTACTTGAGAAGTTGAGATTAAATAAAGGAAGGGAGAGAATTAAGAAACTGTAGGAATAATTAGGAGATTAAACCTTGGAGTTTTATTAAAAGAGAGTTGAAACCTACTCCAAAGTTTTATTAAAAGGGAGTTGAAACCTACTCCAAAAAATAAAGAAGAAGAAATAAGGAGAAAAAGAGAGATGGAGAGAAAGTTTCACACAAACAAGGGAGAGCTCCATTGAGCCTTTCATTTTTTAGAAGGTAATACATTTTCGCATTTTCTTGCTTTGTTTCAGAGTCGTTTGAATATAGGAGATTGAGTTTTAAGGTTGTATTGCAACAGTGTTCTATTTTGGATAGATTCTGTTTGCTGTTAGAAAAAGAATTGTAGTTCTTAATAGGTGTGAAATTTGGGCCCAAATTTTGGTGGGATCATGGATAACATGTACGTGGAATATTTTTCCAAATTTGGGACCCATCCAATTTCGTTTGATATCCCATCTAAATGAGAACTTGAGACTAGTTTGCTGTCTTGGTAAAATTTGAACCTAAACTTGATAATAATGAAAGCCCAACTAATATTTGGTATTTAGACTTGAAATTTGGTGCGAATCATTATTTTGTTTTCTAATTTCATTACAAAAAAAATTGGGATTAAATTAGGTTTGGGATATGATATTTATGTATCTTTTAAATATGTTGCGTAGATTCTGGCTGAATCTGTGCACTAAGATTGAAACACATGATTTAAATATGATAGGTGAGAATTTGGAGATGATTTTAGGTGGCGATCTTGGTATTAAGGTGAATTGGTCCCCTGCAAATTTTGAGAATCTCAAGATATATAGAAGTGGAGGAAATATTGAATTGTGAGGGTTGTTTGTGTTTGCAAGTTAGGTACAGTCTTGTAGGGGTACATAAACCTATAGATTTTGTTATTTAAGATCTATGTAGGGGATATTAGATCGTTATTTTTGTGATTTGAAGAGTGATGGTTGACTTAAAACTTGCTAAGGTGAGTGAGACCCCACAGAACCTATGTATTTTCTTCATATACAAATTTCTTTTCTTTGATTTACTGTTTTATGAAATATCATGATTTGAAACAACATGAATATTTGTACATAATTGTTTTGAAGTCTACTTTGAAGTATTATGCATGTTTTGAAACATAACTTGATTTCTATAGAAAAAATACATGGTTGTGACTTTATCAAAAGCATGATGAGACTTGATATTTTATGATATATATATGACTTGAATGTAATATTGTTGGACTGCAACTCTTACACAGGGGGTTATGTGTTGAGGTGGATTGTTAAGCATAGGAGTGAGGCAAGAGCGTGACGTTTAAGGATATGGTCCAGTTCTGTAAGCCAAGAGCTTGAAGCTCACAATTTCATTGTGTTTGGATATATGGGCTGAGGGGTGAGGAAAAAGTGTGACGTTTAAGGAACGTGGTTTCCCCTCCCTAGGAGTCCGTTACCAGTTCTGTGAGCCAAGAGCCTGAGCCCCATCCTGTTGATTGTATCGGTGATATGTTGATTGTTAGCAGTGTCACTTTATGAACCTACTGAGGCTATTAATTAGAATTGGTGTTATGAACATTTGAACTCATGACATGTTTTGCTGGAATTTGTAACATTTTCAGATTTATACAACTTATGTTTTGAGATTTTATATTATTTCTTGATATGCAAATGTTTTTTGATATTTTATGTTTTGTTTCCCTTTACTCACTAAGCTTTTCCCAAGCTTGCCCCTTTATTTAACCATACAGAGAATGAGGGTCAGGAGCCATGCTCATATGATGAGTGCACTAGAGTTGTTGGAGGAGATGATACTCAGATTGAGGATGATTAGAACATTTATGGATTTATTTACTTTCTTTTATTTGGATTGATTGTAATAATTTTTTATTTGGATTTAACCTTAGAAACATGGTTTATTTTAGATTTTGATGGGTGGATGTAATAGGGATTTATTTTACTTTTAGTTGTGGTGCAACCAGCACCTTAGTTTTGAATATTCAAATTTATATTAATTGAATACTGAATTTAACTGTTTAAGTCTTCCACTGTGTTATATGATGATATTATTGAGGATTTATTTGGAGATTATGATTAATGGTTTAGTTTTTGTTCATTTATCTAAAACCATTTCGATCTTATGGATTTATGTAACGACCCTTACCCCTAGACCGATTTGGGGGCGTTACAAACGTGATATTAAAGAGGAGTTTTAGAGTAGAGGATGAACTAGAACTGGTAGCATAGGATCTTGAACATAGAGATATTACACCTAGAATTGAACCCCTATAAATAGGGTAGTTTGTTTTGGTTTTCTATGTACTAGAAATTTTGACGTGGGAGTGATATACTGCTTCTAACTAAGGTGTACCTCTTATTGTTAGGTACAATGCCTCCCCGTAGAGGACTCCTGCATCTGCCACCATTAACTGATGATTGCTTGCTTGATTGATCAATTGCATCTAGAACTAGGAAATGAAAACTGAAATCTCAAACATATTTCAGGTACACTGAACATTTCTACCAAATTTGCCAATGTATTATTTGACTCAGGTTTGACACACTCCTTTGTATCCAAATCATTTTTTGGGAAGGTTAGTGTTGAACCTAGACCATTAAAACCCTCCTTATTGGTGGCCCTACCATTTGGAGAGAATTTGATTGCAAACATTGTGTTTGAGTCTTGTTTGGTTCAGATAGATGGTAGAAAGATGCCAACAAACTTAATTCTTCTAGACATGACAGACTTTTATGTCATACTTGGCATGGACTGGCTGTCTACTTATCACGCAAGTATACAATGTTATGAGAAGGAGATAGTTTTTAAACCCAAGGATGAGGCTAAATTTAAATTTAGTGGGTTGAGGATGGGTAAACCTGCATCGCCTCTGATATCAACAGTGCAAGCAAGAAAGTTACTCGCTCAAGGTTGCCATGGATTTTTGGCTTCTCTAGTTGATTTGAATAAAGAGGAGCAACAGTTAGAGGATATCCATATCGTTAGGGACTTTCCAGATGTGTTCTCTGATGACTTTATTGGGTCATCACCCGGTAGGGAATTGGAGTTTGTCATTAATTTTGTACCTGGTACGGTGCTGATCTCTAAAACACCATAACGAATGGCACCATTAGAACTGAAAGAGTTGAAAGACCAGCTACAAGAGCTTTTAGAGAAAGGGTATTTCAGACCTAGTGTGTCTCCTTGGGGAGTACTAGTGTTATTTGTGATGAAAAAGGATGGGACCTTGAGATTGTGCATTGACTACAGAGAACTGAACAAGGTGACCATCAAGAACATATACCCTTTAACCAAGATCGATGACTTATTCGATCAGTTGCAGGGTCCAAGTGTCTTTTCCAAAATTGACTTGAGATCTGGGTATCATCAATTGAAGATCAAGGGTGAAGACATACCAAAGACTGCATTCAGGACCCGTTATGGGCGCTATAAATTTGTGGTTATGTCATTTGGGTTGACTAATGCACCAGCTGCATTTATGGATTTGATGAACAGGGTATTTCATGACTTCCTAGATAGATTTGTTATTGTGTTTATCGATGATATTTTGATATATTCCAAGAACAAGGAAGATCATGAGGAACATTTAAGGACTATACTGTAGAGACTCAGAGAAAAATAATTGTACGCCAAGTTGAGCAAGTGTGATTTTTGGCTCAACCAAGTTACATTTCTGGGTCATGTTATATCAGCTAGTCCAAGGTCCAATATTGTCAGAGGAATGTGAGAAAAGTTTTCTAGAGTTAAAGCAGAGATCGGTGATAGCACCAATGTTGATTATACCAGTGGGAACTGGAGGGATAGTTATTTACAGTGAGGTTTCACACAGAGGTTTGGGCTACGTGTTTATGCAACATGGCAAGGTGGTAGCCTACGCTTCAAGGCAATTGAAAAATCATGAGAATAACTATCCCACACATGATTTAGAACTGACAGCGATGGTGTTCGCGCTCAAAATTTGGAGACACTACTTGTATGGTGAGAAGTGTGAGATTTACATAGATCACAAGAGCCTAAAGTACTTCTTCACCTAGAAAGAACTAAATATGAGACAGAGATGGTGGTTAGAGCTACATTCACTGCCACCCAGGGAAGGCAAAGTGGTTATAGATGCATTGAGCCAAAAATCACAAGGACTTTCAGTAGCCATTTTGACTGACCAAATATAGCTTCAGGAATTAGAACTGATTGTCAGTTGTCCCACAATATTATTTACTAAATTGACTATTCAGCCATCATTGATTGACCAAATTAAATCAGCTCAGACTACAGACTCTTACTTGATGAAGGTCAAAGGTGAAATCTAGGCTAAGAAAATAAACACAGTTCTAGTTGACAGAGGATGGGGTTGTGATGTATGACACTCGCTTGTGTGTACCAGATGACACTGAGTTGAGAGAGTTAATTTTGAAGGAGGCTCATCATTGTACTTAGACCATTCATCCGGGCGGTACCAAGATGTACCGGGATCTAAAAGAACATTACTGGTAGAATAATATGAAGAGAGAAATTGCTCTATATGTGGAAAAATGTTTGACTTGTCAACAAGTGAAAGTTGAGCATCAGAGACCATCAGGATTGTTGCATCTATTGAAAATTCTACAATGGAAATGGGAACATATAAGCATGGATTTTGTCACTGCACTACCGAAGACCCCTAAGGGACATAATTCAGTTTGGGTAGTGGTAGACTGTCTAACTAAGTTGCCACATTTCATTGCCTACTTTATGAAGCATTCTATGGAGAAATTGATGCAGTTGTATACCGATGTGGTAGTCAAACTTCATGGAGTGCCAGTTTCGATAGTGTTAGACAGAGAACCAAGGTTCACGTCTAGATTTTAGAAGAGCCTACATAAATCCTTGGGGACAGGACTGAAGTTTAGTATAGTTTTTCACCTATAGACCGATGGACAGTCAGAGTGGGTGATATAGATACTTGACGACATGTTGAGAGCCTGTGCTCTAGACTTGAAAGGAAGTTGGGAGAAACACTTGCCTTTGGTTGAATTTGCATATAACAACAATTTTCAGGCGATCATTGGTATGGCCCCATACGAAATATTATATGGTAGGAAATGTCGATCTCCTCTTCACCGGAATGAGTTGGTGAACGAAAAGTTATGGGACCAGAATTGATACAAGAAGCTCAGGAAAAAATATAGCTCACACAGAAAAGAATCAAGGCAGCACAAGATAGACAGAAGAGCTATGCTGACACACAAAGGAAAGAGCTAGAATTCAATATGGGAGACACTATTTTCTTGAAGATTGCACCAATGAAAGGAGTTGTAAAATTTGGCAAAGCTTAGCCTCAGATTCATTGGTCCATTTGAGATTTTGCAAAGGGTTGGACTAGTAGCTTATTGTTGGATGTAACGTTTATTTGTCCATCAAACCCAATTTAATTTTATTAAATTAATTAATTTAGTTTTATTTAATTATGTGCTTATCATAATTGTATATTACATCTGCCCAATTCAAACCGTTTTGTTCACAGCTACGGATAGATTTGGGCAATCTGTTCTATGGTTGCTATATTTAACATTTGTACAATAGTGATCGGAGAAAAATGTAAATATAGGCACATTTCGTGTTGAACATGATCCACGGCGATTCCTGAATTATTCACCGTCAAGTTGTAGTTGCAATGGGAATCTTCGATAGTTATTTTCTCTGTACTTGAGAGACACTTGCCATGTCATTTATGTTCTGTACATTTATGGTGTGTCAATGGTTGATGTCTACCGAAAGGACTGACTATATATCAGCCACTCAGTGTGCATAATGTAAATAGTTATGGATGTGATGCTCAATAAAGTTTCCACTGCCCGTAAAAGGAGAACACCAAAAAGAGAGTGAACGGATTTGATTGTGCCAAATCCAAGGCCTTGGTATTTTATAAAGTGTTTGCAAAGAGTATTTTATTTTATTAATATTAAATTAAATATATTTTGAAAAAGAGTTTTCAAAGAGTTTTATGGCCAATCAAAGTCCTCCATACTCTCGTGATAAATTATAATGGACCGGAATTGTGGCGGTGACATTTATTCTATAGTTGCAACGGCCCATTATAGGTGTTACTAGTGTGGGAGAAAATATAATAAAATTACCTACCGCAAGGGGTTTTTCAGGTTATGCCCTGGTAGGATCGTCCTTTACTACGATTTTGGATAAATTTTGTTCTTATGTGTAATTTAAGATAATCTTATGGGCTACCCTTTAGGATCACACCACTTTGTTAGATCTGGACTGTAGGTTTGTCACCTCCTCAATTAAGTCTCTATATACATAAAGAGACCTAAGGCCAAGGATGGTTGATGATGATAGAAATAAAATCATTAGAATAATTTGCACAAAATTGTGAGAGATGTTAGAGAGAGAAAAAGAGAGTCTTCTTCTTCCTCAAGCACTATTGGCCATTGAAGGTGAAGCAAGTTTGAGAGATCTTCTTCAAGTGTTGCATTCCTTTGGAGGAACATACCATTTGAGTGTTCTAGGTGACCTTGCTCTCCCCTTGAGGTCAGTACATTAATGTGTTTGTTGAGATCCTTACATGCTCATAAAATTTTGTGATTACATGAGAATCCCATCGCTTTCCCCACCACTAACAATTGGCATCAGAGCGTAGGTTCTTCATTAAACACCTTCAAAATCAACTTGCAATCTTCTTCTTCTTCTTCCTCCTTCATTATTGTGTTTTGAGTTTTTTTGAATTTTGAGTATTGTACACAAAATTTGAAGTTGAAAATATATGAAATGAAAGAGAATAGGCCACACAAGCCGGAACCGTCGGTCTGCAGCAGCTGCAAACAGGCACGGCCTGCCAGCCACGCCTGCTGGCTAGCTTGTTAGCAGGTGTGGGGCGGGCGATCATGTGCAGGCACAGCCTTACGTGCCGCGTGGCTATAGGCCGCGGCCAGCGCATGCGCAGGTAGCGGCCTGCTGTAGTGCGCCGCGTGGGCAGCGACCCTTTCATCTAAAAAAAAAAAAAAAAAGGGTCCATGGGAGTTGGGAAGATGATGATTTTTGAAATTTTTTATGTGTGCATGTGATGTAGATTTAAAATTCATCTTCATCATGTCAAATTCCATCTTGTAAGCTCCATTAAAGGAGTTCTAGTTGAAGCTATGTTAATGGAGATTGCTTGAAGATGCTCTAATTGTGTTTTGAACACAATAGGACTTTTAGCAAAGTTTCCTAATTAGATTAGGAAAGCTGGATTTGTGAGCAGGATTGCCTAATTAGATTAGGAAACTTGTATTTGAATTATTTTCCTATTTTGGATAGGAATCTAAATCTAATTAAGTTGCTCACAATATAATGATAATTTAAAAGGAGTAGGATTCTGATTTCCTATTTGGAATCAAACTCTAATTATTTTCTCTCATGAATGGAAATCGATTTTAAATAGGAATCTTAACTTGATTAGGAAAGTCCAAATTAAAATAGGATTCTATTTAATTGCAAATTGACCCATGGGACCCACTTTATTAATACATGGGTTAGATCTATGGGACCCACACGGTTCGGCCTTGGGCCGAACCAAGGGCCGACTCACATGGCTCTGATCGATGGGCCGGTCCATGTGGATTGGACCACTTGGGCCAATCCATGGGCCCACCCAAATTGTAAATAAAAAAAAAATGTTTTGAAAGAAATATATGCAAATTTTATTTTTTAATTTAAGGTTCCACTTGGTGTGACTAATTGAGAATTGATTGGACATCGAGTTTTATGAGAACCGAAATGCATTTTCATTCTAACATCGTTTAATTAAAGAAATTTTAGAATAGTTCTTGAAATTGTGTAATTAAACAAGTATGTGTGAAATTACAATTTTGCCCTCGTTGCATTTTATTATTAGATAATATAGAGAATGCAATGCTTTCTTGAGTAAATGCCTACCTAGCATGTATAGATTGCATATCCCAGTGTTGGATATTAAAGTTGATACTTGAATCATTTTAAAGAGTTAAAAGTGGGATTATGAGATTCATGTGGTACTAGTACTTTGATTTTGAGCAATTGATCTAACCATTTGTTTTGTAGCATGGAATGATCATGGGATTAAGTATGTAATGGTTGTTTTATATTTATGTCACTTCTTAATTTTCCCCCCTCTCTTCTTACCCCATTCTAAATGGTTGTATCTCCCTTGGGCAGCCCTATAATTGGAGGGTTGGTTTCCCAATATTTTCTAAATGGTTGTAAAATTTTAAGCTTTATTTTTAAATTCATGAGATATAATTTAATTTTAAAGTCTAATGGATGTAACCGCTTGAAGACATGAGATGATCTTTGAGATGAAAGAAGAGGAACGTGACTTCAAGGAAGGAAAATTTTCGAGTGGGAGCTTCTCAAGTTTCAAGAAGTTGAAGACCTTCGAGAATCCCATGACCATACCATAGTATTGCTTACTTTATTTCCTTTATATGGTTTGCTACATGTTAGTACATAGGGTAATATTTTCTTTTGCGCGTTACTAGATGCATGTGATGTATGATGGTTAGGAGTAACATGGTTAATACATAGTAATGTTAAAATTATCTTATTGCCCTCGACTAAGTAAAGCAAGTAATAGTGCGAGAATATTTAATGGTTAGAATCCTGTGGCCTCCTATCTTGATGAGAGAATGGACTATCCATAGACCACTTTGGGAACTCCGAAAGGCTAACCTTAATGATCAGTGGATAAGTAGCATCCTCCCATCTCCACATGATAGAAATAATCATAGTAAATAGGTATAGCCTGAGTATCAGAATTACCTAAGAGCCAAGAATTGTTTTGAGGAGATAGGTACCTACTTGACTTGGGTGTGCAGTGAACTCCGAAAGGCTAAGCTGTTACTCAGGTGGCCAAAGTATATTGGAGGTGAACCCTTATATTAGGGTATTGATAGCAAAGTATATACATAGTGAACTCCGAAAGGCTAAGCTATGCATATTAAAGGCTTAGAAGACTCCAATTCACATTTTCGACTGAGAGGGATGTTGATTTTGTGAATTACCATTGGAATGTGATGCATATTTCCTTAATTATTTTGATGGTATGGTTGTTAATTAATTGCTCGTACGTTATTTGTAGACCCTAACTGCCATCAATATAACCAAGAATGCTGCCCTCAATTCCCTACTTAATGACAATAGACTGACTGGTACTAGTTACCCCGAGTGGAAGCAAAAGCTTATACTCATTCTGAAGGCAGAGAAGATACACCATGTCATTTCTACTGATGGACCTCCCTTACCCACACCACTGAAGGTGACGACTATGTGGCTTGGGAGACCTTCAAAGAGAAGGATGCTTTGGCCACCGCCTATATTCTTAGCTCCATTGATAAGAACCTCCAGAGCTCATGTGATGACCTGGAATCGGCCAAGGATGTGATGGAACACTTAAAGCAGACTTTTGGCAAGCAAGATCGTCTTGCACGCCAATAAATCTCCTCGATGCTATTCTCTGCGAAGATGCATGACAGTACCACAATCTAAAATCATATGATGAAGCAAGCTCTTCTCTCGATTGGAGAATAAGGGTATTCTATTTGAGTTGGACTTCAAGATAGATATTATCTTTACCTCACTTCCTGACACCTATAGCTCCTTTATCATGAACTTCCACATGAATAAAATAGTGGTTAACAACGTCTCTGAGCTTACTAACATGCTTATAGAAACAGAAAGTACGCTTAAGAAAAATAAGGTTGTTTCTCTTGTTACTGAGAAGATGTCTCAGGGTTTAAAGAACAAGAAAAAGAAGAGGACTAAGAAAAGAAAAAAAGGCAAGTCAACCGGTGTGAAAGAGGGAGGAGTGCAGAAGAAAAAGGCCAAAGCTAACAAAGGAAAGTGTTTCCGTTGTGGCAAGATTGGATGCTGGAAGAGAAACTGCCAAGAGTACCTAGCTTCCTTGAAGAAGGACAAGCCATAGATAGGTATTTTTTAATCTTTTGTTGTTTATGAATCTCTTATGTTGGTTGGACCAACTAACATGTGGTGTGTGGACTCGGGGTCCACCGTACACATTTGTAATAAGGTGCAAGGGTTTCAGGAGAGCAGAAGGACAAGAAGGAATGAGATCACCCTCAAAGTTGGAACTGGAGATGAAGCTGAAGTAGCAGTTGTAGGAACTTTTTTCATTTATTTTAGCAATGCTGGTTATTTGAAACTTAATAATTGTTATTACGTACCTGGATTTAGTAGGAATTTGATTTCGGTTTCAAGACTTATTGATGATGGTTATAAGGTTTCATTTGATAATGATATGATCATTACTCTTCAGGGCAAGTTTATTGCCTCTGGTTTAAAATTGAATGGCCTTTACTTTATCAATTCTGTCTTGAATAAATCCGGTGATTCCAACATGAAGGTTAATGTAATGAAAAGAAAGTACTTTCCAGATAACCAAACGTATTTCTGGCATCTTAGACTAGGCCACATAGAGATAGACAAGATAAATAGGTTAGTTAAGGATGGACCTCTTGAAAGTCTAGAGGTTCTGCCATTTCCAACCTGTGAATCATATCTACAAGGTAAAATGATCAAGTTACCCTTTCCTAAGAAAGGAGGAAGAGCCAACAGAATGTTAGATTTAATCCACTCAGACGTTTATGGACCACTGAATATCACTGCAAGGCAGGGATATCAGTACTTCGTCACTTTCACTGATGACTATTCACCTTATGACTATGTTTATCTAATGCATCGCAAATCGAAAACCTTTGAAAAGTTCAAAGAGTTCCAAGCCAACGTTGAGAACCAATTAGATAGGCATATTAAATGCCTCAGATCCGATCGAGGAGGTGAATACTTATCCGACGAATTCTTGGACCACTTATGAGATAAGGGGATCTTATCATAGCTGACGGTACCAGGCACACCACAACAAAACAGTGTGTCAGAGCGTAGAAACAGAACTCTATTAGATATGGTTCGATCCATGCTCACCTATTCTTAGCTGCACTTGTCATTTTGGGGATATGCATTGGAAACGGCTATATACATTCTAAACAAGGTTCCAAGCAAGTCTGTGCCCAAGACACCATATGAGTTGTGGACAAGGTGCAAGCCTAGTCTATGACACTTTAAGATATAGGGTTATGTTTCACATATGAAATGACAGCATACAGACAAGCTTGAACCCAGGACTGATAGATGCCATTTCCTAGGCTACCCTAAAGGCACTGTGGGTTACTATTTCTATAACCCAACAGAGAAAAAGGTGTTTATAAGTAAACATACCATGTTTCTCGAGAATGACAAAACTGCACCCAGAACTAAGCCAGTTGTAATTCAAGAGTTAGATAACATGGATACTCAGATGGTCCATACACCACCACCCATTGAAACTTCACCACTGGTGATGAATCCTATAGAGCCTAGGCATAGTGGAAGAACAATCAGGGCTCCTGACCGTTTGGTTTTCTTTAGCGAGGAATCAAACAAAGTAGAAGAGTTCTACATGATCACCGATACTTTGGATACAGATCCTTGCACCTACCAAGTAGCTATAGGAGATGTGGATGCAACTAGATGGTTAGATGCTATGAAAGCCAAAATGGACTCCATGTACTCTAATGGTGTTTGGACTCTAGTGAATCCACCTAAAGGCATTAAGCCTATAGGAGCAAATGGATCTACAAGAAGAAGAAAGGTGCCGATGGAAGCATGGAAAGATATAAGGCAGGCTAGTAGCCAAGGGCTATACCCAAAGAGAAGACATAGAGTATGAGGAGACCTTCTCACCAGTCGGAATGTTAAATCCATTCGGATTTTACTTGCCATAGTGGCACACTTCAATTATGAGATCTAGCAAATGGATGTTCAGACAGCCTTCCAAAATGGACGTCTTGATGAGGACATTTACATGTCTCAGCCAGAGGGGTTCATTTCCCATGGGGAAGAGAACCAAGTGCATAAATTGTTAAAGTCAATCTATGGACTTAAACAAGCATCTAGAAGCTGGAACATCACGTGTGATCAAACGATCAAAGAGTTTGGTTTGATCAGAACTTTGATGAGCCATGTGTCTATAAGAAATTTAGTGGGAGTTCGGTCTATTTCCTTGTCCTGTATGTAGATGACATACTTCTCATTGAGAATGATGTTGGAATGCTAACTTCTGTTAAGAAATGACTTTCCACCGACTTCTCGATGAAAGACATGGGTGACGCCACGTATATACTAGGCATCAAGATAGTCAAAGATAGAAAACGCTAAATTTTAGGTTTGTCCCAAGCTAATTACATAGACAAAGTTCTGGAGAGGTTTAGAATGAAAGATTCTAAAAGAGGAAACGTTCCCTTTTAGACGTGGCATAGTACTTTCTAAGTCACAATGTCCACAGACCCCTGAGGACATAAAAACTATGAAAGGGGTTCCATATGCTTCGGCCGTTGGAAGCCTCATGTATGCAATGCTTTGTACCAGACCAGATATTTGTCATGCAATTGGTATGGTTAGTCGATTCCAATCAAACCCTGGACAGGAACATTGGACAGCTGTTAAGTATATCATAAAGTACTTGAGAAGAACAAAGGATTATTTCCTTATTTATAGTGCAGATAACTTATCAGTAGTAGGGTACACAGGCTCTGATTTCCAGTCAGATTAAGATGACCGAAAATTGACATCTAGCATGATGTTTATGTTAGGAGGAGGAGCTGTCATAAGGAAGAGTGAAAAGAAGAATTCAACGGTGGATTCGAAATTAGCTGATCTGGTATACCGGATCAGTTGTAGTCTTAGGAAAAATTCCTGCAGTAGCCTTCCAGTGTGTGCAGGATTGTGATCCAGTATATCGGATAAAGTTTTGATGTGTTTCACCCTAAACCGGCATACCAGATCATGATCCAATATACCAAATCATGATATAACTGTTGGATACATGACCGTTGAAACAAAGACCATTTTAGGAAGTTTGGTGAACCGGCATACCGGATTAGGAACCGGTATTTTGGATTATGTCTGTCTAATTGAGTCTGATCTTAAGACAGATTCCTAATTAATTTGAGCTACCTAGTCTGTAAATAGGCACTTGTTTAAGCTCTAATTAATACTAATCATTATCATTAAGAGCCTTCATTACAAGCTTCCATTGTTATAGCCTTAAGTGAGCATTCAAGCATCTAATCATCACAAGCTCACACACTCAAGCTCCTCTACCTCATCTAGCTTCAACCTCCAAGGGTGAAAGATAGCTTATACACTTACTAAGGTTAGGGTAACCCTTTTCCTAGTAATTTTTTACCATATGTTTTAATTGAGTCCTCTTGCTTGAAATCAAGGTTAGTTGAGTCCTCTTGCTCGGAATCATGAGTAATTGGTTATGTGAGTCCTCTTGCTCCTAATCAAGATTTGTACGAGTTCTCTTGCTCACTCTCAAGATTGTTTTTAGTGGAATTCTCTCTAAGGCGAGAGGAGTGGATGTAGGCAAGTTTTGGCCGAACCACTATAAGTCTCGGTGTTATCTTCATAATTTATTTGTCTTATAGTGATTACATTTTATTTCCACAAAAGTTTTTACTTTTCACTACGTTCACCTATTCACCTATTCACCACCCTCTAGGTGAATTCACATTTGGTATCAGAGCAGTAGCTCAAGACCTTGATTAGACCATGGGATCCTTTGCAAATCGAAAGATTGAAGGATATAATATTACTAGACCACTATTTTTTGAAGGAGAAGGATTTTTCGGTTGGAAAAATCGCTTCAAAAACTTTGTGTGTGCCAATAATATTGATGCTTGGGAGATCATTAAAAATGGACCGAATACCATAGACAAACCCAAAAAAGAATGCACTATCACTAAAAAAACAAAAGTCCGACTTAACTATGTAGCAATTAGCTATATTCAATGTGCTTTGGCAAAAAAAAGAATACAATGGAACTTGCATGTGTGACTCTGCTAAGGAGATGTTTGACAAACTTCTTGTAACCTATGAAGGAACCTCGGAGGTCAAACAATCTAGAATAAATATGCTTGTAAATGAATATGAACTATTCAAAATGAAAAATGATGAAGATATGTATGCTATGTTTACTCGTTTTACTAACATTGTGAACAAGTTGAAAGGTGTAGGTAAGATCTATACAAATAGAGAAAAAGTAAGAAAGATCTTTAGATCTCTTTCCAAGGAATGGAGACCCAAAATAACGGCAATCAAAGAATCAAAAGATATCGACAAGTTAAGCCTAGATGAGCTTTTGGGATCATTCCAAACTCCCGAAATGGAACTCAAGTAAGACACCAAGGAAGATGAACCAAAAGAATCTAAGAAAAAGGTCGTGGCTTTCAAACCATGCTATGAAATTAGTGACGATGAAGAAGAACTATCTAATGATGAGATTGCATATGTCGCCAATAAGTTTTCAAGGTTCCTGAAAAACAAGGGCAAAACCTCATTCAACAAGACAGTACTACCCGTGGAAGTCCAAGTGCCATCTCTCAAAATATTAATGGAAAACAAGTTGCCTGAAGGAGAATAGATGCAGGCAAGACACGATGAGCTTAACCTATTGGATGAAAAGAGGATGAAAGCCATGGACGACCTTAAAAAGTATCAATTCAGGCTAACAAGGACATTCAACAAAGGAGTTTGCCCACGCAACATCGAAGAAGGAGATTTGGTTCTCTCAGAACAAAGAGCACCTATCCATGACCCAAGGGGCAAGATTAGACCTAATTGGAGCGGACCTTACCACGTGAAGGAAATCCTAACTTGGCATGCTATTCGTCTCATAGATCTTGACAGAGAAGATGTAAAAGGTCTTGTCAATATGGACCAACTTAAAAAAATATTATGTGTAGACGTCTGGCCTACACGAACTATGTTTGATTTGATTCCTTGTCAAAGAATACGTAGGCAACTTGGAATGTTCAAGTGCGGTCTCAATAACCCATCTCCTAGGGCATGTTTCTAAAATTTGCCGTCTGGCATCTCTACCATTTGTAAATCTACCATCCAGCATCTTTACCATTCATAAATCTACCATCTTACATCTTAATCAAAAAAAAATCTCTCCCACCCGATATTGTTCTGTGTATTACTAATAGGAGCTGACCATTCCTTGAGTCTTAAAAAAAATAAAAAAATAGAAAAAGAGAAAAAGGGACCTTATCCAGTTTATTTAGAAAGTTCTTCGATAGAGTGCAAGTAACATTCATCCTCCAAAGAAGGCAACCCTCGATGAGATTCTGCACAAATGGACCATTAGCGTGAATTTTGATGATCCAACTATTTTCGAAGATGACCGACTACCGGTCTTAGGAAAGATCATGTATGTAAAAATCCATCATGACCTGCTCTGACAAGCATACCAATGTTGGGATCTAGAGTTGCACGTTTTCAGATTCAGGGAAGTAAAGACAACTCCCACGATTGAAGAATTCCTAGCTTACATGCTTTCCCCTCCTCCAGGAAGACTCTTTTGCCTGCCTTTGCGCAACAACTATGAAGAAGCTTTACAAGAATATTTCAGATGGAACAAGAACGACGTCGAAAGAGCCATGAATTATGACAAAGTGGATATATTGCAGGTAGTAAGGGTTTTCTCAAGACAAGAAAGTATCAAAGAAATCCAGCAAAGGAACAGAAGGAAAGCATACCTCTTTTGTATGATAGGAAAATATTTGTTTCGTACTCCAAAAAGGGGTGTCTTCCCTATAATTGCATACCTCATTTGGCAACTCCTAGATGGGTGTGACATCGTCCCTATCGTACTGGCTGAGACTTTCAAAGGTCTAGATGAAATTAGTGCTTCCCAGAAATATGGAAAGAACTACTGCATGGGCTCACCCGCAATCTTGCAAATATGGTTGCTGGATAGATTACTTTTGGTTAAACCCATACCCAATATCAAATTCCAACCTAAGTATTTCCAA
The DNA here is from genome assembly GCF_018873765.1 of Telopea speciosissima. Classification (NCBI taxonomy): domain Eukaryota; kingdom Viridiplantae; phylum Streptophyta; class Magnoliopsida; order Proteales; family Proteaceae; genus Telopea; species Telopea speciosissima. The sequence goes on along the minus strand of NC_057920.1, from coordinate 32,055,767 downwards.
AGTCGAAAAGAGACAGAGGAATTTGTATGATCAAAGATTGGAAGAAATATTTGGAAGAAAGAACAGACAGGAAGATCCAGTGGGACTACCATTGGTCGAATACCGAGGTCCCAATCCTTAAAACTCAAGGATATGATTATGTGAGGATGATGGGCTTGGCCTATTCTACTTTCTATTTGCCCTATCTTGTGCTTGCTCAATACCAAGCATCGCCAAAGACATTAAGAACTAAGGTTTGACCTCCAGAAGAGTTAATGCCAAAAATCGTGGGCCTGTTGGAAGAACTGTGGGTGAAATATGTAACTAGGGGGTGATATCGCAAGACTACATGCCATTTTCATGTTGGTTTTCTCATTTCCTACCATTTCCATCCGTGTAATGATTAAAATTTAAATGAAAATGTTTGGAATTGTGCATTGCAAGGAAAAAGCAAGTCTTTTAAGTGTTTTACATGTACCCCAAGCATCATCATAAAATTGTCATCCAATATCTTTAACCATAAAAGCAACAAAAAGCAATATAGTCCAAGTTAAAGAAAAGAGAGAAAAAGGTTAATGACTGATTCTCATCACTGGAGGATAAAGTCTCATCCTGGGCCTCCTGCTCATCATCAACATCGCCCTTACCCTCATCATCATCATCATCGCTATCAACATCATGCAGCAAGAATGGGTTGAGAACAAATCCTGCAGACGTCAATTGTCTCTTGAGGTGCCTTATCTCCTCCACATGAGCCCGTCTACTATTTTCCAAGCGGTCCTGAGATTCCCTCATATCACTAAGCTGACCACTCTAATAAGGGTAAGAGAAGATAAGTGCATTTCAGGAAGGTAAGATTCAAAAAAATATATATATAATAAAGAGAAGAAAGGAAGAAGGGAAGAAGGGTCACACTAGCTACTGAATATAGCACGTTCGCTCAAAAAGCACCGAATCCATACTTGCTTGCATATGGCGCATGCCGGCGTACAATCGGCATTAATCTGTTGTGACAAAAGACAAAGAATCAGCATCAAGGGTAAAGAATCCAATGAAGGTAAAAGGGAAGAAAGAAACATAACCCATTATAAGGAAGTGGGAGCCCCAAGTCGTGATCAGAAGTTCTACAAGCAGGGAGGGCCGTTTGAAGACTAGCATCCTACAAGGAAGGTGAAGTCTATCCCCGATATCTCGGGATAAGGTCACCTATTCTGACAGTATGAAGACCAGCACTTTTACTCTAAGTAGGGTGGGAGCTCACGCTACAGCTATATGAAGAAGGCATTCCATATGCACCAAGAATCAAGTGACAACTTGGGTACTGCAAAATGAAAAAGGGTTGAAATGTCAAAACAAAAAAGAATGGATACAAAATGAAGTAGAAGTCAAAAATATTACCATAGGACCCTCTCGAGTCAGGCAAACACACACTGTCTCTCGATAGAGAAATTCCTGGTAATTCTGGTTGGGCATGGTCAGCCCCAAGGCAGAAATCCCAATCCTCAACTCAACAATATCAGGGGACTGAAGGGCAGAATGCATACAAGTAGGAGGATGCTATGGTACCAACTAAGCAGTGTGCCACTGAAGAGTGACTCTCTCTCCTAGGTAGAGCTCGACCCCACTCTGACAGTCAAAAGCTATGCGCTTCTGGCAATGGGCAAGAGCATATATGTACTCATCCCTATTTGCCTCATTAGCTATCTCATCCTTGTCATAAGGTTGCCATCGGACCTACAAGTAACTCACAGAGAGGTTAATCATCATACTTGACCAATAAATGATCAAGAAGAAAGAAGGTTTCACTTTACCTGATTGATTGTCAAGTCATTGAGCTGGTGGAGCACTTGAAGACCATCAATGGCTGTGAACTTCCCTATTCCCTAGTGTGTCACTCTAGGGATATATGGAGCCGCCTCATCAGGAGGGGAAGGGGCATGGATTCCTAGAACCTTATAACACCACACCTGTCAAGGAAAGAATAACATAAGAAAATACCTTCAAAGGAAAAGGGAAAAGGAAAGAAAAGATCGGAGAACTAGAGCATACCCAAAGCATATATGTGCAACCAGTAATGTCAAACCTGCCCCTAACTGGCTAGGAATTTGAATGAAGGACAGGAACCCCAGGCCAATCATCCAAGCACCCTGTGGAGCATCACACCAGTAGCTAATCCATTGGGAATGACCTCCTACATACTGTTGGGTAACCTAGAGGGGGGTGAATAGGTTACCACTAGTGGATTTTGCCTCTTTTTCGATTGGTTGCACACTTATATTAAATATAAAAAGCAGAAGTAAATGAGGCACAAGATTTATAGTGGTTCGGCTAACTTAGCCTACATCCACTCCTCTCAACCTTGAGAGAATTTCACTAGTATTTCCCTTTCAATACAATAGGTGGGGAAATGACACCTTTATAACTCTTTTTAACAGGATAAGAGGATCCTTACAATCTTAGTTCCAGGACAAGAGTATCCTTTCAATCTCTTAAGGATGAGAGGGTCCTTGTACTAATCTAAGTACAGTCTAGATTAATACAACAATGCTTTATCAAATCAAAAGCATAAACAAGTAAATACAATAGAGGTTTGGTATAAATACCTATCAAAGAGTAGTGACACTTTTACCCTTTGAGTGATGGTGCTCAATGATATGAATGAGAGTGATGCACCTTGAGTCTCCTAGATGACTCTCCTTGATGGCATGAGTTGAAGAGAGTGGAGAGTTAAGAGCTTGAATTGAATAACTTAGCTCAATGACAAATTCTCACTTTTGTACTTTCTCAAATGTACAATGCACTTTTTCTATCCAAGTATGTGTTTTGTTCCTTGTTTGGATGTGTTTTATAGAGCCAAAAGTTGGAGTTTGTTTGTTCTCCAATGGATATAAAACAGTCATATTTTTAGTCCGCCGGTTTCGACCTATAAAAGTTGTCGGTCGACCATCAGAAACTAGCCGCTGAAAAACTAGCCGTTAAGGCCAAGTTTGGGTTGTAGGTCGATTGTCGGTCGACCTATGGATCGACCTACAAGTGTCGGTCGATCGATAGATCTGTCGGTTGCAACCGGCTGCACCACTGAAACAGTTCTGTGTCTTTTATATTCTGTAGGTCGACCGCAGAGTCAGAGGTCGACCGGCGACATTTATCCTATTTTTGATTGTCTGTCAAGGGGATTTTTGGTCCAGCTTGCTTGGGGACTTCATAGGTTTTTGTCTAACACTTTAATGGCCATGTCCCTTGAGTCTAGGGCATGGGAATGAGTTCCTCCTAGGGTCTCTTACATGTGAATGCAATGTGTGTGTAATGTGATATGCACATGTAATTGAAGTGTGTTCTAATGCACTTGAATCTTCTTGGAGAGTCTTTGTCTTGGCTTCCTTTAGAAGATGTTCCTCAATCTTCAAATTTCTTCTTTTCCTTAACTCTTCATTGTGAGCTCCGTTGATCAAGTCTTTCCTGGATGCTTGATACTCCCAACGTCCGACTATGAAGTTTGCTTAAAGATTGGAATATTAGTATTAATCTTAATGTTTGTCATCATCAAAATTAGTTTATGGAGGAATGTGTTTTCCAACAATCTCCCCTTTTTGATGATGACAAACATGTGATTCAAAATATGCAATTTAAGATAAACATATGTATTATCACATAATATGAATATTTGAATCATAAAAACTTCTCCCCCTTTTGTCAACACAAAAAGGAGGTGTAGAGCATGAACAAGCACAAACAATCTTAGGTGGCTCCCCTAAGCCGTCTTTGCGGTAACCATGAGCAAACAAAAACAATCTTAGGGTGGCTCCCCTAAGAAAATGACTTCCGCATGGTCGAAGAACAGAGAGCAATAATATGAAGCCCAATAAAGTGTTAATTGTAAAAGCATCACATACTTCAAAATAGAAGTTCCATGGTTTAAAAGTATGCCATAAAAGTACATATCAAAAGTTCTAATATAAAGTCAACTATCTCTACTGGGAGGAGGAGGAAAGAAATGCGATTGAGACGCTGTAAGATCACTTGGTTCTCGTTGGATGCGAAGAATCTCCGCTTGATCTTTGTGGAGAGAGGTGAAGTGATCATCAAAGCCCTTCAGGCGGGTGTCAAGTTGTTGGCAAAAACTTGAAAATTCTTCTCTCGGTGACATAGTCCCCGAGGGTTCACCAAGATAGTCTTCATCCTCACCGTCGTCCTCTTCTTGTGACTCGCTTCGTCACCGTGACATGTTGGGTAGCTCGCTTCCTTCGGGCATGGTGTGAGGGAGGAGCCGCAACAAATCCCAGCTTCATCTTCTTGATGGTGGATGAGTCGATGTCAATCATTTTTGGGTCAATGAATTCCCCAGAGAGATCCACGTCATGGAACTTAAGGATGGCGTATGAGTCTCGCTATATGGAAGGTTTCCCCTATAATGAGGTACTGCACGAGTATTCCATGGTCTTCATAATCACATATGGAAGATTGATAGGATTGGCAGTGACAAGACACCAAGTAATGTAGGCTTGAAAGGGATTGACTTGGTCTCTATGGCCTCCTTTGGGCAAGATGTTGTAACTGACAATGAAGCTGATCATCCTGGGTAGTTCATGAAGTTTTATAGCTTTGACAGTTGGTTCAAACCCAACATAGTCTTTCATGATGGCACCATAAACTTCATCAACATTCATAAAGGTTTTTGCATCCCCTTTGGGAGGAAGATAGCTCATATCTCCTACAGTGGGAATTCCCATGATCTCTCCTAGATCTTCATAAGTGAACATGATGGGAACACCCTTTACTAGGGATGTGATGGCAAGCCTATCATCCACTATTTGGGTTCTCAGATTACAGTAAAAGTGTCTGGCAAGGTCAGGATAGCAGGGATCAACATAAACTAAGGTATTTTCCCAACCCAAATAGTTGAAATATTCTTCAATGTCATATTCAAGAAGTTGAGAAACTCTTACTGTTCTTTCCTTGTCAACCTTTCTCTTCTCAAATCTTCCCCAGAGAATGGAAGCTTCTTCTGAAATGAAGAGAGATTTGTCATATGCAGCAGAGCTCTCTCCAACTTTGGCTTTCTTCTTTGGTTGCTTGCCCTTGCTTTGTTTTGGAGCCATTGGAAACCTAGGGCTTTAGAGAGTAGAGAGAAATGGAGATTTTTGGGTTGAAAGTGGGTAGATTGTGTAGGAAGAGTGATTTGGGGCTTGGATTTGGTGAAATCTCAAGAGTTTTTGCAGGGTTTTGCCTTGGAGTTCAGAGAAAAAGGGTTTTGGAGAGGAGAGGTCTCGAACAAAAGAAGAGAGAAATGAAAAAATTCCTCTCGGTTCTTGTTTAAAAACAGAATTTTTCGTGTCGGTCGACCTACAAGAGTCTCGGGTCGACCGACAGGTCAAAAACAGGATTAATGGGATTTTAGCCCGAATTCTCTAACAACCTGATTTTTGGGCTTTTGAGGACTTCACTTTACTCAAAAGGGTTGCAAATCCCGAGTTCTCTCCTCAAATAGCGAATCTCTCTTCACTTAATGGCTTGGTGAGTATATCGCAAGTTGTTTTTCGCTTCAATGTATTTTAGAACAATTTCCCCTTTTGAACTGTGTCTCTAAGAAAGTGATGCCTAATATCAATATGTTTGGCTCTTGAATGGAGAATGGGATTTTTGCTTAAATTGATTGCACTTGTATTGTCGCAATTAATTGGAGATGAACTAAAATGTATCCCATAGTCCATGAGAGTTTGCCTCATCCAAAGGACTTGGGCACAACACCGCCGCCGCAATGTACTCGGCTTCGTAGTGGAAAGAGCAACAGAGTTTTGTTTCTTGCTAAACCATGAAACTAAGCAAGATCCTAAGAAGTGACATGTGCCACTTGTACTCTTGCGATCAAGATGGCACCCTGCAAAGTCGGCATCCGAAAAGCTTATTAAATCAAAATTTTGGTTCATTGGGTACCATAATCCTACATTTGTAGTACCTTTAAGATATTTAAAGATTCTTTTAACGGCACTAAAGTGGGATTGCATTGGGTTGGCTTGGAATCTAGCACAAGCGCACACGCTAAACATGATGTCTGGCCTACTAGCGGTGAGATATAGGAGGCTGCCAATCATGCCTCTATAGCGTGTAGGGTCTATGGGAGAACCTTCCTCATCTTTAGATAGCTTTTGAGAGGTGCTCATGGGGGTGCTAGATGACTTTTGACTATCGAAATCAAATTTCTTGAGAAGTTCTTTAGTGTATTTAGTTTGACATATAAAGATTCCATTTTTGGTTTGCTTAATTTGAAGTCCTAAGAAAAAATTAAGTTCACCCATCAAACTCATTTCAAATTCATCACTCATGCATTTGCTAAATTCAACACAAAGATTTTCATTGGTGGATCCAAATATAATATCATCAACATATATTTGCACGATAATAGAGTCTTTTCCTTTGTGTTTCACAAACAAGGTTGTATCAACCTTACCCATTTGAAATCCACTTTGGATTAGGAATTCACTCAATCTCTCATACCAAGCTCTAGGAGCTTGTTTGAGTCCATATAGAGCTTTGTTAAGTTTGAAGACATGATCCGGATATTGTGTATCCTCAAATCCGGGAGGTTGTGCAACATATACTTCCTCCATGATAAAGCCATTTAAAAAAGCACTTTTGACATCCATTTGACATAGCTTAAAATTTTTATGACATGCAAAAGCAAGTAGCATTCTAATAGATTCCAGTCTTGCTACCGGTGCATAGGTTTCATCAAAATCTATCCCTTCTTGTTGATTATATCCTTTGGCAACTAATCTAGCCTTGTTTCTAATGATTGATCCATCTTCATCAAGTTTGTTTCTAAATACCCATTTGGCTCCTATAATAGAATGATTCTTGGGTTTTGGGACAAGCTCCCAAACATTGTTTCTTTCAAATTGATGGAGCTCTTCTTGCATAGCTACTATCCAATCACTATCTTCCAATGCTTCTTTTATATTTTTAGGTTCAATTTTGGATATGAAAGCAACATTGTTGCAAATGTCTTGAGTTTTAGATCTAGTTTGGATTCCTTTGTTTAAGTCTCCAATGACATGATCCAAGGGATGGTCTTTCCAAGGTCTAACCTCTTTGGGTAGATCCTTTGGTTGGTTTTCGGGTTCTCTTAGAGAGAGATTTTCTATGTTCTCCCTAATCTCAACAAGTGTATCATCATCATCAACCAATGGCTTGTTTCTATCTTTAGGAAGAGATTCATCAAATTTTATATTCATTGATTCTTCAATAGTCAAGCTTTTCTTATTGAAGACTCTATAGGCTCGACTATTTGAAGAGTATCCAAGGAAAATGCCATCATCGGCTTTAGCATCAAATTTTCCTAAGTTATCCTTAGTATTCAATATATAGCATATACACCCAAACACTTTAAAGTAATCAACTTTAGGTAGTTTATTATGATAGAGTTCATAGGGTGTTTTGAGTAATATAGGTCTAATTAATACACGATTTAACACATAGCAAGCCGTATTGACCGCTTCGCCCAAAAATATTTTGGAAGAGAGTATTCATTTATCATTGTTCTAGCGGTCTCTTGGAGTGATCTATTCTTTCTTTCAACCACCCCATTGGATTGAGGTGTTCTAGGAGCGGAGAAGTTGTGGGTTATGCCTTATTTACTGCAATAACTCCCAAATTGATTGAGATTGTCAAATTCTCCTCCATGATCACTTCTAATGGTTGTTATGAGATATCCCTTTTGGTTTTGTATTCTCTTACATAGAGATGCAAATTCATCAAAGGCTTCATTTTTATGTTTTAAAAATAGAGTCCATGTGAAGCGAGAGAAATCATCAACTATTACAAAGGTGTATCTTGAACCGCCTAGGCTAGGTGTAGTAATAGGTCCAAACAAGTCCAAGTGTAGTAGTTCTAAGGGTCTAGTGGTAGACACTTCATTTTTTGATTTATGAGATACCTTGGTTTGTTTTCCTCTTTGACAAGCATCACATACATGGTCTTTTCCAAATTTGAGTTTGGGTAAGTTTCTAACTAAATTCTTAGATGCAATGGTCTTAATCACTTTTACATTCACATGTCCTAATTTCCTATGCCATAGGTAGGGATCAACATCATTTGTCACAAGACATGTATTACTAGAGTTTGCTTCATCCAATAAGCGATATAGATATTATGTTTCCTAATTCCCTTCAAGATAGTCTTATCATTTGAATTTTTTACTAAGCAAAGAGAGGTTTTGAAAATGACACTATATCCTATATTACACAGTTGACTCACACTAAGCAAATTATACTTTAAATTGTCAACTAGGCATACATTGGATATGATTGTACCTCCAATGGTGATTTCACCGATGCCAATGATTTTTCCTTTGCTATTGTCCCCAAATGTCCCCATTCCTCCATTGTACTTGTTTAGCTTGGTGAATAGATTGGGGTTGGCCGTCATATGCTTGGAGCATCCACTATCAATATACCATTCAATTGCTTCACTGCTCTTCAAGCATACCTACAAAAGCAATCAATTATATGTTGGTCCCCATAATCTCATGGGTCCATTGAGGTTAGGATCGATCATACCCTTAGGTATCCAAGCTCTTCTGAAATTTTGACTTTGTATTGTAGGTGTGATAGATGTAGGTTTTCGATGTCCATATGATCTTTGGGTTCTTCTTGGCCCTTGAAATTCATAGTGTCTATATGGAATATAGTAATTTTGTGATGTGTAAGACTTATTGTTGATGTAGGCTCTTTGGTGATCATAGGGCCTAGTGTATGTGTTTGGTCCATAGTGATTTTGAGGTCTTTGGGGTGCATATGGCATATATGAAGCATTTTGCCTATATGGTTGAAATGGCTTAGGCTTGGGATATTGTCTTTGTGGCCGTTGGGGCACAAATTCTCTTTGAGGTTTGTTGGTCCTCTTTTGAGAAGTATAGTAGAATGCATGATGCTTCCTTTTTGTATCCGGTTCTTTATATATCACCTTACCATCAATATAAGCACCGATGCAAGTTTCATGTCCGGTAAATGACATTTTCACATATAATGGGATGTGAGGTTTGGCCTTGGTTTGATTTTCTCCATCTTGGAGTTCTCATCTTTCCCTTTCCTTTGGCTTGATGTGGTCTTTTACCATCATAGCCTAGACCTTCTTTATTATGAGGTCCCTTTTGTGGATTTCCTAATAATGTATCTAAGGTCTTTTGGCCCTTAGTAAAGGTGTGCAATGTGGAAGTTAGATTCTTATTTTCTTCTTCTAGGTTGTGTGCATGTGACGTCAACTCATCAATTTTGTGTAGAAGATTGGCTACTTCTTTTTCTAAGGCCTTTTAGAAGCTTCCTCTTGAGACTTACATTATAAAGTTCTTCAAAGGCCTCTTGAAGTTCTTCATATTCTAAATCATCATTGCAAATTGACAATGAGCTATGATAGGGAGAGTTTACCTCGTCATCATCATTGTTGTGAGCCATTAGTGCCAAGTTGACGGTCTCTTCATCGGATTCATTATTTTCTTCTTCACTATCACTTGAATCCCATGATATCTCGGTGGTGCAAGCCTTTTTCTTTCTGCTTTCCTTTCCTTTTAGCTTAGGGCACTCGGTTTTGAAGTGTCCAGGCTGTCTACATTCATAACACACAATGTCCTTGTTAGTATTGAAGGGTTTTGTGTATGTTTTACCTTTGTTTTCTTTTGATGGTTGTCCTTTGTAGAATCTTCCTCCTCTCTTTCTTAGGAATTTTTGGAACTTCCTTGTGATTAGAGAGATTTCTTTCTCTATATCCTCTTCATCGCTTTCTTCTTCTTCGGATTCGCAAGAGGTCTTGAGTGCGATGGGCTTTCTCCTTGGTTCTTTTACTTCTATGACTTTATCATCTTCAAGGAGTTCAACTTCATGGGTTTGTAGAGTTCCCATCAATTCATCCATGTGTAGAGCCTCTAGATCTTTTGCTTGTTTGATGGCGGTCACCATTGGTCTCCACTTGGAGGGTAGTGATCTCAAGATCTTCCTTACATTCTCCGCTTTGGTGTATTCCTTTCCTAAGCTTTTCAACTTGTTAACAATGTTAGTAAATCTAGTAAACATGTTAGAAATACTTTCATCATTAAGCATTTTAAACAATTCATATTCATGAACAAGTTTGTCAATCTTGAGTTGTTTAACTTGTGACGTTCCTTCATAGGTAACCACAAGAGTATCAAACATCTCCTTAGTCATGTTTACACATACTAGTTCTATTGAACTCTTTTTCACTAAGGGCACATTGTAGAAATGCAATAGCTTTGTAGTTTTGTTGTATGTGTGTTTTATCCGATGGTGTCCATTCGGATTTCTCCTTAGGTACAATTCTTCCTCCTACTTCTTTTGTGATTTGGAAGGGACCTTCCTCAATCACATCCACACATCAATATCATGAGCACACACATAATTTTTGAACCTACACTTCCAAAGTAGGCAAATCCTTCACCATCAAAGTATGGTGGCCTAGAAGTGTTGAGCCCCTCAATTTGGTGTGTAGATGATGATGATGCCATGGATCATTTTTAGCACAATATAAAGACAATATGGTCTTAGTTTTGAGCTCCCGCTCGATACCAATTGTTGGGTAACCTAGAGGGGGTGAATAGGTTACCACTAGTGGATTTTGCCTCTTTTTCGATTGGTTGCACACTTATATTAAATATAAAAAGCAGAAGTAAATGAGGCACAAGATTTATAGTGGTTCGGCTAACTTAGCCTACATCCACTCCTCTCAACCTTGAGAGAATTTCACTAGTATTTCCCTTTCAATACAATAGGTGGGGAAATGACACCTTTACAACTCTTTTTAACAGGATAAGAGGATCCTTACAATCTTAGTTCCAGGACAAGAGTATCCTTTCAATCTCTTAAGGATGAGAGGGTCCTTGTACTAATCTAAGTACTGATCTAGATTAATACAACAATGCTTTATCAAATCAAAAGCATAAACAAGTAAATACAATAGAGGTTTGGTATAAATACCTATCAAAGAGTAGTGACACTTTTACCCTTTGAGTGATGGTGCTCAATGATATGAATGAGAGTGATGCACCTTGAGTCTCCTAGATGACTCTCCTTGATGGCATGAGTTGAAGAGAGTGGAGAGTTAAGAGCTTGAATTGAATAACTTAGCTCAATGACAAATTCTCACTTTTGTACTTTCTCAAATGTACAATGCACTTTTTCTATCCAAGTATGTGTTTTGTTCCTTGTTTGGATGTGTTTTATAGAGCCAAAAGTTGGAGTTTGTTTGTTCTCCAACGGATATAAAACTGTCGTATTTTTAGTCTGTCGGTCGACCTATAAAAGTTGTCGGTCGACCATCAGAAACTAGCCGCTGAAAAACTAGCCGTTAAGGCCAAGTTTGGGCTGTAGGTCGATTGTCGGTCGACCTATGGATCGACCTACAAGTGTCGGTCGACGATAGATCTGTCGGTTGCAACCGGTGACTACTGGAAACAGTCCGTGTCTTTTATATTACAGTAGGTCGACCACGAGCCGTAGGTCGACCAAGCGGACATTTATCCTATTTTTGATTGTCTGTCAAGGGATTTTTGGTCCACTTGCTTGGGGACTTCATAGGTTTTTGTCTAACACTTTAATGGCCATGTCCCTTGAGTCTAGGGCATGGGAATGAGTTCCTCCTAGGGTCTCTTACATGTGAATGCAATGTGTGTGTAATGTGATATGCACATGTAATTGAAGTGTGTTCTAATGCACTTGAATCTTCTTGGAGAGTCTTTGTCTTGGCTTCCTTTAGAAGATGTTCCTCAATCTTCAAATTTCTTCTTTTCCTTAACTCTTCTGTTGTGAGCTCCGTTGATCAAGTCTTTCCTGGATGCTTGATACTCCCAACGTCTGACTATGAAGTTTGCTTAAAGATTGGAATATTAGTATTAATCTTAATGTTTGTCATCATCAAAATTAGTTTATGGAGGAATGTGTTTTCCAACACATACCTGCAGAAGGTGGATTGCAGCTCCATGCTACTGTACTTCACATTGCATAATGTATAGCTTGGATTCCAGGTAGTCTCTCTCCTCTCCATAAATGTGGGGCCCACACCTGGAAAGATGTGTATTGGACCCTGGGTGAGGTGTAGGTACAAGGCCTAAGCCCTGGGCCAAGCCCCTGTGCAAGCATAGTGAGCTTACAACTTTGTTGTATTCTCTGGGTGATGCACTGGGCGATGCACCTATCACCCAGTGAATCGCCCAGAGTGGTTAAATTGATTATTTTAAACTCCAAACAAGTTTGGACCACCCATACAGACCATGGACACCCTCTAGGGGTAGATGGGAGTCTTGGGAACCATAACCTACCCTTGTATCCCTATGGACCCCACCAGAGTGGCCAAAATGGCCCAGAATCAGTTTCAAGAATGCATTTTGAGGGGGGGGGCTGACTGCCAAATAGACCTTAAGTTGGGTTGGTCTATAAATAGGCAGACCCAACCCAACATTTATACCCTTACACTATTGAAACCGTGGAGGGGGAGAGAAGAGAGAAAGAGAAGAAAAGGAAGAAGAAAGGAAGGAGAACAAGAGGAAGGAGGAAGGCGAACCTAGGCAGGTCATCCAGCCTTAATTCTTGCAGCATATTCAATCCATTCTCAGGTATAAAACCATGTCCCTATATGCTGCTCTGCTATTTACTGTTCTCTCCTTTGGATCTCTGCCTTTTGGAAGTGAATCTGGCCAATGACAGCCCAGAACACCTGGGGGCTACCTTACACTGCCTCAGATCTAAAGTGCAAACCTATTACATGGAAGATCTAAGTGTTTTTCATGTGTTTGAATTTTTGTTCCATACCTAAGACTGAGGCCTTACTTTATAGGGGCGCTTCTGCGCCCTGTAAAGAAAACTACTACACTACCATGCTTTGCTTACTCTAAAGGGCGCGCTAGCCATTGTATATAGTCGGGCCCTTGCTTGTTGCCTCCATTTTAGATCGTAGACCACCCTCCATTTGGTCATGCTGCTATGATGTAACGTGCAGTCATTTTGAGGTAGCAGGATGTATGGTATAGGGCCCCCTATTTCTTCGACATGGTGCTCACTGAACCTCCGTAATATCTAGCAAGTCGAGTCTTATGTCGGTCATATAGAACACCAACACATAGAAAAAGGGTTGGAGGAACCGGTCCATGACTTGACATTGGTGAAATGCTACCTCCAATTTCCTGTATGTTTGATAGAGCCAATGATTCCCCCCACCGATCGGAGTACCCGATTACCCCCTGAACTGTACAAGATAGTTACCGCCTATCATATGTCTAGTCTCTGTGCCAGACTGCACTGCCTTGTTGCACCCAAAACAGGCAGTCTGGGCTTGGATCTGTGCACATAGGCTGCTCTCTGCCTAGCCCTATATTGTAACAGCTTCCCACCACCCTATTTTACGTGGAATCCTCCTTGCATGCAGCCCAAACTGTGGCCTTATGCTGGAACACAGCTGGACTGCTGTTCTCTGAGCTGGTTGGACAGGTCCTGGCTGCCAAATGGTGGGCCCAGGCTATGATCCATGTGGACCATTGGAATCTACTCTCCAAGGGGTCCACAAAAACCCTACATGCATTAAAGATGGACCTAAGCATTGCCCATGCTGTAAAATTTGAGTTTTGGAGCCTGTTCACGCTTCAAAAGGCTCTGGGCGATGCACTGGGTTGTTGCCTTATCACCCAGAGAATGGAAATGGGCTGTAATGCTAACCTGACTATGTTGGCCTTCACTAGTGGGCCATGTACAGTGTAAGGAGGTGGTAAATGACCAAAATACCCCTCCTCACATCGGTCTACTAATATTTACACCTTGGGTACCTAAGTGGGCCCCACAGGGCAACCCGGCCAGAGATGGTCTAGCTGAACCGTTGACCTAAGGACTGACTTGTGAGACTGTTAGGACCATGTACTACATGTTACATTGGTAAAATACCAGACTTGACCCTGAACCACATCTCCGGATGATGCACCGAGACATGGACCCAAAGGCCTAGTGCAAGACTCGGAGAATTCCAAGTGATGCCAGACTATGCACCGAGTCAAACCAATGAGCCTAGATCAGTACTAGGACCTTCGAAATAGTTTGATTAATTAAATAATACATTTTTGATTTATAACTTTAGGGTTTGACCCCACGCTTGAGGTACACTGCCAGACTCCGGCCAGAACTGAACCAGCAACAGAACCTATAGGACTAGACCAAGGTGAGTGGAATGTCATCGTGTGTGTAGATGTAACATAATTAATATGCTAAATTGAATAATTAATTTAATAATGTTGTGCTATATATTTAGTTCTTGAATCTTGAAAACTTGAAACAACATTGTGTTGACTGCTGGAAATTATGGTTGAACACTGTATGCTGAATGTGTATGCTAGATTAGATGTCGTAGTTGGCTCGGAAATGAGGCTTGTGGTAGCCCATAGAATGGGATACGGTTGACACCGCCTGACTCATACGGTGCCATATAGACATGGGGTTAGAGTTTCATCACCCGTGCTACACACCCTTGCCAATAGGGGTTAAGGTATTGGATGCCTGTGGAAGTGACCATCTATATGACAAAAGAAAAGAAATATGATTGCACCAGAATGGGGAATATGGGCTATATGCTGGGCTATAAGCCAGAAAAGAGAAGAAAAGAGAAAAAGGGATGGATGCCTCAAAGGTTAATCACAGAGGGCTGGTCGGGCTGACCTTGGTGAACGAATGCGGGAGCTGACTGGTCCTCTCCGACAACTCAATGGGTGTATCGTGGGAAGGGGTTAAAAGCCCGCACCAGGGATACATGTATTGGGGATTGTAGTAGCACTAACCTGCCTTAGTTGTGATGTTAGGTGGCTAATAAATAATTGGACTGCACTTCATATAGGATCCATATGATTGTGATTGCATATGCATGTATGATGATATGTTTCATTCACGAGCTCGGCGGAGCTCACACTCTGTTATGCATGTTTTCGGTTAAATAATTCTGCAAGTAGATGTCACTGTGGCGGGGAGGCTTATTACGCGGAGGAGAGCCATGGTGGTTATGACCATATAGGTGTGGACCTCGATGGAGGTCATACAGATGATATGAGTGTTCTCGGTGACTACTGACGATGACCTGTGAAGGGTGTTGACGCTGATGCTTTTTGTCTTGGGGACTCCTTTTTGTTTTTGACAGGAGTTTATCCCTGTTCCTGCCTTTAGTCTTTTTTTTCTTCTTTCTTTTTGGGGCTTGAGTTACCTCGCCCTGTGTATATTTTTCTTTTTGTTTTAGTTGATGTATATGGTAGTTATAACAGTTTTTTCTGTGGGAGTGAGCGAGGGAATGATCAAACTTGTTATTGTATATAACATCATTTCTTGTACTACTATGCTTCTTTTATATTTTAATGTAAATATAGTTTTCTGCAGCACTCTGAGTTTTACATGTTGAATTACTATGGATGTGTGTCTGTGAATGGATTAACTGCTTCTAGATCCGTGGGATTTGGCGGATTGCTGGCATGCAATTTGGGTCACCTACCTAATCCTCCCAGGGGGTGGTTTGGGGTGTGACAGAGCTTGAAGCTCTTTCTACATTCACATACGGTGGAATAGGAATAATAAATTGTAAGATAATAAAACATGCAATAATTAAAAGCTACAGGGTAAATGAAAATAAAAGACAGAACACATATGTATATTAATGAAAGTTAATTGTGGCCGAAGCCACTACGTAAAGCTTCAATTGGAAGTACTACTTCCAAATACATCAGCTGGAACAAAAAAAAAAAACTATTACATAAACTATGATAAAAAAAAAAGAGAGTCAGAACTACATCAAGACAGGCTAAAACATAAGAACTCGGGCTGGAAAGCTATTCCTGAGGAGGTATGTCGCTCGGCGGAGGCTGAGTCTGTCAGGAGTCGACGCAATAATAAGAGTCCCAGAAATCCAAGCGCCGCTCCACAGAACCTACTCTCCCCTCCAGGGACGTGAAGCCTTGATCCATCCACATAGACATCTCTGTAAGCTGGGTGCGGAGGCCCTGAAACTATGCCATCATGTCAGACCATCCGTAAGACTCCGGCACCTACGAACTAGTAGCACCGATCGGCTTATAGGAGGGCAGATCTGTAAACTGTGTCCCAATCCCCTCTAGATCCCCCTGCTCCTCTAAGCCAACCTCCTCATCCTACTCCATCTCCATCTCATCTCCACCCTCAAGATCACTCTCAGGCTCACCCTGCATCTTCATCTTCTAGATCGAGGTCTTACTAATCGATTTTGACCTGTCCCTATCCATGTACTCTCCAGCCAAAGGAACTCCAAAATACCTAAACACTAGAGTTTGGAACTTCCCATAAGGTAGGTTCCCATTAGACAGGTTCTACACATGGTAGAGCATCGCCTGCATTAGCAAATATGGGAGGTTGATCACTGGACCCCCCTTACCGGCTCCCGATAAATAGTAGGTAATCTAAGCTCAGAGTATAGAAATACTACTCGGTTACCGCCCTTCGGGTATATGTTGTAGGAGATGCATCTGCTAATAATCCTAGCACTAGGCTTATAATCAGCCTCAGATTTTGGAACCCCCTCTGATCTGGTCAATGCTTTGAAGACCATCCTCCTAGTCTCCAAAGAAAACATGTTAGAAATGTCTATCCTAGGCTTTTAGTAGCATCTCTCGCCTATGTTAGGCAGCCCCAGGATCTCTGCCAGGATGGTAATGGTAAGTCTGATATCAACCCGCTTCACCCTACTCTCCAGGCCAAATTCTCGTGCCCCAGATGGCACAAGGTTGGAATAAAAATACCGAACTAGGTTCGGGTAGCATGGCTCTGTGGGTGACAACATAGATGCCCAGCCTAGGGCATTGAACCTAGCATATAAACCTTATTGGTGGAAGTCATCCACCTGCACCATCCTCCCATTCACTATGCTCTTAGACTTGAATTTGGCCCAATCCCTAGAATGCACAAACCTAGAGAACCAGAATCGACAAAATTCTGGTTCTTCAAATGAAGAATCCTCTCCTGGTAAGGCGGCAGGCATTGTAGATGATAAAGAAGGTGCGGGCACTGTAGACATGTTGCTGCAAGAAGGATGAGTGAAAACAAAATTAGGGCATGGAAATCTAGAAATATAAAGCAAAAAGACATGAATTTGTGGACAGCAATCCAAAATAGAAGAGAAATGTGAAGAACTTACCCTAGATTTGTGTGGGTGCGCGGGAGACTCGTGCAAACATGTGGATTTGATGAGGAAGAAGTCAAAGTAACCATGGAGCTCCGCCCTAGGAGTTTAGAAGGCTAAGGTGTGAAAATGACACTTCTCGAACTAAAATAGGCTGGGCCCCGATTCTCTAGGCGATGCACTGGACGATGGGGCCTAACGCCCAGAGAATCGCCCAGAGAATGATTTTTCAGCAGTTTTGATGTAATTGTTTATGGACTTGCTAATTCCACCCAAAAATAGTATAATGAACACAAAAACATCATTTAAATAATTATTTGAACAAAAATAATAATAAATATAATGTAATAATATAAATAATTAAATAATAATAAATATTATTGGACAAATAAAGCGATAATAGGAATATTACATAGGTATGAATTGATGAGGTAGGAATAGGAGTTTGGAGGAAATAAAATTTTCTCTTTTATTTAAATGGCTAAATATATATATATATATATATATATATAATAATAATAATAATTTGTACTTTTAATATTAAATATTATGTGCTTATATACATGTGTGTATGAACCATGGTTGAGTGATGCTGTGCCAACTTGAACATAGGTATATAGGTATGTTGAACTGTGTGATTATAGAACCTCAGGGAGCATAGACCCTACCATACCCATAGCCTAGTCCCAACCAGGAATAGACCTAATAGACTGCCGAGTGAGATTCGAACCCCATAGGTATTGAGACACCATGTGCAACCTTGAATTGATCTATTTATTTCATGTTCATGCTACTTAATTTTCCCTATAGTGCTGTACTTAAATTTTGAAGATTTAGTAACTATAGTGGCCTAATACTTAGAACTTCTCCATGGCAGGACCTTATTGCGTTGTACGGGCTTGGAGACCCCAGTAACATGCTTTATATTAAACAACTGAGGAAGTGACTGATTTGGATACGAGAGATACAGACCCGTGCTGAGAACCAGTTGGTCGTTTACCTAGCACTTGCAGAAACTAGTGGACCCATGACTCGAGCCATTTATCTAACCCTAGCTGACAGAGTTAGGAGTGACATAGGATATCTCTATGTGCAGGCTCTTATCACCAGTTGGAAGTTGCAGAGGTTGGCGTGCTAGATACAGGCATATAACTAAGGAATTGTTGTTTAAATTAAATATCAAGATAACATTATGCATAACATATCACAGCATAAAACACTTTTCGAACATGAAACAAATAACAAGGACCAAACATTAAACAAATAACACACCTTGCTGGGATGACAACATGATTTCACTAGAACTGTGAAATAGGTAGTGTACATGTGATAGATAGGATTTATTTGTTGACCTCGATAAGAAGTGTTGGATTATTGAACAAGTAGCTTCTTCTAGAAAAGCAGTCATGGTCAACACTAGAACCAACCGAGATGGTCGTCGAGGAAGACGCCCTCGAAATGTCTCGAAAGTTGAGCTGCTGAATGGAACCAAAGCTCAAAATTTTGAAGTGTCGACTACTTTGCCGAGGGTACCAATGGTTGCTCAAGCCATTGTTGCGGCACCTCAGCCAGGTATAACAGCTGGGGAGGTGAATGCCTTCATGACCACTATGATGCGGACCATGCAGCAATAACAGGAACTGCTGGGCCAAATGTCTACACAATTTATGGCCATGATGCAAGAGTGTGCAGTACCACCTCCACCACCCAACCGGCCAATCCTTTTTCCACAACTTGTGACTCAACACCTAACAAAAAACTCTACAACCACGGTGATGGAGAGGTTCAAGAAACTCCAGCCACCCGTGTTTTCGAAGCTGAACTCAGAGGCAATGTAGCCAAAACAGTGGATTAGTGCCCTGGAGAAGGCATTTGATGTGCTTGAATGTACGGATGTGCAAAAGCTAATATGTGCGGGTTATCAGCTAGAGAACGAGGTTGAAGCCTAGTAGAAGGCCACCAAGCCAAATCTTAAAGCCGCTCATCCAAATCCTACTTGGGAACAATTCAAAGAGGTTTTCTTCAAGAACTACTTCCCAGAGAGCTTTAGGGACAGGAAGGAAGCTGAGTTCTCTGCACTTGTGCAAGGAACCAAGTCGGTGCTGGACTATCAGCAATAGTTCGAAGATCTGTTCCATTTCGCTTCGGAACACCTGAAAGGGGAAGTCAGTAAGACGAAGAAATTTGAAAAGGGACTTAAACTAGAGATCAGGTCCATTCTGTCAATTATGGATATTCGGGATTATGCTCAAATAGTCAACAAGGCGAAGACTATGGAAGATAGATTGAAGGAGAAAGAAAAAGAGAAAGCTACAACGTCATCCGGATTGGGCAAGAGGCCAAATAACTACCAGAACTTTAGTTGGCCAAACAAGGTTTTCTGATGAGCTAGTTCGAGCCCCAATCCAACTCCGTATGGTAGGCCAGATGTGGGTCAAAACCCATTTTGCCCCACTTATAATCGGCCTGCTCAACAAACTGCAAGTTAAGTGACAATGGCAACCTCGCTAGCCCGACCAGCTACAAGCCAAGTGAGCCAAGCCTCATCACCAGTTGTTTCGTCCAACAAATGCTACATGTGCAACAAAGCAGGACGTTGTTGGACAAGTGTGTGTCCATCAAACCCGGTTCAGTCCAGTTCAACCCGGTTCACCTTTGTATTGAACATTTATACATTTTAGTTTAATATTGTCACATGTGATATAAACTTTTTGAGCATTATGTGTCCGTAAGTTATACTTAAAATGGTAGTCACGACTAGGGTTTCGACTGGGCACCCTTATCATATGGTCGTCGCATTGGGTATGCCTAGACGTGTGATGTCAGGGTACGAATACGAGTGCTCACATGTTTGATGTGTGCATTGGCGAAGAATCTACTTTGTTGATTTCCTCATGTATTACTGCCAGATGTAGGAAGGGATAGACATGTGTCACCGACACCCTGTACCTGAGGGAACCCTATCACTGCAAAGTGTGATCGCATTCTTTGGTTCATCAATGATTGAGACTCAAGCGAGTCAAAGCCGGTGTTCTGGGAATGCGTGAACACTTTGTGAGTGAAGGAGTTATCCAACACGGTCACCACTGCCCGATTGGGGAACACCAAGATAGAGACTGTTTGTGCATGGTCGGATCAGAATCTGGATCCAGTACCGTTTTGGAAATGATTTTGCGAAATTTATTTTACATAAAATGATACATTATTTATAGTTATTTCAAATAAAGTGTTTTATCGAGTTTTGCGGGACCCGATCGGATGCACATATGCTCTTATATGGATATGTACTATGGATTGGGGTTTGGAAGTACATGAGTACATGCCCTAGATTCCATAATGATAGTGTTGATTAGTGGGGGGGTTGTATATGATAAATTGTTATCATATAGGGAGTTATTTGGAATTTGCTAATTTAATTGGCTCTTTATTTAATTAATGGATTTGGTGCTAATTGTAATTATCCATTAATAATTAAATAAAGAATCTAATTAATACTTTCCCTATTAGATTCTGCTTATTCACCTGTGTAGCACTTTGAGTTTAAACAGAACTGCCAGACTGAGAGAGAGAGAGTCAGCCTCTCACTAGGGCTCTATTAAATCTATCTAGGATTTAATTAAACCCTATTATTATAAATAGGGGACCATAAAATACAGAAGTGGGCAGCTCTCCATGTTTTTGGAGCAGACACTCTCTCTCCTACGTTTTTGGTTTCTCTCTCTCCCTCTTGTGACCTCTCTTCCTCTTCTTGCTTCTCTCACCTGTGTTTGAGAGTTAGGGTTTGTGAAACCCTAGATCTGTGCTGAGGAGTTTGAGGGTATCTAGGATTGGCGTGTAGAACCTTGGTAGCACCATTGGAAGTTCAGATCTGTTTGCTTAGAGCGCTCACTGGAGGAAGAACCACTGTCTATTGGAGGAGCAACACTTGAGGCTCACCAGGTTAGCAGTTCTTTATTAATTCTTTCTGTTAATTGATCATTAATATTTATGGGATGCGAAAGAAACTTGAATCGACCTTTTGCGCTGCGCATTCGAGTCAGGGATGGATCCCCCTTGCCATGTGATGGACCAGGGATGAGTTTCTTCGTCCCTACTGTGATAATAAATTTTATGGGACACATGAGGGAAGGAGAAACCCTAATAGGGATGCACCAGGGTTCCCTTGGGCGACCATGGCAAGCCCTAAAAATTAAATGGGGCACCTATGGGACACCATGGGCTAACCCAGGGCATGCAAAACCCTGAGGATAAATATCTTGGTCTCCCTAGGGAACCATGGTTTGATCCCTGGACCGTTGTTTGACCAACAGTGTGGTATCAGAGCCACCTTTCCCACCCATGAATATTGAATAATTAATGGTTAATATGATTATCATGAGTGGGATGCAAGTTGGCACATGGGTGGTTAGAATATGGTTGTTGTAACAACCTTTCCATGTGCACATGGGTAGTTACAAGGTTGTTAGTGTAACAACCTACCCATGTGATGATGGATTTGGTTTGTTTTATTTATTCCAATTATTGAAGCATATATCCAATTAAGGAGTGATTATTAATTTTATTAATTTAAATTTTTTTAATCATGTTTATATGTGGGGGGGGAGCGCACGCTACCAAGTCTTTGCGCACGCCCTCCCCCTATTGCCGGCCTATGTGCGCATTCCCTTTGCAGGTTGCTGCCTGCTGGCTGCAAGCCTGCGGGCTGTAGCTTACAGGCTGCTGTTCGTGGGCAGCAAGCCTATGGGCAGCAGGCCTGCAGGCTTGGCCATGGGCTGCTGCCCGTGGGCCTTGGGCTTGCGGGCTGCGCAGGGAGTGCTTGCAGCCTGCACAAGTGGGCTGCATGCACCCCCCTTATTTTGTTTTTGGAGGATGATGATGGGTGAAGAGATTCCCACTTTACCCACTTGCAATTAAAATGTGATTTTAATTTTATGAGCTTGGATACATGTTATCACATGCGGTATGGTCGTTCAATAATTGAAGGAATCCATGTTTTAATTTTTGGTTCACTTGCTTTAATGCCCATGCATGAAATTATATTATGATGCGATTATGAGAATGGCATTCTAATAAATGGATGGATTGTTTATGTATGTGATACATGGGGTTATGGGTGGATGTGATGCTTTTCTCTCTTTCTCTCTCTCCCCCTTTCTTTTTTATAAACAAATGTACTCTATCCCATGGGCAGCCCAAATGGTGGGTTGGTTTCTCCATGCGGGGTTTCTTTATTGTTATGGAAAGGAAAGTGTATAGAATTTTTCCTAGGTTTCTATTATAATTTTAGAGGAGTTAGGAATCCCAGGGCATGTAGATGGTGATCCACATGTGGCGCTCAAAGCTTATAGAGATGCAAGTCACCTACTTTGAAGACGTGATCGGGCGGAGGAGATGATCGAGGCGTGGCATCCATGGCATGATAAATGCACCCAAAGTTATTAGTTTTATTTTTATTGGGAGGGTTCTTTAACTGCTTCTGATAAAAATGCCGCCATCCCATAATCACTTTTAATTAATGTTGATTAATTATGTTATTTTATTCCATCCATGATATCTATGTGAGAGTTGCTTAATCCCTCTTTAATCATAATACATGTATGATATGGACTAGTCTTAATCGGTAGACATGTCCATGGCCTCCTATTGAAGATAAATATAGAGATTGTGTGATATGCCCCGCATACGCCGACAGGACATTGCTAGGACCACTGTCACATTTATCTATATTTACCTCTATCGAGATATGTTAGGGTATGGATAGTGAGAGGGCACTGCGACAGTGGGCCATCTTTCATGATTCCATGATTCTAACTAATGCAATAGGTAAGTACATGACTTGGGTATATGTGGGTCGACAGGATCTGGACATAACACCCAGGTGGCCAAAAATATTGGAAGCCCATGAGGTGGACAGCTTAGTCCACACTACCATGGTGTGTATAATGACTCCCGACAGGGTAAGTTATGCATGCAAGGGTTGTAGGTATCCAATTCATCTCTTGGGTTATGAGGGAAACCCAAATCATAAAAGACCATTGATATGTGTGCTCAATTTATTATTTTCAATGGTCCTTAATTAGCATGTGGTTATTTACTTGTGCATGTGTAGATTAATATACGATGGTTGCCGTTAATTCCAACCTGTTAACACTCATTAACGAATATAAACTTAATGGTACAAACTATGTCGATTGGTACTGGAGCATTAAGTTGCTCCTGATCGCCGAAGGATCAACAGCTTCTAGATGAACAAGTTCCTCCTCAACCCGACCCGAACGATTTTGAGGCAAATGAAGAGATGCAAGAGTTCCTCATGAGGGATTCCAAAGCATCACTCTATATCCTAGGATCGTTGGAAAAGTCAGTTGTAGACTCAGTCAAGGATATACGCACTACTGGGGGTAAAATGGATAAGCTTCTAAATTGTTCAACAGGCAGTTGACACACGCACATTCTGATGCGGTGAGTCAAATTCATAACTCCAAGATGTCCCAGGGGACTCTAGTGATGGATCATGTAATGAAAATGATCAATCTATTTGAAAAACTGGAATCCATGGGGATTGATTTCAGCCTGCGATACAAGACTGATGTGATCTTAGCATCACTCACTTCTGCCTACGCACCTTTTAGGATGTCCTACAAGATGTCCGAGAAGGAGATGGAGCTCACCCAGCTTGCTAATGCGCTGGTAGAGGCTGAAGCGTCCTTAAAAAAGGACAAGGCTAAGGTCAATGAAACTAAGGCAAAGCCTTCTTCAAATGGGAAGAAGAAGAAAAAGGGAAGTATGGGCAAGACCCTGAAAGCCAAGGGTGGGAAGTCTGGCAATAAAGGCAAAGGCAAGTACTTCTATTACAAGAAGGAGGGTCACTGTAAAAGAAACTATTGTGCTTACTTGGCAACTTGGAAAGACAAGAAGGCAGATGAAACAGAGGCTGCTAAAGAAGGTATATGTGATGTTCACGTTCTTTATAAGTCTAATTTATCTTTTGAACCGACCAATTCTTGGTTGATGGATAGTGGATCCACTGTTCACATTGCAATGATTTCCAGGGGTTCAAGGAGACAAGGAACCAGGAAAGAAATGAAGTGCATCTTCGGATGGGCACTGAAGCTGAGACCATGGCGTTGGCTGCGGGAACTTTTATTTTAAATTTTAGTTCTGCTTGTTTAGTTTTAAAGGATTGCTATTATGTACCCTCTTTCAAGAGGAAGATAATTTCAGTTTCAAAACTTGTTTTGGACGGATATAGTTTTTCCTTTAATTCTAAATTGATTATTCGTTTTAATAATTCCTTTGTGGTATCCGGATATATGCAAAGTGGTTTGTATTTTCTAGATTACCCTATTAGAACGAATGTTGTTTCAAATGTTGATTTGAAACGGAAAGCAGCTCTAGTGAACTCAACATATCTGTGGCATCTAAGATTGGGTCACATTAATGTGGACCGAATCAGTAGATTGGTGAGGGATGGGCCCTTAGAGAGTCTGAGGGTGGAACCATTCCCCACTTGTGAGTCATGCCTTTAGGGCAAAATGACCAAGAAACCCTTTAGCAATAAAGGTGCTAGAGCCACAGATCTGTTGAAGTTGATACACACTGACGTGTGTGGACCCATAAACATACAAGCAAGATATGGGTATGAGTACTTTATCACGTTCACCAATGATTACTCTAGCTATGGTTACATATACTTGATGCGTAGGAAATCGAAAGCCTTTGATAAATTCAAAGAATTCCAAGCCGAGGTCAAAAGACAACTCGATAAACACGTCAAGTCCTTATGATCAGATCGTGGAGGGGAGTATCTATCGGATGAGTTTAAAGAACATCTCATATCCAAAGGGATAGTTAGTCAGCTAACTAATCCAGGCACACCACAATAAAATGGTGTATCCGAACGACGCAATTGGACCCTATTGGATATCGTCAAGACGATGCTCACTTATAGTGAGCTGCCTATTTCTTTCTAGGGGTACGCTTTAGAGACGGCGATATATATCTTGAATAGGGTTCCATCTAAGTCTGTAGCCAAGACACCCTTTGAGTTGTGGAAAGGGCAAAAGCCTAATATTCAACACCTTAGGGTATGGGATTGCATAGCACATGTGCGAAAGCAATAGCCAGACAAGTTGGAATCCAGGACTTCGAGATGCTATTTCTTAGGCTACCCCAAAGGCATGATAGGCTATTATTTCTATGACCCAGTTGACCAAAAGGTCATTGTAAGTAAACATGTCACATTTTTGGAGGAAGAAATGATGACCCAGAGGTCCGAACCAGTAGTCATAAAAGAGCTATCAGATGGCTCAGAAACATCACTTCCAGAAGTAAGACCAACTGACATATCCACTGAAATACCAACACCTGAGGAACCTCGACGCAGTGGGAGGACTATTAGACCACCCACCAGGCTAACTCTTCTAACCGAAGAGGAAACTGTGGAAGAGTTCCACATGGTATCGGTTGAATCGGATGATGATCTGATGACATACTTTGAGGCTCTAAAGGATGTTGATGCCACTAGGTGGCTGGAGGCAATGTGCTCTGAAATCGATTCGATGCATTCCAACAAGGTCTGGACTCTAGTCGATCCACCAATTGGCGTCAAGCCAATTGGATGCAAATGGATCTTTAAGAGGAAGAAGGGCGCAGATGGAAAGGTCGAAAGATTCAAAGTGAGACTGGTGGCAAAGGGCTATACCCAGAAAGAGGGTATAGACTATGAGAAAACCTTTTCACCAGTAGCGATGATGAAATCCATCAGGATTTTATTGGCTATCACAACACACTTTGATTATGAGATCTGGCAGATGGATGTGCAGACTGCATTTCTAAATGGGTTCCTTCATGAGAAAATCTACATGGAACAGCCAGAGGGGTTCTCTTCCTTGGAGGAAGAAAGAAAGGTGTGCAAATTACAGAGGTCCATTTATGGGCTGAAGCAGGCTACGAGGAGCTGGAACATCAGGTTTGATCAATCAATCAAATTGTCTGGTTTTGATCAAAACATGGATGAACCATGCGTTTACAAGAAGATCAGTGGGAGGGCAGTATGTTTTCTTGTTTTATACGTAGATGACATATTGCTGATTGGTAATGATGTAGGATTCCTTTCATCTGTAAAACAGTGGTTATCCACAACGTTTTCGATGAAAGACCTTGGTGAAGCTAGCTATATCCTTGGGATCAAACTCGTAAGAGATCACCAGAAAAGGATGCTAGGCTTATCACAGGCTACCTATATAGACAAAGCCCTGGCTAGATTTAGTATGGAGAAATCCAAGAGGGGAAGTGTTCCCTTCAGACATGGAGTCAGTCTTTCCAGATCTCAATGTCCTCAGTCTCAGACAGACATTGAAGAGATGAAGAGGATTCCCTCTGCCTCAGCAGTAGGGAGTCTTATGTACGCTATGTTGTGTACGAGGCCAGACATTTTCTATGCAGTAGGTATGGTAAGTCATTATCAATCTAACCCTGGACGCGAGCATTGGAGTGCTGTCAAGAATATCCTCAAGTACTTGAGAAGGACTAAGGAATATTTCTTGGTTTTTGGATCTGATCAGTTGTCAGTAATGGGATACACAGATTTGGATTTCCAAACTGACAAGGATGATAGAAAATCCACGTCCGGGATGGTATATCTAATGGGTGGAGGTGCCATTGTGTGGCGGAGTGCGAAACAAAAGTCTACAACCGATTCTACTACCGAAGCAGAATACCTTGCAGCTTGTGATGCACTAAAAGAAGGTGTTTGGCTGAGAAAATTCCTATCAGATTTAGAGGTAGTCTCTGATCTTGTCAAGGGCCCTATTCCCCTATTATGTGACAACAGAGGGGCCATTGCCCAAGCCAAGGAGCCTAGGGCTCATCAGAGAAACAAGCACGTGCAGCGAAAGTATCACCTCATCAGAGAGATTACCTAGTAGGGTGACGTGAGTATCTCCAAAGTGGACATAATTGAAAATATGTCTGATGCCATGACAAAGGGTTTGTCACCAGGAGTGTTTGAGAAACACATGGAGGGCATGGATTTAAAATGTATGGAGAATTGGCTTTGATGTACAAGTGGGAGATTGTTGGACAAGTGTGTGCCCATCAAACCTGGTTCGGTCCGGTTCAACCCGGTTCACCTTTGTATTGAACATTTATACATTTTAGTTTAACATTGTCACATGCGATATAAACTTTTTGAGCATTATATGTCCGTAAGTTATACTTAAAATGGTAGTCACGACTAGGGTTTGGGCTGGGCACCCTTATCATATGGTCGTCGCATTGGGTATGCCTAGACATGTGATGTTAGGGTACGAATGCGAGTGCTCACATGTTTGATGTGTGCATTGGCGAAGAATCTACTTTGTCAATTCCCTCATGTATTACTGCCAGATGTAGGAAGGGATAAACATGTGTCACCGACACCCTGTACCTGAGGGAACCCTGTCACTACAAAGTGTGATTGCATTCTTTGGTTCATCAATGACTGAGACTCAAGCGAGTCAAAGCCGGTGTTCTGGGAATGCATGAACACTTTGTGAGTGAATGAGTTATCCAACACAGTCACCACTGCCTGATTGGGGAACACCAAGATAGAGACTGTCTGTGCATGGTCGTACCAGAATCTGGATCCAATACCATTTTGGAAATGGTTTTGCAAAATTTATTTTACATAAAATGATACATTATTTATAGTTATTTCAAATAAAGTGTTTTATCAAGTTTTGCGGGAGCCGATCGGATGCACAGACGCTCTTATATGGACATGTACTATGGATTGGGGTTTGGCAGTACATGTGTACATGCCCTAGATTCCATAATGATGGTGTTGATTAGTGGGGGGGTTGTATATGATAAATTGTTATCATAGAGGGAGTTATTTGGAATTTACTAATTTAATTGGCTCTTTATTTAATTAATGAATTTGGTGCTAATTGTAGTTATCCATTAATAATTAAATAAAGAATCTAATTAATACTTTCCCTATTAGATTCTGCTTCTTCACGTAGCACTTTGAGTTTAAACAGAATCGCGATCGAGAGAGAGAGAGTCAGACTCTCACTAGGGCTCTATTAAATCTATCTAGGATTTAATTAAACCCTATTATTATAAATAGGGGACCATAAAACATAGAAGTGGGCAGCTCTCCATGTTTCTGGAGCAGACACTCTCTCTCCTACATTTTTGGTTTCTCTCTCTCCCTCTTGTGATCTCTCTTCTTCTTCTTGCTTCTCTCACCTGCGTTTGAGAGTTAGGGTTTGTGAAACCCTAGATCTGTGCTGAGGTGTTTGAGGGCATCTGGGATTGGCGTGTAGAACCTTGGTAGCACCATTGGAGGTTCAGATCTATTTGCTTGGAGCGCTCAGTGGAGGAAGAACCACTGTCTATTGGAGGAGCAACACTTGAGGCTCACCAGGTTAGCAGTTCTTTATTAATTCCTTCTGTTCATTGATTATTAATATTTATGGGATGCGAAAGAAACTCGAATCGACCTTTTCCGCTGCACATTCGAGCCAGGGATGGATCCCCCTTGCCATGTGATGGACCAGGGATGAGTTTCTTCGTCCCTACTGTGATAATAAATTTTATGGGACACATGAGGGAAGGAGAAACCCTAATAGGGATGCACCAGGGTTCCCATGGGCGGCCATGCAAAGCCCTAAAAATTAAATGGGGCACCCATGGGACACCATGGGCTAACCCAGGGCATGCAAAACCCTGAGGATAAATATCTTGGTCTCCCTAGGGAACCATGGTTTGACCAGCAGACATATGGCTAGGGGATACATGCACCTCAAATACAACACTTACTCGCCAAACCAGTCCTATGCTAGACCTTTTCAGCCACAGGACAATCGAACACGAGGAAAGGTATTTGCGCTGACTAATGAAGAAGCGGGGGTAAACCTCGATGTAATGATAGGTAAGTCCACTGAACACTACTAAATTATAGGGAATGACCTGTGGATACGTGAAACCTAAATTTTATACAAACCCTAGGTACCCTGAATGTCTCAACCATTCCCGAGCGAGTACTATTCGACTTAGGCGCTTCCCACTCTTTCGTTTCTACTAACTTTGCGAGGAGGATGACTGATCAACCAAGGGACATCAGGCATGATTTAGTAGTCAATAAGCCGACAGGTAGTGTCATGAGCCTGAAGGAAGTCTATGACCCTTGTTAGGTAGAAATTTGTGGGAAGAACCAGACCGCACGTTTGATAAAGTTCGATATGAAGGACTTTGACATAATACTAGGCATAGATTGGCTATCTGCCTATGGAGCGAATGTCATGTGTGCAGAGAAGAAGATTATATTCAAGTTAGATGATGGCTTGGTCTTCACCTACCAAAGTAAACCGATGAGAAAGCCCAAAAGATTAACCTTATTTGCCCTCCAGGTGCGGAAGTTGTTGGATGACGGGTGTCAAGGCTTTTTGGCCTCTATGAAGGACACCGAGGTAAAGATAAAGCCTTTGGAGGAGCTTGACATCGTCAGAGAATTTCCTAATGTTTTTCTAGAAGATTTGACCTAGCTACCATTGGATAGCGAGACAGAATTCGTAATTGATCTGATTCCTTGTGCAGCACTGGCATCCAAGGCACCGTATCGAATAGCACCTATCAAGCTGAAAGAATTGTAGGTCCAACTACATGACTTGTTGAAGAAGGGTTTCATATAACCTAGTGTATCTCCCTAGGGAGCACCCGTGCTATTCGTGAAGAAGAAGGATGATAGTATACGGTTATGTATCGACTATCATGAACTATATAAATTGACGATAAAAAATCGATACCCTTTACCGCGCATTGATGACCTATTTGATCAACTACAAGGAGCAAGAGTTTTCTCCAAGATCGATCTTAGGCTCGGATACCACCAGTTAAAGATCAAGAGTGGTGATATTCATTAAACGACATTTATACCTCGGTACAGACACTATGAATTTCTAATATTATCGTTTAGGTTAACCAACGCCCCGACAGCATTCATGGATATGATGAATAGAGTGTTCCATGATGTGTTGGACAAGTTTGTCATCGTATTTATGACGTGTTACAGCATTTGCGAGAACACCAGCTGTATGCCAAGTTCAGCAAGTGTGAATTTTGGCTTCACCAAATTGGATTCTTGGGGCACATCATCACCAAAGACGGCATCAAGGTACACCCTGACAAGGTGAAGGCAGTTCTTGAGTGGGAGACCCTGAAGAATTTGGTGAAGCCATTATCTCTACGGTGAAAAGAGTGAGATCTTTAGTGATCACAAGAGCCTGAAGTATTTCTTCATCGAGAAGGAGCTGAATATGAGACAGAGATGGTGGTTAGAATTGATGAAGGACTACGACTGTGAGATCCAGTACCACCCGACAAGGCCAACATAGTGGCGGATGCATTAAGCAGAAAACCACAAACCGCATCTCTTGCTTCCTTGGTTGTAAGCAAGCAACTGATAGAAGAAGCTCAAAAGTTTGATCTAGAGCTTATGATCAAAGGAACGGCTATGCAGCTAGCAGCTATGGATATACAACCGTCGATCCGGGAGGAGATAATTGAAAAGCAGCCTTCTGACCCCGAACTAGCCAAGATAATCTGGGAAGTGCAGCATGGTGTCTACAAGGACCCAGACTTTTCATTGGGCCATGATGGGGCATTGAAGTTCAGAGATAGATTGTGCGTGCCTGACAATTATGAGGTACAAGACCGAATCCTTAAAGAGGCACATAACTCGCCCTATTCAATCAACCCTGGGAGCACAAAGATGTATAAGGATCTGAAGAAGTACTTTTGGTGGATTAGGATGAAGGAAACCATAGCTATATACGTGCCTGAATGCCTCACCTGCCAGTAAATAAAGGCAGAGACACACTGACCGTATAAATTGTTGCAGCCACTCCCTATTCCTGAATGAAATGGGAAAGAATTACCATGGATTTTGTGACCAATTTACCCAACACCAGGAAAGGGATGAAAGCAATCTAGGTGATTGTAGACGGGCTGACGAAAGCGGGTCACTTCATTCCCATCAGAATAAACTATTCGATGGAAAAGCTCACCCAGTTATACATTGAGAATATAGTCTGCTTACACGGCGTACCTGTCAACATTGTTTCTGATAG
The DNA here is from genome assembly GCF_018873765.1 of Telopea speciosissima. Taxonomy (NCBI): domain Eukaryota; kingdom Viridiplantae; phylum Streptophyta; class Magnoliopsida; order Proteales; family Proteaceae; genus Telopea; species Telopea speciosissima. Next base: position 32,024,499 of record NC_057920.1, on the reverse strand, counting down.
GGATCCCCGATTTACCTCAAGGTTTTGGAGAAGTTTGCAGAAGGCATTGGGATCTCAACTAAATCTCACGCTTTCCATCCTTAGATAGACGGATAGTCCAAAAGAACAATCCAGACTCTGGAGGACATGCTCAAAGCCTATATATTGGAAATGAACGATAGTTGGAATGCCCACATACCTTTGGAGCCTACATGTATACAACAATAGTTACCACTCCACCATCGGCATGGCACCGTATGAAGCTCTTTATGGTAGGAAGTGCCAGACCCCATTATATTGGGACAAAGTTGGAGAACAAAAGTATCTTGGGCCCGAGATGATATATGCAACCTGTGAGAAGGTGGATATCATTAGAGAGAAGATTAAAGCGGCCCAATCAAGACAGAAGAGTTATGCTGACCATCGGAGGAAGAATATTTAATTTAGGGTTGGAGAGAAGGTATTCCTCGGAGTGTCTTCAACAAAGGGATTGCTATGTTTCAACAAGAAGGGCAAGCTGAGCCCAAGATTTATTGGTCCCTATGAAATCCTCAATAAAGTGGGACCCATAGCATATCAACTGGAATTACGACCATCCTTATAAGGTGTCCATGATGTTTTCCATGTGTCAATGCTAAGGAAGTACATCAACGACCCGACACATATACTCTCAGCTAAACCTGAACAATTAGATGTGGATATGACCTATGTAGAATAACCTATAGAGATATTGGATAGAAAAGAACATAACCTCCATAACCGCACGGTCGCATTCATCAAGGTTCGATGGGGAAACAGTCCCATAGAGGAAGCATCATGGGAACGCAAAGAGGAAATGTAGGAAAAATATCCCCAACTCTTTGAGCTACAAGGTAAGCCAATTTCGAGGATGAAATTTTTATAAGGTGGGAGAAATGTCAAACCTGCCCCTAACTGGCTAGGAATTTGAATGAAGGACAGGAACCCCTGGCCAATCATCCAAGCACCCTATGGAGCATCACACCAGTAGCTGATCCATTGGGAATGACCTCTTACATACCTGCCAGAAGGTGGATTACAGCTCCATGCTGCTGTATTGCACACTGCATGTATAGCTTAGATTCTAGGTATTCTCTCTCCTCTCCATAAATGTGGAGCCCACACCTGGAAAGATGTGGATTGGACCCTGGGTGAGGTGTAGGTACAAGGCCTAAGCCCTGGGCCAAGCCCCTATGCAAGCACAGTGAGTTTACAGCTTTGTTGTATTCTCTGGGTGATGCACTGGGCGATGCACCTATCACCCACTGAATCGACCAGAGTGGTTAAATTGATTATTTTAAACTCCAAACAAGTGGGGACTATCCATACAGACCATGGACACCCTCTAGGGGTAGGTGGGAGTCTTGGGAACCATAACCTACCCTTGGACCACTATGGACCCCACTAGAGTGGCCAGAATGGCCATAATCAGTTTCAAGAATGCATTTTGAGGGGGCGGCTGACTGCCAAATAGACCTTAAGTTGGACTGATCTATAAATAGGCAGACCCAGCCCAACATTTAAACCCTTACACTGATGAAACCGTGGAGGGGGAGAGAAGAGAGAAAAGAGAAGAAAAGGAAGAAGAAGAGGAAGGAGGAAGGAGAACATGGGTAGGTCATCCAGTCTTGATTCCTATAGCATAGTCAGTCCATTCTTAGGTATAAAACCATGCCCCTATATGCTACTCTACTATTTACTATTCTCTCCTTTAGATCCCTGCCTTTTGGAAGTGAATCTGGCCAAGGATAGACCAGAACACTAGGGCGCTGCCTTGCACTGCCTCAGATATAACATGCAAACCTATTACATGGAAGATCTGAATGTTTTTCATGTGTTTGAACTGCTGTTCCATACCTGAGACTGAGATCAGTCTCTGTGCCAGACTGAACTGCCTTGTTGCACCCAGAACAGGCAGTCTGGGCTTGGATCTATCCACACAAGATGCTCTCTTCCTAGCCCTATGTTGTAACAGCTTCCCACCACCCTATTTTACGTGGAATCCTCCTTGCATGCAGCCCAAATTGTGGCCTTATGCTGGAACACAGCTGGGCTGCTGTTCTCTGAGCTGGCTGGACAACTCCTGGCTGCCAAATGGTGGGCCCAGGCTATGATCATATGGACCATTGGAATTTACTCTTCAGGGGGTCCACAACAGCCCTACATGCATTAAAGATGGACCTAAGCACTGCCCATGCTATAAAATCTCAGTTTTGGAGCCTGTTCACGCTTCAAACAGGCTCTGGGTGACGCACTGGGCGATTGTCATATCGCCTAGAGAATCGCTCAGAGAATGGAAATGGGCTGTAATGCTAACTTAACTCTGTGGGCCTTCACCAGTGGGCCATGTACAGTGTAAGGAGGTGTTAAATGACCAAAAAACCCCTCCTCACATCTATCCACTAATATTTACACCTTGGGTACCCAAGTGGGCCCCACAGGGCCTGGAAACCCTACCAGAGATGGTCCAGCTGAACTGCTGACCTAAGGACTGACTTGTGAGACTGTCGGAACCATGTACTACATGTTACACTGGTAAAATACCAGACTTGACCCTAAGCCACATCTCCAGATGATGCACTAGGACATGGACCCAAAGGCCTAGTGCAAGACCCGGAGAATTCCAAGTGATGCCAGACTAAGCAGCGAGTCAGACCAGTGAGCCTAGATCAATACTAGGACCTCCGAAATAGTTTGATTAATTAAATAATACATTTCTAATTTATCACTTTAGGGTTTGACCCCGCGCTCGAGATACACTGCCAGACTCCAGCCAGAATTGAACCAGCAACAGAACCTATAGGACCAAACCAAGGTGAGTGGAATGTCATCGTGTGTGTAGATGTAACATAATTAGTATGCTAAATTAAATAATTACTTTAATAATGCTATGCTACATATTTAGTTCTTGAATCTTGAAAACTCAAAACAACATTGTGTTGACTGCTGGAAATTATGGTTGAACACTGTATGTTGAATGTGTATGCTAGATTAGATGCCGTAGCCGGCTTGGAAATGAGGCTTGTGGTAGCCCGTAGAATGGGATACGGTTGACACTGCCTGACTCATACAATGCCATATAGATATGGGGTTAGAGTTTCATCACCCATGCTACACACTCTTGCCAACAGGGGTTAAGGTGTTGGATGCCTGTGGGAGTGACCATATATGAGAAAAGAAAAGAAAAGAAATATGATTGCACCGGAATGGTGAATATGGGCTATATGTAGGGCTATAAGCCAGAAAAGAAAAAAAAAGAGTAAAAAGGATGAATGCCTCACAGGTTAATCACAGAGGGCTGGTCGGGCTGACCTTGGTGAACGAATGTGGGAGCTGACTGGTCCTCTCCAACAACTCAATGGGTGTATCCCAGGAAGGGATTAAAAGCCTGCACCAGGGATACATGTATTGGGGATTGTATAGCACTAACCTGCTTTAGTTGTGATGTTAGGGGGCTAATAAATAATTAGACTGCACTTCATGTAGGATCCATATGATCATGATTACATATGCATGCAAGATGATATGTTTCATTCACGGGCTCGGTGGAGCTCACACTCTGTTATACATGTTTTCTGTTAGATGATTCTGCAAGTAGATGTCACTGTGGCGGGGAGGCTTATTATGCGAAGGAGAGCCATGGTGGTTATGACCATATTAGTGTGACCCCAATGGAGGTCATACCGATGATACGAGTATTCTTGGTGACTACTAATGATGGCCCATGAAGGGTGTTGACGCTGATGCTTTTTGTCTTGGGGACTCCTTTTTGTTTTTGACAGGAGTTCATCCCCGTTCCTGCCTTTAGTCTTCTTGTTCTTCTTTCTTTTTGGAGCTTGAGTTACCTCGCCCTGTGTATATTTTTCCTTTTGTTTTAGTTGATGTATATGGTAGTTATAACAGTTCTATCTGTGGGAGTGAGCAAGGGAATGATCAGACTTATTATTGCATATAACATCATTTTTTGTACTGCTACGCTTCTTTTATATTTTAATGTAAATATAGTTTTCTACAGCACTCTGAGTTTTACATGTTGTATTACTATGGATGTGTGTCTGTGAATGGATTAACTGCTTCTAGATCCGTGGGATTTGACGGATTGCTGGCATGCAATTCGGGTCACCTGCCCAATCCTCCCAGGGGGTGGTTTGGGCTGTGACAAGTAAGGCCAGGTGATCCCAGCAGCAGCCAATCCAACATCCCCAAGAAATAAGCATAGGCCGAGCCACCCCAATCTAAGGTCCTCGCGTCGTCGAAATCAAAAAAGAAGTAGACAAGAGAAGTAGCTATGCGGCCTCACTCATCGTAGAAGAGAACATTAGAGATCGGGTAGAGAAGGAAGCTCCTAGTGGCCTGATCTAAGAACTCCTAGGAGGAGTCATCATCTATATCTCGACCGTCCCACTCTTTCTTTAGAGTGGATACAAGCATGACGTGCTCAGTTATTGTGAAGCCAAGAAGCCTACAAATTTCCCCCAGTGACCTCATCTGGTCCGCTAAGGTCAGGGAAACTGATCTCGGAGAAGGGAAGTCCAGTAATCTTGAAAAAGTCTAGGGGAGTAATGGTCACCTCCCTATCCGAAAGATGGAAAGTATGGGTTGATGGCCACCAATGATCTGCAAGAGCCCAAACTACTGCTGTGTCGAGCTTTGGGCCAACCACTTGGGTCATACGGCCAAGCCTCGTCCTATCTACTCTTTCCCTTACCAAGGGACGAAGCTTGAAGTACCATGTCTGAACGTTGTTCGTGCGACAATACTTCTTATAACAAGGAGAATAAAGGTCCTATATAATGAATGGTAGAAATTAAATACTAAACAAACTATATGTCATGAAAGGAAAAGAAGACTTTAGTCACTTACAGTTTTGAGGCCCTGACCACAGATGCTACAACACTTCTGGCGAGCCGTGTCCGCCACACTAGTCCTTGAATACCACTCAGCTTGCGTGTCTCCCAGCGACCCCAAGGCCGGTTCTGCTTCTTCGACGACATGGCAAAGAGAAAGAAAAAAGGCAAAAAGAAACAATAAAGAAAAATGAAAAAAAAAAAAAGGCAAGAGGAAAGAAGCAGGAGAGAGAAAGAGGAGACAGTGCAGAGCCTTAAAGAAAAACCAAAAAAGCAAGAGGGAGGAGAAGTGAGAAATGAGAGGACTCCCCCCTATTTATAGGAAATTGGCCTGGGCATGCCTGGCAGTGCTGCGTGTGGCCAACGGCCCCACACGGTTGCACCGTGCAGTTCTACGAAAAAACAAAATTCTTTTTCTCCCTCTTCACAGGCAAAAGACATCTTCAAGCAGACATTATCAACAACATTCAGCTGAGCGTTGCACATTTTCAAAAAACTGGTCACGATGCCATCCCATCGTTACACATTTTTAAAAAATCCGATTGTGACGTCATCTCATCGTTGCACATTTTCAAAAACTCAGTCGCGATGTCATCTCATCATTGCATATTTCCAAAGAACCGATCGCCATCCATCTCATCATTACAAATTTTAAAAAATTCGGTCGCGATGCAGTCTCATCATTACACATTTTCACAGATCCGGTCGTGATGCCATCTCATCGTTACATGTTTTCAAAGGATCAATCGCGAAGCCATCTCATTGTTCGATCACGATGTCGTCTCATTGTTACACCTTTTAAAAAAAAATCGATCGTGATGCCATCTCATCGTTACACATTTTTAAAAGATCGGTCACGATGCCATCTCATCGTTAGGTCATGATGCCATCTCATCATTACATTTTTTCAAAAAAAAAAAAAAGAAAAAGAAAAAAAATTTGATCGCGATACCGTCTCATTGTTACACATTTTCAAAGGATCGATCGTAATTTCATCTCATCATTCAGTCGCGATGCCATTTCATCGTTACACATTTTCAAAAATTAGGTCATGATGCGTTATCATCGTTACACACTTTCAAAAATTAGCTCGTGATGCGTTATCATCGTTACACACTTTCAAAAGATCGATCTCAATGCCATCTCCTCGTTCGGTCGCAATGCCATCTCATCGTTACACTTTTTCAAAAAAATTTTGATCATGATGCTGTCTCATTGTTATAGATTTTCAAAAGATCGGTTGCGATGCCGTCTCATCGTTACACCTTTTCAAAAAAAGTTCAGTCGTGATGCCGTTTCATCATTACATTTTCCAAACTTTGGTCACCTGTTGACTTTCTGGCTGATAATGACCCAATGATAGGTTTTTATTGAGTATGGTTTTACTATCAATTTTACCAAAGCATGGCTCTGTTATCAGTTTTTAATGAAGATTTATCAATCGATTTGTCAAATGGATTTATCGTTCAACTCCGTCACCTATGAGCAAAAAGGTGGTGATGCATGCCCCCTCCCGGTGACAAAATCAAGCAGTCTTTTGTCTTTTCCCTTCAGCTGTTGACATAGGCCTGGGCCAAAGAGGGGCAAACTGTGGACGCTGAATTTTGTCACCCCTCAGTGATTACGAAAACTGGGCGCAAAAGACTAGCATTGTCCCCCCTGAACTCACCAACATCACAGAAATATAAAAAAACCCCGAAAAGGATGCATACCGTACATACGGCACCACCTCAAACGCATGCACCCCTGCCTGGCAACACCACAGGCATTCACCCCCTTTTCTTTTGATTCTATGGCCCCACACGGTAGCACCGCGGGCTCTGCACGGTCCCACCTGGCAATGTCGTGGGCATCCAACCCCCTTTCCTTCCAATTTTACGGCCCTACATGGTAACACCGCAGGCTCTGTGCAACCCTGCCTAGCAGTGCCGCAGGCCTCCACCCCCCTTTCCTTCTTATTTTTTTGGCCCCACACGGTAACACTGCAGACTCTACGCAGCCCCACCTAGCAACACCGTGGGTGTCCACCCCCCTATTCTTTCAATTTTCACGGCCCCGTAGGGCAGTGCAGTGGGCTCTATGTGGCCCCGTATGTAGTATCGTAGGCTCTGTGCGGCCCCGCCTTGCAGCGCCTCAGGCGCATACCCCCTGGTTCTGATTTTTCATGGCCCTACATGGCAGCACCATGGGCTCTGCGCGGCCCCTCCTGGCAGTGCCGCAGGCGTCAAACCCCTTTTATTCAATTTCTATGGCACTGTTGTGCAGCCCCAGGCACTTTACCGTAGCACTGCCGAACCCAAAATTTATTTTTAAAAAGGGGGTCCCCCCTTAATTGCATATTCAAAGTTTGTGGGAGAGGGGGCACCCCCAAAGCACCAGTTTTCTAGTTTTTCCTAGTTTCTTTGTTTCAGAGTCTTCCCCAACTCGATTACAAGCCTTCGAGCCTCGTTCCTCTATCCAAAGTCCTGGCTATTCGAGTCTAGCTTCCCCTACCCTTTTCACCTAGATTTGGGAAATCTCCCATGGCGTAGCCACTCTATCCGACACTTGAGTCCTGGGTTTCCAAAACCTTGGAACACCATTATTCTGCCCGAGATCCTAAGATCCGGTCCTTGCAAGTCGTTACTCTATCCGATGAAGGACAAAGCCAATCTTTTGCCTTCACCTGAGCTGGGGGACGCCATCCATCTTGCATAATTGCATTTGTTTAAAGCGCACAGGTATATATTTCTTCCATTAACTTTTGGTTTTGACACAATGTAGTCCTTTAAGTAATCTTGTTTATTATACAGTAGTTAGTATAATGTAGTTTAATTTTATTGAATAGTTTGTGCATCATTATTTAGCCATACATGTGGGTATAGGACATTCATAAAGGCATATTCAAAAACTAACATCTAGTAGAAAGATCAGTTTACCCGGGCTAGGTGGGTGCCTAACACCTTCCTACTCTCGTAACCTAACCACTTATCCCAAATCTCTGACCAAACCAAATGAAGTCTTGTAGCCCTTCATAGGGCTACAACAACGGGTCCCAGGCCTTAATCCTAGGTGGCAACTCCATTTCATAATTATTGTATGACCCCCATCTCTAGATAATCATAATCCCGAGAAGACGCATTCCTTCTCTCCGACGAAGGAGCATAATAACACCCTCCATGCAGGAGCTCACAGGGAATGGATCCTCATAGTGGTGGCATGTCCATGATTGTCTTAGTTTTGGTAGGGTCAACTTCAATGCCTCTATGGCTGACTATGAACCCTAAAGTTTTCCAGTTGTGGTTTCAAATACACACTTTTGGGGGTTTAACCTTAGTTGGTATGTCCTAATTCTTTCAAAGAATTTTCTTAAGGCTTTAATGTGTCCCTCTCGTTCTTTTGACTTAACGATCATACCGTTGACATATACCTCGATATCCTTGTGCATTAGGTCATGTAAAATAGTAGTTGCCGCCCTATAATAGGTTGTCTCGACATTTTTGAGCCCAAACGGCATTACTTTATCACAGTATGTCCTACATTATAAAGGATGTTTTTTGGTGCCATTTTGATTTGGTTGTACCTTGAGAACCCATCCATAAAAGATAGAAGGGTGTGTTTGGCCATATTGTCTACGAGTATATCGATGTGAGGTAGGGGAAAATCGTCTTTTGGACTTGTTTTGTTTAGGTCCCTAAAGTCTACACACATTTGTACTCATTCATCTTTCTTAGGCACTGGTACATTGTTGGCCAACCATTCAGGGTATTCCGTCACTTCTAGGAATCCTGCTTTAAGTTGTTTAGTGACTTCCTCTTTGATTTTTAAGATACATTCTGATCTCATCCGTCTGAGTTTTTGTTTTAATGGTTTCATCCTAGGGTATAAAGATAGACGAGGTGTGATAACCCTTTTGTGTTAATTCTGGAGATGTCATCATATGACCATGCAAACACTTCTATGAATTCTTTTAAAAGTTTAATTAGAGGTTGGACCTCTTGTTCATTCAAAGTTAAGCCTATTTTTATCTCTCTTGGTAATTCTGATTATCCTAAATTGATGATTTTGAAGCTCTCTAGGATTGGTTAAGCTCTTTTCTCTTAATGAATTCATTACTTGTAAGTTCGGGATTACCTCTTGAAATATGGGGAGAAGTTATATTAACGGCTTGTTATATACTCAATAGAGTACCCTACAAAAAGATGGATATGTTGTCTTTCGAGTTATGGAACAATCGAAAGCCAAGTATTAAACACTTAAGAGTTTGAGGATGTTTAGCTAAGGTAGCGATACCTAAACCAAAGAAAATGAAATTTGGTTCTAAGATTTTTCATATCGTATTTAATAGGATACGCAATGCACAGTTCTGCATACCAATTTATGGTATTAAAGACCATAGAAGGTGTATTTGAAGAATATGATATAGTCAAGTCCAGAGATGCTGAATTGTTTGAAAATATTTTTTCTAATAAGTCAAATTTGTTGACTAATAAGAATGATAGTGATGATTTGGTCTTAGGAAAAGAAGTGTCGAATGATTTTGGGAATGATCATGGCTTAATTGATGATGATATAAGTCAATTAAGAAGAAGTAAAAGATGAAAGAAATATAAGTATTATGGACATGATGGACAGTTTATCTAATAAATGATGAACCTCACTGGCTTGTCTATCTTATATATAAGGATCCTGGTACCTATAGAGAAGCAGTAACATCTCAGGATATTGTATTTTGGAAGGAAGCAATAAAAAGTGAGTTAGATTCAATCATATCCAATAATACTTGAGAACTTGTTGACTTGCCACAAGAATCTAAAGTATTAGATACTAAGTGGATATTCCATAAAAAATTGAAAGCAGAGGGATCACTTGACAAGTTTAAAGCCAGAACAGTAGTCAAAGGCTTTAGATAAAAGAAAAATATTGATTATTTTGATACTTTTGCTCCTGTAGCCAGAATTATTACTATAAGAGTTCTGATCGCAATAGCATCAATATACAATTTGGTGATACACCAAATGGATGTCAAAATAATATTTTTAAATGGTGACTTAGAGGAATAAAATTATATAAAATAATTGGAAGAAGGTTGTAGTGTACCTGGACAAGAACAGAAAGTGTGCAAATTGGTGAAGTCTTTATATGGACTAAAATAAGCACTAAAATAATGACATGAGAAACAATGGCACCAAAAGAATAAAGTGTACAATGGAAAATGGAGACGTATTCATCTACGCTATAATTTTGTTAGGAAATATATAAGTGAAGAAACAATAGCTATTGACTTTGTGAAATTCGAAAGAAATCTAGCGGATATGTTCACAAAACCACTGCCTACAATACTTCTTTATGAAGCATCTAATGGAATGAGCTTAAAGCCTGTGTTATAGGTCATGTGATGGACACCCAACCTATGTGAAGAGGACTAATCCTAAATTAGATTCAAAGGGTAAAAACAAAGTCACTGGCAAACATGTTTAGTACTACTATATATTTGCTCATTTTGATTAGATGGAAAAGTAGTACCCCCATAATGAAATGAGGATGAGTTATATACTCTTAATTAGCTGAATCCTATGAAATGTGGGGGTGTGTTAACTATGGTGCACACTAGTTAACATAAATGAATGTAGGAGCTATAGCTGCCTGCCGATAAGAGTTTTTAAAAGGAGAACTCTTTTAACATTAATGAGACCAAGATAGAGGACAAGGCCATATAATGTCCAATTTTATATTTAAGACGAGGTCATGAACGTCGACTAGTAGGATATGGATGGTGAGCTAGCTTGTTACACAAAAAAGGAAAGGTTTAAGAAGTCTGATGTCAAACCCTGCCCCTGACTGGCTGAAATTTTGACTGAAGAACAGGAATTCCTGACCAGGCAACCAAGAGCATTGTGGAGTATCACTCCAGTGATTTGGATTAATGAGGAAACTCTATGCATGTCTTCCTACATACCTGTCAGAAGATGGATAGCTGACCCCTGCAGCTGCACAGCTCATGTCATTATGTATGGCCTGGACTCCAGGTAATCTCTATCCTCTCCAAAAAGTGGGACCCACCCCTGAAAATATGCTTAAAGAACCCTAAATGGCATGTGGGGACAATGCCTTGACCAAGGGTCAAACCCCTGTGCAAACCCTACTGTGTTTCAGCCTTGCTGGAACCGCTGGTCGATGCACTAGGCAATGCAGACAAGGCCCAGAGGCATCGCTCAATGTGCAAAACAGCATATTAAATTGATTTTTAATTATGGGGACCACCCATAATGAACATGGGCACCCTCCATAGATAGAAGGGAGTCTGAGGGACCACCTCATACCCTTGGTTCACTTTGGACCCCACCAGTGTGCCCAAAATCACTGTGAATCAGTTTAAAAACTCATTTTCAAAAGGGACCTTAACAGCCAACAGACCCTAGTATGGGATGGGCCTATAAATAGGTGAGCCTTGGGCTCATTTAGAGTTCTTTCTACTGCTCATTTTGTGGGAGAGAAAAGAAGAGAGAAAAGAGAGAAAGAAGAGGAAGAAGAAGAAGAAAGAAGAAGAAGGAAGGGAAGGAGGGGCTGCCACCCATCCAAGGCTGGAACCCAGCATCCAAACATCTGTATAGGTATATAATCCTTGCTCACACCTTCTGGTTTCTTTGTTGATGCTTGTGTTGATGTGTTCTTGCCCTCTGGTAGCCTAGAATAGCTGGGAAATGCTATGGATGGCCTCAGATCTGCCATGCAAACCTGATGCATGAAAGATCTAAGTGTTTTGTGATGTATTATACATCTGTAACACAGATCTGGAACTGATACTGGTTGTGCATGGCTGCACTGCCCTGATTCACTGTTGGCTGGCTGTTTGGAACCATGGAAGCAAGCCCTGGCTACATGAGACCAAGCCCTAGGTGGTAACAGCCTTGAATCACCATTTTACACCTATTTTCAGCTTAACATATAGCTAAAACTGAGTTTCATACCAGAAGAAAACCCTGTGATACTATTCACTGGGCTGTCTGGGCAGCCTCTGGCAGCTAAGTGGTGGGCCCAGTGGAAAATCCACATGGACAATATTGAGGATCACCCCTAGGGGTACCTAGCACCCTAACATGCAAGGGGAGATGATTTGGGCACTGCCCACAATCAACAACCTAGGAATCTCAGCCAGATGTCGATTTGAAGACTCTGGGCGATGCACTGGGTGATGCACCCAACGCCCAGAGCCATCGGCCAGTAAGTGAAACACTGCCATTTTGGCATTCTGACTTGGGGAGCCTTACCCATTGGCCATGGTGCAGTGTGGAAAGGTGGAAAATGACCTAAAAGCCCCTCTTCACATCTGTCCATATGAAGGTTTGGCTTAGGAACCCAAGTGGGCTCCACAGGTGATGAAAACCCTACCTGTGCTTGGTTCTGCAGCACTAACAAGCTGTGGACAGCACAGTAAGCCTATTATGACCTAGGGTCAGGTACAATTATTGAGAATGACCATTTTACCCCTAGACCACCATCTCTGGATGATGCAATGGGACATAGGCCTAAGGTCCAATGCAAGGCCCAGAGAAATCTAAGTGAAAACCAACTGAACACCGGGTCAACCCAGTGAGCTTAGGTTAACCCTAGGATTACCAGAGATAGATTGGAAACTTAATATGACAATTTCTCATTTATATCTAGGATTTGATCCCGCGCTCGAGGTCTACAGCCAGACTACTATTGGAACTGAAATTGCAACCGAGTTCTTAGAACCAGACTCAGGTGAGTGAAATATTATTGTGTATGTACATGTAACTGTGATGCTATGCCGATAACTAAAATTTATATTATAAATGCTGTGTTATTTAATTCTGTTCAATTTCTCAAATTACTGCACAATGATTGTCTGTTGATCAACACTATGAATATTATCTGATGATTGTGAATGTTAGATTAGATGTCGTAGTCGGTTTGGAAATGAGGCCTGGTAGCCCATAGTATGGGATGTGGTTGACACCACCTGAGTCATATGATGCCATATAAACATGGGGTTAGAGTTTCATCACCCGTGCTACGCACCCTTGCCAACAGGGGCTAAGGTGTTGGATGCCTGTGAGGGTGACCATATGTGTATATGAGAAAAGAAAGAAATGAAAATAAATGAAATGTGTTTGCACCAGAATGGTAATTATGGGCTATAAGCCAGAAATGAAAAGAAAAGAGAAAGGATGGATTGCCCTACAGGTTAATCACAGAGGGCTGGTCGGGCTGACCTTGGTGAATGAATGCGGAAGCTGACTGGTCCTCTCTGACAACTCAATGGGTGTATCGCAGGAAGGGGTAACCAAGCCCGCACCGAGGATACATGTATTGGGGATTATAGTCGCACTGACCTGAATTAGTTGTAATACTAGGTGGCTAATAAATAATCTGGACTTGCATATCATGTAGGATCATGTGGATTGCGGTTGCACGTGCATGCATGATGATATGTTTTACTCACGAGCTCAGTGGGGCTCACACTCTGTTATACATTATTTTTCTTTAGATGATTTTGCAGATCGATGCCGCTATGTCATGGAGGCTCATTACGAGGAGGAGAGCCTTGGTTATTATGATGATATTGGTGTAGACCTCGACGGAGGTCATGTTGATGATGCGTGCATTCTTGGTGGTCATTGATGAAGACCGTTGAAGAGTGCACTTAATGCTTTTTGTCGGGGGACTTCTTTTTGCTTTTGTTAGGAATTTATCCCCGTCTTGCTTGTGGTTTAGCTGTAGTTTTTCTTACTTTCTTTTTGGAGTTGAGTCAGCTCACCCTGTATATATATATATGTATGTATTTTCTTTGGCTTTGTTTCTTGTCAGCTTTACTTTCCAGTTTGTGGGTAGTTTGGGAAATGTATCAGGACAAACATATGTATGTATATATTATCATCATTTCCCATATCGCTATGCTTTCTCTTTGCTATTGTAATTATAGTTTATCTGTAGCACTCTGATCTTACCTGTAGTAATGTGATGAATGTGGGACTGTGAATGTAATAACTGCTTCTAGATTTGTGGGATTTGGCGGATTGTCGTTATGTAATTTGGGTCACCTACCTAATCCTCCCAGTAGGTGGTTTGGGGTGTGACAGAGCTTAGCATCAGAGTGTGAGGCTCTTCATACATTCACGGGATGCAGATTTGGGTTAATAAGCTACCACCACTAAAACAAGTAATAATTAAAAGCTATAGGGGAGGTAAATGCAATTAAGTAAAAGATGCATAATTTTCATTAAAATAAAGACAACTGTGGCTGAGCCACTACATCAGTTGATTGAAAGTATTACTTCAATAATTACATAAGCTGAAAAAAAAAACTAAAACTAAATACATCCCGAACAAAGGAAAGTACATAAGCTAAAAAAAAATGAGATACGTCTGAGCCACGTAGCACTGAGTCAGAAGATGGCTGGAAGAACTACCCCGGTAGAGGTAAGTCGCTCGAAGGAGGCTGTGACTGGCGTGAGTCAACATGATAGACTCTGTCCCAAAAGTCCAAGCACTGCTCGACAGATCCTACCCTGCTCTCCAATGATGTGAAGCCCTCTCCAATGATGTGAAGCCTTGATCCATCCTGGTCGCTATGTCAGAAAGCTGGGTACTGAGGCCCTGAAAATGTGACATCATCTGCACCGACTCAGAAGGCCCTGGAACCTGAGAACTGGTAGCACCTGTCGCCTCATAGGCAGGTAAGTCTATAAACTATGTGCCAACACCCTCGAAGTCGCCCTGACCCACAACCTGCTCATCAACCCCCTGCTCCTCTCCATGGTCGCCCTGGATGTCTCCCTCAATATCTCCCAGCTCCACATCCTGCTCATCATCACCTGGCATCCCTCCTAGCCCCTCATCCTCTGGTGGATCCTCTCCCGGTACTGTTATCTTCAGTGTTGAGGTTTTATCAATAGGCCTGGATCTATCCTTCTCCATGTACTGCCCCGCCAAAGGAACCTCAAAATGCCGGAAGACTAAGGTAAGGAACTTCCCATATGGAAGAAGGTTCCCATCACCTAGGTTCTGTGCATGATATAACATGGCCTGAAGTAGAAAATAAGGGAGGTTTATAACCGGACCTCCTCTACCCGCTCCTAAAAGGCAATAGGTGATGTAGGCCCTCATCATAGATATGCTACCTCTGTTCCCGCCCTTCGGGTAGATATTGTAGGACACACATCTACTAATCACTCGAGCACTGGGCTTGTAGGAAGCCTCAGACTTGGGTGTATTCTCAGACCCAGTCAGTGCTTTGAAGACCATCCTCCTAGTCTCCAAAGAAAACATCTTAGAAATGTCCATCCTAGGCTTATAGTAACACCTCTCTCTAGTGTTGGCTAAGCCCAAAATCCTTGCCGGTGAAGCAGTGGTCAACCTAATGTCCACCCCCTTCACTCTACCTCTACTCTCCAACCCAAACTCTTGTGCCCCAGATGGCACCAAGTTGCAGTAGAAGTACCGAACCAAGTTGGGATAACAAGGCTCGGTAGGTGACAACATAGAGGCCCAACCTAGGGCATTGAACCTAGCAAAGAGACTATACTGGTGAAAGTCTTCCACCTGAACAACCCAGCCATTTACAATTTTTAGGGATTTAAAGTTCTTCCAATCTCTAAAATGCTTGTACCTATAGAAGAGGAACCGGTCAAACTAGGGCTCCTCCGAAGAAGAATCATCTCTAGGTGAAGATGGTGGCACTGTGGATGATGATGATGAGGAATGATCACTCTCCACCCGAAGTCTCTTCTGGGCATGCGGTGGCTAGTGGACATTTTGCTGCAAAAAGAGAAGGAAAAAGGGGTAGTTAGGGTAAGGAAATCTAACAAAAACCCTAGCTAAAACAAGATGGAATAAAAGAAAACCTAATAGGAGAATGTAACCAAGGAATCTTACCTAGGCACGCGTGGATTCGTAGGGAACTCGAAGGAATGTGAGGATTTGGTGTGGGAATAGTCACACTACCCTCCAATGAGTCTCTCCAAGTGTTTAGGGAAGTTTAGAAGAAGTTAGGATTGAAATGGGCCCCTCTCAGACTCATATACCTGCGCCCCGATTCTCTAGGCGATGGCACTGGGCGATGCATCCAACGCCCAGAGACATCGCCCAGTGAATGTATTTGGCTGATTTTGAAGTTTTAGCACATGGGAACTTGGATTTCACCTATAATAGCTTTGTTAAACATAAAAATAAATATTTTCACTAATGTGTTATAAAAAAAAATAATAATAATTAATTAAGCAAACACAAATTTCATGAAAATAAGGGAATACAACTTCTACTTGGGGATCTTAGTAAAGCACATAGGAAATTGAAATTCCTTGTTTATGTGTTTAATATAAATACTTAAAATATATATGTGTACTTATGACAATTGGTGTGTGTAAAATATTTAGTTATTATGTGCTTGATATTGTGATGTACGAACTGAGTGGAGTGCTGCTATGCAAAACCAAACATAGCTATGTAGGTTTGTTGTAATACGCATTTACGACATCTAGGGAGCG
Organism: Telopea speciosissima; assembly: GCF_018873765.1. Lineage (NCBI taxonomy): Eukaryota > Viridiplantae > Streptophyta > Magnoliopsida > Proteales > Proteaceae > Telopea > Telopea speciosissima. The sequence goes on along the minus strand of NC_057920.1, from coordinate 32,008,163 downwards.
TAGATCTTACCCTATCCAAAGTCTAGGATAGCTAAGAATAGGGTCTCATAGCTTGCTGATGAGCACATTTATGTGTGAAATTTTAGGGCATAAATTATACATTTTACCACATTGGACAGAGTTACTCGGTGCTTTCTTGTGCTTTTCAGGGTTTAGGTGAATTCTTGTGAAAATGAAGGAGATGTTTTTAAGCTTTTTAGAAGTGTAAATGGATGCATAGCCCATCGAGTCAGCTTCGTAATGGTTCAAACGACACTTAATTCCGAGTTGAAACGAAGAAGTTATGGCCGTTTCCGTAACGACGCGTGAAAATGGTCTGCGGGGGTTTATTTATAATTATTGACAGTCGGATGGGGACAAAGTGAAGCGGAAGTTGGGATTTTAGGGGCCTTAATGCAATTATCAGAAGTTACTTTACTGTACCCAAAAGATTCCATTTGGAAGGCTCTGGACAGTCCAACTTCAACTTAAGATATCTTGGGCTCCCCAACTCCGAATTGGATGAAATTTGGGTCTATTTTGTGTGATTTTTCGCAAGGAACACAATGGTGAGACCTATATAAGCACCCCATGCTCCACATTTTCTGAAGGACAGAATGGGTATTTTATTTATTCTTGAAGGAATCCTAGTCATCACCCTTACTCTCTCTCTCCTCCAACTTCTCAAGGGCACTTCTGGAATTCTACTTGGGATAGATTTATAGTTTCTCATCTATGGAAGGTTGAAAAATCAAAGATGCTTTGATTTTATTGCTTGGAGAAGATATCTACAAAGAAAAGGAAGCACTTGTTAGAATTGGAAATTTATTTTTCTAGAAATCGAAGGTCTATGTAAACAATCTTCTCTTCTTCTTCTTTCTATTTTTTTCTTTTTTCTTAGGATTCAAGGCATTGTAAAAGAGGAAAGAGAAAAGAATATTCTCTTTTCTTAGGGAATATTTCTCCTACACTTCCATCTTCTCTCTTCTCCTCTCTTCCACCTATAAATACCCCCTACCTCTCTTGTAAAAATTGGCTCATTCACTTAGTGAAATTTCTTCTCTTCTTCTCCTTCTAATTTGTGATTTTTGGCTTTTCTAAGTTCTAGTTTGCTTTTATAATTTTTAGTTAATGGTTATAATAGGTTTAGTTTATACTTTAATTTCAATTTAAGTCTTCAATTGGGTTGTAATTTCTTAATTCTAGTTTAGGTTTTAAGCCTTCTAGTCTAAGTTCTTAAGTTGATGACAAGACTTGAAGATTTAGAAGAGGAGGCCATGGTAAGTTTATGCAAGTATTCAAGCTTTTCATTTACATTCATGCAAGCACATCCAGGTTTTACTATCTAAACTCTCAATCTCATTCTCCATCTCCTCTATCTCTCTCTATCTTCTTCTTCTTCCCCCTCTATTTCTTTTATTTTAATTTTATATGATTGTGGTTTATGGATGCATTTTTATTCCCTTAGTTCTTTTTATGTGGTTAGTATGTGTGGTTGCATTTTTATTCCTTTCAATTCGCTTTAGTTTGATAGGTTAGATGCTCATGTGTTAGGACGCCGATTTAATCCCTTAATTTTGTTAGATGCTTATGAGTTAGGATGCATTGATTTTCGTTAGTTTAATTAGTTTAATTTAACACTTTAATTTGATTCATTTTGCATTACTTTTAAGTTAGTTAAATAGAGTGGCGTATATCTCCTCGTGTTCGACCCGTAGCTACGATTGACCCGTACGCTTGCGATTTTATTTTAACTCAAACAAATTTTTGGCGTCGTTGCCGGGGAGATTACTGTTCATTTTATTTATCTGATTTTTAAGTAGTTCGAAGTGTTTTAGTTTATTATTTTCTCTTCTTTTTTTTAAAAAAAAAAAAAAAACCAGTTTTTGAAAACCTCTTCTTGTTTTTCTTCTGTTTCAAATAGTGTGCGCCCAATCTAAAGTCCTTCATATGCTTCAACCCTCCATCTTTTGGTGTCCCTCATAGGATTAAGTTACCTATGACGCTACATCTTGACTTGGTTGGGTGGATTGACATGTGACTTATCTTTGGAGGTGACCACTCTTGATAACAGGAAAGTGACATAGTGAGAGTGTTGGAAACATAAACGTATAGTAGACCTCCATTCTACATTAGAATCCATATTGGAGTCGCACGTAGGTGGCTATAGAAGACTATACGGGTTCCCTTGCTGTCAACCTATATGGCATCCTTACAGCTTTTGAACCATTGTTTCGCTTTTTTGAGGGATAGAGATGCACTATTTACCTTGGGCTCCCTCTTGTTTCTAGTTTTTTTTTTTAAGTGTTTTATTTTTCTTTAATTTTTCTAAAGGAGACCTCATATCTGTTTAGGTGGCTAAGGTGTGGATTCGTGATTCAAGTAATCGTCTTATTAGAAGACCACCTTCTCTACCACCTTTGACCATGGGTGACCAACAACCCAAGACTCTTAAGGATAGGTTTTACCCCACCAGGGCCGCACAACCCTTATGCATTAGTCTGCCTGTTGTTACAGGGAATAACTATGAACTCAAGACCAACTTCATCAGCATGCTACCCCATTTCCATAGGATGGCTAATGAGGATGCGTATCTCTTCCTTAGGGAATTTAAGGAGGTCTGTGTTCTAATTAAGGTCCAGAATTTGACTGATGATGCAGTTAGGCTTAGGTTTATACCATTTGCCCTGAAAGACCAGGCCAAGAAGTGGCTCTATGGACTGCCAACAAACTCCATTAATACATGGGATGAGTTCACCATTGTCTTTTTGAGAAAATTCTTCCCTCTTCACAAGACCAATAAGCTTAAAAGTGACATCCTCCAGTTCAGGCAAAAACCACATGAGTTCTTTTCTAAATTCATGAAAAGATTCAAGGACCTCCTCTTAGAATGCCCTCACCATGGTTTTGACTTGTGGCAGCTATGCCAAATTATTTATGAGGGTATTGATTATCAGACCAAGCAACTTGTAGAGTCTATGTGTCCAGTAGGCTTTACTTCTTTTTCTGAGGAGAATGATGCATGGACATTCTTAACCAACTTGGCTGATAAGACTAGGGAATGGGAATCTTTCCAAGAGGCTGAAAGGACCACTAAGGGGTATCTCATTGAGGGTATGCCAGCCAAGGAGGCCAAACTTGACAGCCTCATAAAACGGTTGGAGTCCATAGTTCTTAAAGAGTCTATACCAGTTAATCCGGTCAACCAGGTCAACCATGTGTCGGTATGCAGTTGGTGCCAAACCCCTGGACACCTTTCTGAGGAATGCCCCAACACCTTAGTTGGCAATTCCAGCACTGAGAATGTAAGTGCTCTCTACCAAAATAACCCATATAGCAATACTTATAATCCAGGATGGAGAAATCACCCCAATTTCTCATGGAATCAAGGGAACCAAGCAGGCCCATCCAACTTTAACCATCAAGGCCAGGTTGGTGCCCAAAGGCCCAACTATGCACCACAAAGCCAAGGAATATCTCCTAACCCCTTTCCCTCTCGTCCTCATCTAAGACCTTCTATTAATTCTGCTAGGCCTCCTCTCCTTGCACCTTATCAACAACCCCCAGGGTTTACCAATATAGGAGAGGCAACAAAACTGAATGAGATGGACAACAAGATAGCTCTTCTCATGACAAGCCATAATAACATAAAAAAACAACTCACCCAGCTTGTCACAATCCTGCATGAGAGGGAAATAAGGAAGTTACCTAGCCAGCCTGAGCCAAATCTTAGGCATCAGGTTCATATTCAGCAAGGTACCCAAGCTCCTCCAAATAATGTTGCACAAGGCCAATAGCACCAAGGGCCCTCCAGACAGGTAAATGTTGTTTATGCTTTAAGGAGTGGCCGTGAGTATCAACAGGCTAGTGCACCTCAGTCTTTATCATCTCATACTCCTGTTGATTCTCCCCCTTCTGAAGAGGTCATCAAAGTGCCTACTGTTTCAGGTTCTTCTGATGAACCTAAAGATATACCAGATGATTTGGTTGAGGAAACCAAAGAGGATTCTGTTGAGGAAGTTAAAAAGACCAACCCTGAAAGAATTTATACCCCACCTGCCCCTTTCCCAAATAGGTTGGTTAGCAAGAAGTCTCCTTCTGTGGAGAAGATATTGGATGTGTTCAAACAGGTTCAGGTGAATATCCCCTTGTTGAATGCTATTGCCCAGATCCCCGCTTATGCTAAAGTCCTCAAAAACTTATGCACCCAAAAGCGGACCACCAATGGGCCCAAAAAGGCATTCTTAGCTGCTAACATTAGTTCTCTAATCTCACAGCCAGTAGCAGCCAAGCATAAGGATCCGGGAAGCCCCACCATCTCTTGCACTATAGGCCATACTACTATTGATCATGCCTTATTAGACCTTGGTGCAAGTGTGAACCTCTTACCTTTTTATGTCTACCAACAACTAGGATTGGGAGAACTGAAACCGACCAAAATTACTCTTCAACTTGTAGATCGGTCGGTTAAAGTTCCTAAGGGAATGATTGAGGATGTCCTGTTGAAGGTTGGGGAATTTATTTTTCCTGTAGATTTTATTGTTTTAGATACCCAACCCACTGCCAACTTCAAGGACCAAATCCCAATCATATTGGGTAGACCATTCCTAGCTACCAGTAATGCTTTAATCAATTGCAGGAATGGTCTCATGAAATTATCTTTTGGCAATACTTCTATTGACTTCAATGTGTTTAGGTTGGGCAAGCAGCCTGACATGGATGAAGAGGTGCATATGCTTCAAGGATTTCCCAATGATATTGATACATTCTTTGAGATTGATTTTGATTCGGGATTTCAAGAATGTATGCAAGAATTGAAGGGTGTTGATGATACTCCCTTATTTGAGGTCTGGAGCATCCAACCACCTTTGGAGCCCCTTGGACCCCTATCCACTTCCATTCCCAAATCCTCTATTATTGAGCCCCCCACATTAGAGTTGAAGGCATTGCCCTCCAACCTCAAGTATGTCTTCTTAGGACATGATCATACTCTTCCTGTTATTATTGCTTCTGATTTGACTTCTATTCAGGAAGAAGAGTTGATTAAGCTTCTAAAGGACAATAAGGAAGCCATAGGTTGGACCATGTCTGACATCAAAGGTATTAGCCCCTCCATTGCTCAACATCATATACATCTGATGGAGAGTTCCAAACCTTCTAGGGAACCCCAAAGGAGGGCTAATCCTGTGATGAAAGAGGCAATCAAGAAAGAGATCCTAAAATGCTTGGATCATGGCATCATTTATCCTATTTCTGATAGCCAATGGGTGAGACTTGTGCAGGTTGTGCCTAAGAAAGGAGGAGTCACTGTAGTTGAGAATGCTAATAATGAGTTGATTCCAACCCGTATCCAAACGGGATGGAGAGTGTGCATTGACTATAGGAAATTGAATGCGGCAACTTGGAATGACCACTTCCCCTTACCTTTTATTGATCAGATGTTAGAGAGACTAGCTGGCCATGAATATTATTGTTTTCTAGATGGTTATGCAGGGTATAATCAAATTCCTATTGCTCTAGAGGACCAACACAAGACCACTTTCACATGCCCTTATGGAACCTTTGCTTACCGGCGTATGCCTTTTGGGCTTTGCAATGCCCCTGCTACATTCCAAAGGTGCATGATGAGTATCTTTTCTGATATGGTAGAGCACTTCCTAGAGGTGTTTATGGATGATTTTTTTATTCACGGGTCTAATTTTTCTAATTGCTTGCATCATCTCTCTTTGGTTCTTAAAAGATGCATAGAAAAGAACTTGGTCCTGAATTGGGAGAAGTGCCTCTTCATGGTAAAGCAAGGTATAGTTCTTGGTCACATTGTGTCCAAAGAAGGGATCAAGGTTGATAGATCTAAGGTGGACCTTATTGCCAATTTACAACCACCCAAGAGTGTGAAGGACATTAGATCTTTTCTTAGCCATGCAGGTTTTTACAGGAGATTCATCAAGGACTTTAGGCAGATAGCTAGACCTCTCACCTCTCTTTTGGCAAAAGACTGCCCATTTGATTTCTCTTCTGAATGTCATGATAGTTTTGAGCAATTGAAAAGAGTGTTGACTTCAGCCCCCATTATTTAAGCTCCAATTTGGACAGTTTCATTTGAACTTATGTGTGATGCCTCTGATTTTACTATAGGGGCTGTTCTTGGGCAAAGAATCAATAAATTGCCCCATGTGATTTATTATGCAAGTAGGACTCTTAATGATGCACAGCTTAATTATACCACCACTGAGAAAGAATTTTTAGCTGTTGTGTTTGCTTTAGAGAAGTTTAGGCCCTACTTGGTTGGATCACATGTGATTGTTTATACTGACCATGCAGCTATCAAATATCTTATGCAGAAGAAATATGCCAAGGCTCACCTCATTAGGTGGGTCCTTTTGTTACAAGAATTTGATCTTGAAATTAGGGATAAGAAAGGGTGTGAAAATTCGGTTGCAGACCATCTATCCGGCTGCCTAATTCCTTGATGTTGATTCTCCAGTCAACGAGAATTTTCCGATGAGTATCCGATGGCGGTGTCTAGTGAACCTTGGTTTGCGACATTGTTAATTATCTGTTACTGGTGTGACACTGCACATTGGTCCACCCAAGATAAGAATCATTTTTTCACAAGTTAAGTATTTCTTTTGGGATGATCCTTATCTTTTTAAGACCTGCCCGGATCAAGTAATCCGGAGATGTGTCCCGATCATGAGCAACAATTTGTCTTATCTTTTTGCCATGATCGAGGCTTGTGGAGGCCATTTTGGGCCTAACAAGACTGTGGCCAAAGTTTTACAGTGTGGATTTTATTGGCCTAGTCTGTTTAAAGACGCTTTTACTTATTGCAGGGCATGTTCTTCATGCCAATCCTTAGGGCGTCTTACTAAGAGAAATATGATGCCCCTCAACCCAATTCTGGTGGTTGAGGTGTTTGATGTATGGGGTATTGATTTCATGGGGCCTTTCCCTAATTCTTTTGGTAACCTGTACATATTACTTGCTGTGGACTATGTGTCCAAATGGATTGAGGCAGTTGCTTGTAAGACCAATGACCACAAGGTGGTTGTGAAATTTTTGAAGGAGAACATCTTCTCCCGTTTTGGTACTCCCCGGGCTCTCATTAGTGATCAGGGCAAGCATTTTTGTAATCGGCCTTTTGAGGCCCTTATGAAAAAGTATGGTGTCGTCCATAAGTTGGCCACACCCTACCATCCCCAGACCAATGGCCAGGTTGAGGTTTCAAATAAGCAGATCAAGCAAATTCTTGAGAAAACCATCAACTCGAACCGCAAGGATTGGTCTAACCGATTGGTAGGTGCATTGTGGGCCCATAGGACAGCCTTCAAGACCGATCTTGGTCAATCTCCGTACCGTCTGGTGTATGGAAAGGCATGTCACTTACCTGTAGAGATTGAGCACAAGGCCTTTTGGGCTATCAAGAAGCTTAACTTTGACCTACGCACTGCAGGTGCCCATAAGAAACTCCAACTATCTAAGTTGGAAGAGCTTAGGAATGAGGCATATGAGAATGCCCGAATTTACAAGGAAAAAATCAAGGCTTTCCATGATAGGCACATTTTGAGAAAATCTTTTGAGGTAGGCCAGAATGTTTTGTTGTACAATTCTCATTTGCATATCTTTCCAGGTAAGCTGCGTTCTAGATGGGATGGCCCCTATATTGTTCAAAAAGTTTATCCTCATGGGGCTGTTGAAGTCCTCAATCCAAGTACAGGAGCTACTTTCAAGGTCAATGGCCAAAGATTGAAGCTGTACATAGAGATGCCTACTCCAGTTGACGAAGAGGTCATGAATCTCCATGAACCTCTTTACCTTGACCCCTGATATCCTGGTATGTATCCCCTCCCTTGTCCTTATTCTTTCTTTTCTGCATGCATTGAGGACAATACATGAATTAAGTGTGGGGGGGGGGTGTGTTGGACTTTAATTGTGAATTTTGTGAATTTTGATTGTGGCGATAGTTTTTGGGTATGTGCATAAGTCTCTTCGATTTGCAAAGCGAGAGTGAGAGGGAATTAGGTGCCCTCCTAGCATGCGAAATAATAAAAAATCCCTTTTCGGGGATGGTAGTTGGTTTGTATCCGGTGATGGAGATTGAGTTTGAAAATATGAGTGCTACTTCATGTGATGGTTAGATTCCTCTATGTGTTTATGGACCCCTTTGATCTTTTGGCTAGTAGTTGAGACCAATTTGTTTGTGGCAAGGCAAGGCATGAAAGTGGAAGTGAATGAAAAAAAAAAAAAAAAAAAACAAGGAACGAGAAAAGAAAGTGGAATTCCTTAGGACTAGACAGGAGACTTGTGCCTCATGAAGCGGGGTGACTTGATCGAAATTCCTTGGAAGGAAACTCAACAAAAAAAAAAAAAAAAAAACTCTTGCATCAATGTCTCAATGTTTTATGGATATATGCAAAAAGCGAAGCTACTAAGTATTTGGGTGTCTGGTGTATGCTCCACCATGTCATTCAGAGAACAGTAGTGGAGTAGAAATAGAGTTTGTGGTTGAGAAAGAAAAAAAACTTTTGGCTTAATGCCTGAAAAAAAAAAAAAAGTATGGTCAACAATACTCAATGCCTAAGTCTTTGGTTCCATCGATGCTATGGGGGGTTTACTTGAAGGTGAGTAGTGTTCAGAAAATATGAGGAGATCCCTTGAACTTGATGCATGCTTGTTACTTGAATTGATGTGGGGTGATAAAATTCAAGTGTGGGGGAACCTTTGGCTCCTTGATCATTAGTTGAACACTTTTTGGGATTATGTGCACTGTCCTACTTATGCCATGATTAAAATTTACAACATTTATTTACAATTGAATTTTGGGTGTATATTCACTACAAACACCCACGAGACACAACTCGTCCACTAGGGGTAACCTAGGGGTTTAAAGGCTTGTTGCAGATGCTAGGTGCAACCGTGATTCCTACGAAAGTGAGTTAGGATTTTTTGCATTCTAGGTTAGTTTTTGTTTTTGCTTTACTTGAGGACAAGTAACGTTCAAGTGTGGGGGAATCTGATGAGCACATTTATGTGTGAAATTTTAGGGCATAAATTATACATTTTACCACATTGGACAGAGTTACTTGGTGCTTTCTTGTGCTTTTCAGGGTTTAGGTGAATTCTTGTGAAAATGAAGGAGATGATGCTAAGGAGATGTTTTTAAGCTTTTTAGAAGTGTAAATGGATGTATAGCCCATCGAGTCAGCTTCGCAATGGTTCAAACGACACTTAATTCCGAGTTGAAACGAAGAAGTTATGGCCGTTTCCGTAACGACGCGTGAAAATGGTCTGTAGGGGTTTATTTATAATTATTGACAGTCGGATGGGGACAAAGTGAAGCGGAAGTTGGAATTTTAGGGGCCTTAATGCAATTATCAGAAGTTACTTTACTGTACCCGAAAGATTCCATTTGGAAGGCTCTGGACAGTCCAACTTCAACTTGAGATATCTTGGGCTCCCCAACTCCGAATTGGATGAAATTTGGGTCTATTTTGTGTGATTTTTCGCAAGGAACACAATGGTGACACCTATATAAGCACCCCATGCTCCACGTTTTCTGAAGGATAGAATGGGTATTTTATTTATTCTTAAAGGAATCCTAGTCATCACCCTTACTCTCTCTCTCCTCCAACTTCTCAAGGGCACTTCTAGAATTCTACTTGGGATAGATTTATATTTTCTCATCTATGGAAGGTTGAAAAATCAAAGATGCTTTGATTTTATTGCTTGGAGAAGATATCTACAAAGAAAAGGAAGCACTTGTTAGAATTGGAAATTTATTTTTCTAGAAATAGAAGGTCTATGTAAACAATCTTCTCTTCTTCTTCTTTCTATTTTTTTCTTTTTTCTTAGGATTCAAGGCATTGTAAAAGAGGAAAGAGAAAAGAATATTCTCTTTTCTTAGGGAATATTTCTCCTACACTTCCATCTTCTCTCTTCTCCTCTCTTCCACCTATAAATACCCCTACCTCTCTTGTATAAATTGGCTCATTCACTTAGTGAAATTTCTTCTCTTCTTCTCCTTCTAATTTGTGATTTTTGGCTTTTCTAAGTTCTAGTTTGCTTTTATAATTTTTAGTTAATGGTTATAATAGGTTTAGTTTATACTTTAATTTCAATTTAAGTCTTCAATTGGGTTGTAATTTCTTAATTCTAGTTTAGGTTTTAAGCCTTCTAGTCTAAGTTCTTAAGTTGATGACAAGACTTGAAGATTTAGAAGAGGAGGCCATGGTAAGTTTATGCAAGTATTCAAGCTTTTCATTTACATTCATGCAAGCACATCCAGGTTTTACTATCTAAACTCTCAATCTCATTCTCCATCTCCTCTATCTCTCTCTATCTTCTTCTTCTTCCCCCTCTATTTCTTTTATTTTAATTTTATATGGTTGTGGTTTATGGATGCATTTTTATTCCCTTATTTCTTTTTATGTGGTTAGTATGTGTGGTTGCATTTTTATTCCTTTCAATTCGCTTTAGCTTGATAGGTTAGATGCTCATGTGTTAGGACGCCGATTTAATCCCTTAATTTTGTTGGATGCTTATGAGTTAGGATGCATTGATTTTTGTTAGTTTAATTAGTTTAATTTAACACTTTAATTTGATTCATTTTGCATTACTTTTAAGTTAGTTAAATAGAGTGGCGTATATCTCCTCGTGTTCGACCCGTAGCTACGATTGACCCGTACGCTTGCGATTTTATTTTAACTCAAACACTTGCCTAGCCAATCAAAACACTTTAGACGCTAAGGTACCTCAAGCCAACCCAAGTAAATTTTTATTGATTCTTAGTTATGTAAATTCCATTAGACATGTACTTAATTCTTTTAATTAAGTATAACCTGACGCTTAGAACCATTTTCCATGACAGGACCCATTACCTCAGCCAAGGCTAGAGACCCCAGCACCATGCAGTAAATTAGGTACTTGAGAAGGAGATTGATCAGAATATGTGAAGTACGAGCACGTGCTGAGAACCAGCTAGTAATTTATTTAGCCCTAGCAGACATTAGAGCCTGTGGATCAAGCCACCTACCTATACTTAGCAGACGAAGTTAGAAGTGACATAGCCTACCTCTACATGCAGAACATTATTACCAGTTGGAAGTTACAGAGATTGCCTGTTAGACCAGGTAAATAATTAAAAGCCTTCTATTTAAAAATTTGAAATCTCTCATATAGTGTCATACATAGCATACCATTACATAAAATATTTAAGAAGAGAAACAAAACACAAAATGAAAGAAACACCTCATAATAAACAAAGACAACATATCTAACAATCTGCCTTACTGGTGCGGTTCATGAAATTCACTGGAACTATGGACTAGGTTTGTACCTACACTAGCTAGGAAATAATTGTTGACCCTGATGAGCGATATTGGAATATTGAACATGCTCCTCTTTTCAGAGAAGCCACAATGGTCAACACAATAAGAAGTTCTCGTGGTGGTCGCAAAGGGAAACAACCTTGTGTTATACCGGAGGTTGAACTGCCAAATGGGACTAAGGTTCAAAATTTTGAAGCATCAGCTGCTTCGTCAGAGGCACCAGCGGCTGCACAAGTCACTGGTGCAGTACCTCAGCCAAATGTGGCAGCCGGCGATGTGACTGCATTCATGACCACTATGATGTGGACCATGCAACAACAACAAGAATTGCTTGGTCAGATGTCTACACAGTTTGCAACCATGATGCATGAACGTGTGGCACCACCACCACCACCCAACCGGCCCGTACTATTTCCATCGCCTATACCTCAACACTTAGCGGAGAACTCTACCGCCAAGGTTATGGAGAGATTTAAGAAACTCCAACCGCCTGCGTTTTCCAAAATAACTTCCGAGGCAATGCAGCCGGAACGGTGGCTTAGTGCCCTAGAGAAGGCATTTGAAGTACTGGAGTGTACGGACGCACAGAAACTAATATGTGTGGGTTATCAGTTGCAGAATGAAGCCGAAGCTTGGTGGAAAGCTACTAAGCCTAACTTGGAAGCTACTCACCCAAACCCCACGTGGGAGCAATTCAAAGAAGTTTTCATCAAGAACTACTTCACAAAGAGTTTCAGGGATACGAAAGAAGCAGAGTTCATTGCACTGGTGCAAGGGACCAAGTCAGTGTTGGATTACCAACAATGATTTGAAGACTTGTTCCATTTTGCTCCAGAGCACCTGGAAGGGGAAGTTAGTAAGGCCAAGAAATTTGAGAAAGGACTCACAAATGAGATTGGATCAGTACTGTCAATTATGGACATTTGGGATTATGCTCAAATGGTCGACAAGACAAAGATGATGGAAGATAGATTTAAAGAGAAAGAGAAAGAGAAGGCTATGACGTCGCTTGGGTTGAACAAAAGGCCAAATAATTTTCAAACATTTGGATGGCCAAATAAAGCTTATCGAGGAACAAGTTCAAGCCCTAATCCAACTCCATATTGTAGGCCGAACGTGGGTCAGAACCCTTTTCGCCCCACTTTCAATCGACCTGCTCAACCAACTACGAGTTAAGCGACAACAGCAGCTTCGCCGACCAGCACAAAGTCAAGTTAGCCAAGCCTCAACACCTGCTGTTCCAACGTATAAGTGCTATGTGTGCAATAAGGAAGGGCATATGGCTAGAGATTGCAGATCGCGTGGGTATAGCAGCAACTCGCCAAATCAGCCCTACGCTAGACCTTTTTAGCCACAGGACAATCAGACGCGAGGAAAGATGTTTGGGATGACAAATGAAGAAGCTGAGGTGAACCCCGATGTATTGACAGGTAAGTTTGTTGAACACTACTAAATTATAGGGAATAATTGGCTTACTTCATGTAACCTAAACTACCTACAAACCCTAGGTACCCTGAATGTCTCGACCATACCTGCACGAGTGTTATTCGACTCGGGCGCACCCCACTCTTTCATCTCCACCACTTTTGCGAGTAAGATGAAAGATCAACCAAGAGACATCAGGCATGAATTAGTAGTCAACACACCAATGGGTAGTGTCGTGAGTTTGAAGAAGGTTTACGACCCTTGCCAGATTAAGATTTGTGGGAAGAAGCTAACTGCACAGTTGATAAAGATGGATATAAAGGATTTTGACATGATACTAGGCATGGATTGGTTATCCATCTATGGTGCAAATGTCTTGTGTGCAGAGAAGAAGATAGTGTTTAAAATGGATGATGGGCTGGTTCTCACCTATCAAAGTGAACAAAGAAGGAAACCCAGGAGGATAACCTTATCAGCACTCCAAGCACAAAAGTTGTTTGATGATGGATGCCAAGGCTATTTGGCCACTGTAATAGACATAGAGGCAATGATAAAACCCTTGGAGGAACTCGAAGTCGTCAAAGAATTTCCTGATGTTTTTCCAGAAGATCTGACGTAGTTACCGCCTGACCGCGACATAGAGTTCGCGATTGATCTGATTCCTAGTGTAGCACCGGTATCCAAGGCACCATATCAGATGGCGCCATTCGAACTAAAGGAGTTGCAGGTTTAACTTCAAGACCTGTTGAAGAAGGGATTCATATGACCCAGCGTATCACCCTGGGGAGCACCCGAGCTATTTTTTAAGAAGAAGGATGGTAGCATGCGGCTGTGTATCGACTACCGCGAGTTGAACAAGCTGACTATTAAAAATCGATATCCGTTGTTGCGTATTGACGACCTATTTGATCAGTTACAAAGAGCAAGAGTTTTCTCCAAAATCAATCTTAGGTCAGGATAGCATCAATTGAAGATCAAGAGCGGTGATATTCAGAAAATGGCATTTCGAGCCCAATATGGACATTACAAATTCTTGGTTTTGTCATTCGGATTAACCAATGCCCCGGCAGCATTCATGGACATGATGAATAGAGTGTTCCATGATGTGTTGGATAAGTTCGTCATTGTATTTATTGATGACATTCTGGTGTACTCCAAGAATGAGGAAGAACACGCTTGACACCTTACCTTCGTGTTGCAGCGGTTGCGAGAGCACCAACTTTATGCCAAGTTTAGCAAATACAAATTTTGGCTACGTCAGATTGGATTCCTGAGACACATCGTTACTGAAGACAGCATTAAAGTGGATCCAGGAAAGGTGAAAATGGTTCTCGAATGGGAAACCCCAAAGAGTGCCACTGAGATCCGAAGTTTCTTAGGTTTGGCTGGTTACTACCAACGGTTTATTGAAAATTTCTCACGGATTTCAACACCCATGATAAAACTTACCAAGAAGGGAGCCAAATTTGAATGGAATGAAGCATGCGAGAAGAGTTTTCAGGAATTGAGAAACCGATTGGTGACAGCTCCAGTCTTGACCATTCCGAATGGTATCGGAGGAATGGTGGTATATGCTGATGCATCTAGGACAGGATTAGGTGGCGTCCTAATGCAGAAAGGTAAAGTAGTCACCTATGCCTCCAGACAATTAAAAGAACACGAGAAGAATTACCCCACTCATGACTTAGAGTTGGCAGCAGTAGTTTTTGCGTTAAAGATATGGCGGTATTACCTATATGGTGAAAAGAGTGAAATTTTCAGTGATCATAAAAGTCTGAAATATTTCTTCACCAAGAAGGAGCTGAACATGAGACAAAGACGGTGGTTAGAACTGGTGAAAGATTATGACTGTGAAATCCAGTACCACCCTGGTAAGGCCAACATTGTTGCTGATGCATTGAGTAGAAAATCTCAAACTGCATCTCTTGTTTCCTCAGTTGTAACCGAACAGTTAGTAGAAGAAGCTCGAAAGTTTGATTTGGAACTCATGATCGAAGGAACGGCTATACAGTTAGCGGCCATGGATCTACAGTCCTCGATACGAGAAGAGGTAATTACGAAGTAACCATTAGACCCCGAGCTGGCCAAGATCATTTGGGAAGTACAACAAGGTGTCTATAAGGACCCAGGATTTTCTTTGGCCGATGATGGCGCATTAAAGTTTCGAGACAGACTGTGCGTGCCTGATGATTTTGATGTCCAAGACCGAATCCTTAAAGAGGCGCACAACTCACCCTATACAATCCACCCCAGAAGTACAAAGATGTACAAGGATTTGAAGAAGTATTATTGGTGGATGGGAATGAAGGAGACCATAGCGATATATGTGTCCAAGTGCCTCACCTGTCAACAGATGAAAGCAGAGAGACACAGACCGTATGGTTTATTACAGCCACTTCTTATACCTGAGTAGAAGTGGGAAAGGATCACCATGGATTTTGTGACAAATCTGCCCAACACCAGGAAGGGCATGAATTCGATTTGGGTGATCGTACATGGACTGACAGAGGCAGCTCACTTCATACCAATCAAGATAAGTTACTCTATAGAGAAGCTTGCCCAATTATATATAGAAAATATAGTCCGCTTACATTGCGCGCCTGTCAGTATTGTGTCTGACAGAGATCCTCGGTTTACCTCAAGGTTTTGGAGGAGTTTATAGAAGGCAGTGGGATCTCAACTGAATCTTAGTACAACTTTCCATCCACAGACGGACGGATAGTTGGAAAGAACTATACAGACCTTGGAGGATATGCTTCGGGCCTGTGTCTTGGAAATGAAAAGTAGTTGGGATGCTTACATACCTCTGGTGGAATTTGCATACAATAATAGCTATCACTCCACCATTGGCATGGCACCATTTGAAGCTCTATATGGACGAAAATGTAGAACTCCGTTATATTGGGATGAAGTTGACAAACGAAAATATCTCAGACCTGAGATGATACAAGCGACCTGCGACAAGGTGGATGTTATAAAAGAAAAGACCAAGGCAGCCCAGTCAAGATAGAAAAGTTATGTGGATAATCGAAGGAAGGACATTAAATTTGAAGTCGAAGAAAAAGTATTCCTTTGAGTGTCTCCAACTAAAGGATTGCTACGTTTTAATAAGAAGGGCAAGTTGAGCCCAAGATTCATCGGTCCTTATGAAATACTCAATAAAGTGGGACCCGTAGCTTACCAACTGGCACTACCACCATCCTTGTCAGGTGTCCATGATGTTTTCCATGTGTCAATGCTGAGGAAGTACATTAACAACCCGACACATGCACTATCAACTGAACCTGAATAGTTGGATGTGGATATGACCTACAAAGAGCAACCTATAAAGATATTGGACAAAAAGGAGCATAACCTCCGTAGCCGCACCGTCGCTTTTGTGAATGTTCGATGGGGAAACAATCTGGTAGAATAAGCTTCACAGGAACGTGAGGAAGAAATGAAGGAGAAATATCCCCAGCTCTTTGAATTGCAAGGTAACCAAGTTTCGGGAATGAAATTTTTGTAAGGTGGGGAGAAATGTCAAACCTTGCCCCTGACTGGCTGGAATTTTGACTGAAGAACAGGAACCCCTGACCAGGCAACCAAGAGCACTGTGGGGTATCACCCCAGTGATTTGGATTAATAAGGAAACTCTGTGCATGTCTTCCTACATACCTGACAGAAGATGGATAGCTGACCCCTGCAGCTACACAGCTCATAGCATTATGTATGGCCTGGACTCCAGGTAATCTCTCTCCTCTCCAAAAAGTGGGACCCACCCCTGGAAATATGCTTAAAGAACCCTAAATGGCATGTGGGGACAATGCCTTGACCAAGGGTCAAACCCCTGTGTAAACCCTACTAAGTTTCAGCCTTGCTGGAACCACTGGTCGATGCACTGGGCGGTGCAGACAAGGCCCAGGGGCATCGGCCAGTGTGCAAAATAGCATATTAAATTGGTTTTTAATTATGGGGACCACCCATAATGGACATGGGCACCCTCCATAGATAGAGGGGAGTCTGAGGGACCACCTCATACCCTTGGTTCACTGTGGCCCCACCAGTGTGCCCAAAATCACTGTGAATCAGTTTAAAAACTCATTTTCAAAAGGGGCCTTAACAGCCAAAATGACCCTAGTATGGGCTGGGGCTATAAATAGGTGAGCCTTGGGCTCATTTAGTGTTCTTTCTACTGCTCATTTCGTGGGAGAGAAAAGAAGAGAGAAAAGAGAGAAAGAAGAGGAAGAAGAAGAAGAAAGAAGAAGAAGGAAGGGAAGGAGGGGCTGCCACCCATCCAAGGCTGGAACCGAGCATCCAAACATCTGTACAGGTATATAATCCCTGCTCATACCTGCTGGTTTCTTTGTTGATGCTTGTGTTGATGTGTTCTTGCCCTCTGGCAGCCCAAAATAGCTGGGAAATGCTATGGATGGCCTCAGATCTACCATGCAAACCCGATGCATGGAAGATTTGAGTGTTTTGCATTGTATTATACATCTGTAACACAGATCTGGAACCGATACTAGTTGTACCTGGCTACACTGCCCTGATTCACTATTGGCTGGCTGTTTGGAACCCTGGATGCAAGCCTTGGCTGCATGGGACCAAGCCCTAGGTGGTAGCAGCCTTGAATCACCATTTTACACCTATTTTTAGCTTAACATATAGCTGAAACTGAGTTTCATACAAGAAGAAAACCTTGTGATACTATTTACTGGGCTGTTTGGGCAGCCTCTGGCAGCCAAGTGGTAGGCCCAGTGGAAAATCCACATGGACCATATTGACGGCCACCCCTGGGGGTACCTAGCACCCTAACATGCAAGGGGAGGTGATTTGGGCACTGCCCATAATCAACAACCTAGGAATCTCAGCCAGATGTCGATTTGAAGACTCTGGGCGATGCACTGGGCGATGCACCCAACGCCCAGAGCCATCCGCCAGTGAGTGAAACACTGTTGTTTTGGCATTCTAACTTGGGGGACCTCACCCATTGGCCATGGTGCAGTGTGGAAAGGTGGAAAATGACCTAAAAGCCCCTCTTCACATCTGTCCATATGAAGGTTTGGCTTAGGAACACAAGTGGGCCCCGCAGATGATGAAAACCCTACCTGTGCTTGGTTCTGCAGCACTGACAAGCTGTGGACAGCACAGTAAGCCTATTATGACCTAGGGTCAGGTACAATTACTGAGAATGCCCATTTTACCCCTAGACCACCATCTCTGGATGATGCACCAGGACACAGGCCTAAGGCCCAGTGTAAGGCCCAGAGAAATCCAAGTGAAAACCAACTGAACATTGGGTCAACCCAGTTAGGTTAACCCTAGGACTACTAGAGACAGATTGGAAACTTAATATGACAATTTCTCATTTATATCTAGGATTTGATCCCATGCTTGAGGTCTACAACCAGACTGCTGTTGGAACTGAAATTGCAATCGAGTTCATAGAACCAGACTCAGGTGAGTGAAATATTATTGTGTATGTACATGTAATTCTGTTCAATTTCTCAAATTACTACACAATGATTGTCTGTTGATCAACACTGTGAATATTATCTGATGATTGTGAATGTTAGATTAGATGCCATAGTCAGCTTGGAAATGAGGCCTGTGGTAGCCCGTAGTATGGGATGTGGTTGACACCACCTAACTCATACGATGCCATATAGACATGGGGTTAGAGTTTCATCACCCATGCTACGCACCCTTGCCAACATGGGTTAAAGTGTTGGATGCCTGTAAGGGTGACCATATGTGTATATGAGAAAAGAAAGAAATGAAAAGAAATGAAATGTGTTTGCACCGGAATGGTGATTATGGGCTATAAGCCAGAAATGAAAAGAAAAGAGAAAGGAATGGATTGCCCTACAGGTTAATCATAGAGGGCTAGTGGGGGCTGACCTTGGTGAACGAATGTAGGAGCTGACTGGTCCTCTCTGATAACTCAATGGGTGTATCGCAGGAAGGGGTAACCAAGCCTGCACTAGGGATACATGTATTAGGGAATGTAGTAGCACTGACCTGACTTAGTTGTAATGCTAGGTGGCTAATAAATAATCTGGACTTGCATATCATGTAGGATCATGTGGATTGTGGTTGCATGTGCATGCATGATGATATGTTTTGCTCACGAGCTCAGTGGGGCTCACACTCTGTTATACATTGTTTTTCTTTAGATGATTTTGCAGATCGATGCCGCTGTGGCATGGAGGCTCATTATGAGGAGGAGAGCCCTGGTTATTATGATGATATTTGTGTGGACCCTGATGGAGGTCATGCCAATGATGCGTGCATTCTCGGTGGTCATTGATGAAGACCGTTGAAGAGTGCACTTGATGCTTTTTGTGTTGGGGACTCCTTTTTGCTTTTGTTAGGAGTTTATCCCCATCTTGCTTGTGGTTTTGCTGTAGTTTTTCTTACTTTCTTTTTGGGGTTGAGTCTGCTCACCCTGTATATATATATGTATGTATTTTCTTTGGCTTTGTTGCTTGTCAGCTTTACTTTCCAGTTTGTGGGTAGTTTGGGAAATATATCAGGACAAACATATGTATGTATATATTATCATGATTTCCCGTATCGCTACTCTTTCTCTTTGCTATTGTAATTATTGTTTATCTGCAGCACTCTGATCTTACCTGTAGTAATGTGATGAATGTGGGACCGTGAATATAATAACTGCTTCTACATCCGTGGGATTTGATGGATTGCCGTTATGCAATTCGGGTCACCTACCTAATCCTCCCAGGGGCTGGTTTGGGGTGTGACATCTGACTTTACGTGTACTCTGTAGCGTAGTTCATCAGACCTATTGTAGGTTCAAATCCAAAAGATACCTCCAACAATGTGTCCTACTATGTCTAAATTTACTCAGTAGTCTATTCTATTTTATCGATATTTTGAAACATGTGGGGGATCGTTGGATTTTATATTTCAAAAAGATTCCTTTTTGAAAAGTTAAAGTTTTAAATTATGAAAACCCCTTCCTCTGCTTTGTTTCGTTTGGAAACACTTGTGTGTGTGTATGGTGACTTGAACCATGGACCTCTTGTATAGACTTGTAAGGGGAACATTTTTTTTTTTTTCGATCGAACCTGATTTCTGTTAAATTGCCAAAATGTTATAGCGAAATGTATCAATATAATCATTGATTAATGTAAATTCTTCACTTTACTACATATTGACTTAGCCCCCTTTCTTCTACCAAAAACAACCAAAACTCAATGAGATAATGAAAAACCCTAACCCTAACTTCCAAACCCATAAAAGGGTCCTACCTTGCCTCTTAAGAGCATAAACCACATCCATGGTTGTCACGGTCTTCCTGCGAGTATGCTCTGTGTAAGTAACCGCATCACGAATAACGTTCTTGAGGAAGATCTTAAGAACTCCTCAAGTCTCTTCATAGATCAAACCACTGATACGCTTGACACCTCCACGACTTGCGAGATGAGGAATTAAAGGCTTTGTGACGTCTTGAATATTATATCTTAGTACCTTCTGATGCCTCTTTGCTCCTCCCTTTTCCAATCCCTTCCCTCCTTTGCCTCTCCCTCACATCCTCACTTCACTCTCACACAAAAGGATCTACTGCAACTCTACTGTTTCTCACCCTGGTTTTTGAAATCTAACGCTTTGCTGGTTGGGAAAACTTTTATTTTGAAAATAGTATGGGAAACTTGAAAAGGCATAAGAACCTCTTCAAGTTTAGTCCCACATTGGTTATGGACATGTCGAATGGTGAGCTTATAAGTGTTCATGTAGCTTATAAGGGACATAGGGTTCCCAAGGGAAATCTCCCTTGTCCCATGTGTGAGGATGGGATCCGGGGTGCTTTTCACACACACACATATGCATGCACTGAGCTAAGCCAGATCGGATTGGACCATGGCCAAGGCTGAGGTCAGGGTCAGGCACGGGTACAGGTACGGGTGTGGGTGTGATGACATTATATATTCTTTTTTGGTAAAAGAGATATATGCACCACATAGATGTACCCATACGTAGGGACATGGTATATACATGCACCCATTCGTAGGGGTTTCTGTACATAGGGTCGTACATGTATAGTACAATACAGTAATGTGTAAAGACACATCTATAGATACATGTACAATATGCCTATAAATACAGAAGGCCATTGGGCTTCCAGGACATACAAAACGTGCAACTGTTTTTGTTCTCTCACTCTCTCTCTTCAAAATAGTGCTCTCTATATTCTATTTTATCTCTTTCTTCTTCTTTTGGACTACTGAGTATTACCTTCAGATACTCTGTATTGTAATCACATTAGGGGTGTTGCCATCTGTGATTGGAGTGGTTTTAGCTTGGAGGTGAGAACGTAAAGGTTAACCTGGTTCTACACACATTCGGGGCATTCAAATACCATAAGGAAAGTACACTTTGTACGAATCCATTTGTGCTGTTGTTTGCTGTTTTTGAAGATACAAGAAGATAGTCATCTAGGTACTATAAGTTGATTTATTTTTGTTGTTTTATTTGATATTTCATTTGGTCATACTTTATATATATATATATATATATATACAGATTCTATCCCCCCAGGGTTACTATTAATTAAATATTGACGGTTGCTCGCTTGGTAATCTAGGCAGGTCTAGAGCTGGGGGGATTTTTAGGGATTGGTTAGGCTCCCCTAAAAGATGCTTTGCGTATTATGAAGGAGTTGGGACCAATTTCATGGCAAAGTTTGCCACATTTTTCAAAGGTCTCTAACATGCTTCATCAATGAGAATGACTAATCTTTGGATTGAAAGCGATTCTCAATCTATGGTAGATCGAAATAAAAAAATTCCATGGTGTTTTCAGGAAAAAATGGTGGTTTTCTCAAAAACATCTTAGATAGAATCACATGACAGGTCTCTCACTGCTACTGTGAAACTAACTCTGTGGCAGACAGGTTAGCAAAATATGCAGCAGCAGCAAGAGTAACAGCAGTTTAGGAGTCAGTCCCTCCATTTATTCTTCATGATGTTAACTGGGATGCTCAAATGAGACCCAGATACAGATTTTGATGAGTTTTCCCTTCTCTTTTGCTTGATTCGCTTCTCTGCTGATGGCCATGCCGAAGATGGAGTAGTGGACCAATGGTGTTTCTCATTCTATTGTACCATGTTCTTTATCTTTTATTAAAATACTTTTAATGATCTTTAGAAAAAAAAAAATCAATTCTTATACCGGTTGCTTAGAATCCTATTTCTAACACTTGGGCTTCAGAATTAAACTGCAATGTCACACCCCGCTCCCTACACCTAGAGATGTGTGACTGGAATGCCCCAGTATTCCACATCAAGCCCCAAGGATCACACTTTGTTGTGCCACATTCATTGCCCCGACCAAAGAATCATAATTCAGAGTTGCAGTGAAAGATAGATAATATAGAAATGTTAACAATAATTAATAGGTTTCAAAGCTAAAGTGATATCATATATGTAAGTGTCATTTTATTCCAATGGTAGCATTGTCTCCCACTAAACATAAGTATAAAGATTAAATCCAGCCTTTAATTACATTATTCCCAAATAACATACTCAAATAAACATAAAGTAAAGTCCATGTCCACTGGGTCCATGGCCTGCACTACTGTGCCTTCTAGGCACACGCCTCACAAACTCTTTCCGCTCCATGATCCTCCTCACCTAGAACTCCCCAGGCTTCGAACACCTCACTACCTTGGGATTCTTGATCAACCTCAATTGGTCCAACGACAACTACATCCATATCTAAAAGAGTGGTCCCTTGAGGGATGAACTTCCAACTAACCCTAGTGAGCAATTAGATCACACAAGCATACGCAGCCAATCATGAATGCATAATCCATCAGGATGCAAAGAATGAATAATGAGTTCATTTTAATATTATCCACCTAACAAATAGAATGCCTAAATCTCTGGGGTAAAGTGCTACTATAACATCCCTTAGGTGGGATCCCCGACCTCCGGAGTCCACACAGATAACTATCCAACAATGGCACCCGAGTTGTGGTTGGAAACCTACGAGACCAGAACCCCTCACTGGGTTGTCCGCAAGCTCTCGAGACAACCCTAGCTCTCACCCAAATACTAGTGTTCTATTGAGAATTTCACCCCAGTCTGTAGCAAGTCACCATCAGTTACCCAATACCTTTCCCCCTATGGGTAAGGGATGTAGCACAAAGGAATATGATCCTAACCATATTCATCTATATGAATAAAGGTGCAAGCATACATATAGGCCAGATGTCGAGTCCATAATGCCAAAATACCAGTCGGCCCAACTATTCTTTTGCCCCATCTAGGTTACGCATACACATACAAGTAGATTGGGTGTGATATCGAAAACACAATCGTCCGGTCACATCCCAATCCAAATCCACATTACCAACACACATCACAATTCACCATTCACATTTCTATCTCATGGCAATCACAAGTCCGGCATCACTCACGACACTTGGATCCCATCAATAACATTCACTATGCATTCGCATATTCATCTCATTCACCAATTCACATGTAACCAATATCACCATAATCCATATCACATGATTCATAATATTTTTCGTAATCAATAGCATGTCTTAATTCTCTAGCATTCAACATGATACATGTATCTCATAATCACAATGCTACTTCATCCCCATAATATTTGAAATAAACAACACATGTCTCCACATATCCACAATCATATAATAGTTAACATGCATATGAATGAATAACATCCTACGCAAACCAAAATACTTCACAAATTAAATCTAAGTATCTAATCTACTCACAATCGTAGAAGCGTAAGCAATCACAAGTTATGTTATGTGCAGTGTACACCCTCCATCATAGGTGTACATTACCCTAACATGTCATCATACAAGTGTGAAAAAGTGAGAGAGTGCATGGATGGAAGGTTCGGAGTTAAAACTCTAAAATAGTACCAAAATAGCTTGGGCAGATGATGCATCGTTCGCCTACTATATAATCCGCCCAGGCCAAAAATGCTGCAAATTGCCTTGAGCTCGAGTCCAGCTTTGGCCAGTGGACATGGGGCCAACAAGGGTCTATGGTGAAGTGTTATTAGCCTCCAAGGAAGCTATCAAACATGAGGGTTTGATCCAAATAGGATCCATAAGGTATGGACTTCGTTTTCAACACCAAAATCCCAAAAAATGGAGGTCTACAATGGGGTTTCATGACATCTGAGCTAAAGGACTGGGAATGGAGCATTCCAAAGTACCAATTAATGCTATAAGCATACAATTAGATAAATAATTATAATGAAAAGCACTAAGGTTTGGTAGGAGATTGGATGGATTCCAACATCAAGAATCCCCTAATTTGGAGTTTCTTCAAGGGCTTTCATGGCAACTAAGCCATGGGACTGGGGATGGATGATATAAGGTCCACTTGTTAAGCTTCTAGCATCTAATAAGAGGTCTACTACAGTAGGGCAAGAAGCACTAAGGTTTGGCTAAGGATTGGATTCGATTCCAATCAAACCCAAAGGAGAATAGCCTAGAACTAGCATAGTTTAACTTACTTATAATGGGGTTAGCTTAGGATAGCAAGGGGGCAAGCTTCTAGGCTGGGATTGAGCTACAAATCCCCCTTCCCACGAGCTCCAAGGTCTAAGGGTATCTTCTAGGTTGGCTGAAGTGAAGATTGAAGCTCAAGTATGGCTCCAATGGGAGTTGGGGCTTCTCCAACGCTTCCTCCTTCTTCCTTCTTTCCCCCTCTAGCTTAGCTCTCCATGTGTCTCTCTCCTCTCTAGGGTTAGGAAATGGAAGAAAAGAGGAGAGGCTGGGTTCTTTCCTTGTTTAGCTAAGGATCCTAGGCCTTGTTTGGTTGGGGTTGGTTTTAAGGTCCAAAATGGGTTTAAGCCATGTTATTGGTCTAATAGGTCTTAGGTTTATGGTCTTAGGGTTTAGTTAGGCCACATGGGTCATGAATGGTCTAAAATAACCAAGGGCTAAGCTCTGGCCTACCAAAATAACATTCACAGAGAAAGTTTTACACTGGGATGATGATGCACCTGGCAGATCATGTATCATCCGTAGGGTTTGACCCATGCCCATAGTTTTGGCCATAACTCAGTCGATACATAATAAAATGATGCAATTCAAAATGATTTTTAACTAGACTTAAAGGGCTACATTTTTTATGCAGAAACCTTTAACAAAATCATAAGGTAAGGCCATCAAAATTGGGTTTGAATATGGCTATTATGCAATGACCGCAAACTAAAATCAAATTGACTCCGATGAACTCGCCTACATCAAGGATGTTTTAGGTAGGAGTTGAGAGAGGTTTTAATAGGGGTTGTCCACAATTATTAGCATCTTCAAAACATACTAAATTAGGCAAACACAACCACTCGGATTTGGGCACGGGTGTAACATTCCCCACACCTTATAAGAATTTCACCCTCGAAATTGGCTTATAGGATGGGTTGAAGAATTATGGGTACGTTGCCCGCAATTCAACCTCAAACTCCCGAGATGCTTCCTTGTCGGAAAGACTGTTCTAATGCACCTTTGCCTCGACAAAGGGATGGTTCCGAAGGTGGAGTTTCTTTGGGTTCAAGATCTTGGTTGATTGCTTCTCTTGAGTTAAGTCGGCGGCAAGTTCGGATTGCTACTGAGTTAAGACACGAGTCGGGTCCAGGAGGTATTTCTGCAACATCGATACTTGGAAGACATCATCAACTCCTGCCAATAATTGGTCAGTTTCAAACTACATGTGTCACACCCCCATCCCTCGACTTAGGGAAATGTGACAGGAATACCCCTATATTCCACACCGAACAATAGGATTGACATACATTGTTGTGTCATGTACACTACCCGGCTTCTCATTCAATGAATAAGAAGGAATCAGAGTTAAGGAGGAAGAATATAAACATAATTATCACAATTGATTGGGAGTTCTGTGTGATACCTTATAAGTAAATTAAATAGTTTAATTCAAATACCTCAACTCATAGGTATAACACCAGTACTAATCACCATATAAGAGTAACAAAAGAAAATTAAGTAATATGTCATTATTACATCCATCCTCAAATTCATAAGTACGAAGTATCAAATCCAAAGTTCAAGCCCTAGGATCAAACTAATACCCCTCATGGGTGCACTCATCGCAAAGATAAATCGACGTTTACTCCGACTCTGGCTGAGCGCCCCAAGCCTCAAAGTCCTCGCCTAAGGGTAACATCGAATCTCCCTCAACTGTGTCCGCTGTCCCTATATCCACATCTAAAAACAAGATTCCTGAGGGATGAGTTTACAAAGCCCAGCAAGCGATCAAACCATCCACAATATACAACAATAGATACACTATCAATGCATGCTAAGGTATGCATATCACATATGATGCATGAATGCTTTTACCCAATTTCCCACCTAGCAACAAGATTCTAAGTCAGGTCAAGTACTACAATAACACAGGCAGCATCGTCGGCAAATGGTACCATAAATGGATGACAATTAACGGTGCCATTATTGGATGACAAGTAACGGTGCCATATAAATGGATGGTATTCTGACCATGTCAACCCCAAGTTACCAAGAAACCCGTAAGATCGGACCCACTCACCGAGTTATTTGCAAGCCCCCAATACAAACCCCATCCTGGAGTCATCAAAATACGGCATGACTTCATGGTGGGCTACCCCAAAATACGGTCGGGACCCATGGGCTTGGCAGACACCTACACCCCTGTCGGAAGGGTCGTAGTACTGGGTATATCATCACCTAGCCAACAAACAACTATTGAATGCAATATTTATATTTATAATCCCACACTATGTGAATGTAGTTTGGAGATTGAGTCCATAGTGCCTAATCTGGAGGTCACCGCCCTCTCGTCTCTCCAGCTTATACCCAAACCCAAATAACAATATGGCGGGTGTGATACCAAAATAATGGTCGGCTAGTCACCACCTAAATCAAATCAATAAACCAATTAATATGAAGAATTATATACATATAAAACATTCTACAATATGCATGTCTCCTTCTCAATATTACCAGCATGTAAAGCTGATCATGACTCCTTTTATATAGAGTCTGATTCCATTAACTTAAATATATTAAAGATAAAGCAAACATGCGTATCATACTCATAGCCAAACATCATGCACACCTAGCTTAATGCCTAACGAAAAACATGCCATAAAATAGTTCATGTGTTCGATCCACTCACAGAAGTCCACGCATAGGTGATAAGGGCTTTCGTGCAATGTACGTCCCTCCCACTTGCGCATATCAACCTAACATGTCATAAAATGAGTGTGCAACAAGTGAGAGGGGGCTCAACTAAAGTCCCAAGGCTAGAAGCACCAAAATAGAGCAATTTGGTTTTGGCGAATGATGCCCTATATAACCTGGCAGATCATGCATTGTTCGCCAGACTCAAGAGAGCTATATTCAACTCAGATGGCATCCAAACTGAGGCCAATGGTCAAGGGTTCTTCGAGGATAGCATGGGGGTGTTAAGGGTCCCTAATGAAGTCATTAGGTCAGTAGATATGACTCCAATTAGTATCCAATGGGCTGGAACTTGATCCAAGCACCCAACATCCATGGAAATGGTGTTCCAATTGGGGTTTCCAAGCTATTTAAGCTAAGAACTGAGGGATTGGTCCCTTCTTGGATATTAATTGATGAAATAAAGCCCAAATCAAAGGTCTAGGTCCTTAGAAATCGAAAGCCCCTTAGTTGGAGCATGGGTTGGACATCTATACATGATATCTACATGGATTAGCATAAGAACTAAGTGGAAGTGATGGCTTACAATGAGTTCCAGCCAAGAGCAACAAGAGAATGAGTTCCTAAGCTGAGCTTGGGCTCCAAGACACCATTTCCACAAGCTTCTAATCCATAGGTGAGTGAAGGGCTGGTTGGGGAAGAGGTGTGAGCTCAAGGTTAGCCCAAATGGAGGTGGAGTCCTTCCTCTCTCTCTCCTTCTTCTCCCTTCTTCCTCTTCCTCCCTCCTTGGCATGCTCTCCACGTTTTCATCTCTCTCAAGGGTTGTGAGATGAGTGAAATAAGGAGGGATAGGGTTTGGTTGGGTTATATGAGTGGTTTAGGTCATGTTTGGCTTGGGGATGTGTTTAAGGTCCACAAATGGGGTTACACTAAGATGTAGCCCAAACAGGTCATAGGCTTATGGCTTGCAGCTTAATTGGGTCCCTTGGGTCCCAAATAGCCTATGTTAAACATTGGCTAAGCCCTGAGTCAAGGCAAGGTCGAACCAAGTGGTTCTTAGCCACACAAAGACAATTCTAACATCTAACGGATCATGGGCTGGTGGCTCATGCATGATCCGCCAGTTTTCTGTTGCATGATCTGCCATCCCAGATGGCAGTTCAGGGGTCCCAAAGTGTTAAGACCTTTATGAGTGAGCCCCAACCAATGAGGGGGTATTAATGGGCATCAATGGAGGAGGTTGTTACATAATTTCCCTCAGGGGTATATGTTTGACTTTAAAATAATACCGCAAGCGTATGGGTCAATCATATCTATGGGTCGAACACGAGGAGATATATGCCACCCTACTTTACTCACTTTAAAGTAATGCAAAGTGAACCAAATTAAAGTGTTAAATTAAACTAATTAAACTAATAAATTAATGCATCCTAACTCACAAGCATCTAGCGAATTAAATTGGCATGAATTAAATTGGCGTCCTAACACATATCCATCTAACCTATCAAACTAACGCGGATTGGAAGGGATAAACTGCAGCCACACACCACAACCACATAAAAAAAAATAAAAGAAGAAGAAGGAGAATGAGATAGAAGAAGAGAGAATGAGATAGAAGAGAGGGAGAATGAGATTAAGAGTTTAGAGAGTAAAAACC
Source organism: Telopea speciosissima (assembly GCF_018873765.1). Classification (NCBI taxonomy): domain Eukaryota; kingdom Viridiplantae; phylum Streptophyta; class Magnoliopsida; order Proteales; family Proteaceae; genus Telopea; species Telopea speciosissima. The sequence continues at coordinate 31,979,599 of NC_057920.1, read as the reverse complement.
AGGATGTGCTTGACACAGACTGAAATTGCTTGCATGAATGTAATTGAAGAGCTTGAATACTTGAACAAACCTTGCATGGCTTCCTCTTCTAAATCTCCAAGTCTTGTCATCAACTTAGGAACTTAGACTAGAAAGCTTGAAACTAAACTAGAATTGTTACAACCATATTGAAGACATAAAATTAAAGCATGAATCAAAAGCATTATAACCATGAAATTGAAAGCATGAAATCAAACTAGAACTTAGAAAGCCAAAAACTAGAAGAAGAGAAGAAGAAATTTCACTAATTAATTGAACCAAAAACTGAATTAAAACTAAACTAAAACTAACTTAAAAACTGAACTAGAACTAACTAGTTACAACCCAAATGGCAAGGGATATTTATAGGGGGAAGGAAAGAGGAAGGGAGAAAAGGGAAGAGGGAGAGAGGCCTCCACGATTTTGGGGGCTCTCTCCTTCTAAAAATCGTGGAGGGGAGAGAGAGAGAGAGGGAGAAGAGAATCCAAAAATAGGAAATATTCCCTTCTCCTTCCTCCTTTACAATACTTGACTCCCAAGAAAAAAGAGAAAAAAGAGAAAAACATAGAAAGAGGGGGAGAAGAGAATCCTAGCTACATAAACCTTCTATTTTTACAAAAGTAACTTTCCAGTTCTAACTTGTGCTTCCTTTTCATTGTAGAACCAATGACATCAAGGCATCTTTGAATTTTCAACCTTCCATGGATGAAAGAATATTTTTCAAAAGAAATCTATCCCAATAAAATTCCAAAAGTGCCCTTGAAAAGTTGGAGGAGAGAGAGAATAAGGGTGATGACTAGGATTCCACTCAATCAATTAATCAAATACCCATTAAGTCCTCTAGAAAAATCGTGGAGTGTGTGAGCACACCCTCTAAAAATCATGGATAGCTGTGGGCCTTCAAAAATTGTGGAACCCTGTGGTAGTGTGGGTCCCCCCCATGTGGGTAGCAGTCCTTCTCTCTCTTTGAAGAATGAAAAGTTGCCGAAACAATCCTGTACTTGTAGTAGATCTCCACCATTGTTTAGAAGTACCTTCGTTAATGTCAAAAATGTCCTTGGGCAGTGGCAAAAATGACTATGGGCTTACACTACAACTCCTTTCTGACCCATTATCCTTTCTTGGCCTAAAAAGAATAATCGATTGCACGGTGGCATAAACGAATGCATACTTACGTTCCGTCACGTCCATCTTGCTCCAAACAAATGGCAACTTTACATGTAACTTGGGACATGCAGCTCCCGATAGTCCAGAATAGCCCAAAATAGCCCAAAACCTAAAAAGCACAAGAAAGCACCAAAGTAACTCTGTCCAATGTGGTAAAATGAATGCTTTATGCCTTAAGATTTCACACATAAATGTGCTCATTAGTATAATTGGAATTAAAATAGTGTAAATTGTATATACTTTCAATCCTCCAAAGGGGGTAGCCCCGGGGGAAGGTTGACATGTGCAGAGTTGTTGATGAACCTTCCTTGATCCCTATCAAGAAACCTCTCCTTAGCGGGCTCACCATCCGACATATTGAAGATCTTATAGGTTGGTTTCATGGTGATGTTCCAGAGGTCCTCAACATAATTGAGCTCCGCCCCTACACACATGCTTAAGTTAGTAAAGATTTGGTTACGAGTGTAACATTCTTCCCACCATATCAGAAATTTCATCCCTGAAATTTAACGTACTTCGCCCTCAGTTCGCTCTCGAGCTCCCAGGATGCCTCCTGATCGGCGTGGTTGCTCCAATGCACCTGAACATAAGGGATAGAGCGGTTCCGAAGGTTATACTCCTTCTGCTCCAATATTGTCACCGGCCATTCTTCATAAGTCAAATCTTCATTTATATTCGAAAGCTCCTGGGAAAGAACATAAGTTGGGCCCAAGACATATTTCTTTAGCATGGACACGTGGAACACATCGTGAACTCCTGCCAAGGTAGGAGGTAGGGCCAATCTATATGCCACCTTCCTAATGTGAGCTAAGATCTCATACGGTCTGATCTATCTCAGACTCAACTCCCCTTTCTTCCCAAATCTCATCACCCCTTGGGTGGGTGAATGTCACACCCCAAATCACCCCCTGGGAGGATTAGGTAGGTGATCCGTATTGCGTAACGGCAATCCGCCAAATCCCACGGATCTAGAAGTAGTTATTACATTCACGGTCCCACATTCATCACATTACTACAGGTAAGATTAGAGTGCTGCAGATAAACTACGATTACAATAACAAAGAGAAAGCATAGCGATATGGGAAATGATGATAATATATACATACATATGTATGTCCTGATACATTCCCCAAACTACCCACAAACTGAGAAGTAGGTTGACAAGAACAAAAGCCAAAGAAAATACATACATATATATATATATATATATACAGGGTGAGCTGACTCAACCCCAAAAAGAAAGTAAGAAAAAATACAGCTTAACCACAAGCAAAATGGGGATAAACTCCTATCAAAAGCAAAAAGGAGTCCCCAAGATAAAAAAGCATCAAGTGCACTCTTCAACGGTCTTCATCAATGACCACCGAGAATGCACGGATCATCGGCATGACCTCTGTTGGGGTCCACACCAATATCATCATAATAATCCGGGCTCTCCTCCTCGTAATGAGCCTCCATACCACAGCGGCATCGATCTGCAAAATCATCTAAAGAAAAATAATGTATAATAGAGTGTGAGCCCCACTGAGCTCGTGAGCAAAACATATCATCATGCATGCACGTGCAACCACAATCCACATGATCCTACATGATATGCAAGTCCAGATTATTTATTAGCCACCTCGCATTACAACTAAGTCAGGTCAGTGCTACTACAATCCCTAATACATGTATCCCTGGTACGGGCTTGGTTACCCCTTCCCGCGATACACCCATTGAGTTATCGGAGAGGACCAGTCAGCTCCTGCATTCGTTCACCAAGGTCAGCCCAACCAGCCCTCTATGATTAACCTGTAGAGTAATCCATTCCTTTTCTCTTTTCCTTTCATTACTGGCTTATACCCCATAATCACCATTCCGGTGCAAACACATTTCTTTTCATTTCATTTCTTTTCTTTTCTCATATACACATATGGTCACCCTCACAGGCATCCAACACCTTAACCCCTAATGGTAAGGGTGCGTAGCACGGGTGATAAAACTCTAACCCCATGTCAATATGGCATCGTATGAGTCAAGTGGTGTCAACTGTATCCCATACTACGGGCTACCACAGGCCTCATTTTCAAGCCAACTACAACATCTAGTCTAACATTCATAATCATCAAATAAAATTCACAGCGTTGATCAACAGACAGCCAATGTGTAATAATTTGAATAATTAAACAAAATTAGATAACACAACATTTATAATTTAAGATTCTTACTGCCAGCATAATAACACAGTTTCACATACATATATGATAATACTTCACTCACCTGAGTTTGGTTCTAAGAACTCGATCGCAAATTCAGTTCCTACTGCAGTCTGGTTGTAGGCCTCGAGCACAGGATCAAATCCTAGATATAAATCAGAAATTGTCATTTTAATATTCCAATCTATCTCAGGTGGTCCTAGGGTTAACCTAAGCTCACTAGGTTGACCCGGTGCTCAGTTGGTTTTCACTCAGAATTCTCTGGGCCTTGCACTGGGCCTTAGGCCTATGTCCCGGTGCATCATCCAGAGATGGTGGCCTAGGGGTAAAATGGTCATTTATAGTATTAGCACCTGACCCTAGGTCATAATAGGCTTACAGCGCTGTCCTCGACTTGATAGTGTTGCAGGACCAAGCATAGGCAGGGTTCCCAAGTCTTGCGGGCCCACTTGGGTTCCCAAGGCATTCCTTCCTATGGACAGATGTGTGGAGGGGCAATTTGGTCATTTTCCACCTCCCCATATAGTTATCTGACCAATGGGTGAGGTCCCCCAAGTCAGAACACCAAAACAGTAGCAAATCCCTCATTGGGCGATGGCTCTGGGCATTGGGTGCATCGCCCAGAGTCTTCAAACCGAGATTTGGCTGAGATTCCTAGGTTGCTACTCATGGGCAATGACCAAATCATCTCTCCATGCATGTTAGGGTATTAGATAACCCCAGGGGTGATCTTCATTTTGGTCCATGTGGATTCTCCACTGGGCCCACCACTTGGCTGCCAGAGGCTGCCCAGACAGCCCAGTAAATAGTATCACAGGGTTTTCTTCAGTAGCAGATCTGGATTTTGGCCACATGCAAGGCTGGAAACAAATGTAAAATGATGATTCAAGGCTGCTACCACCTAGGGCTAGGTCCCATGCAGCTAGAGCTTGCATCCAGGGCTCCAAACTGCCAAATAACAGTGCATCTGGCAGTGCAGCCATGCACAGCCAGATTTCAACTTCAAGATCAGCAGAACAGATCTGCATTTTTACTTAAAATTCTCAAATCTTCCATGCTTCATGCTTGCATGGCAGATTTGAGGCAGCTCTAGGCTATTCCTAGCTGTTCTGGGCTGCCAGAGGGGAGAAAATCATCCAAAGCACAGGCATTCCAAGGGAGCAACAAGTAGGGGCAGTGATTATATACCTGAGCTAAGCTTGGGTGCCACGAAATCTGAGCTCAGATGTGTGAGCTGCTCCTCCCTTCCTTCCTTCTTCTCTTGCTTCTTCTCTTTCTTCTTCTTCTCTCTCTCTTTTCCTCTCTTTTCTTTCTTATCCCTTCCCCACGATTTGAACAGTAGCCAAGGGGTCTAAATGAGCCCATGGTACTGCTATTTATAGGCCCACCCCTTACTAAGGTCTGTTTGGTTGCTAAGGTCCATTCCCAGAATGCATTCTTGACTACATTCTCAGCCATTCTGGGCACACTGGTAGGGTCCATAGTGGTCCAGGGGTATGAGGTGGTTCCTCAGACTCCCCTCTAGCTATGGAGGGTGCCCATGTCCATTATGGGTGGTCCCCACAGTTTAGAATCATTTAAAGATGTTGTGATTCTAGCAAGGCTGAAACTCAGTGGGTTTTGCACAGGGATTTGACCCATGGTCAAGGCATTGTCCCCACATGCCAATTAGAGCCTTTTACACACATTTCCAGAGGTGGATCCCATAGTTATGAAGAGGAGAGAGGGGTCAATTGTCTATCTTATGACAGGTATGTAGGAAGACATGCATAGGGTTTCTTCATCAATCCAAATCACTGGAGTGATACTCCACAGTGTTCTTGGTTGCTTGGTCAGGGGTTCCTATCCTTTAATCAAAATTCTAGCCAGTCAGGAGCAGGGATACTTCGCCTTCATTTCCTCTTCACATTCCCATGAATCTTCTTCTATCGGGTTGTTTCCCCATCGAACCTTCACAAAGGCGACCGTGCGGTTACAAAGGTTACACTCCTTTCTGTCCAATATCTCTGTAGGTAACTCTTTATAGGTCATATCCACATCCAACTGTTCAGGTTCAGTTGATAGTATATGTGTTGGGTTGTTCATGTATTTTCCTCAGCATCGACACATGGAAAACATCGTGGACGCCCAACAAAGATGGTGGTAATGCAAGTTGGTATGCTATGGGTGCTACTTTATTGAGTATTTCATATGGACCAATGAATCTTGGACTCAACTTGCCCTTCTTGTTAAAACGTAGCAATCCTTTAGTTGGAGACACCCGAAGGAACACCTTTTCTCCGATTTCAAATTCAATGTCCTTCCTTCGATTATCCATAGAACTTTTCTATCTTGACTAGGCTGCCTTGATCTTCTCTCTTATGACATCCACCTTGTCACAGGTCGCTTGTATCATCTCAGGCCTGAGATATTTTCATTCACCAACTTCATCCCAATATAGCGGAGTTTGACATTTTCGTCCATAAAGAGTTTCGAATGGTGCCATGCCAATGGTGGAGTGATAACTATTATTGTATGCAAATTCCACCAGAGGTATGTGAGCATCCCAACTATCGTTCATTTCCAAAACACAGGCCCCAAGCATATCCTCTAGAGTCTGAATGGTTCTTTCTGACTGTCTATCTGTGTACGGATGGAAAGTTGTACTAAGATTCAGTTGAGACCCCAATGCCTTTTGTAAACTCCTCCAAAACCTTGAGGTAAATAGAGGATCTCTGTCAGACACAATACTGATAGGCATGCCGTGTAAGCGGACTATATTTTCTATATATAATTGGGCGAGCTTCTCCATTAAATAACTTATCTTGATTGGTATGAAGTGAGCTACCTTTGTCAGTCCGTCTACGATCACCTAAATCGCATTCATGCCCTTTCGGGTATTGGGCAAATTGGTCACAAATTCCATAGTGATTCTTTCCCACTTCCATTCAGGTATAGGAAGCGGCTGCAATAATCCATCCGGTCGGTGTCTCTCTACTTTTATCTGTTGACAGGTGAGGCACTTGGACATGTATATTGCTATGGTCTCTTTCATTCCCATCCACCAGTAATACTTCTTCAAATCCTTGTACATCTTTATACTTTCGGGGTGAATTGTATAGGATGAGTTGTGTGCCTCTTTAAGGATTCGGTCTTGGACATCATAATCATTAGGCATGCACAATCTATCTCAAAACTTTAGTGCGCCATCATGGGCCAAAGAAAAGTCTTGGTCCTTATGGACGCCTTGTTGTACTTCCCAAATGATCTTGGCCAGCTTGGGGTCCAATGGTTGCTTCGTAATTACCTCTTCTTGTATCGACGGCTGTAGATCCATGGCTGTTAATTGTATAGTTGTTCCCTCGATCACGAGTTTCAGATCAAACTTTCGAGCTTCTTCTACCAACTATTCGCTTACAACTAAGGATGCAAGAGATGCAGTCTGAGATTTTCTACTTAATGCATCGGCAACAACGTTAGTCTTACTAGGGTGGCACTGAATTTCACAATCATAATCTTTCACCAGTTCTAACCACTGCCTCTGTCTCATGTTCAGCTCTTTTTGGGTGAAGAACTACTTCAGACTTTTATGATCCCTGAAGATTTTACTCTTTTCACCATATAGGTAATGCCGCCATATCTTAACACGAAGACTATCACTGCCAACTCTAAGTCATGAGTGGGGTAGTTCTCTTCGTGTTCCTTTAATTGTCTGGAGGCGTAGGCGACTACTTTACCTTTTTTGCATCAGGACGCCACCCAATCCAATCCTGGATGCATCAGTATATACTACCATTCCTCCGGTGCCATCCAAAATGGTCAAGACTGGAGCTGTTACCAATCGGTTTCTCAATTCTTGAAAACTTTTCTCGCACGCTTCATTCCATTCAAATTTGGCCCCCTTCTTTGTAAGTTTTGTCATGGGTGCCAAAATCAGTGAGAAATTATCAATAAACCATCGGTAATACCCGGCCATTCCTAAGAAACTTTGGTTCTCAGTGGCACTCATCGGAGTCTCCTACTCGAGAACCGCTTTCACTCTTCCTAGATCCACTTTAATGTCGTCCTTGGTAACGATGTGTCCCAGGAATCCAATCTGATGTAGCCAAAATTCACACTTACTGAACTTGGCATAAAGTCGGTGTTCTCGCAACCGTTGCAACACGAAAGTAAGGTATCGAGCGTGTTCTTCCTCATTCTTGGAGTACACCAAAATATCATTGATAAACACAATGATGAACTTATCCAACACGTCATGGAATACTCTATTCATCATGTCCATGAATGTTGTCGGGGCATTGGTTAATCCGAACGTCAAAAAAAGGAATTAGTAATGTCCGTAACGAGTTCAGAACGCCGTTTTGTGAATATTGCCGCTCTTGATCTTCAATTGATGGTATCCCGACCTAAGATCGATTTTGGAGAAAACTCTTACTCCTTGTAACTGATCAAATAGGTCGTTGATACGCAGCAACGGATATCGATTCTTGGCAGTCAGCTTATTCAGCTCACGATAGTCGATACACAACCGCATGCTACCATCCTTCTTCTTTACGAATAACACGGGTGCTCCCCAGGGTGATACACTGGATCGTATAAATCCTTTCTTTAGCAGGTCTTGAAGTTGAACCTGCAGCTCCTTCAGTTCGATTGGTGCCATCCAATATGGTGCCTTGGATACTGGTGCTACACCAGGAATTAGATCAATTGCGAACTCTATATCGCGATCAGGTGGTAGCTGCATCAGATCTTCTGGAAAAACACCAGGAAATTCTCTGACAACATCCAGTTCTTCTAAGGGTTTTATCTTTGCCTCTGTGTCTATCACAGTGGCTAAAAAGCCTTGGCATCCATCGTCTAACAACTTTCGAGCCTGGAGGGCTGATAAGGTTATTCTCTTGGGTTTCCTTCTTTGTTCACTTTGATAGGTGAGGATTGACCCATCATCCATTTTAAACACTATCTTCTTCTCTACACATAAGACGTTTGCACCATAGGTGGATAACCAATCCATGTCTAGTATCATGTCAAAATCCTTTATATCCAGCTTTATCAACCATGCGGTTAGATTCTTCCCACAGATCTCAATCTAGAAAGGGTCATAGACCTCCTTCAAACTCATGACACTACTAGTCGGTGTGCTGACTACTAGTTTGTGCCCGATGTCTCTCGGTTGATCTTTCATCCTACTCATAAAAGTGGTAGAAACAAAAGAGTGGGTCCTGAGTCGAATAACACTCGTGCAGGTATGGTTGATACATTCAGGGTACCTAGGGTTCATACATAATTTAGGTTACATGTAGTAAACCAGTTATTCCCTATAATTTAGTAGTGTTCAGCAGACTTACTTGTCAATACATCGGGGTTCACCTCAGCTTCTTCATTCGTCATCGCAAACACCTTTCCTCGCATCCAACTGTCCCGTGGCTGAAAAAGGTCTAACGTAGGGCAGATTTGGCGAGTTACTGCCGTACCCACGTGTTCTGCAATCTCTAGCCATGTGCCCTTCCTTATTGCACACATAGCACTTATAGGGTGGAACAGTAGGTGTTGAGGGTTGGCTTACTTGACTTGTTGTTGGTTGGGCTGGCAAAGCTGTTGTTGTTGCTTGACTCATAGCTGGTTGAGCAGGTTGATTGGAAGTGGGGCGGAAAGAGTTCTGACCCATGTTCGGCCTACGATACAGAGTCGGATTAGGGCTTGAACTTGTTCCTCAATAAACTTTATTTGGCCATCCAAAAGTTTGAAAATTATTTGGTCTTTTGTTCAACCCAGGCGACGTCGTAGCCTTCTCCTTCTCTTTTTCTTTAAATCTATCTTCCATCGTCTTCACCTTATTGACCATCTGAGCATAATCCCGGATATCCATAATTGACAATACGGATCCGATCTCAGTCTTAAGTCCTTTCTCGAATTTTTTGCATTACTAACTTCCCCTTTCAGGTGCTCTGGTGTAAAATGGAACAGGTCTTCAAATCGCTATTGGTAATCCAATACTGACTTGGTCCCTTGCACCAGTGCAATGAACTCAGCTTCGTTCCTATCCCTGAAACTCTCTGGGAAGTAGTTCTTGAAGAAAACTTCTTTAAATTTCTCCCACGTGGGATTTAGGTGAGTAGCTTCCAGGTTAGGCTTAGTAGCTTTCCACCAAGCTTCGGCTTCATTCTACAACTGATAACCCGCACATATCAGCTTCTGTGCTTACGTGCACTCAAGTACTTCAAATGCCTTCTCTAGGGCACTAATCCACCATTCCGGTTGCATTGCCTGGAAGTTATTTTGGAAAATGCAGGCAGTTGGAGTTTCTTGAATCTCTCCATAACCTTGGCAGTAGAGTTCTCTGCTAAGTGTTGAGGCACAGGTGGTGGAAATAATACGGGCCGGTTGGGTGGTGGTGGTGGTGCCGCACGCTCATGCATCATGGTTGCAAACTGTGTAGACATCTAACCAAGCAATTCTTGTTGTTGTTGTATGGTCCGCATCATAGTGGTCATAAATGCAGTTACGTCGCCGGCTGCCACATTTGGCTGAGGTTCTGCAGCAGTGGCTTGTGCAGCCACTGGTGCCTCTGACGAAGTTGTCGATGCTTCAAAATTTTGAGCCTCCGTTCCATTTGGTAGTTCAACCTCTGGTATAACACGAGGTTGTTTCCCTTTGCGACCACCACGAGAACTTCTTCTGGTGTTGACCATCGTCGCTTCTCTAAAAAGAGGAGCATGCTCAATATTCCAATATTGCCCTTTGGGGTCAACAATTATTTCCTAGTTAGTGCAGGTACAAACCTAGTCCATAGTTCCAGTGAATTTCATGAGTCACACCAGTAAGGTGGATTGTTAGATACATCATCTTTGTTTGTTATGAAGTGCTTCTTTCATTTATTATATTTTCTTTCTTATACATTTTTATGTAATGATATGCTATGCATGACACTATATGAGAGACTTCAAGTTTTTAAGTGAAAGACTTTTAATTATTTACCTGGTCTAACAGGCAAGCAATTCTAGCTTCCTACTGGTAATAATGTTTTGCACGTAGAGGTAAGCTTTATCGGCTCTAATTTCGTCTGCCAAAGATAGGTAAATGGCTCGATCCACAGGCTCACTAACGTACGCTAGGGCTAAATAAACTACTAACTGGTTCTCAGCACGTGCTCGTGCTTCACGTATTCTGATCAATCTCATTCTCAAGTACCTAATATATTGCATGGTGCTAGGGTCTCTAGTCTTGGCCGAGGTAATGGGTCCTGTCATAGGAAATGGTTCTAAGCACCAGGTTATACTTAATTAAAAGAATTAAGTACATGTCTACTAAAATTTCAAACGACTATAAACAATGAAAATATTTTTGGGTTGGCTCGAGGTACCTTAGCGTCTAAGTGTCTTGATTGGCTAGATAACCTATTGGATCCTATTCTTGGCTAACCTAGTCTTTGGATAGGGTAAGATCTACGCTCCCTACACATCGTAAATACGTATTACAACATACCTACGAATCTATGTTTGGTTTTGCATAGCATCACTCCACTCAGTTTGTACATCACAGTATCAAGCACATAATACTAATTATTTAAATACAAATTATTTCTTATAGGCATATATGTGTTTATCTATCATTAAATATTTAGGCACAAAAGAAAATTTCAAATTCCTATGTGTCCTGTACTACAACCTCCTAAGAGATGGCTATATTACCCTATATGGGTTATTAAGCAACAAATGAATTGTTTTATTCATCAATACATATTTTATTTTCCATTATTTATATTTTAATATTATTTTTTTTATTATGATTAATTTATAAAAGTTTATATTTTCATGTTTATTAAGGTTAATTTAGGTAATATCCAAGTTCCTATGTGTTAAAACACAAAATCAGCAAAAATATAATCACTGGGCGATGTCTTTGGGCGTTGGATGCATCGCCCAGAGAATCGGGGCACAGGTATATGAGTCTGAGAGGGGCCCATTTCACTTCTAACTTTTTCTAAACTTCCCTAAACACCTAGAGGAGCTCTTTGGAGGGTAGTGTGACCATTTCCACACCAAGTCCTCACATTTCCTTGGGTTTCCCACGAATCTTCGCAAGCTTAGATAAGATTTCTTGGCTACATTCACCTATTAGGTTTTCTTGTTGTTCTTCCTTACTTTAGCTAGGGTTTTGTTAAATTTCCTTGCCCTAACTCCTTCTTTTCCTTTTCTTTTTGCAGTAAAATGTCTACTAGTCACCGTACGGCTAGGAAGTCCGTGGCACAGAAAAGGCTTCGGGTTAAGACTGAGGATTCATCATCATCCACAGTGCCACCATCTTCTCCTAGGGATGATTCCTCTTCGGAGGAACCCGAGTTTGACCGATTCTATTTCTCTAGGTATGAGCATTTTAGAGATTGGAAAAATTTTAGATCCTTAAAAATTGTAAACGGTCGGGTAGTACAGGTAGATGACTTTCACCAATACAGTCTCTTCACTAGGTTTAACACCTTGGGTTGGACTTCTATGTTGACACCTACTGAACCTTGTTATCCCAACTTGGTTCAGTACTTCTACTGCAACTTGGTGCCATTTGGGGCACAAGAGTTTGGGTTGGAGAGTAGGGTGAAGGGAGTGGATATCAGATTGACCACTGCCTCACTAGCAGGGATATTGGGACTGCCCAATACGGGAGAGAGGTGTTACTACAAACCTAGGATGGACATCTCTGAGATGTTCTCTTTGGAGACCAGGAGGAGGGTCTTCAAAGCATTGACTGGGTCTAAGAGCACACCCAAGTCTGAGGCTTCCTACAAGCCATGTGCTCGAGTGATTAGTAGGTGTGTGTCCTACAACATCTACCCGAAGGGTGGGAATAGGGGCAGCATATCTATGATGAGAGCCTACATCACCTATTGCCTTCTGGGAGCGGGTGGAGGAGGTCCCGTTATAAACCTCCCTTATTTGCTGCTTCAGGCCATGTTATACCATACACAGAACCCAGCTGATGGGAACCTTCCATATGGGAAGTTCCTTACTTTGGTCTTTCAGCACTTTGAGGTTCCTTTGACGGGCGAGTATGCGGAGAGAGATAGGTATAAACCTATCAACAAGACCTCAATCCTGAAGATGAAGGTACCAGAGGGTGATCCACCAGAGGATGAGGAGATGGATGAGGTGCAGGGTGGTGATGAGCAGCAGAGGGATGAGGAGCTGGATGAGGTGCAGGGTGGTGATGAGTAGGGTGACATCCAGGGAGATATTCAGGGCGAGCATGGAGAGGAGCAGGGTGATGGACATGATGACATTGAGGGCTTTGGTGCATAGTTTACAGACTTACCTGCTTATGAGGTGACGGGTGCCACCAGTTCTCAGGTTCCAGGGCCTTCAGAGTGGGCACAGATGCTCTCACATTTTTAGGGCCTTAGCACTCAGCTCACTGATATGGCGACAAAGATGGATCAGGGCTTCTCATCTCTGGAGAGTAGGGTGGGATCTGTCGAGCAGCACTTGAACTTTTGGGACATGTTTTACTATGTGGACTCACTCCAGTCACAGCCTCCATTGGGTGACTTGCCTCCATCGGAGTAGTTTTTCTGACCAGCATTGGTGTCTATGTAACTTGGTTCTGACTTACCTTTTTGTTTTCTTAGCTTATATACTTTTCTTTTGTTCGAGATGTATTTAGTTTTTTTTTTGTCAGCTTATGTAATTATCTGAAAGTAGCACTATCAGTCAAAACTTATGTAGTGGCTCAGCCACAGTTGTCTTTAAATTTAATGGAAAATTATGCATCTTTTATTTAATTGCATCTACCTCCCCTGTAGCTTTTAGTTATTACATGTTTTAATGTTGGTAGCTTATTAACCCTAATCTGCATTCTGTGAATGTAAGAAGAGCCTCACGCTCTGATACCAAGCTCTGTCACACCCTAAACCACCCCCTGGGAGGATTAGGTAGGTGACCCAAATTACGTAACGGCAATCCACCAAATCCCACGGATCTAGAAGCAGTTATTACATTCACGGTCCCACATTCATCACATTACTACAAGTAAGATCAGAGTGCTACAGATAAACTATAATTACAATAACAAAGAGAAAGCGTAGCAATACAGGAAATGATGATAATATATACATACGTATGTTTGGCCTGATACATTCCCCAAACTACCCACAAACTGAGAAGTAAAGCTGACAAAAACAAAAGCCAAAGAAAATACATACATATATATATACAAGGTGAGCTGACTCAACCCCAAAAAGAAAGTAAGAAAAACTACAGCTAAACCACAAGCAAGACAGGGATAAACTCCTAACAAAAGCAAAAAGGAGTCCCCAAGACAAAAAACATCAAGTACACTCTTCAACGGTCTTCATCAATGACCATCGAGAATGCATGCATCATCGACACAACCTCCGTCGGGGTCCACACCAATATCATCATAATAACCAGGGCTCTCCTCCTCGTAATGAGCCTCCATGCCACAGCGGCATCGATCTGCAAAATCATCTAAAGAAAAATAATGTATAACAGAGTGTGAGCCCCACTGAGCTCGTGAGCAAAACATATCATCATGCATGCTTGTGAAATCACAATCCACATGATCCTACATGATATGCAAGTCCAGATTATTTATTTACCACCTAGCATTACAACTAAGTCAGGTCAGTGCTACTACAATCTCCAATACATGTATCCCTGGTGCGGGCTTGGTTACCCCTTCCCGCGATACACCCATTGAGTTATCGGAGAGGACCAGTCAACTCCCACATTCGTTCACCAAGGTCAGCCCGATCAGCCCTCTGTGATTAACCTGTAGGGAAATCCATTCCTTTTCTCTTTTCTTTTCATTTCTGGCTTATAGCCCATAATCACCATTCCGGTGCAAACACATTTCTTTTCATTTCATCTCTTTTCTTTTCTCATATACACATATGGTCACCCTCATAGGCATCCAACACCTTAACCCCTATTGGCAAGGGTGCGTAGCACGGGTGATGAAACTCTAATAACCCCATGTCTATATGGCATCGTATGAGTCGAGTGGTATCAACCGTATCCCATACTACGGGCTACCACAGGCCTCATTTTCAAGCCGACTACGGCATCTAGTCTAACATTTACAATCATCAGATAAAATTCACAGTGTTGACCAACAGACAGTCAATGTGTAATAATTTGATTAATTGAACAAAATTAGATAACACAACATTTATAATTTAAGATTCTTACTGCAGGCATAATAACACAGTTTCACATACATATATGATAATACTTCACTCACCTGAGTCTGGTTCTAAGAACTCAATCATAAATTCAGTTCCAACTGCAGTTTGGTTGTAGGCCTCGAGCGAGGGATCAAATCCTAGATATAAATCAGAAATTGTCATTTTAATATTTCAATCTATCTCTGGTGGTCCTAGGGTTAACCTACCTCACTGGGTTGACCCAGTGTTCAATTGGATTTCACTCAGAATTCTCTGGGCCTTACACTGGGCCTTAGGCCTATGTCCCGATGCATCATCCAGAGATGGTGGCCTAGGGGTAAAATGGTCATTTATAGTATTAGTGTCACACCCCAAACCAACCCCTAGGAGGATTTGGTAGGTGACCCGAATTGCATAACGGCAATCCGCCAAATCCCACGGATCAAGAAGCAATGCTTACATTCACGGAACCACATTCATCTCATTACCATAAGTAAGATCAGAGTGCTGCAGATAAACTACAATTTCAATAATAAAAGGAAGCATAGCAATACGGGGAAATGATGATAATATATACATAAGAAAGATTGTTTTGGTACATTTCCCATCAACCCACAAGCATAAGTACAAAGCTGATAAGAACAGAACTACATACTTAGACATATACAGGGTGAGCATACTCAACCCCCAAAAGAAGTAAAAAGAAACTACAACTGATCCACAGTCAGAACGGGGATGAACTCCTAGCAAGAACAAAAAGGAGTCCCCAAAACAAAAAGCATCAGAATCACTTCTCAACGGTCTTCATCAATGACCACCGAGAAAGTATGTAGGATCGGTATGACCTCCGTCGGGGTCCACAGCAACATCATCGTAACAACCAGGATTCTCCTCCTTGAGATAAGCCTCCATGCCACACTAGCATCGATCTGCAAAATCATCTAAGAAAAACAATGTACAATAGAGTGTGAGCCCCATCGAGCTTGTGAGCAAATAACATCAATCATGCACATGCAATCACAATTCACAGTTCATATGATCCTACATGATGTGCAAGTCCAGATTATTTATTTGCCACCTAACAATACAACTAAGTTAGTTAGTGCTACTATAATCCCCAATACATGTATCCCTAGTGTAGGCTTCTAACCCCTTCCCGCGATACACCCATTGAGTTATCGGAGAGGACCAGTCAGCTCCCGCATCAGTCACCAAGGTCAGCCCGACCAGCCCTCTGTGATTAACCCGTGGGACAATCCATTTCTTTTCTCTTTTCTTTTCTTTTTTGGCTTATAGCCCATATGCACCATTCTGGTGTTCTTTCGTTCATGCACCGTTCCGGTGTTCTATCATTTCATTTTCTCTTTTCTCATTTTCTGATGGTCACCCCCACAGGCATCCAACACCTTAACCCCTGTTGGCAAGGCTGCGTAGCATGGGTGATGAAACTCTAGCCCCATGTCTATATGGCATCGTATGAGTCAAGTGGTGTCAACCGCATCCCATACTATGGGCTACCACAGGCCTCATTTCCAAGCTGACTATGGCATCTAGTTTAACAATGACAATCATCATATAAGAATTCATAGTGTTGATCAACAAATAGTCATTATGCAGTGATTTGAGTAGTTTGAACAGAAATAAATAACACAACATATATGATTTAATTTTGATTAGCCGGCATAGTATCATAATTACACATGTACACATGGTAGCATTATTCACTCACCTGAGTTGGGTTCTAGATACTCGTTAGCAAACTCAATTCCAACAGCAATCTGATTGTTGTCCTCAAGCGTGGGATCAATTCCTAGATGTAAATCAAAAGTTGTCATATTAGGGTTTTAGTCTATCACTGGTACTTCTAGGGTTACCCTAATCTTACTGGGTTGACCCTGTACTTGGTTGGTACTCATTTGGGATCACAGGGCTTGCACTGGGCCTTAGGCTCTTGTCCCGGTGCCTTAACCAGTGTCAGTGGCACAAAGGGTAAAACAGTCATTTCAATGGTTGCACCTGACCGTAGGTCAGATCAAGTCCACAGTGCTGTCCACAGCTTGCCCGTGCTGCAGGACCAAGCACAACAGGGTTCCTTTCACTTGTGGGGCCCACTAGGGTTCCAAAACATTTCTAATCAAGGGGAAGGGCTTTTTGGTAATTTCCCAACCATCCCACAGTGTCCAAGGGTCAAAGGGTGAGATCCCCCAAGTTTGTCCATCAATCCAACCAATTTTCCTTCACTGGGCGTTGGCTGTGGGTGATGTCTGCATCGCCCAGTGCATCGCCTAGTCACTGTAGAATCGATATGGGCTGAGTTTCCAAGGTGGGGCCTTATGGGCTGAGGTCAGATTGGATCTCTTGCATGTCAGGGGGTTTGGTAGCCCCTGAGATGGCCCACCTATTAGTCCAATTGGATCCTCCATCAGGTCCATCATCAGGCTGCCAATGGCTGCCCAGACAGTCCCAGTGAATAGTGTCCCAGGGTTTTGCCAAGCTTGGGAATCTTATTTCAGCCACATGCAAGGCTGGAAAAGTCTGAAAAACAATGGTTCAGGGCTGCAACCACCTAGGGTTTGGTCTCTGCAGCCCTAGATTGCATCCAGGACTCCAATCAGTTCATCTGGAGCAAATCTGGGTAGTGTAGTAGGGCACAACCAGATTCGGCTCCCAAGAACAGCATATCAGACTTTTTTTTTCCATAAAAATCTCAGATCCTCCATGCACAAGGTCTGCATGGTTGATCTAGATCAGATCTGGGCAAACCCTAGCTAGTTTGGGCTACCCAGAGAGCATAAACACAGTGAAAGCAAGGAAGGGATAGGGAACAGTAGCATATAAGGGTGTTTTATACCTGCACAGAGCCAAGAGAGGCTGGGTTCCAGCCTAGATGGAGGTGGTGGCAGCTGCCCTTCTTCTTTCTCCCTTCTTCCTTCTTCCTTCTTCTCCTTCTTCTTCTTCTCCTTCCTTTTCTCTCTACTCTCCCATGATTTCTCCAACAAATAGAAAGCTCTAAATGAGCTTAGACCCCTCCTATTTATAGACTCCCCCTTCACTGAGGCATGTTTGCCTATGAAGGCCCTTTTTAAAAATCAGTTTTTAAACTGATTCTGACTGATTCTGGGCTCACTGGTGGGGTCCATAGAGACCCAACAGCATGAGGTGGTCCCTCAGACTCCCCTCTATCAGTCGAGGGTACCCATGTCCATATTGGGTGGTCCCCAAAAATAAAATCCATTAAAATATTCAAAATCACTCACTGGGCGATGTCACTGGGCCTTAGTGCATCGCCCAGTGCCATCGTCCAGAGAATTCCAGCAAGCTGAAATTCAATGGGCTTGCATAGGGGTTTGACCCTTGGTCAGGGTATTGTCCCCACATGCCCATTAGGGGTTTTTGGCACATTTTGACATAGGTGGGTCCCACCATTATAAGGAGGAGAGAGATTACCTGGGATCCAAACCATATATCAAGAAATGAGCTGTACATTTATAGGGGTTTGTTGTCCACCTACTGGCAGGCATGTAGGATGATCCACATAGGGTTTCTTCATCAATCCAAGTCACTGGGGTGATGCTCCACAGTGATCCTGGTTGCCTGATCAGGGGTTCCTGCCCTTCAATCAAAATTTCCAGTCAGTTAGAGGTAGGGTTTGACATATCTCCCCACCTTACAAAAATTTCATCCTCGAAATTTGCTTACCTTGCTCTTCGAAGAGTTGAGGATATTTTTCTTTCATCTCATCCTCACTTTCCCATAAAGCTTCCTCTATCGAATTGTTTCCCCCATCGAACCTTTACAAAAGCGACGGTGTGGTTTTAGAGGTTATGCTCCTTTCTGTCCAATATCTCCGTGGGTTATTCTTCATAGGTCATATCCACATCCAACTGTTCAGGTTCAGTTGACAGTACATGTGTCAAGTTGTTAATATACTTCCTCAGCATCGACACATGAAAAACATCATGGACGCCTGACAAAGATGGTGGTAACACCAGTTAGTATGCTACAGGTCCCACTTTATTACGTATTTCATAAGGACCAACGAATCTTGGGCTCAATTTACCTTTCTTGTTTAATTGTAGTAATCCTGTAGTTGGAGATACTCGAAGGAATACTTTTTCTCCGACTTCAAATTCAATGTCCTTCCTTTTATTATCTGCATAACTTGTCTGTCTTGACTGGGCTGTCTTGATCTTTTCTCTTATAATATCCACCTTGCCGCAGGTTGCTTGTATCATCTCTGGTTTGAGATATTTCCGCTCGCCAACTTCATCCCAGTATAGCGGAGTTTGACACTTTCGGCCATAAAGTGCTTCGAATGGTGCCATGCCAATGGTGGAGTGATAGCTATTATTGTATGCAAATTCCACCAGAGGTATGTGAGCATCAAAACTGTCATTCATTTCCAAGACACAGGCTCGGAGGATCCCAATGCCTTCTGCAAACTTCTCCAAAACCTTGAGGTGAACCGAGGATCTCTGTCAGACACAATACTGACAGGCACGCTGTGTAACCAAACTATGTTTTCAATATATATATGGGCAAGCTTCTCCATTGGGTAACTTATCTTGATCAGTATGAAGTGTGCCGCCTTTGTTAGTCCATCTACAATCACCCAGATTGCATTCATGCCTTTCCTGGTGTTGGGCAGGTTTGTTACGAAATCCATAGTGATTCTTTCCCACTTCCACTCAGGTATGGGAAGTGGCTACAACAATCTATACGATCGGTGTCTTTCTGCCTTTATTTGTTGATAGGTGAGGCACTTGGACACGTATATTGCTATGGTCTCCTTCATTCCCATCCACCAGTAATACCTCTTCAAATCTTTGTACATCTTTGTACTTCCGAGGTGGATTGTGTAGGGTGAGTTGTGCGCCTCTTTAAGAATTTGGTCTTGGATGTCAAAGTCATCAAGCATGCATAGTCTATCTCTAAACTTCAATGCACCATCATGGGCCAAGGAAAAATCTAGGTCCTTATGGACACCTTGTTGAACTTCCCAAATTATTTTGGCCAGCTTGGGATCCAATGGTTGCTTCGCAATTATTTCCTCTTGTATCGACGGCTGTAGGTTCATAGCTGCTAACTACAAAGCCGTTCCTTCGATCACGAGTTCTAACTCAAATTTCTGAGCTTCCTCTATTAACTGCTCACTTACGGCCAAAGATGCAAGGGACGCAGTTTGAGATTTTTTGCTTAGTGCATCCACCACAACATTGGCCTTGCCGGGGTGATACTAGATTTCACAGTCGTAGTCTTTCACCAATTCCAGCCATCGCCTCTGTCTCATGTTCAGCTCCTTTTGAGTGGAGAAATACTTCAGACTTTTGTGATCGCTGAAGATCTCGCTCCTTTCACCATTTAGGTAATGTCGCCAAATCTTCAATGCGAAAACTATCACTACTAACTCCAAGTCGTAAGTAGGGTAGTTCTTCTCGTGTTCCTTCAATTGCTTGGAGGCGTAGGGGACAACTTTACCTCTCTGCATCAAGACGCCACCTAAACCTGTTCTGGATGCGTCGGTGTATACTACCATTCCTCCAGTGCAGTCTGGAATGCTTAGAACTGGAGCTATTACCAACCGGTTCTTCAATTCATGAAAACTTTTCTCACATGCTTCATCCCATTCAAACTTAGCACCCTTCCTTATAAGTTTTGTCATTGGTGCCAAAATCTGTGAGAAATTCTCAATAAACCTCCGATAGTAACCGGCCAATCCTAAGAAACTTCGAATCTCAGTGGCACTCTTTGGAGTCTCCCACTCGAGGACTGCTTTCACCTTGCCTGGGTCTACTTTGATGCCGTCTTTGGTGACGATGCGTCCTAGCAAACCAATTTGGTGAAACCAAAATTCACATTTACTGAATTTGGCAAAGAGCTGGTGTTCTCGTAATCGCTGCAACATAAAAGTAAGGTGTCGTGCGTGTTCTTCCTCACTCTTAGAGTATACCAGGATGTCATTAATAAATACTATGACAAACTTGTCCAGCACATCATGGAATACTCTGTTTATCATATCCATGAAAGCCGCCGTGGAGTTGGTTAACCCGAACGATAAAACCAAGAATTTGTAATGCCCGTATCGAGTTCGGAACGCCATTTTGTGAATATCGACACTCTTAATCTTCAGTTGATGGTATCCCGACCTAAGATCAATCTTGGAGAAAACTCTTGCTCCCTGTAGCTGATCAAATAGGTCGTCGATACGCGGCAATAGATATCGATTATTGATGGTCAACTTATTCAACTTGCGGTAGTCGATAGACAGCTGCATACTTCTATCTTTCTTCTTGACGAACAGCACAGGTGCTCCCCAGGGTGATACACTGGGTCGTATAAATCCTTTCTTCAGCAGGTCTTGAAGTTGAACTTGCAACTCCTTCAGTTTGATCGGCGCCATTTTGTACGGTGCCTTAAATACTAATGCTGCTCCAGGAATCAGATCAATCACGAATTCTATATCACGGTCAGGCGGTAGCTGCGTCAGATCTTCTGGAAAGACATCAGGAAATTCTCTAACGAGTTTTAGTTCCTCCAAGGGTTTTATCTTCACCTCCGTGTCTATCACAGTGGCCAAAAAGCCTTGGCATCCATCATCAAGCAACTTTAGCGCTTGGAGGGCTGATAAGGTTACTCTCCAGGATTTCTTCTTGGGTTCACTTTGATAAGTGAAAGTTGATCCATCTTTCAAGTTGAACCTTATCTTCTTCTCTGCACACAAGACATTTGCACCATAGGCCGACAACTAGTCCATGCCTAGGATTACGTCAAAATCATTTATATCTGTTTGCTTTAAAATAAAACCGTAAGCGTACGGGTCAATCGTAGCTACGGGTCGAACACGAGGAGATATACGCCACTCTATTTAACTAACTTAAAAGTAATGCAAAATGAACCAAATTAAAGTGTTAAATTAAACTAATTAAACTAACGAAAATCAATGCATCCTAACTTATAAGCATCTAACAAAATTAAGGGATTAAATCGGCGTCCTAACACATGAGCATCTAACCTATCAAACTAAAGCGAATTGAAAGGAATAAAAATGCAGCCACACATACTAACCACATAAAAAGAAATAAGGGAATAAAAATGCATCCATAAACCACAACCATATAAAATTAAAATAAAAGAAATAGAGGGGAAAGAAGAAGAAGATAGAGAGAGATAGAGGAGATGGAGAATGAGATTGAGAGTTTAGATAGTAAAACCTGGATGTGCTTGCATGAATGTAAATGAAAAGCTTGAATACTTGCATAAACTTACCATGGCCTCCTCTTCTAAATCTTCAAGTCTTGTCATCAACTTAAGAACTTAGACTAGAAGGCTTAAAACCTAAACTAGAATTAAAAAATTACAACCCAATTGAAGACTTAAATTGAAATTAAAGCATAAACTAAACCTATTATAACCATTAACTAAAAATCATAAAAGCAAACTAGAACTTAGAAAAGCCAAAAATCACAAATTAGAAGAAGAAGAAGAGAAGAAATTTCACTAAGTGAATGAGCTAAAAATTACACTAAAAACTGAATTAAAATTGAACTAGAAACTAACTAAAAACTGAACTAAAACACTAACTTCCTACAACCCAGAGGGCAAGGGGTATTTATAGGGGGAAGAGAGGAGAAGAGAGAAGAGGGAAGTGCAGGAGAAATATTTCCTAAGAAAAGAGAATATTCTTTTCTCCTTCCTCTTTTACAATACCTTGAATCCTAAGAAAAAAGGAAAAAAATAGAAAGAAGAAGAAGAGAAGATTGTTTTCATAGACTTTCTATTTCTAGAAAAGTAAACTTCCAATTCTAACAAGTGCTTCCTTTTCTTTGTAGATATCTTCTCCAAGCAATAAAATCAAAGCATCTTTGACTTTTTAACTTTCCATAGGTGAGAAAATATCTTTCAAAATAAATCTATCCCAAGTAGAATTTCAAGAGTGCCCTTGAGAAGTTGGAGGAGAGAGAGAGAATAAGGGTGATGATTAGGATTCCTTCAAGAATAAATAAAATACCCATTCTGTCCTTCAGAAAACGTGGAGCATGGGGTGCTTATATAGGCCTCACCATTGTGTTTCTTGCTAAAAATCACCCAAAATAGACCCAAATTTCGTCCAATGTGGAGTTCGGGAGCCCAAGATATCTCAAGTTAAAGTTGGACAGTCCAGAGCCCTCCAAATGGAATCTTTTGGGTACAGGAAATATAACTTCTGGTTATTGCGTTAAGGCTCCTGGAATCCAAACTTTTGCTTCACTTTGTCTTCGGCCGACTATAAATAATTATAAATAAACCCCTGCAGACCATTTTCGTGCTTCGTTACGAAAACGGCCGTAACTTCTTCGTTTAAACTCGGAATCATGTGCCGTTTGAACCGTTACGAAGCTGGCTCGATGGGCTACGCATCTAAACAGCTTAAAAATAGTTCCTTAGCATCTTCTCCTCCATTTTCATAAGAATTCACCTAAAACCTGAAAAGCACAAGAAAGCACCGAGTAACTCTGTCCAATGTGGTAAAATGTATGCTTTATGCCCTAAGATTTCACACATAAATGTGCTCATCAATATCCATCTTAATCAATTGTGCGGTTAGCTTCTTCCCACAAATTTCAATCTGACAAGGGTCGTAGACCTTCTTCAAACTCACAACACTCCCTATCGGCATACTGACTACTAACTCGTGCCCAATGTCTCTTAGTTGATCTTTCATCTTACTCGCAAAGGTTGAGGAGACGAAAGAGTGGGTTGTGCCCAAGTCAAATAATACTCGTGCGGGTATGGTTGAGACATTCAGGGTACCTAGGGTTTGTAAATAGTTTAGGTTACATGAAGTAAGCCAATTAGTCCCTATAAGTTAGTAGTGTTTAGCAACTTACCTGTCAATACATCAGGATTCACCTCAGCTTCTTCATTCATCACCGCGAACACCTTTCCTCGCGTCCGATTGTCCCGTGGCTGGAAAGTCCTAGCATAGGGCTGATTCTACGAGTTGTTGTTGTACCCACGCGCTCCACAATCTCTGGCCATATGCCCTTCCTTATTACACTGGTAACACTTAAAGGGTGGAGTAGTAGGTGTTGAGGCTTGGTACATTTGACTTATTGCTGGTCGGGCTACTGAAGCTACTGTTGTCCCTTGGCTCGTCGCAGGTTGAGCAGGTCGATTAAAGGTGGGGCGGAAAGGGTTTTGATCCACATTCGACCTACGATACAGAGTCGAGACGGAGCCTGAGTTGGTTCTGCGATATACTTTATTTGGCCAGGCATAGGTCTGGAAATTATTTGACCTTTTGCCCACAGACGACGTCACAGCTTTCTCTTTCTCTTTCTCTTTAAATCTATCTTCCAAGGTTTTCTCCTTGTCAACCATCTGAGCATAATCCCTAATGTCCATGATTGACAACACAGATCCGATCTCAGTCTTGAGTCCTTTCTCAAATTTCTTCACCTTACTAACTTCTCTTTTCAAATGCTCTGGAGCAAAATGGAACAAATCCTCAAATCGCTATTGGTAGTCCAGCACTGACTTGGTTCCTTGCACCAGTGCGATAAATTCCGCTTCTTTTCTGTCCTTAAAACTCTCAGGAAGTAGTTCTTGAAGAAAACTTCCTTAAATTGTTCCCACGTGGGGTTCAGGTGAGTAGCTTCCAAATTAGGCCTTGTTGCCTTCGACCAAGCTTCGGCTTCATTATGCAACTGATAACCTGCATATATCAACTTTTGTGCGTCCGTGCACTCAAGTACTTCAAATGCCTTTTCTAGGGCACTGATCCACTGCTTCGGCTGCATCGCTTCTGATGTTACTTTGGAAAATGCAGGCTATTGGAGTTTCTTGAACCTCTCCATAATCTTGGCGGTAGAGTTTTTCGCTAAATGTTGAGGTATTGGTGGTGGAAACAGTATGGGTCGATTAGGTAGTGTTGGTGGTGCAGTGCGTTCATGCATCATGGTTGCAAATTGAGTTGGCATTTGACCAAGCAATTGTTGTTGCTGTTGCATGGTCCGCATCATAGTGGTCATGAACGTAGTCACGTCACCAGCTGCCAAATTTGGCTGACGTGCAGTAGTAGTGGCTTGAGCAACCGCTGGTGCTTCTGAGGAAGCAGCCGATGCTTCAGAATTTTGAGCCTCAGTTCCGTTAGGCAATTCAACTTCCGATACAACTCGAGGTTATTTTCCTTTACGACCACCACGAGAACTTCTAGTGTTGACCATTGTTGCTTCTCTGAAAAGAGGAGCGTGTTTAATATTCCAATATCTTCTATACGGATAAAAAATTATTCCTTAGCTAGAGCAGGTACAAATCTAGTCCACAGTTCCAATGAGTTTTATGGATCACACCCGTACAGTGGATTGTTAGATTCATTGTCTTGGTTTATTAAGTGACGTGTCTTATTGAGGTCTTATTGAGTGCATTATGTTTCACTTTCTATGCATTTTATATGTCAATATGCTATGCATGGCACTATATGAAAGATTTCAAATTTTTAAATAAAAGACTTTTAATTATTTACCTGATCTAGCAGGCAAGCCTCTCCAACTTCTTCCCGGTCACAAACTCCATCGCAAGTAGAAATTTTATGTCAACTCTTACCTCTTCAGCTAAAGTCATAAAATACTCTCGTTCTTCGGGTCCACTAATAGTAGGGATGGCTAAATAGAAATCCAACCGATTCTCGGCTCGGGGCAACACTAACCGTATCCATCTCAGTCTCTCTCGTAGATGTCTAATATAGATCATGATGCTGGGGTCTCCAGCCTGGCTGAGGTAATAGGTCCTGTCACAAAAAATGGCTCTAGGCATTAGGGCATACTTAATTAAAAGAATTAACTACATATCTATTGAAATTTTAGTAACTACAGATAAAATTTCTAACTTTTGGGTTGGCTCGAGGTACCTTAACGTCTAGATGTTCTCGACAACTAAACCACCTCTTAGATTCCTATTCTCGGCTGACCTACCTTGTGGCTAGGTTACTACCTATGCTTCCCACACATAATAAATATGCAATACAACATACCTATGTAACTATGTTTGGTTTACACAATAACACTCCAATTGGTTTGTACATCACAATATTTGAGCATGTAATAATTAGATAGTACACACCATATGTCATTATACACATCTATTTATATCTACATGTATTAAATACTTACTATAAATATAAAAACAAAATTTCCCAAGCCCCTATGTGTTTTACTTAACCTCATTGAGAAATTTCACCCCTTTAGGTTTAAGAAGGTTATGTTTGATTAATGCAAAACTATTTATTATTTTATTATTTATTTTTTTTAATATTATTATTATTATTATATTTTTTTTTTGTAATAAAAATCTGTATTTTAGTGTTGTCTGAAGTCATTTTGGGTATTCCCCAAGTTTCCATAAGCTAAAACCCAAAATCCAGCAAGATTCCCTCACTGGGCGATGTCTCTGGGCATTGCCACATCGCCCAGAGAATCGGGGCGCAGGGTTTTAAATCCAAGAGGGCCCCATTTGACTCCTATCTCATTCTAAACTTCTCTAAACACTTGGGAGAAGTCCTTGGAGAGTGAGGGGACCACTTCAACACCAAATCTCGGCATTTCCTCGGGTTATTTGCAATCCTACACGTGCTTAGGTAAGTTTTCTTGGTTACTTTGTCTTTTCTCGAATTCTTTTATTCTCTTTTGCTTAGGTTAGGGTTTTTGTCAATTTTCTAGCCCTAACTATGGTATTTCCTTTCCTTTTTGTAGAAAATGTCTACAAACCATCACACCGCTAGGAAATTGGTAGCCCAAAAGCGGCTACAAGTTGAGTCTGAGGATTCTTCCTATTCTTCGGTACCTCCTTCATCATCCACGGATGATTCTTCTTTAGAGAAGCCTACTTTTGATCACTTCTTCTTCTCTAGGTACGAATATGCCAAAGAGTGGAAAAATTTTGAATCTGTAAAGATAGTGAACGGCCAGGTGGTACGGGTCGAGGACTTCCACCAATACAACCTTTATGCCCGATTCAATGCCCTAGGTTGGGCATCAATGTTGTCTCCTACCGAGCCTTGTTATCCCAACTTGGTTCGGTACTTTTACTGTAACCTGGGGCCTTCTAGTGCCCAAGAGTTTGGAGTGGAGAGTAGGGTGAAGGGAGTGGATATCAGGCTGACCACTACCCTATTGGCAAAGATTTTGGGCTTACCTGACACAGGAGAGAGGGTTTACTATCAGCCTCGTATGGACATATCAGATATGTTCTCTTTGAAGAATAGGAGGACAGTCTTCAAAGCTTTGACAGGTTCACAGAGCACACCCAAATTCGAGATTTCTTACAAACCCAGTGCCCATGTCATTAGCAGATGTGTGACTTACAACATCTATCCTAAAGGTGGTAACAAAGGTAGCATATCCATGATGAGGGCATACATTACTTACTGTCTCTTGGGAGCTGGTCAGGGGGGTCTAGTCATCAACCTTCCCTATTTATTACTTTAGGTGATGCTCTACCACGCCCGGAACCCAGCTGATGGAAACTTTCCTTATGGGAAGTTCCTCACTTTGGTCTTTCAGTATTTTAGGGTTCCATTGGAGGGTGAGTATGTTGATAAGACCAGATCCAGGCCCATAGACAAGACTTCCATCCTGAAGATGAAGATACCTGGATAGGATCCACTAGAGGATCAGGGGCAGATGGGGATGCAGTAGGGAGAGGAGCATGGAGTGGAGCATGGTGATGATGTGCACGAGGAGGAGGTGCAGCGGATGGAGTAGGGAGACACTCAGGGGAACACCCAGGGCATACATGTAGAGGAGCAGGGTATAGGTCCAGGTGACTTCGAGGGTTTTGACTCTCAGTTTACTGACTTACCTGCATATGAGACGATCGGTGCCACTAGCTGTTAGGTTCCAGGACCTCTAGAGTGGGCTCAGATGATGACACACTTCCAGACCCTTAGCACTCAGCTTTTAGACTTAGGGACCAGGATGGACCAGGGCTTCGCTTCCTTGCGGAGCAGAGTAGGATCTGTTGAGCAGCAGCTAGATTTCTAGGATAGATTTTACCAGGTTGATTCACATCAGTCTCAGCCTCCTCCAGATGGCGTACCTCCGACTGAGTAATTCCAGTGCAGCTCCAGATATTTTATGCTTCGTGGTTATGATTACTTTTTTTTTATTTTCTATGCTTGGCTTATGTACTATTTTTTTTTTCTTTCGGATGTTTCAATTTTTTTTTATCAACTATGTAATTGTTAAACTTTCAGTTTAGCAATGAAACTTATGTAGCTACTTGACCACAGTTATCATCTATTTAATGGAAATTATGCACCTTTTTATTTAATTACAACTACCTCCCTTGTAGCTTTTAATTATTACATATTTTATTATTTCAAACTTATTAATCCTAGTCTGCACTCCATGAATGTAAGGAGAGCCTCACGCTCTGATACCAAGCTCTGTCACACCCCAAACCACCCCCTAGGAGGATTGGGTAGGTGACCCAAATTGCATAACAGCAATCCGCCAAATCCCAAGGATCAAGAAGCAATGCTTACATTCATGGAACCACATTCATCTCATTACCATAAGTAAGATTAGAGTGCTGCAGATAAACTACAATTTCAATAATAAAAGGAAGCATAGCGATACGGGGAAATGATGATAATATATACATAAGAAAGATTGTTTTGGTACATTTCCCATCAACCCACAAGCATAAGTACAAAGCTGATAAGAACAGAACTACATACTTAGACATATACAGGGTGAGCATACTCAACCCCAAAAAAGAAGTATAAAGAAACTACAATTGATCCACAGTCAAAACGGGGATGAATTCCTAGCAAGAACAAAAAGGAGTCCCCAAAATAAAAAGCATCAGAAGCACTTCTCAACGGTCTTCATCAATGACCACCGAAAAAGTATGTAGGATCGGTATGACCTCCGTCGGGGTCCACACCAACATCATCGTAACAACCAGGATTCTCCTCCTCAAGATAAGCCTCCATGCCACACTAGCATCGATCTGCAAAATCATCTAAGAAAAACATTGTACAATAGAGTATGAGCTCCACCGAGCTCATGAGCAAATAACATCAATAATGCATGCACATGTAATCACAATTCACAGTTCATATGATCCTACATGATGTGCAAGTCCAGATTATTTATTAGCCACCAAACAATACAACTAAGCCAGTTAGTGCTACTACAATCCCCAATACATGTATCCCAGGTGTAGGCTTCTAACCCCTTCCCGCGATACACCCATTGAGTTGTCAGAGAGGACCAGTCAGCTCCCGCATCAGTCACCAAGGTTAGCCCGACCAGCCCTTTGTGATTAACGCGTGGGACAATCCATTTCTTTTCTGGCTTATAGCCCATATGCACCATTCCGGTGTCCTTTCATTCATGCACCATTCCGGTGTTCTATCATTCCATTTTCTCTATTCTCATTTTCTGATGGTCTCCCCCACAGGCATCCGACACCTTAACCCCTGTTGGCAAGGGTGCGTAGCATGGGTGATGAAACTCTAGCCCCATGTCTATATGGCATCGTATGAGTCAAGTTGTGTCAACCACATCCCATACTACGGGCTACCATGGGCCTCATTTCCAAGCCGACTATGACATCTAGTCTAACAATCACAATTATCATATAAGAATTCACAGTATTGATCAATAGACAGTCATTATGTAGTGATTTGAGTAGTTTGAACAGAAATAAATAACACAACATATATGATTTAATTCTGATTAGTCGGCATAGTATCATAATTACACATGCACACATGATAGCATTATTCACTCACTTGAGTTGAATTCTAGATACTCGTTTGCAAACTCAGTTCCAACAATAGTCTGATTATTGTCCTCGAGCGCGGGATCAATTCCTAGATGTAAATCAAAAGTTGTCATATTAGGGTTTTAGTCTATCACTAGTACTTCTAGGGTTACCCTAATCTTACTAGGTTGACCCGATACTTGGTTGGTACTCATTTGGGATCACAGGGCATGCACTGGGCCTTAGGCTCTTATCCTGGTGCCTCAACCAGTGTCAGTGGCACAAAGGGTAAAATAGTCATTTCAATGGTTGAACCTGACCCTAGGTCAGATCAAGTCCACTGTGCTGTCCACAGCTTACCCGTGCTGCAGGACCAAGCATAGCAGGGTTCCTGTCACTTGCGGGGCCCACTAGGGTTCCAAAACATTTCCAATCAAGGACAGATGTGGGGAAGGGCTTTTTGGTAATTTTTCAAACTTCCCCCAGTATCCAGGGGTCAAAGGGTGAGATCCCCCAAGTCTGTCCATCAATCCATCCAATTTTCCTTCACTGGGCGATGTCTGCATCGTCCAATGCATCGCCCAGTGACTGTAGAATCAATATGGGCTGAGTTTCCAAGGTGGGGCCTTATGGGGTGAGGTCAGATTGGATCTCCTACATGTCAAGGGGGCTTGGTAGCCCCTGAGATGGCCCACCTATTGGTCCAATTGGATCCTCCATCAGATCCATCATCAGGTTGCCAATGGCTGCCCAGATAGTCCCAGTGAATAGTGTCCTAGGGTTTTGCCAAGCTGGGGAATCTGATTTCAGCCACATGCAAGGCTGGAAAAGTCTAAAAAACAATGGTTCAGGGCTGCAACCACCTAGGATTTGGTCTTTGTAGCCCTAGCTTGCATCCAAGACTCCAATCAGTTCATCTGGAGTAAATCTAGGCAGTGGGGTAGGGCACAGCCTGATTCGGCTCCCAAGAACAGCATATCAGACTTTTTTTTTTCCTATAAAAATCTCTGATCCTCCATGCATAAGGTCTGCATGGTTGATTTGGATCAGATCTGGGCAAACCCTAGCTAGTTTGGGCTGCCCAGAGAGCATAAACATAGTGAAAGCAAGGAAGGGATAGGGAACAACAGCATATAAGGGTGTTTTATACCTGCACAGAGCCAAGAGAGGCTCGATACTAGCCTAGATGGAGGTGGTGGCAGCTGCCCTTCTTCTTCCTCCCTTCTTCCTTCTTCTCCTTCTTCTTCTTCTCCTTCCTTTTCTCTCTACTCTCCCATGGTTTCTCCAACAGATAGAAAGCTCAGACCCCTCCTATTTATAGACCCCCCCTTCTCTGAGGCATGTTTGCCTGTGAAGGCCCTTTTTAAAAATCAGTTTTTAAACTGATTCTGACTGATTCTGGGCTCACTGGAGGGGTCCATAGTGAACCAAGAGCATGAGGTGGTCCCTCAGACTTCCCTCTATCAGTGGAGGGTACCCATGTTCATATTGGGTGGTTACCACAAATAAAATCCATTAAAATATTCAAAATCAGTCACTGGGCGATGTCACTGGGCCTTGCTGCATCGCCCAGTGCCATCGTCCAGAGAATTCCAACAAGCTGAAATTCAATGGGCTTGCACAGGGGTTTGACCCTTGGTCAGGGTATTGTCCCCACATGCCCATTAGGGGTTTTTGGCACATTTTTACATAGGTGGGTTGCACCATTATAAGGAGGAGAGAGATTACCTGGGATCCAAACCATATATCAGGCAATGAGTTATACATTTGTAGGGGTCTACTGTCCACCTATTGACAGGCATGTAGGATGATCCACATAGGGTTTCTTCATCAATCCAAGTCACTAGGGTGATGCTCCACAGTGATCCTGGTTGCCTGATCAGGTGTTCCTGCCCTTCAATCAAAATTTCTAGTCAGTCAGAGGTAGGGTTTGACAATTAGCACCTGACCCTAGGTCATAATAGGCTTACAGTTCTGTCCTCGACTTGACAGTGTTGCACGACCAAGCACAGGCAGGGTTTCCAAGTCCTACGGGGCCCACTTGGGTTTCCAAGGTATTCCTTCCTATGGACAGATGTGTGGAGGGCAATTTGGTCATTTTCCACCTCCCCATACAGTTATCTGACCAATGGGTGAGGTCCCCTAAGTCAGAACATCAAAACAGCAGCAAATCCCTCATTGGGCGATGGCTCTGGGCGTTGGGTGCATCGCCCCGAGTCTTCAAACCAAGATGTGGCTAAGATTCCTAGGTTGCTGCTTATGGGCAGTGACCAAATCATCTCCCCATGCATGTTAGGGTATTAGGTACCCCCAGGGGATCTTTATTTTGGTCCATATGGATTCTCTACTGGGCCCACCACTTGGCTGCCAGAGGCTACCCAGAAGCCCAGTGAATAGTATCACAGGGTTTTCTTCAGTAGCAAATCTGGATTTTGGCCACATGCAAGGCTGGAAACAAATGTAAAATGATGATTCAAGGCTGCTACCACCTAGGGATAGGTCCCATGCAGCCAGGGCTTGCATCCAGGGCTCCAAACTACCAAATAACAGTGCATCTGGCAGTACAGCCATGCACATCTAGATTTTGGCTTCAAGATCAACAGAACATATCTATATTTTTACTTCAAATTCTCAGATCTTCCATGCTTCATGCTTGCATGGCAAATCTGAGGCAGTTCTAGGCAGTTCCCAGCTGTTCTGGGCTGCCAGAGAGCAAAAAATCATCCAAAGCATAGGCATTCAAAGGGAGCAGCAGGTAGGGGCAATGATTATATACCTGAGCTAAGCTTGGGTGCCACGAAATCTGAGCTCAGATGTGTGAGCTGCTCCTCCCTTCCTTCCTTCTTCTCTTCTCTAAATGAGCCCATGGCACTGCTATTTATAGGCCCAGCCCATACTAGGGTCTGTTTGGCTGCTAAGGTCCATTCCCAGAATGCATTCTTGACTGCATTCTCAACCATTCTGGGCACACTGGTGGGCTCCACAGTGATCCAGGGGTATGAGGTGGTCCCTCAGACTCCCCTCTATCTATGGAAGGTACCCATGTCCATTATGGGTGGTCCCCATAATTTAAAATCATTTAAAGATGCTATTTTGCACACTGGGCGATAGCTCTGGGCGTTGCCTGCATCGCCCAGTGCATCGACCAGTGATTCCAACAAGGCTGAAACTCAGTGGGTTTTGCACAGGGGTTTGACCCATGGTCAGGGCATTATCTGTACATGCCAATTAGAACCTTTTACACACATTTCCAGTGGTGGGTCCCATAGTTATGGAGAGGAGAGAGATTACCTAGAGTCTAGGCCATACATAATGCTGTGAGCTGTGCAGTTGCAGGGGTCAGTTGTCCATCTTCTGACAGGTATGTAGGAAGACATGCACAGGGTTTCTTCATCAATCCAAATCACTAGAGTGATACTCCATAGTGTTCTTGGTTGCCTAGTCAGGAGTTCCTGTCCTTCAATCAAAGTTCCAGCCAGTCAAGAGCAGGGTTTGACAGTGAAACCCTGAGGAACACTTTCTCCCCTACCTCAAACTCGAGGTCCTTTTGTCTGGCATCAGCATAACTCTTCTGTCTTGCTTGAGTGGTCTTCAACCGTTCCCGAATCAAATCTACTGCCTCACATGTTTTCTAAATCGAGTCCGGTCCAAAGATGCGTTGTTTGCCAACCTCATCCCAATACAGTGGAGTCTAACACTTCCTCCCATACTGGCTTCGAAAGGTGCCATGCCAATGGATTCCTGATAGCTACTATTGTTAGAAAATTCAACGAGGGCAATGTACTCATCCCAGCTACCCTTCATGTCAATAGCACATGCCCTAAGCATATCCTCCAATGTGTGGATGGTACGCTCCGACTGTCCATCGGTTTGGGGATGAAAAGCTATGCTAAGGCTTAGTAATGAGCCTAAGGCCTTCTGAAAACCACCCCAAACTCTCAAAGTAAACCTCGGGTCCCGATTCAAAACAATGCTAACCGGCACACCATGTAAGCGAACCACATTATTGATGTAAAGTTTGGCCAGCCGGTCCATACTATATGTCATCTTCATAAGAATGAAGTGTGCTGCCTTGGTCAACCGATCCATAATGACCCAAATGGAGTCTACCCCTCTAGATGTGTGAGGTAAACCAGTGACAAAATCTATGATGATGTTGTCCCACTTCCAATCCAGGATAGGCATCGGTTGTAGTAGCCCATGGGGTCGTTGCCTCTCGACCTTTACCTGCTGACAGGTTAGGCATCGGGAAACATAAACGGCTACATCTACCTTCATACCATACCACCAATATCTCTGCTTCAAATCCTTATAGATCTTGGTGCTACCTGAATGTACCGAGTATGGTGAATAGTGAGCCTCGCTCAATACCTCTTTCTTTAATTCATCATCATTAGGTATGCAAACCCTTCCTCAAAATCTAAGTATGCCATCCTCAGATACGGTGAAGTCTGTATCGGAGTCATGTCCACCCTAAGCCCTCTTTATCAACTCCTGAAATTCAGGGTCATTGGGTTGAGCTTCCTTGACCCTCTCGAGCAAGGATGATTGCATGGTGA
Organism: Telopea speciosissima; assembly: GCF_018873765.1. Taxonomy (NCBI): domain Eukaryota; kingdom Viridiplantae; phylum Streptophyta; class Magnoliopsida; order Proteales; family Proteaceae; genus Telopea; species Telopea speciosissima. Next base: position 31,945,754 of record NC_057920.1, on the reverse strand, counting down.
GAGCTGCTAAGGATACCATTGCATCGTCAATCATACCCTGCTCAAGTAGGGTGGCTACTAATATTGACTCTCCCTCCACCAGCACCTCAAGCTCCATTTGGCGAGCTTCCTCAACCAACTGCTTACAAGTGGTCAATGCCGCCTAGGATGTAGTTTGGAATTTTTGGCTAAAGGCATCCACTACCACCTTTGCCTTGCCTGGGTGATAGTGAATTGTGCAGTTGTAGTCCATCAGCAGTTCTAACCATCGCCTCTGCCTCATGTTTAGCTCCTTCTATGTAAAGAAGTATTTCAAATTTTTATGATCACTGTAGATCTCACTTCTCTCACCGTACAAGGAGTGGCGCCAAATCTTCAATGCAAAAATGATCGCCACCAACTCAAGGTCATGAGTGGGGTAGTTCTTCTCGTAACTCTTCAATTGTCTCAAAGCATAGGCCACCACCTTCCCATTTTGCATCAATATGCATCCTAATCCTAATCCTGAAGCATCATTGTAGATAGTCATCCCACCTGTGCCATCAGGTAATGTCAAGACCGGTGTTTTACTCAACTTCCCCTTCAATTCCTGGAAACTCTTCTTACATTCATCAGACCAAATGAATTTCACTCCCTTTCGGGTTAATTTGGTCATGGGGGCAGATACACATGAGAAGTTCTCAATAAAGCATCGATAGTAACCAACCAATCCTAAAAAGCTATGGATCTCCCCCGCATTCTTTGGTGCTTCCCACTCCATAACAGCTGTCAAACCCTGCTCCTGATCGGCTAGAATTTTGATTGAAGGACAGGAACCCCTGATCAGGCAACCAAGAACACTATGGAGTATCACTCCAGTGGTTTGGATTGATGAGGAAACCCTGTGTGGATCATCCTACATGCCTGTCAGTAGGTGGATAGCAGACCCCTGCTCTTACACAGCTCATAGCATAATGTATGGCCTGGATCCCAGGTAATCTCTCTCCTCCCCAAATAGTGGGACCCACCTCTAAAAAAGTATGTAAAATATTCTGTAAGTCATGTGGGGACAATGCCCTGACCAAGGGTCAAACCCCTGTGCAAGCCCCATTGAATTTTAGGTTGCTGGAATTCTCTGGGCAATGGCACTGGGCGAAGCAGCATGGCCCAGTGACATTGCCCAGTGAGTGAAATAGTACATTTTTAATAATTTTTAATTATGGGGACCACCCAATATGAACATGGCCACCCTCCATAGATAGAGGGGAGTCTGAGGGAGCGCCTCACACCCTTAGTTCACTATGGACCCCACCAGTGTGTCCAGAATCAGTCAGAATTGGTTTAAAAACCCATTTTTAAAAGGGGCCTTCACAGCCAAACAAGCCTTAGTGTGGGCTGGGCCTATAAATAGAAGGGTCTTGAGCTCATTTAGAGCTCTTAGCTCTGTTGGAACCGTGAGGGGAGAAAAGAGAGAAAGAAGAGAGAAAGAAGAGGAAGGAGAAGAAGAAAGAAGAAGAAGAAGGAAGGGGATTGAAGGCTGCCACCCATCCAAGCTTGGGATCAAGCTTCTCTTCCCTGTGTAGGTATAAAACCTTTATAAAAACCTGCTGCCTTCATTTCTTCTTTGTGTTTGATGTGTTTCTACTTCCTGAGCAGCCTAGAACAGCTAGGGCTTGCCTTGGACAACTCTAGATCTGCCATGCAAGCCTTGAGCATGGGAGATCTGTGATTTATGTTTAATTTTAGTACGCTGTTCTACTGTTCCTTGGGCCGAAATCTGGTTGTGCACAGCTGCACTGCCAGTTTACCCTATTGCCCTGTGATTTGGAACCCTGGATGTGAACCATGGCTGCACAGACCTAACCCTTGATGATTGCAACCATTAATCATCAAATCTCAGGTGTTTCCATCCTTACATGTGGTTGAGACTAAGATCCATGCTTGAAGAAAACCCTATGATACTATTCACTGGGCTATCTGGGCAGCCTCTGGCAGCAAAGTGGTGGGCCTGATGGAGGATTCATTTGGATCAAAATGAAGACCACCCTAGGGGGTACCCAGCACCCTAACATGCATGGGGTGCTGTTGTGCACACTGCCCATAAAGCCCCACCTTGGAATCTCAGCCCATTTATCGATTGCAGCCTCTAGGCGATGCATTGGGCGATGCAGACATCGCCCAGAGCCATCGCCCAGTGAATGGAAAATTGCTGGAATGATGATCTGGCTCTGGGAACCTCACCCATTGACCTTATGGCACTGTAGGAGGTTGGTAAATGACCAAAAAGCCCTTCCTCACATCTGTTCTTATAAAATAAATGATTTGGAACCCTAGTGTGCCCTGCAGGTGAAGGAAACCCTGATGTGCTTGGTCCTACAGCACAGGCAAGCTGTGGACAGCACTGTGGACCTGATCTGACCTAGGGTCAGGTACAACTATTGAAAATGACCAATTTACCCTTGTACCACTGACACTGGATGATGCACCGGGGCATGAGCCTAAGGCCCAGTGCAAGGCCCAGTGATCCCAAATGAGTACCAATCAAGCACTGGGTCAACCCAGTAAGCTTAGGTTAACCCTAGGAGTACTAGTGATAGACTGAAAACTTAACATGACAACTTTTGATTTATATCTAGGAATTGATCCAGCGCTCGAGGTTAACAACCAGACTGTTGTTGGAACTGAGTTTGCAACCGAGTATCTAAAACCAAACTCAGGTGAGTGAATAATATTATCAGATGTGCAAGTGTAATTATAATACTGTGCCGGCTATTAAGAATTGTGAATATAAATGCTGTGTTATTTACTTCTGTTTCAAACTACTCAAATCACTGCATAATGAGTGTTTGTTGATCAACACTGTGAATTCTTGTATGATGATTGTGAATGTTAGACTAGATGTCATAGTCGGCTTGGAAATGAGGCCTGTGGTAGCCCGTAGTATGGGATGCGATTGACACCACCTGACTCATACGATGCCATATAGACATCGGGTTAGAGTTTCATCACCCGTGCTACGCACCCTTGAGGAGTTAAGGTGTTGGATGCCTGTGGGGGCGACCATATGTATATGAGAAAAAGAGAAAAGAAATGAATAGAACTATGAGCTATATGCCGGGCTATAAGCCATGAAAGAAAAGAAAAGAGAAAAGAAATGGATTGTCCCATGGGTTAATCACAGAGGGCTGGTCGGGCTGACCTTAGTGACTGATGCGGGAGCTGACTGGTCCTCTCCAACAACTCAATGGGTGTATCGCAGGAAGGGGTTAGAAGCCCGTACCAGGGATACATGTATTGGGGATTGTAGTAGCATAGACCTGACTTAGTTGTATTGTTTGGTGGCTAATAAATAATCTGGACTTGCATATCATGAAGGATCATGTGGATTGTGATTGCACGTGCATGCATGATGATATATTTGCTCATGAGCTTAGTGGGGCTCATACTCTGTTATATATTGTTTGAGTTAAAATAATACTGCAAACGTACGGGTCAATCGTAGCTACGGGTCAAACACGAGGAGATATACGCCACTCTATTTAACTAACTTAAAAGTAATGCAAAGTGAACCAAATTAAAGTGTTAAATTAAACTAATTAAATTAATGAAAATTAATGCATCCTAACTCATAAGCATCTAACAAAATTAAGGGATTAAATTGGTGTCCTAACACATGAGCATCTAATCTATCAGACTAACGCAAATTGAAAGGACTAAAAATGCAGCTACACATAATAACCACATAAAAAGGAATAAGGGAATAAAAGTGCATCCACAAACCACAACCATATAAAAAAATAAAAGAAATAGAGGGAGAAGAAGAAGAAGATAGAGAGAGATAGAGGAAAGGGAGAATGAGATTAAGGGTTTAGAGAATAAGATACTTTGATGTGCTTGAATACTTGAATAAACTCACCATGGCTTCCTCTTCTAAATCTCCATGTCTTGTCATCAACATAGGAACTTAGACTAGGAAGCTTTAAACTACAACTATTACAACCATTAAACTAGACTTATGAAATCAAAACTAAGGACTTGAAATCAAAACTAAGAACTTAAGCCAAAAATAAGAAAAGAAAAGAAAATTTCACTAAGTGAATGAAGTAAAAATTATACTAAAAAAACTGAATTAAAATTGAACTAGAAACTAACTAAAAACTTAACTAAAAAACTAACCTCTACAACCCAAAGGGCAAGGGGTATTTATAGAGGGAAGAGAGGAGAAGAGAGAAGAGGGAAGTGTGGGAGAAATATTCCCTAAGAAAAGAGAATATTCTCTTCTCCTTCCTCTTTTACAATGCCTTGAATCCTAAGAAAAAAGAAAAAAAAATAGAAAGAAGAATAAGAGAAGATTGTTTACATAGACCTTCTATTTCTAGAAAAGTAAACTTCCAATTCTAACAAGTGTTTCCTTTTCTTTGTAGATATCTTCTCCCAGCAATAAAATCAAAGCATCTTTGACTTTTCAACTTTCCATAGGTGAGAGAATATCTTTCAAAATAAATCTATCCCAAGTAGAATTTCAAAAGTGCCCTTGAGAAGTTGGTGGAGAGAGAGAGTAAGGGTGATGACTAGGATTCCTTCAAGAATAAATAAAATACCTATTCTATCCTTCAGAAAACGTGGAGCATGGGGTGCTTATATAGGCCTCACCATTGTGTTCCTTGCAAAAAATCACCCAAAATAGACCCAAATTTCGTCCAATTTGGAGTTGGGGAGCCCAAGATATCTCAAGTTGAAGTTGGACTGTCCAGAGCCCTCCAAATGGAATCTTTCGGGTGCAGGAAATATAACTTCTGGTTATTTCATTAAGGCCCCTAGAATCCGAACTTTTGCTTCACTTTGTCCCCGGCCGACTATAAATAATTACAAATAAACCCCTATAGACCATTTTCGCGCTTCGTTACGGAAACGGCCGTAACTTCTTCGTTTCAACTCGGAATCAAGTGCCGTTTGAACCGTTAAGAAGCTGACTCGATGGGCTACGTATCCATGCCATTAACACCTCTAAATAGCTTAAAAATATTTTCTTAGCATCATCTCCTCCATTTTCATAAGAATTCACCTAAAACCTAAAAAGCACAAGAAAACACCGAGTAACTCTGTCCAATGTGGTAAAATGTATGCTTTATGTCCTAAGATTTCACACATAAATGTGCTCATCAGATTCCCCCACACTTGAACATTACTTGTCCTCAAGTAAAGCAAAAGAAAAACTAACCTAGAATGCAGAAAATCCTAACTCACTTTCGTAGGAATCACGGCTGCACTTAGCATGTGCAACAAGCCTTTGAACCCCTAGGTTACCCCTAGTGGACGAGTTGTGTCTCGTGGGTGTTTACAGTGAATATACTCCCAAAATTCAATTGTAAATGAATGCTATAAATTTTAATCATGGCATAAGTAGGACAGTGCACATAATCCCAAAAAGTGTTCAACTAAAGATCAAGGAGCCAAAGGTTCCCCCACACTTGAATTTTATCACCCCACATCAATTCAAGTAACAAGCATGCATCAAGTTCAAGGGATCTCCTCATATTTTCTGAATACTACCCACCTTCAAGTAAACCCCCCCATAGCATCGATGGAACCAAAGACTTAGGCATTGAGTATTGTTAACCATACTTCTTTTTTTTTTTTTCAGGCATTAAGGTAAAAGTTTTTTTTTTTTTTCTCAACCACAAACTCTATTTCTACTCCACTACTGTTCTTTGAATGACATGGTGGAGCATACACCAGACACCCAAATACTTGGTAGCTTCGCTTTTTGCATATATCCATAAGACATTGAGACATTGATGCAAGAGTTTTTTTTTTTTGAGTTTCCTTCTAAGGAATTTCGATCAAGTCACCCTGCTTCATGAGGCACAGTGCCCTGTCTAGTCCCAAGGAATTTCACTTTTATTTTTGTTCCCTTTTTTTTTTTTTTTTTTTTTTTTTTTTTTTCATTCACTTCCACTTTCATGCCTTGCCTTGCCACAAACAAATTGGTCTCAACTACTAGCCAAAAGATCAAAGAGTCCATAAAACACGTACAGGAATCTAGCCATCAAATGAAATAACGCTCATATTTTCAAACTCAATCCCCATCACCGGATACAAACCAACTACCGTCCTTGAAAAGGGATTTTTTATTATTTCGCATGCTAGGACACCTAATTCCCTCTCTCTCTCGTTTTGCAATTAAAGAGACATATGCACAAAACCAAACTATTGTCACAATCAAAATTCATCAATTAAGCCCAACATCCCCCCCACCCTTAATTCATGCAGTGTCCTCAATGCATGCATAAAAGAAAAAAAAATAAGGATAAAGGAAGAGATGAAGGGGCTTACCAGATATAATCAACAAAGAGGATCATGAAGAGTCATGAGCTCTACAAAAAGTGCTAGGAGCAATAATAGAAATCTCAATCCATGGCCAGTAAATGGAGAAATAGCTTCAGAACCAGAAAACACTCGACCATGAATTTTAGTAAAGCGAGAAATAATACGAATGTTAAGCACAACTTAGAAATATCCAATAGAAAAATTTGTCCTCATGGGACAGTGAAAAATGAAGGCAATAAAACTCAGGCCATAAATCCTTCCCTTCTCTCCCATTTGCAATGTAAAACACCTATCATTCTTTGAAAAACCAACTAAAAATGGATCACAATAAGCATAAAAAGGATTATGAATAACCTCATCTAAATAATCATAAAAAATTGGAGGTTTACTCAAATCAATCCTAGCAATACAACTATCCGTTCTTTGCATAACTTGGTTTGCCAAATAAGGATCATGGAAATATGCTTGAAAGGCATTATGACTAACATTGTCCTCCTCAATAAAATCATCAAACCTAGGAGGTTTGGACAAATCAACATGTGAGACAATGGAATCCTCAAAATGACAATTATCTAAGTTTTCCAGAGAGAGAGGGGGATATCGAATTTCCTGGGTTTCTATGTTATCATGAAAATCTGATTCTAAATCAATAAAAACACTAGGCTCACTAAAATTAGAAATTTCAAAAAAAAATTGGACTTCCCCAGGTAGCTCATCAAATCTCGCTTCATTAATATCCTGAGGAGACTTAATCTCAACAAATAAATCATCATGAAAAGCAGCTTGTTGGGAATGACTCTCATTAACCTCAAATTGGGGTGGTGGACTTTCAATATCATTAAATTGGGGATGGGACAGTTTAGGCTGACTAGGTAATGTACCCGTTTCCTCCTCTTGCACCATGGTTATCAATTGAGAGAGTTGCTTTTCCATGGTATTTTGGCTTGCTGTGAGAAGGTCTATGTATTTCTCAAGCTCATTCAGTTTGGCCTCCTCACCCATGTTTTGAAACTCAAGGGGTTGGTGATATGGTTTAAGGAGAGGTGGCCCATTGAGATTTAATGGAGGGTTGGGCATTGGAGGACCAAACTGACCATGATATTGGAAATTGGGTGGTCCAGCTTGGTTATTCCATTGATCCCACAAGAAATCGGGATGATCATTCTACCCCTGATTGTAAGTGCCAAAAGAATTGTATTGAAATTGAGGACTCACATTCTCATCACCATAGCTACCCCCATAAAGATTAGGGCATCATTCCATAACATGAATTGTCTGGGGATGTGACCAATCAAAATTTTTCGAAAGCCCATAGTTGGGTTGGGAAGCAAAATTGTACTGGGGTGGTGCAAAATTGTTCTCTCTCTGACTACTTTTCCTAACCTGTTTAAACATTTTCTCCAAAATCATGGTTGCCTTAGCATAGGTCCATCTTTCCCCCAAAGTGTTATATGGAAGTGTATCTCCCATTATTCTAAATTAACCACCTATCCCAAATTGAGGCCTCCCATAAAAAAAAGTTTAAAGAAAAATAAAAGACTAGGAAAAAAAAAATACTAAAAACAAGAGGGAGCCCAAGGTAGATAGTGCATCTATCCCTCAGAAATCGAAACAATGGTTCCAAAGCTGTAAGGTTGCCATATAGGTTGATAGCAAGGGAACCCGTATAGTCTTCACGAGCCACCTACGGGCGACTCCAAATGGATTCTGATATAGGGTGGAGGACTACTATACGTTTATGTTTCCAACGCTCTCACTATATCGCTTTCCTGTTATCAAGAGTGGTCACCTCCAAAGATAAGTCACATGTCAATCAAAACCACCCAACGAATCAAGGGGCACCAAGATTGGCTGGGTTTGGGCATATGAAGGACTTTATATTGGGCGCGCACACTATTTCAAATAGAAGAGAAACAAGAAGAGGTTTTCAAAACTTTTTTTTTTTTTTATTTTTAAAGAAAAAGGAGAAAGAGAAGAAACTAAAGCACTTCGAATTACTTAAAAATCAAAAAAATAAAGTGGTCAATAATCTCCCGGGCAACGGCGTCAAAAACTTGTTTGAGTTAAAATAATACCGCAAGCGTACGGGTCAATCGTAGCTACGGGTCGAACACGAGGAGATATACGCCACTCTATTTAACTAACTTAAAAGTAATGCAAAGTGAACCAAATTAAAGTGTTAAATTAAACTAATTAAATTAATGAAAATTAATGCATCCTAACTCATAAGCATCTAACAAAATTAAGGGATTAAATTGGCGTCCTAACACATGAGCATCTAATCTATCAGATTAACGCAAATTGAAAGGACTAAAAATGCAGCTACACATAATAACCACATAAAAAGGAATAAGGAAATAAAAGTGCATCCACAAACCACAACTATATAAAAAAATAAAAGAAATAGAGGGAGAAGAAGAAGAAGATAGAGAGAGATAGAGGAAAGGGAGAATGAGATTAAGGGTTTAGACAATGAGATACCTTGATGCGCTTGAATACTTGAATAAACTCACCATGGCTTCCTCTTCTAAATCTGCATGTCTTGTCATCAACATAGGAACTTAGACTAGGAAGCTTTAAACTACAACTATTAAACTAGACTTATGAAATCAAAACTAAGAACTTGAAATCAAAACTAAGAACTTAAACCAAAAATAGGAAAAGAAGAGAAAATTTCACTAAGTGAATGAAGTAAAAATTATACTAAAAAAACTGAATTAAAATTGAACTAGAAACTAACTAAAAACTTAACTAAAAAACTAACCTCTACAACGTAAAGGGCAAGGGGTATTTATAGGGGGAAGAGAGGAGAAGAGAGAAGAGGGAAGTGTAGGAGAAATATTCCCTAAGAAAAGAGAATATTCTCTTCTCCTTCCTCTTTTACAATGCCTTGAATCCTAAGAAAAAAGAAAAAAAATAGAAAGAAGAATAAGAGAAGATTGTTTACATAGACCTTCTATTTCTAGAAAAGTAAACTTTCAATTCTAACAAGTGCTTCCTTTTCTTTGTAGATATCTTCTCCAAGCAATAAAATCAAAGCATCTTTGACTTTTCAACTTTCCATAGGTGAGAGAATATCTTTCAAAATAAATCTATTCCAAGTAGAATTCCAGAAGTGCCCTTGAGAAGTTGGTGGAGAGAGAGAGTAAGGGTGATGACTAGGATTCCTTCAAGAATAAATAAAATACCCATTCTGTCCTTCAGAAAATGTGAAGCATGGGGTGCTTATATAGGCCTCACCATTGTGTTACTTGCGAAAAATCACCCAAAATAGACCCAAATTTCGTCCAATTTGGAGTTGGGGAGCCCAAGATATCTCAAGTTGAAGTTGGACTGTCCAGAGCCCTCCAAATGGAATCTTTCGGGTACATGAAATATAACTTCTGGTTATTTCATTAAGGCCCCTAGAATCTGAACTTTTGCTTCACTTTGTCCCCGGCCGACTATAAATAATTATAAATAAACCCCTGTAGACCATTTTCGCGCTTCGTTACGGAAACGCCCGTAACTTCTTCGTTTCAACTCGGAATCAAGTGCCGTTTGAACCGTTAAGAAGCTGACTCGATGGGCTACGCATCCATGCCATTAACACCTTTAAATAGGTTAAAAACATTTTCTTAGCATCATCTCCTCCATTTTCATAAGAATTCACCTAAAACCTGAAAAGCACAAGAAAGCACCGAGTAACTCTGTTCAATGTGGTAAAATGTATGCTTTATGTCCTAAGATTTCACACATAAATGTGCTCATCATATATGTTTTTCTTTAGATGATTTTGTAGATCAATGCCACTGTGGCATGGAGGCTCATCTCGAGGAGGAGAGTCTTGGTTTTTACGATGATGTTGGTGTGGACCCCGACGGAGGTCATACCGATCCTACGTACTTTCTCGATGGTCGTTAATGAAGACCGTTGAGGAGTGCATCTGATGCTTTTTATCTTGGGGGCTCCTTTTTGTTTTGCTAGGAGTTTATCCCCATGCTGACTGTGGTTCTGTTATAGTTTTACTTTCTTTTCTTTTTGGGGTCGAGTATACTCACCCTGTATATGTATATGCATATGTATAGGTTAACTTTGGTACTGATCTTGTCAGCTTTGCTTCTATGTTGTGGGTTGTGGGAAATGTATCGGAGCAACTAAACTATGTATATATATCATCACCATTTCCTATATTGCTACGCATCCTATTTTTTTATTGGAATTATAGTTTATTTGGAACACTCTGATCTTGCTTATGGTAAAGTGATGATTGTGGTTCCATGAATGTAAGCACTTCTTCTAGATCCGTGGGATTTGGTGGATTGCCGTTACGCAATTTGGGTCACCTACCTAATCCTCCCAGGGGGTGGTTTGGGGTGTGACAACAGCCTTTACCTTCCCTGGATCAACCTTGATCTCTTCAACTGAGACAACATGACCTAAGAAGGCCACTTGTGAGAGCCAAAACTCACACTTGCTATACTTTGCGTACAGTCTCTTCTCCCTTAGCCACTACAATACCATCCTCAGATGTACCGCATGTTCCTCCTCCATTTTTGAGTAAATCAGGATGTCATCACTAAACACAATCACACACTTGTTTAGCACATCTTGAAATACCTGGTTCATCAGTTCCATGAACGCCGCTGGGGCATTAGTCAAGCCAAATGGCATCACCAAAAATTCATAGTGACCGTAGCGTGATCGGAATGTTGTCTTGGTAATGTCATTCTCTTTAATCTCAGTTGGTGATACCCATATCTCAAGTCTATCTTGGAGAACACCCTTGCTCCTTGTAGCTGGTTGGACAAATTATCAATTCTAGGTAGAGGATACTTGTTCTTGATTATGAGCATGTTGAGCTCCCTATAATCGATGCACATCCTCATGCTCCCATCCTTCTTCTTGACGAAGAGGACCAGTGCTCCCCATGGGGACTCACTAGTATGGATAAAACCCTTCTTCAATAAATCTTGCAATTGCTCTTGCAATTCCTTCAATTCGGTTGGAGCCATCCTGTAAGGGGCTTTGGACACCAGTGCTGCTCTAGGTAATAAATCAATGGCAAACTTAGTCTCTCCATTAGGGGGTAATTCGGTTAAGTCATCTGGAAATGCATCCAAAAAGTCTTTCACGATCTCCAACTCCCCTAATGGTTTCACCTTGGCTTCCGTGTCAATTACCGAAGCCAGGTAGCATTTACACCCTTGATCCATAAGCTTCTTGGCCTGAAGAGCTGAAATTACAAGCTTCTTGGATTGCTTCTTCTTGTCCCTCTGGAATACAAATTCTTCTCCATCAATGGATATGAAAGCAATTTATTTTTCCGCACAAGCTAGATTCGCCCTATAGGCGGCCAACCAGTCAATACCTAACATCGCATCAAAATCCTTCATGTCTAACTTCACAAGATGTGCAATCATATCATGATCACAGATCCGTATGGGGCATGGTTCATAAATTATGTCTAAGCCAATCACACCTACCATAGGCATACTAACTACTAATCCTTGAGCTAGGCTCTTTGGGCTAATACCCAACTTCTTGGAAAAAGAAGAGGATATAAAAGAATGTGACACTCCTGAGTCAAAGATAATGTAAGTGGGGATGGAAGCAATAAAAACGGTACCTGTTACAGTTAGACCATACAACCATGTATGAATGAAATGACATGATGCAACATGATAGCTTCAAATAAGTCAAGGGTAGAGTAATACCTGTCAACACTCCAAGTGTTGCCTCTGCTTCGCCATCAGTCATAACATAGGCCTGGGGTGGGATTTTACTCCCCTGGGTTGGCACTGGGGCCTTATCGGCCGATTTGGAATGAGACATCTGCGAAGCTGAGGGCTGACCTGCAGGCCACGGTACCCAAGTCTTGGGTTGAGGACAAGTCCTGGAGATATGCCCATGCATGTTATAATTGTAACACCGCACCGCACCTCCTGTAGGTAAGGATGAAGCTGCAGACTGAGTAGGTTGTGCAGGCTGAGTCGAATCCGTATGCTTGAAAAAGGTGGGGGTATAGCTTGAATACTGTGCCCAAGGAAACTTGCTTGGTTCACGGCTAAATGATGTTGTGGCCGCCCTCTTACCCTGACCGGACTAAGCAAAGTATGAACCCTTTGGCCTATCTTCAATAGTCTTGGCTACCTAGACCATCTTCGCCTAGGTCTGGGGCCCATGGGATGACAAAATTGAGTGAATCCCCAGCCTCAAGCCCTTCTCAAATCTCTTCCCTTTCTCAATATCCGTCCTTAGGTGGGGAGGTGGAAAGTGAAATAATTCCTAGAATTTTTGTTGATATTTGAGAACAAATTTGGCCCCTTGCGAAACATCCATGAATTCCATCACCTTCCTCTCTCGAATGCTCTTCAGAAAGTAATTTTCAAAGAATGCCTCTTTGAACTGCTCCCACGTGAGGTTAGGATGGGCAACACATAGGTTAGGCTCTGTAGATCTCCACCAGTCATCCACTTCACCTTTCAACATATAGGCGGCACAAGAATCTTGCAATCTTTGGTGCAATCAATCATAGTGAAGGCCTTCTCCATTTCCTGGATCCACACCATTAAATTCTATAGGCCTCATCTTTTGGAACCTCTCTGTGAGCTTTGTAATTTTTGCTTGCACTTGAGCCAGCTAAGCCGCCACCTTAGGTGTCGGAGGTGGAGGGGTTGGACTATAGGCTGCTACCTTAACCCTCTCGTCGGCCTCATATCGACTAGTCAAGTAATCCGTAAACTCCCTTTATTGCTACTGGAAGGTGCGGTTCATTTCATTCAAGTAGTCCATTTGTTGGGTCCGGTATTCTCTCAACATATCTCCGGCCATTTAGCTCACATCATGAGCTGTAGCATACCTAGGGGCATCCGAAAATGGGTCGCTGGAAGTACCAGCCATGTCCCGATCATAGCCCTGACCAGGTGTAGGTTCCTTAGAACCACATCCACGTCGTCCGCGCGCCATGACTAACCTCCTAGAAGGAAGGAAAGGAAACCACAAAACATTAGCCTTGCAATTAAACATATTACACAAAAATAATAATATCACCACAATTGCAAAGATCATACAACCATATACGTGAAGTCATGTTTGAAGGGTCTATAGCATGTACTGAGCGTGCATGCCCAACGGGGTGGTCAAATACATCAAAATAGGCCCAGATTGTACCTAGCGGATCATGCATCATCCACCAGTTCTGGAGGCTCTTGCAGATAGTAGCTGGCCTAATTTTTCCAGATGGACGATGGTAGGCGGATCATGTGAACAGTAATGGCGGACGATGGATCGTCCTCCACGATGGAAACAGGTTTTTAAAACAGAGCCACGACTCTTTGGCTCTTATTGTCTATTCTCCATCAGCCAGGGCAGAGTAAGGGCGACCAAGAGAGGTCCTTTCCCCCTCTAAGCTTCACCCCTAAGGTTCCTAACATCGTGCCTTCGTCATCCAAACCCTCTTTTCCCATCTCCCTTCTTCCCCATCGATCCATGCTTAGGGTTTAGGGTTTTCTTTGGAGTCTCTTATTCCCTTTTTACTTGATTGATCATATCCTTGTATGATCAAACCTCAAATGCATCCATGTTCGGTACAAATGGTCGCAATGGTTGTTGATTCCATGTTTCAACATGGTTTCTATAGCCCTATTTTGGGGTTTTTGATGGATTTTACCTAACAATGGATTTATAGCATAAGTTAGGGAAAAATCTAAGATACGTTGATTATTTGAAATTAAAACATCGAACACACACCACTACACGCGTTCGTTTGCATAAGTCCATGGATTTACCTCTTATTGTGCTCTGGGATCGAAGTTTGTTGTTCATATGGTTGGATGTGTCCAAGTAGGGGTTTCTCTCATAACGAACGTGGATGTAGAATTATTTCATAATGGCTTTGGGTTCTCCTACTTAGTTCTAATATTGACACTTGATCTCGGGTTTTAAAAAAAAAACTTTGCATCTTCACTTGATCTATCTTGGTTACTTATCCTCTTATTTGTCATGCATTTTGCACACCATGTGTTTGTGTTTTGGCATCAATGGATATCATTTTATTGTTTATCCTAGCCGAGGTATTCTTGGCCATGTTTTCTCTCCCCGTTCAGGTATTCCATGGCATTCGATGAGCACTTGTTCCGCGATCCAGCCTATACAGAGTTGTGGGGTAACCTACAACATGCTTCCGTCCTACCAGAGAGACGGGTCGTGACTGGGGACTTCTGCTCCTTCTGCATGGCTGTGGCGGAGAGGTTTGCCCACCTAGGGTGGTCGAACATACTTGAGCCAGAGAACGACTACTACCCTCTGCTTGTCCGATACTTTTATGCCAACCTAGAGTTAGAGGATATTGGCGCTACGGGGCACCGACTCACCACCTGAGTCATCGGGGTGGATATTGCCATTACTATAGCCAAGTTGGGTGAGCTGTTGGGTGTATCTATGGCTGGTTCTAAAAAATACGGACCTCTGGGGAGTGATTACACATCCTTCCTTTCTGATGATGAGTACACTGCCATGGTCAAGGTCTTACGTCCGGAGAGAATCACCACTCATCTCCTTATCAAGGATTACTTCCCCTCCCTTCCTCGCGCGTCTGGCGCAACTTGTCTCCTCCCATCTGGTGGTCACAAGGATCAGGTAAGAATTTATTCATTTATATTAATATAATCACTTTGTTTTGTATATATATAGTCATACTTCGGCCTGGTCCTGGTTCAAACTTATTAAAGTTTCCCCTAACTCTCGTTTTCTATTTCTTGTAGGTATCCAATATGCAAAGCTACTGCGCTTAGTGCCTGTACAAGGGGATACTATTGTGTCTCCCTAATGTGATTATCCGGACTATAGGACATCGTGGTGAGTACCCACTTAATGGTAACTTGCCCTACGCCAAGCTAATCACTCACATCCTTCACTGGTTTAATGTTCCCTTGAGTAATGATTGGCTGGGCAAGAGTGTCACCCCTTTCAGCAGAACCACCCTATCGAAGATGAAGATGACGATGTGGGATGGGAGCTTGGAGTTATCTCTAGAGAGGCCAGTAGGGGGTGGTGATGGTGATGACAGTTCTGATAGTACTGACGGAGGTGGTGATGGTGGTGTATTGGCTCCTCCAGTTGTTAGTGAGGCCAAGGTTACTCGATCTTTGGCACGCGCTTCAGCACGGGGTTGTGGACAGAGAGGTGGTACCACTGTAGGCCGAGGTGCCACTACTACAAGTAGAGATGCTGAGACTTCTAGTTCCCTGGTCCCTGAGGGGCCACCTCCACCAGGGAAAGAGAGAGACGCGGTAAATGAACCAGGCTGGGGGTACCTGATGCTGAGGTTTGCATCTATGGAGCAGGCGTTGCAGTAGAGGCTTTCTGCCATACAGAAGAAGTCTGAGGCCTAGTACAATGACATAGTGGCCCTAGTGAATGCGGGGTTTGATGACACCGATCAGAGGTTGGCTGACATCGAGTCCCGCTTGATGATAGACAGAGCTGCCACTAAGAAGGCAGGGCCGGCCTTAGCATAGGACAAGGGAAAGGGGAAAGCAGCAGATAAGTCTTAGGATCTATTTATTGCTTATGTTATTATGCTTTTTCAGCTTAGTTTCTACTGTTCTAGGCAGTAGAGAAAGTGAATGGGGACATTGTACTTTTCTCTTTTCTTTCTTTTTATTTTGACTTTTCCTTGAGTTATGTCGGCCTTGGACGGCCTATCTACATGTAGTTAAGCTCTTCCTAGTGGAATTTCTATTTTCAAGCATCAATAGGTCTCTACCTTAGTCTTCTTAATTGTACTTGTTAAGATTTTTATCATTTGTATCCTAGCACAGAGTGGATCAAGATAAAGCATGTCTGGTTGTGTACGTGACAGGGCAAAAAGCAGCTCTGATACCATACTGTCACACCCCCATCCCTCGACTCAGGGAAATGTGACGGGAATACCCCTGTATTCCACACCAAACAACAGGATCGACATACATTGATGTGTCATGTACACTACCTGGCTTCTCATTCAATGAATAAGAAGGAACCAGAGTTAAGGCGGAAGAATATAAACATAATGATCACAATTGATTAGGAGTTCTATGTGATACCTTGTAAGTAAATTAAACAATTTAACTCAAATACCTCAACTCATTGGTATAACACTAATACTAATCACCATATAAGAGTAAGAAAAGAAAGTCAAGTAATATGTCATTATTACATCCATCCTCAAATTCACAAGTACGAAGTATCAAATCCAAAGTTCAAGCCCCAGGCTCAAACTAATACCCCTCATGGGTGCACTCATCACAAAGATAATCCGATGCTGGCTTCGGCTCTGGGTGAGCGCCCCAAGCCTCAAAGTTCTCGCCCAAGGGTAATATCGAATCTCCCTCAACTATGTCTGCTGCCCCTATATCCACATCTAAAAACAAGATTCCCGAGGGATGAGCTTACAAAGCCCAGCGAGCGATCAAACCATCCACAATATACAACAATAGATACACTATAAATGCATGCTTAGGTATGCACATCACATATGATGCATAAATGTTTTTACCCAATTTCCCACCTAGCAACAAGATTCTAAGTCAGGTCAAGTACTACAATAACATAGGCAGCATTGTCGGCAAACGATACCATAAACGAAAGACAAGTAACGGTTCTATAAACGGATGACAAATAACGGTGCCATAGAAACGGATGGTATTCTGACCATGTCAACCCCATGTTACCAAGAAAACCTGCGAGACTGGACCCACTCACCGAGTTGTCTGCGAACCCCCAATACAAACCCCGTCCTGGTGTCACAGAAATACAATGATGTCTTCGCGATGGGCTACCCTGAAATACGGTCGGGACCCATGGGTTTGCCCGACACCTACACCCCTGTCGGAAGGGTTGTAGTACTGGGTATATCACCCCTAGCCAGCAAATAACTATTGAATGCAATATTTATATTTACAATCCCACACTGTGCGAGTGTAGCCTAGAGACCGAGTCCATAGTGCCTAATTCGGAGGTCACCACCCTCTCGTCTCTCCAGCTTACGCCTAAACCCAAATAACAATACGGCAGGTGTGATACCGAAATAACGGTCGATCGGTCACCACGCGAATCAAATCAATAAACCAATTAATATGAAGAATTATATATATATATATATAAAACATCCTACAAAGTGCATTTTTCCTTCTCAATATTACCAACATGCAAAGCTGATCATGACTCCTTTCATATAGAGTCCGATTCCATTAACTTAAATATATTAAATATAAAACAAACATGTGTATCATACCCACATGCCTAATAAAAAATATGTCGTAAAATAGTTCAAGTGTTCGATCCACTCAGAGAAGTCCACGCGTAGGTGATAAGGGCTTTCGTGCGATGTACGTCCTTCCCACACGTGCACGTCAGCGTAACATGTCATAAAATGAGTGCGCACCAAGTGAGAGGTGGCTCAACTAAAGTCCCAAGGATGGAACCACCAAAATAGAGCAATTTGGCCTTAGCGGACGATGCCCTGTATAACCTGGCGGATCATGCATCGTCCGCCAGACTCCGAGAGAGCTATATTCAGCTCGGATGGCATCCAAACTGAGGCTAATGGTCAAGGGTTCTTTGGGGACAGTATGGGGGTGTCAAAGGTCCCTAATGGAGTCATTAGGTCAGTGGATATGACTCCAATTAGTATCCAATGGGCTGGAACTTGATCCAAGCACCCAACATCCATGGAAATGGTGTTCCAATTGGGGTTTCCAAGCTATCTAAGCTAAGAACCGAGGGATTGGTCCCTTCTTGGACATTGATTGATGAAATCAAGCCCAAATCAGAGGGCTAGGTCCTTAAAAATGGAAAGCGCCTTGGTTGGAGCATGGGTTGGACATCTATACATGATATCTACATAGATTAGCATAAGAACTAAGTCGAAGTAATGGCTTACAATGAGTTCCAGCCAAGAGCAGCAAGAGAATAAGTTCCTAAGCTGAGGTTGGGCTCCAAGACACCATTTCCACGAGCTCCTAATCCATATGTGAGTAAAGGGCTGGTTGGGGAAGAGGTGTGAGCTCAAGGTTAGCTCAAATGGAGGTGTAGTCCTTCCTCTCTCTGTCCTTCTTCTCCCTTCTTCCTCTTCCTCCCTCCTTGGCTTGCTCTCCATGTTTTCAGCTCTCTCAAGGGTTGTGAGATGAGTGAAATTAGGAGGGATAGGGTTTGGTTGGGTTATATGAGTGGTTTAGGTCATGTTTGGCTTGGGGATGGGTTTAAGGTCCAAAAATGGGTTTACACTAAGATGTAGCCCAAATGGGTCATAGGCTCATGGCTTGTAGCTTAATTGCGTCCCTTGGGTCCCAAATAGCCTAAGTTAAACATTGGCTAAGCCCTGGGTCTAGCAAGGTCGAACCAAGTGGTTCGTAGCCACACAGAGACAATTCTGACCTCTGGCAGATTATGGGCTGGCGGCTTATGCATGATCCGCCAGTTTTCTAGTGCACGATCCGCCAATCCCAGATGGCAGTTCAGGGATCCCAAAGTGTTAAGACCTCAATGAGTGGGCCCCAACCAATGGGGGTATTAATGGGCATCAATGGAGGAGGTTGGTACACCATTTCCCCCAGGGGTATAATTAGAATTAAAATAGTGTGAATTGTACTTACTTTCAATCCTCCAAAGGGGGTAGCCCCAGGGGAAGGTTGACATGTGCGGAGTTGTTGATGAACCTTCGTTGATCCCAATCCAGAAACTCTCCTCATCAGGCTCACCATCCAACATATTGAAGATCTTATAGGTTGGTTTCATGGTGATGTTCCAGAGGTCCCCAACATAATAGAGCTCTGCCCCTGCACGCAAGCTTAAGTTAGTAAAGGTTTGGTTATGGGAGTAACAACATGCCACCTACTCGTTACGTGCAAAAATGACATATGACTCAAAGAATCTCGGGCTCAACTTTCCTTTCTCCCCAAATCTCATCACCTGTTTGGTGGGTAATACTTGAAGAAGATGCATGGTCTCCAAGTACAGACTCTAGG
Organism: Telopea speciosissima; assembly: GCF_018873765.1. Classification (NCBI taxonomy): domain Eukaryota; kingdom Viridiplantae; phylum Streptophyta; class Magnoliopsida; order Proteales; family Proteaceae; genus Telopea; species Telopea speciosissima. The sequence continues at coordinate 31,926,477 of NC_057920.1, read as the reverse complement.
TTCTTCCATCTAACATTAGCGTAGCTCTTCTACCACCTTGATACGGTCCCTTATCAAATCTATCTTCTCATAAGTAGCCTAGATCATCTTAGATCCCAATATATGCCGCTCGCTGGCCTCCTTCCAATTTATTTATTTAGGAGGATGGGCTATTGGTTGACTCATCTACGGCACACCCGAGAAAGGTCTTCAAGTATCCAAGGTATGATACTCAAGTACTCATATCAACTCCAACTGACCCATAATTTTCAACAGTACACTTCACATGCATCTCATGCCATCACTTAACGTGCATGGTTAGGTGAAGTTACTTACCATCACTCACCCGAAAGTGGCTTCGGGTATTTCTTATGGTCTTCTTCGCACCATGGCATGTTCATGAGGAGTTGTCATACTTCCAATTGACCTCTTGACTATAACATCTCACGAATCACTAGTGTCAATAGTCAGCGGGGCAATACCTACTATAAAAGTTCATACTAGCCCCAGATTTTGGGTGTGGGTGATACATTCCCCACACCTTATAAGAAACTTCGCCCCCAAAATTAGGCGTTTGTAAAGCCTCAAATAGGTGGAATTCTTACACCAAAATCAGCTTGGCTTCTCAGTTTGGGCTGAACTACCTCAAGTCTAAATTTCATTTAACTTATATGGCTCAACAATAATATCCTCCATATCAGGTTTTTCCACTACTGGACTAAACATTAGAATGAATTGGAATATTGATGGAATCCCTGTTGTTCACTCCCAAATTCGAAGGGACATTCGGTGACCCATTACTCCACTCATACCTATTGTTGAAAAAAGTTTTGTTAAATCCTTTAGTTTCAGTTACATCTTATTCCTGACTGTTCTAGGCTATAACCACACCCGATATAAGATTCTCATCAACTTTAATCTCAAGATCTGATATTCCTCTCGATTTACTTGGTATAATTCATACTTCCTCACATCTGACCTATATTGTCCTTTCTAACTAACCAATGTTATGGGTGCATAGCCATACCGAGACTCAACTACATGCCAAATAGCCTTTAACAAACCCCCAGAGTTCAGGTACAAAACTGAGACTTTCTACACAACACAGTCCATGGACTAGGTCCATTTACCAAGTCAATTCTAATATTTCTAGTAGGGTTACCAACAAGCTTCAAGAATAGGTATCCCATGAGGCATGTAAGGCCGTAGGCTCACCCAAGGGTACACGGGGCTACTCTCAGTACTCTTGGCACAGTTTCTATGAGTCTCTAGAATGGCACTCCCGAGAGGTACATGAGGCCAGAGGCTCACCCAAGGATACTCAAGACTACTCCACAGAATCACCAGATGGCTCTTAAGGAAAACCTAAGACAACTACTAAGGTCAAACGATATAGGGGAAAAAAATTCTCACACTAAAACAAAACTACATGGCAAGGTCTTCAGAGAATCCCCCCTCCGACAATGAGATATCACAGAAAGGCAATTCATACTAACGGCAGTGGACGACTAAATTGAATAATAACCCAAGGTTTGGCAATGCATGCATGGTGATAGGTGAATGCATAAGTTAGCCGATATACAAGGATTAAATTGATGCCACATAAGTTATGTAGGGAAACAAAGCATGCATAAGCATTAACAAAGTGGTTCAAGTACCTGTCACCATGCCCGAAGATGATCCTCCATCCTCAGTGGTCGTGGGGAATACACCCCTGCGAGGTTCGTTGTCCGACTGTGGTTGCATGGGGACGATCGCTTGCAGATATGGTACGTACCTGGGCCCACACCTATGATACGTGCAATCTATGGACTTATGCCCCCTTTTGTTGTAGTTATAACATCAAATTCCCCGATTTGAGGTGTTGGTCACAGACGGTGTGGCAAATGCTAAAGGATTCACCGGCACGGCTTGTGCCCAGTGTGCAAATTGAAACTGAGCATTCACATCAACCATGAACTACAGCAGTTGTTGCTTATTGAGGTGATTACATTGTCCAGGAATAGCTATTGTTGTTCTTTGAAGTTTTGCATCATGCTCTCCACGATAGCAGTAACATCCTATGTTGTAAGTGTGGGTGGCGTGATAAGAACGGTGGAATCAAATGTCCTGATTGCTTCCCGACTTGGGGAGGTTGGGTTCGTAGTGGTCTGCTTGTGAGTGCAAACCATGCTTGATTCCTCAGAAAGGAGCCAAGTCAAACTCATTATTAAACTGCATCATGCATTTTTATCATTAAAGCGTTAAAAAGTCTGCATGAGTGGGGTAGGATCATGTTTAGGTGAGTCATAATAATTTAATACACGCACACATACCAAAAACTCAAAAGGTACCACCATAAATCAGCAATTTCACTTTAAATTTTTGACTTCACATATGACCAAAACTTGAATTTCCTTCGATTCCCTTGTTTCGCTTCATTTTTTTCCTTGAATGCTTAATATCCTTGCAAAACACTTCACACACGACACAAAGGTGGTTGCTTCATGTATGGTTTCTTAACCCATGCCTTGCTTAATCACAAAGTTGTTGTATCACTTCCAAGTGCCATTATCCAACGAAGAGAAAGGACCACGTGATATCCTCAACGATAATACTACATTAAAGGAAATGAAACTGATGGGACAAGAGAGTAGTCTAGAGCTGTTATCTAACAGAGCATAATGGTAGTATTGTCTCCCAAATATAAAGCATATAAACATAAGTATAGATTAAATCCAGCCTTTAATTACATTGTTCCCAAATAACATACTCAAATAAACATAAAGTAAAGTACATGTCCACTGGGTCCATGGCCCGCACTACTGTGCCCTGTAGGCACATGCATCATAAACTCATTTCGCTCCATGATCCTTCTAGCCTGAAACTCCCCAGGCCTCAAACACCTCACCACCTTGGGATTCCTGATCAACCTTAATTGGTTCAGCTACACCTGCATCCATATCTAAAAGAGCGATCCCCCGAGGGATGAGCTTCCAACTAAGCTCAGTGAGCAATTAAATCACACAAGCATGCATAGACAATCATGAATGCATAATCCACCAGGATGAAAAGAATGAATAATGAGTTCGTTTTATTATTATCCACCTAACAAATAGAATGCCCAAGTCTTTGGGGTAAAGTGCTACTGCAACATCCCTTAGGTGGAATCCCCGACCTCTAGAGTCCACACAGGTAACTATCTGGCGATGGCACCTGAGTTGTGGTAAGAAACCTGCAAGATCAGCCCCCCTCACCACGTTGTCCACAAGTCTCCAAGATAACCCTAGTTCTCACCTAAATACCAGTGGTCTGTTGAGAATGGCACCCTAGTCTGTCGGAAGTCACCATCGATTACCCAACACCTTTTCCCCTATTGGTAAAGGGTGTAGCACATGGGAATATGATCCTAACCAATATGCATCTAAATGAATGAAGGTGCATGCATACGTATAGGTCAGAAGTTGAGTCCATAGTGCCAAAATACCAGTCGACCTAACTATCCTCTAGCCCCTTCTAGCTTACGCGTACACATACAAGTAGATTGGGTGTGATACCGAAAACACGGTCAGCTAGTCATATCCCAATCCAAATCATCATTACCAACACACATCACAATTCACCATTCTCGCATACCATTCACATTTCTCTCTTATGGCAATCATAAGTCCGGCATCACTCATGGCACTTGGGTCCTATCAATAACATTTACCATGCATTTGCATATTCATCTTATTCACCAATTCACATGTAACCAATATCACCATAATCTATATCACATGATTCCCAATATTTTTCATAATCAATAGCATATCCTAATTCTCTAGCATTCAACATGATACATGTACTTCACAATCGCAATGTAACTTCGTCCCCATAACATTTAGAAATAAACAACACATGTCCCCACATATCCATAATCATATATTAGCTAACATGCATATGAATGAATGGAATCCTACGCAAACCACACAAAAACATTCCATAAATTAAATCCAAGTATCTAATCTACTCACAATCGTCGAAGCATAAGCAATCACGGGTTTTTGTATAGTATACGCCCTCCATCGTAGGTATACGTTACCATAACCTACAAGTGTGCAACAAGTGAGAGAGTGGCTAGGTTGAAGGTCGGGAGTTAAAACTCCAAAATAATACCAAAATAGCCTTGGCGGATGATGCATCATCCACCTGCTGTATCATCCGCCCGGGCCAAAAATGCTGCAAATTAGCTTGAGCTCGAGCCCAACTTTGGCTAGTGGCCATGGGGCTAGCAGGGGTCTATGGGGAAGTGTCATTAGCCTCCAAGGAAGCTACCAAATATGAGGGTTTGATCCAAATAGGATCCATAAGGTATGGAATTGGTTTCCAATACCGAAATCCCCAAAAACAGAGCTCTACAATGGGGTTTCATGGCATCTGCACCAAAGGGCTGGGAATGGAGTATTCCAGAGTACCAATTGATGCTCTAAGGATCCAATTAGATAATTAAAACAATTAGAATGAAAAACACTACGGTTTGGTAGGAGATTGGATGGATTCCAACATCCATAATCCCCAATTTGGAGGTTCTTCAAAGGGCTTCATGGTAACTAAGCCATGGGGCTGAGGATAGATGATCTAAGGTCCACAAGTGAAGCTTCTAACATCTAATAAGAAGTCTAGTATAGTAGGACAAGAAGCCCTAAGGTTTGGCTAAGGATTGGATAAGATTCCAATCAAACCCAAAGGAAAATATCCTATAACTAACATAGTTTAACTTACTTACAATGGGGTTAGTTTAGGACAGCAAGGGTGCAAGCTTCTAGGCTGAGATTGAGCTGCAAATCCTCCTTCCCATGAACTCTAAGGTCAAAGGTTAGCTTCTAAGTTGTCTGAAGTGAAGATTGAAGCTCTTGGATGGCTCCAATGGGAGTTGGGGCTTCTCCAACACTTCCTCCTTCTTCCTTCTTTCTCCCTCTAGCTTAGCTCTCCATTTTCTCTCTCCTCTCTAGGGTTAGGAAATGGAAATGAGGAGAGGTTGGGTTCTTTCCTTGTTTAGCTAATGATCCTAGGCCTTGTTTGGTTGGGGTTGGTTTTAAGGTCCAAAATGGGTTTAAGCCATGTTATTGGCCAAATAGGTATGAGGTTTATGGTCTTAGGGTTTAGTTAGGTCACATGGGTCACAAATGGTCTAAAATAACCAAGGACTAAGCCCTAGGCTAAGGTAAGATGGAACCAAACCAAAATAACATTCATCGGGAAAGTTTTACACTCGGCGGATGATGCACCTCGCGGATCATGTATCATCCGTAGGGCTTTACCCTTGCCCACACTTTTGGCCATAACTCGGTCAATACATAATGAAATGACGCGATTCAAAATGTGTTGTAATCTAGACTTAAAGGGATACATTCTTCATGAAGAAACTTTGACCAAATCATAAGGTAAGGCCATAGAAATTGGGTTCGAATCTGGCTGTTATGCAATGATAACACACTAGAATCGAATTGACTCTGGTGATCTTGCCTACATCAAGGATATTTAGGTACGGGTTGAGAGGGGTTTTAATGGGGGTTATCAACAATTATTAGCATCTTCAAAACATACTAAATTAGGCAAACACAACCGCTCGGATTTGGGCACGGGTGTAACATGCAATGTGTAAAATATCTTTGCCACTAATACTATGATTTCTGCATATCAAAGGAAAGAAAAGGAAAAAATATAAACTAAAAGAGAGAGAGAGAGAACAGGAAAAATAAAGTATAATTGGAGTCAGTTTACTAATTTTGACTTTTAGGCCTTATACCTTAACATTAGTCTTTAAACCATTCTTAGTTTCTCAATAAATAAGTAACATACTTTCAAACTTTTATTCACACTAAAAAAAAAAAAAAAAAAACCTTCCAAACTTTTCTGTGTAATCAAGCAAATGTGGCTTGCTACCAAAAAACACAAACATTTTGTATTGGTGGCACGGGAAAAATATATATATATATTCATAGAAGTCTCATATATTAGAGCTTTCTAACAAGGTTTTAGGGTTAAGTGGGACAGTCCAACACTCCCACTATTCTTCATGGGTTAGGCACCATTAATACCACCTGAGAGTATATATGGCGTCTAAGCAAAGTAAAACTATAAATGTAGTCCTCTAGTTATGAGATCCTACACGTCAGTCACTAATTATGTTCTTCAAACAACAAACCTATCATTGCATATCAAAACTAACCTTCAAATTATCAATAATAAAAGCTGATCTTAGTAGCAATTAACTTAGTGCTATAGATAGAACTATTTCTATCTTATCAATCTTCTAGTGACATCCAGAGATGAATTCCATAATGTATATATAATTTCATCACCAGAAAAAAATGCATTCAGTGGTAGAAACTGGAAGTAAGTACGTAATTCTAACATTATTTAAATGGCACCTTCATAAATTTATCAATAAAGAAGGACCTTTATTTCCTTTCTTAAAGCACCGGTTAATGGTGACAAATGACCAATGTGGTTAGAGACAGTTCCGTCTTTTAGCTAAAAAGCAAAAGCTAGCTCTTCTCCATTTTGGTCATTCACTATCAAACCAATTCCATGTTCATTCATTGCTCTCTCTCTCTATATATATGCATCAGTGTGGGGTGCTTACATACGACTGAAGCCCTTCAAAGAGAGAGAGAGAGAGAGACGAAGAAGAAGAAGTGAAGGAGAAAGAAGATCTTCAACTAGAGAGAGAGAAGAGGAGGAGGAGGAAAAAGATCTTCAATTAGAGAGAGAGATGGAGTGGAGGAAGAGCTATCTGGACTTGGTGTTGGTACCATTAGGTTTTTTCCTTACGGTTGCATATCATTGTTGGTTATGGCATAAGGTCCGGACGGAACCTCTCACAACGATCATCGGAACTAATTCAGCTGGTCGACGTAAATGGGTCTCTTCCATGATGAAGGTATGAATGATCATAGCATATTATAGACTTTGCCGGTTGTATGCCATGGTATGAGAACTTCATTAGTCTCTGCTCTAAATTTATTTTTAGGGAGAAAGTTCTTTATCCGAGAGTGTGGCCTATGCCAGCTGCACTCTCATGAGTCTATCTCTCTCCTTCCCATTTGAAAAGACAACTCTGTCCCCTTTTTTGAGGAGGAGAGAGATAGACACATGGGAGTGCTGGTGTAGGCCACACTCTCGGAAAGAAAACTACTTCTCTTATTTTTATTGATGCATAGAGATGATGTCCTAGTTATTGTATTTTATGATATTTTCCCCTGTTTTGTTCTGTCTAGTGCTTCGAGCTTTCCTCTCCTGTTGATGGTAATGCCAAAGTTGGTAGGGGTTTGCTTGCTTTTTGTTGGTGTTTTTTGCTAGCTAAGTCCAGCTTGTATTTTTCATTCTTTTCATGTTCCTTTAATTCAAATGATTCTTTAGCACAAAAAAAAAAAAAAATTGTTTACTCTACCTTTGACTAAGTTTACCGATCGTAAACTTCGCTGCTATCATGCCAACTAACGTACCTACTTTTCTGAAATCTGTTTGTATTACCAATGAACTAACATTTGTTACTGACTTATTCTTTTCTCTCCAAACTTTGTTCACTGATGAATCGTTATCGTCTACGGTTCCCTGATCGGTGCGGTTCCCTACTGCCTCTCACAAGAGGGGGTGGGACCCACCCGGGGCACCTGACCGAATACTCTGCTCGGGTGGGATCCACCTCCTCTTGTGAGAGGGACTAAGGAACCGCACCGGACAGGGAACCGCATACGATAAAAATTCGTTCACTGATATCGTGATCTTTTGCTTCTGCACTTTCTCACTATGTTTCTCTTGTGCCTTGGGAATTGTTTGGCTATGAAAAATCCCAATGGTTTCGTCAATTTGAAGTATCCAACACAATATGGCATCCATTTTCAAGGTTTTAGGTTATATATCTGGATCTTTATCCCCTCCAATTCCCTGCCCTGTACAGTTCCCTAGTGCTCCCCACAAGGGGGTGCAATGAACATTACACCCCTGACCGAACACTCTACCCAGAAGGGGTCCACCCCACTCGTATTAGAGGCACTAGAGGAACTGTACCGGTCAGTGAACCGCGCAGGAGATATTTTTCCTGCAGTTAGGTTATTGAGAGCGGCATATAACCAACAAGATTAATGTGAAGAATCCATTTTTAAGGTTTCTAGGTTAAATCACCACATGGTAGGTAGGCCTTGGCACATGCTAGCTGGGCTACTAGTTGACCCATTAATCCTAACTAAGTTTAATTAGCTAATTATAGATATGCAAATTAAGATTGATTTCTAAGCATTAATTCTCATCGATATCTAATTAATTTTTTTCTTTTTCTCAGGACAATGATAAGAAGAACATATTGGCTGTACAAACTCTACGAAATGTGATAATGGGATCAACCCTGATGGCAACCACATCAGTTCTCTTGTGCTCTGGTCTAGCTGCTGTCATAAGTAGTACTTACAGTATAAAGAAACCACTCAACGATAGCGTATATGGTGCACATGGGGAGTTCATGGTGGCTCTAAAATATGTCTCTCTCTTAGTGATATTCTTGTTTGCATTTTTATGCCATTCTCTATCCATTAGGTTTCTTAATCAGGTGAACTTCCTCATTAACACTCCAGTAGAGGATACTACAGGGATAGTTAACCCAGATTATGTTTTTGAGCTATTAGAGAAAGGTTTCACTCTAAACACAGTGGGGAACAGACTCTTCTATTCAGCACTACCTCTCTTACTTTGGATCTTGGGCCCAGTACTTGTGTTCTTGTGCTCAGTGAGTATGATTCCAATATTATATAATCTAGATTTTGTTAATGGAAATGAAAGAGATTGGGTCAAGGAAAAGATGGAGAACATGGGTGATGATAGGGACTTTTTATCAGTATAAGGAAACCATTTCAAGAGATGGGTGTCATACAATGTCATATAAAAGTTGATGCTTATGTGTATTCCATATGTTATTATTGGATGGGTCATGGATGTGTCCTGTTGGTCAAAGACAGCTAGTTCAACTATTTGTGTAATTTTATAAACTTTCCAAGAAATAGAATCAATAATGTAAAGCATAAAGGCTGTTAGAAAGTTAACTTCCAGTATATAGACATGCAGTAGTTTTTATTGTTTTTTTTGTGCTAAGGGGTAGCAAATTGAATTAAAATAGGAAGAAAGTTCACTCTGGGGTAGTGTACTGCCCACACAATGACACATATGGCAGTGAAATGACCACCGCGCTCCCATGATGGCAACATGTGTGCTCGTGCAAGGGCCACACTCCCCCATAGAGAACATTGCCCAGGCATCACTGGACGGCACTCATACACCCCAAAATTGTTTATGGCCTCCACCTTCCGCATTGCCATCATAGTCCAGTATATAGACATGCAGCTATGGCTGAAGAAAATTAGCTTAATGAATTTGCCATTTTGCTTTTGTACCGATAAACAAATCACCACTCGTTAGGGTGTTACATGAACGGAGATGGGATGCAGTAGAAGGATCTCGTACAGATTTGGTTACAAACTTTATGAAGTCGAACGATCTTCTACAATCTTGAGATATCTTAAAAGGCTTTTCCATGGAGAACTCCACACTGCGAATCCTTGGAAACAGATGAAATCCCATAAAGTACACAATAGTAACTTGGTGAAAAAGACTAAGAGTGAGAGAGGGAGACTAGAATCTCAGCAATGACATTCGAATTAGGGGTGACCTGATTAGGTAATATATATAATCAGTCTCCACCTCCTCATAGTGTCTCACTCTAAATAGGAATCATAGAGAAGGTAGAAACCTATTGGGGAAAACCACCTCCTTAAGTGGCCAACCCAACTGGTCCAACCGACTGCCCCTATGGGTAGGTGCCAAACCCGAACGGGGTCTAGCCCAGGTTCGGTTAACAATACCCTTATATAATGTATTATTTTTGGTAATCCCTTTTTATTTTCATATCAATCTTTCAGCCCTTTCATGCTTTTATTTGTAATAGCTACTTTAACTACTCTATATCTTGCTCTCTCATTGATAGCAATGTCTTCATCAGCCTTTTTTTCTTTCTTTATTTTTTTTTGTCTTTAAGAGGAAAAGAGTATCATGCATGATTCAAGGACATGGAAAGACAAAGGCAACACCATCTACAAAGGACAAACTCAACACAATGTATGAAAAGGACAATGAAACAGAGAGTTTTGACGCCTACAGTTCGGAGAAATCCTGATAAGTTAAGACTAGAACATGGGACTTTTGATATCCCTTCACTTCAATTTTTTTTTCTCTCTCCCTGTTCGGTTAGAAAATAGAATCTTTCTTTGTAAAGTGAGGTAAATTTTAGAGCAATTAAAAGAATAGAGTAATAGGAAATTTTTCAACGGCGAGATTTTAGTTCACTTTAAGGTATTTTAACTCCCTTCTCTTCTAATTAACAAAAAGTAGGGCTAACCAAATGGAGAAATCTTTTGACCTACTTGAAAATATCAAGAGGAAGATGAAATTACTCTATTTGTATTGGCCTACTAATGTTTTTAAGGTAGTGATCCATGCAAATTAAAATGGAAATTTTCTACCTTTCAGTCTAAAAGTAGTACTAAAAAAATACTTAAATGGGGAAGCTAAGTAAAACTGCTTTTTCTTCCTTGCCTCTTTTTTTTTTTTTTTTTTTAATTAAATCAATTTTATTATGAAAGAAAGACCAGATAATTACAAAGCCAGCAAGAGGGTCCTACTCACTCACAAGGACAGCCCCTGAGAGAGTGTTAGACCAAGGGATTGTATTGGAATTCATTGCCTTTCCTCCAATATGGAGAGGCTAGGTATATATAGATGAGATTACATGTGTGTTGCGTCAAGAAATCGTCGGTAGATCCTCGGGTGCCGCGACCTGCAAAAGGACGTCAGGGAGAAGGAAGAATAGGTGTGGTTCTGGCCTAGGATTCTCCGATGCCTAAGTTAGATCTCTCTCAGCAACAGATGAATTACTGAAATTCAAGATGGTTACTGGGGTAGAATACCTGAGTATTTATAGTTGAGTATGGCGATGCGCGCGGCGAGTCCCAGTTGATGATAAGCATTCTTCGTGGAAGAATCTATCTCATAGTAGAGTTGTACTTGGAATAGCTCCTTGTGAGATGTAGAGTCCTAGTAGGGAAGAGGTTCCCTAAATGTCTTCCTCCCGTGTTGAGTTTGATTAGGTTTGTATCTCTTTGGGAATAGTTCTCCCTTTGGTATACCTCCCGATCTTTTAGTGATAGGATAATGTAGATCTTCATGATGACATCATGGTTGAACTCCGTGGCTTGCATGGTAGACTTGGCCTTTGGGGTAGCCTCTTGGGTCCTATTCCTCTTGGGCTACCGAACTAGTTCTATCGCAGTCGGGCTTGAGCTAGCCTCCTCTTTGGGTCAAGACACGTGGCTTCTTGGGATTGGCCCTTATATTTTTGGTTGTTAGTCCATTGGAGTGTGTGGAATGTTGTTGTCATTGTTGGCAACATATTTGATCATAGTGGTGTTGTGGCAGTAGCTATTGGTGGTTTGGAAGAGCTGAAATAGTCAAACAGTCACCTACACAGCTATAAGGGTATTTTGGTCATTTGGTAGGGTTATAAGGATACCCGCACTTAAAGAACACCATTTAACAGCATATTAAGTCCTCATATAGTGTTTAGCAAAGGGGCGAAGCAGCAAGTGAAGGTGTCATACTATTAAAGTTGTGATTTCATAGGTTCATGCAATAACAGTGACTTTAAGGTCATTTTTGGAAGGCTTAATGGTAATTTTGGGTAAAGTAGTCTTCATAAGAAATGAATTTCACTGAGTCATGGTTCTAACGCAACTAGTCTCATATCATTTGAGTATTGAACGAGAAAGTTACAGATATTTTCGTGTTGATGTGCGAAAACGGAACAAATTTGGAATAGGCAAAAGTTTATATGCTTAGCCAAAATCTTTGGCTTATATTTAAGTGTTATACTATAGATAGATGTTCTCTATTGTTTTGTTAAAACTCCAGAATCTCCCCAAGCGTCGGATCGGTATCTTGCATCAGATTTCGTTCATTAAAAGAAAAAAAAAGGAGGAAATAGAGGAAATAACTAATGTGTAGTGAAGTGTGATGTTGGCATGACATCACCCCCATTTCTTATGAAGGAAGAGTGTGAAAATCTCTGACGCATTTTTCCTTTTGTGCACGGTTTGTCACGAAGAATCTCTTTATTTACGGATTTGTCGCTGGTTACCAATTTTTGGAGCATTCAACTTTGGAAGGCCGTATCTTGGTCATCTGATGTCCAAATGGGATGAAGTTTTTTTTGAAATTGGGTATTGTTTTTATAGGAATCCATTGGAAGGAGTTGTAGCATCGTTTGAGTACAGAAAGTTGACGATATTACTATTTTATACTCGATGACTTTGTATTAAAGATGGTTTGAACAGTGGAGCGTACATAGACACGATTTCTATGCGTCAGAGGCTTCATGATTGTTGGATTACTCTACAAGAGGTAATCCCCAATTGTAAATCCCCATTGTGAGTTTCTAGGTTGCATGTTTAGTTGAAAAAAAACCTAATTTGATTGTAAGCCAATATTGGCCATTGTATTGGGGGATTTGGTTATGTTATTTGCAATTAATTATTCTAACTCTGTCAAGTGGGGGCTTGTACAGAGATTGGGGTAGTTACCCTCGTTTGTGTTGTTGCACAAACCAAAGTAGGGATTGTAGTTCCTGGGCTGTTGTTGTAGTCAAAATTTGAGTAGCGTATTGAGCAATATACGAAACCCTGGGTAGGGTATTGCTCCATGGACGTAGGCAGTTTGGCCGAACCACGTAAATTTGGTGCCTTGTCTACTTTACTTTCATTGTATATATTGGAGTGTGTTTGATCTGCAGAGTGGGGTGTACTATCTGGTAGACCTGGCCACACAGTGGTTGCGAGGTGGACATGCATGTGTGTTGTGGGATTGGTAATTACGGGATTGCCCCGGCCAATCAGGTTTGCTTGAAGTCTTCTCCATTGACATCAACATAGGGTTGGAATTTATGGGTTATTTTTTAAGAACACTGATTCACCCCCCTATCAGTGTCAACCTGGTATCAACAAGTGGTGTCAAAGCTAGGTTCCCAAGGAAGAAAACTTAATAGTTATGGGTTGGACATTGAGATTTCATAGTGATGGCAAACACCAGTGAAGGAAAAAGCATGGACGGAAAGATTCTGATTTTTTATGGCTCCAATTATTGCTTTTGGAAAATTCGGATGGAGGCGTACTTGAAATCACAGGGATATCATGTGTGGAAGACTATGCAGACAGGTTACATCATTTCTATAGAGGACATTACAGATGCTATAGAGTTGAAAAAGTATGAACAGGAGAATAAGGCCAAAAGTGCACTGTTGAGTTCCTTGACAGACCAGGAATTAGTAAGAGTGTCTGGATGTGAGACAGCTAAACAAGTTTGGGACAAATTGAAAGGCATCCATGAGGGGGATGAAAAGATTAAAGAGGCCATGCTCCAGCATTTCAGATATCAATTTGAAAGCTTGAAAATGTCAGAAGAAGAGACAGTTGAATTTTATATAAACAGAGTAAATGAAATTATTAACTCTATCAGAGGGTTAGGTGAGCGAGTCACTGATGCAGTGGTGGTGAAGAAAATTTTAAGGTCTTTACCAGATCTCTACAATCCCAAAGTGTTTGCAATAGAATAATCAAAAGATCTAAATTCCATGAGTTTAGATGAATTGCAAGGCACACTGACAGCATATGAGATGAGGATGGTGAAGGTAAAACCTACCAAAAAGGAAGCTGCATTCAAAGCCATGAAGAAACTCAAAATTAAGCAAGAAAGTAACTCAAGCTTATCTTGCAAGGAAGTTCAAGAAGGGAAGAGGAAAGGACAAGGGAAAACTTCCCTTAAAATGCTTCAACTGTGGAGGCATTGGTCATTTTGCATCAAAGTGTCCAGAGAAAGGTAAGACCGATGATTCAGATGAAGATATCCATGAAAGTAAAACCAAGAAAGGTAAAGAGAAGGTTGTTCCTAGAAAAGGCAACTACAGGAAAAGAAGCTTAATTTCAAAAAGGAGCAATACCTCTTCAGAAGAAACATCAGAAGGTGAAAATTCAGATAATGAAGAATATGAGACACTTTTCATGGCATTTGGAAGCAAAAGTCAAAATAAAACAGTTGAAAAATCTGATGAAGAGGAAGAGTCTGAGGGTGAATATGACCTTGAAGCTGAATTATACTCTGCATTATAAGAACTTAAAGTGGAGAGAAAGAAGAGCAAAAAGTTTGTAAAACAGTTTGAAGAGCAAGATGAACTGATCAGTCAAGTAAAGCTTGCCATTGTGGAGACACAGAAGATAACTGATGATATTAATAGCAGTCTTTCGTTGAAGATAGAAGACTGCAACAAATTGGAGGAACAAATTGTTATGTTGAGGATAGAGATTGAGAAGCTAAAGAAGAATGATGATCCAACTCCTACAACCCCATCAGTTACTATACTGAAGAGAAAAGATAAGGAAGTGAGCACACAGATAATTGAGATAGATCATCCACCATCTAACAAAGGACAGAGTAATATACTTGATGAGATCCTTAGCTTTCAGAGGTCACCACAGCTAAAGTTTGGTCTTGGTTTTGAAGGAAGTTCATCTGGAAGTGAGAAGACTAAAGGTAAGGGCACTGCTGGGAATCCAGCGAGATTTGTTAGTGAAAAATCGAAGAACTCTAATCTTGAAAAGTTTACTAAGAAGAAAGTTGACAGAGATGGATTCACCACAGTTAGTCATCAGAAGCCCAAGAACTTTGGGAGATATTCAAGACAAGGACAGAGCTACTTTAATGGTTACTGTTATGGGTGTAATGTTTTTGCGCACAGATTTGTAGAATGCAAAAGACAGGTCAAGCCTACAAATTTCATAAGCAGGAACAGGTATGCTCCACTTAGAGAGGAGAGTGTGGAATGCTACAGGTGTTACAGGTTAGGACACATGGCAAGGAATTTCAAAACCATACTTCCCTCACAAAGGCAGTCTAAAAGAAACATGAAGAAGAATCCTCCAAAGAAGGAAGGTCAAAAATAGAAAGTGGATGTTAAAGAGAAAAGAAGGAAACACATCACAGTGGCAGAGAAGGCAATTTGGGTTGAGAAAAAGAAGAAAGGGGACAGTGACAATTCACTTCTTATTCAAACCGCTTTCCAGGCACACAGTAAACCATCACCGTGGATTCTTGATAGTGGATGCTCTACTCATATGACAGGTGATAAAGATAAATTTCTGAATTTGGAACATGTTGGAAAAGGCTTGGTTAGATTTGGAAATAATGATGGCGCTAGAGTTGAAGGAAAAGGAAAAATCAGATTATATAATGAACATATTTCTTCTAATAATGCCTTGTATGTTAGTGAATTGAAACACAACATCTTGAGTGTCAGTCAGTTATGTGATAGTGGCAATGAAGTTCTATTCACCAAAGATGGGTGTGTGATCAAGAAGACAAAGAATGGGAAGATTGAGGCACAAGGATCAAGGACAGCTTGTAATCTCTATGCACTTTTTGAAGGTCTTGAAGAAATGTGCATGATAAGTAAGAAAGGGGTACTTCTCGATGACAACTTTGAAGTACTCAAAGACAAACCTGAAGTTATTACTCCACAAGCACAATAGATGATACATGTGTAGGGAGAGTAGGGGGAGCTTCCATGTAGGGGGAGCGTCGGTACCCTTTGTACTTGTTGTCAAAGGGGGAGAGAAGTGCATCACACAGTCAAGATGACTTTGTGCAGTGAGTTGCCAATAATTCCAAAGAGGGAGATTGTTAGTCCATTGGAGTGTGTGGAATGTTGTTGTCATTGTTGGCAGCGTATTTGGTCATAGTGGTGTTGTGGCAGTAGCTATTGGTGGTTTGGAAGAGTTGAAATGGTCAAACAGTCACCTACACAGCTATAAGGGTATTTTGGTCATTTGGTAGGGTTACAAGGGTACCCGCACTTGAAAAACACCATTTAATAGCATATTAAGTCCTTATAAAGGAGCGAAGCAACAGGTGAAGGTTTCATACTGTTAAAGTTGTGATTTCACAGGTTCATGCAATGACAGTGAATTTAAGATCATTTTTGGAAGGCTTAATGGTAATTTTGGGTAAAGTGGTCTTCACAAGAAATGAATTTAGTTGAGTCACAGTTCCAACGCAACTAGTCTTGTATCATTTGAGTATTGAACGAGAAAGTTACAGATATTTTTGTATCGATGCGTGAAAATGGAGCAAATCTTGAATAGGTAAAAGTTTATATACTTAGCCAAAAATTTTGGCTTATCTTTAAGTGTTATACTATAGATAGACATTCTCCATTGTTTTATTAAAACTCTAGAATCTCCTCAAGCGTCGGATCGGTATCTTGCATCAGATTTGGTTCATTAAAAGAAAAAGGAAAAAAGGAGGAAATAAAGGAAATAACTAATGTGTAGTGAAGTGTGATGTTGGCATGACATCACCCCTATTTCTTATGAAGGAAGAGAGTGTGAAAATCTCTGACAAATTTTTTCTTTTGTGCACGGTTTGTCACGAAGAATCTCTTTATTTACGGATTTACCACTGATTACCAATTTTTGGAGCATTCAACTTTGGAAGGTCGTATCTTGGTCATCCGATGTCCAAATGGGATGAAGTTTTTTTTGAAATTGGGTATTTTTTTGAGAGTAAGCCATTGGAAGGAGTTGTAGCATCATTTAAGCATATAAAGTCAACGATATTACTATTTTATGCTCGATGACTCCATATTGAAGATGGTTTGAGCAGTGGAGCATACATAGACATGATTTTTATCCGTCAGAGGCTTCATGATTGTTGGATTACTCTACAAGAGGTATTCTCCAATTGTAAATCCCCATTTGTGAGTTTCTAGGTTGCATGTTTAGTTGAAAAAAAACCTAATTTGATTGTAAGCCAATATTGGCCATTGTATTGGGGGATTTGGTTATGTTATTTGCAATTAATTATTGTAATTCTGTCAAGTGAGCGCGCATAGATTGGGCTACTCGTCTGCATGCTCGCCCTTGCTGGTGGGCTTGCACATAGATTGGGCTACTCGTCCATGCTCACTTGTCGCCAATCGCTGGTTGCCCATGCACTCGCCCACGCAGGTCACCAGCCGCTGGTCACCCTCGCACTCGTCCGCGCACTCGACCACGCAAGTCACCCACTGGTTCGCGTGCTTGCCCCCGCTTGCCTGCTTGTTGGCCAGCTTGCTTGCCCGCGTGCTTGCCGGCTCGCTTGTGCGGTCGTCGGAGCTTACTTGTTGCCTACAGTCTCGATCTCATCAGGCGCGATCTTGTCATCCTTTCTCGGCCTATTTTTTGGATTTGTCTCTCCTTGAGGTTTGGTGATTATCCTCTTCCTCCTACTTTTTTTTTTTTGAACACTGACTTGAACTTGCTCTTCCTCACAGGTGTAGTTCGATTCGTTGTCGAGCAACTTGGTGTCTAGGAGCTCCATTCAAGTAAGTCTTCCACTTCTATTGCTATGTCGAGTAGCTCTAACTTGGACCATATTTGTGGAGGACCTAGTGTCGATGGGGCTACATCATTTTCGTCTGAGTCAGATGTGGATACCCTTCCCCCCTTGCCTTACCCTAGACCTATACTCAGTGATGAGGGGGAGGGAGTTACCAGCCTCGTACCTTTTGTCTCGAGCCCGGATTCGAATGGTTACTCCGATGGGGATGATTCTAGGACATCTGTTCCTACTACGGAGGCCACTGGGATCGGACATTATCATAGGTCCTTGACTTCCTTCAATCTACTGTCCTTTCATCAGTTGTATCACATTCCCCCCTTCATAGCTCTCTGTGTCCCTGGGGATAGTGATCTGGCTTTTTCCCATCGAGCCGATGAGTTATGCTTGTATGTGATCTCCTTTGCTAACGGTCTTCGCTTCCCCATTCTCCACTTTGCTGAGTTGGTACTAGACCACTGTCATTTTGGGTTTTTTTTGAGTTTTTTTATCTTCTTTGCTCGGCTAAGTCGTGCTGCTACTGCTCCCCTGTTCCTGCTTTTTTATACATTGAGGAGAGGAGGTGGATGGTACCATTTTCACCGTCATTCCCTTAAGGGTTCTTTTGCTAGTTTTGGCTTCTCTGAGGGGATGCCCAATTCGCTCAAATGCTGGAGGGACCAATTCTTCTTCTCTTTTATCCCCTAGTGCTCCTTTCAGACCCATTGGGAAGAGGTTGAACTGCAGGGTGCAAACTGCCCCCCCCCCCCGCATTGAATGACTTTGAGAACGAGTCCCTCAATTGTTGCTTGAGAGGCAATAAGTTCGATGTCTGTCAATTGGAGTCAGAAACCTTCCTATTCCTTTAGAAGTTGAGTCCTAGTGAGCTCTTGGACTGGTCCTTTGTTAGCCTTTTATACCTTGGTTTTTTGTTTACTTTTCTCGATGCTAACTTATTTTCTTCTCATGTTGTGTTGTCAGTGGATCTTCGGCCCAATCCTGCTCGCTTCTGTACTAATGCCACGAAGCGGAGGGCAGTTGTGATGGCTGCTACAAAGGCCTCGCATCCTCGTAAGATGCCTCTTCTTCTTCGGCTATGGCGAGGGATGTTGACGTGGCCGATCCTTTGGCGTCTATACCTAGTATTGTCCTTGTCGTGGGCACTAAGAGGAAGGGTGCCCCCGGTCCTCGATATGCGGGGAAGGGTTCTCTGGTCTTCAAGCTTCCTCGATCGACTCCTGCTGCCTCTTCTCCTGCTATTACTAAGGCTGCCATTTTTTCCTCTTCCAAGGGTAAGGGGTGGTTTCTTCAGTAGGCGCTGATGCGGATGCTCAGACCCCTTCTCCCTTGATCCTTCCATGGGAAATCCACGATGGGGATTCTGTCATGGCTAGCAAGGAGGTCGCTAGGGAGTGGGTGGATAAGAGCCAGCTTCCCTCTGATCGTGAGGTCCTACAGGAGATGAGCGACTCTAGGCTAATACGGTCTCTCTATGGAGACATAGCTTCTGTGAGTTAGTGCCTCTTTATCTACTCTTCCCCTATTTTTGCATGTTGATGGTTTGCTGACTTTAATTTGGTTGCAGGTTCATCACCTGGCTGTCGAGGTGGTGTTACGCTTCGAGAAGTATGCTTTCCAGAGGGGAAGATGGCCGATGAGATTCATGTGTTGGTTCAGCAGGCCCAACACCTATGGAGTCTGGAGAGGGAAGTCTTGGGGCGGAAGGCCATGTGCGAGGAGGGGGCCACCCAGGAGGGGAAGATGGCCAAGGAGATTCATGTGTTATCTTCTTAGAAGGCTACTTTGGAGGCTGGGACCGTGGACTTATCTGGTAGGGTCCGAGCCCTTGAGGGTGAGCTTCATACCCTACGAGAGCAGCATGGTGCCAATCTTGCCCACGCCCATGAGCAAGCCATGGCCGACTTCTGAGTATCTTGTGCCTACGCGGACATGTTCTATACGTACAACAATGAGGTTTATACTATGGGTATAAACGATGCCATAGGCTTTGTTCTCGGGAGGACTCCCTGTTACGACTTTAGGGAGTTTCAGAGCTATGTCCCTCCTACCGCTGTGGATGCCGATGAGGTAGTGGTCGATGACCCTTGCTCGGAGGGGGATGTTGAGGAGGTTCCATCTTCGGGCATAGTACCCCTTTAGCCTCCCAAGGCTCCTTCTCCTTCGTCCTCTCCGCTGTTGTTGATGCTGACGAGATGGTAGCATATGTCCCTCATTCGGGGGGTGGCGTCGAGGTGGCTCGGTCCCGAGCTTGGTTCTCCCTTATCCAGAGGAGGGCGTTGATGTCGCCACTATCGTCACTGCTCCTCTTGAGCCTTGATTTTAATTCTTTCTTCATGTAACAGAGTACTTTTTTGGCATGTGCTTGTAGTAGCTTTGATAATCTTACTATCTTTACCTTGAATCTATGTGCTTGACTTTTTCTTGTACGTATTGCAATTTACCTTTGTCTGTTGTCTCGTGGTCAAAGGGCCTTGGTGGCATAGAGCCTTATGGCCGATGGTCCTGGTTGGCATAGAGCCTCATGGTCGATGGCCTTGGTTGGCATAGAGCCTTTTGGCCGATGGCCTTGGTTGGCATAGAGCATCGTGGCTAATGGCCTTGGTTGGCATAGAGCCTTGTGGCTGGTGGACTTGGTTAGCATAGAGCCTTGTGGCCGATGGCCTTGGTTGGCATAAAGCCTCGTGACCGATGGCCTTGGTTGGCATAGAGCCTTGTGGCCGATGGCCTTGGTTGGCATAGAGCCTTATGGCCGATGGCCTTGGTTGGCATAGAGCCTCGTGGCCGATGGCCTTGGTTGGCATAGAGCCTTGTGCGAACCCGATCGGCAATGGAGAAGTGCTCGGTAATGGGGAAGTGCAGCTAAGAGCTTTCATTTCTTGTTAATCTTCAACTTGAAAAAACTTCAAAAAATCCTACTTGAAAAAACTTCAAACTGTACTTGAAAAAACTTCAAAATTCTTGAAACATGAAAATAACTAAAATAGTTGCAGCTGATCCTTTACTGGTATAACTTTTTCAGATGTTCAGAGTTCCACGGTCGATCTATCCTCTTGCCCCCCAGAGTTTTCAAGCGATATGTTCCTGGTCATATCTGCTTGGAAACTATATAGGGTCCTTCCCAAATTGCCGATAGTTTTCCTTCCTTCCTTTGTTGCAATGCTTGAGCTTTTCCTTAGAACTAGGTCTCCCTGATGGAACAGCCTTTCCTTGACTCTTGAATTGTAATACTTGGTTGTCCGCTGCTGCTATGCCACGTTTCGGAGTACTACTTTCTCACGAACCTCGTCCAAGAAATCCAAATTCTCTTGAAGTCCATCATCGTACGTTCACTCATGAAGTGCAAGATTTTATGGGATAAGGCGAGGACCTCGACCGACGCCAGAGCTTCCATTCCGTATGCTAGTCAGAATGGGCTCTCTCCGGTGGGTGTCCTTACTGTTGTTCGGTATGCCCATAGGACACTGAGAAGCTCTTCTACCCATCTCCCCTTTGCTTCATCTAGTCTTCTCTTGATCCCCTCAAGCAGTGTTCTATTTGTTACCTCCACCTGACCGTTGGCCTGTGGGTAAGCTATGGAGATGGGTCGAAAGTTAATGTGGTATGTCTGATAGAAGGTCTTGAATATGGGATTGCTAAACTGCGTCCCATTATCCGTGATGAGAATTCTTGGTACCTCGAACCGATAGATCACTTTATCACGAACAAATTTTTCCTTCTCTTTCTCTATTATCTTCGCCAATGGCTCAGCTTCAACCCACTTTGTGAAATAGTCGATCGCTACCACCAAGTATTTCCTATTCTCAGACGCCAGTGTGAAGTCTCCTAGAATGTCCATCCCCCCACATAGAGAATGGTATAGGACTAAGGATGAAAGTCAATTGTGTCGTCCGTTGATGAGGTACCGAGGTAAACAGCTAACATTTCTCGCAGATCTTAACATAGTTTATGGCCTCTTCTTGCATCTTCTGCCAGTAAAATCCTTGACGTAGGAATTTATAGGCTAGGTTTCGCCCTCCCATGTGGCTTTGGCATATTCCTTCATGCACTTCTACTAAGGCATACTTAGCTCCCTCGGGTCCTAGGCACCTAAGTAGCGGTGCCGTGATTGCTCTTTTGTATAGCACTCCATCGATCAGCGTGTATTTGGCTGCCCAGATTTTCACCTTTCAAGCTTCGAACCTATCCTCGGGCAATACATCATTCTGTAGATATTTGATGATGGAATCCATCGAGTTTGGCCCTTCCTCGATCTCGTTGACTTGCTTTACCTTGTAAGTCGGTTCATGGAGCACCTCGATGTATACTACGCTGGACAAGTTCTAGAGTTCATTATTTGCGACCCTCGATACGGCATTTTCTATAACATTCTCGATCCGCGGGACTCGAACCATCTCGAACTTCTTGAACTCTGCCACTAAATCATGAGCTCATGTTAGGTAGGCTGCCATACGCTCATCCTTGGCCTTGTACTCTCCGTTTACTTGGTTTACCACAAGTTGGGAATCACTTCGGACGGCTAGGTGGGTGATCAGGATTGCTCTTGCGACTCGTAATCCGACAAGCAATGCCTCATACTCGGCCTCATTGTTTAAGGCTTGGAAGGTGAATCGAAGTGCATATTGAATCTGAAAACCTTCCGGACTGGTGATTATGAACCCAACCCCGCTCCTTGCCACGTTACTCGATCCGTCCACGAACATCTCCCACAATCCTCGATCATGCTCCTCATGTCCTACCTCTTTTGGCTTGGTCTCCGAGAAAGTGCATTCGACTATGAAGTCTTCTAGGGCCTGACCTTTGATTGTCATTCGAGGTTGGAACTTGATGTCAAACTCGCTTAACTCCACCGCCCAGGTAATCAGTCGCCCTGATATATCTGGCTTGTGTAATACTTCTTTAACGGTAGGTCTGTGAGTACAATGACTGTGTGGGCTTAGAACTATGGCCTTAGCTTTCTTGTCGTGATCACGAGCACATAGGCTATCTTCTCTATCTTGGTATACCTGGTCTCTGCATCGATCAATATGTGGCTGACATAGTAGATGGGTTTTTGTTGTTTGCCTTCTTCCTTCACTAACACCGCACTTACGGCTACCGGGGTTGCGGCCAAGTAGAGCTATAATTCCTCATTAGGTTTTGGTCACCCCAACAACGATGGACTCTCCAGCTATCTCTTTAATTCCTCGAAGGCTCACTGGCATTCTTCCATCCACGTGAAGTCTTTGGGGCTCCTTAGGTTCTTCAAGTTTTGAAGAATGGCAGGCACTTGTCGCGACATGAACCTCGTCAAGGCCGCTATCCATCCCTTCAGCCTTTGCACCTCTCTTACTGTTTGGGGTGGTGACATCTCTTGGATGGCCCTGATCTTCGCTGGGTTAGCTTTTATGCCTCGGGCGGAAACCATGAAGCCTAAAAACTTTCCTGATGTTACGCCGAAGGCGCACTTCGCCGGATTCGACTTCATTTGGTTCTTCCTCAACACCTCGAACACTTCCTTGAGATCGGCCAAATGGTCCTCACCCTTAACGCTTTTCATGAGCATATCATCCACATATACCTCCATGTTGTGTTTGATTTATGCCTTGAACATCTTGTTGACCATCCTCTGATAGGTTGCTCCTGTGTTCTTTAGCCCGAACGGCATGACGTGATAACAGTAGTTCTGTTGATCGGTCCTAAATGCCATGTAGGTCTCATCTTCCTCATTCATGAGGATCTGATTGTAGTCTGAGTATGCGTCCATGAAGCTCAGCATCTCATGACCTGCAGTCGCGTCGATTAATAGGTCAATCCTTGGTAGGGGGTATTCATCCTTAGGACATGCCTTATTTAGGTCGGTGTAGTCCACGCACATTCTCCACTTGCCATTTGGTTCGGGAACCATCACAACGTTTTTGAGCTAAGTAGGGAATTCCTCGCTCCTGGTGAACCTCGAACAACTCAATTTCTCAACCTCTTCCTTTATTGCAACTTATCTGTCAAGGGCATGGTTCCTCTGCTTCTGTTGGATTGGCTTCTTAGTTGGATCCACGTGGAGCCTATGTTCGGCAATGTGCCGAGGTATGCCTGGCATGTCGGAGGCTGACCATGTGAAGACATCCAAGTTCTCCTTCAAGAGTCGCCCCAACTTACCTTTCTGGTCCTCGTCCAGCAATGATCCAACCTGCACTATCTTGGTGGGTTCGTCCTCGCTGAGAGGGAATGGGACAAGGTCTTCCACTAGCTTTCCTCTCCGTTCTGTGAGCATATACCTCTGATTGCTAATGAGGTTCTCTATGCACAGAGCCATCCTCTAAGTGTTGCCATTATTCTTCTTGAGAAATAGTGCATAACACTCCCTAGCCTTCTTCTGGTCTCCCTTGATCTTGCCCAGACCATTCTCTATTGGGAACTTCATCTTCAGGTGTATCGGTGATACTATTCCCTTCAGGGTAGTTAGGGTTGGTCGTCCCAGGATGTCGTTGAAGGATATGACTGACCTTACTACCATGAAGGTGATCATGATCGTGACTTGCAGAGGGTGGTCTCCAAAGGTGACTGGAAATTCGATTGTTCCTCTAATGGAAGAGGAGGCTCTTGAGAACCCATGGAGGTAAGTTGCTTCAGGCTTGAGCTTATCATCACTGAACCCGAACTACCTATAGGCCTATAGTGAGATTACATCTATGGACACTCCGGTGTTAACCAGCATCCTATGTACGGCTCGATTGGCTATCTCCACCTGCACCACAAGGGCTTCATGCAGTAGGCTCACTCCTTCTAGGTTGGCATCCGAAAAGGAGATTACCGTTTTTGTCTTTGCTACCTTATTCGGCATCTCTGCTATCCCTACGAACCAAATATGGGCTTTTGCCTTTCTTGTAGACTCCTGCCCTGGTCCTCCCATTATAGTGAGGATTGGGGCTCCCCTAGTATTGCTCGATCTTAGAGCATTTCTTCCTTCTTCGTGGCTGCCTCTGTCCCCGTCACGATCTGGTCTCCTCTCCTCTCGTAGTAGGTCCTCTTGATGAGCACATTTATGTGTGAAATCTTAGGGCATAAAACATACATTTTACCACATTGGACAGAGTTACTCGGTGCTTTCTTGTGCTTTTCAGGGTTTAGGTGAATTATTGTGAAAATGGAGGAGATGATGCTAAGGAGATATTTTTAAGCTTTTTAGAAGTGTAAATGGATGCATAGCCCATCGAGTCAGCTTCGCAATGGTTCAAACGGCACTTAATTCCGAGTTGAAACGAAGAAGTTATGGCCGTTTCCGTAACGACGCGTGAAAATAGTCTATAGGGGTTTATTTATAATTATTGACAGTCGAACGGGGACAAAGTGAAGCGGCAGTTCGGATTTCAGGGGCCTTAACGCAATTATCAAAAGTTACTTTATTGTACCCAAAAGATTCCATTTGGAAGGCTCGGGACAGTCCAACTTCAACTTGAGATATCTTGGGCTCCCCAACTCCGAATTGGATGAAATTTGGGTCTATTTTGGGTGATTTTTCGCAAGGAACATAATGGTGAGACCTATAAAAGCACCCCATGCTCCACATTTTCTGAAGGACAAAATGGGTATTTTATTTATTCTTGAAGGAATCCTAATCATCACCCTTACTCTCTCTCTCTCCTGCAACTTCTCAAGGGCACTTCTAGAATTCTACTTGGGATAGATTTATATTTTCTCATCTATGAAAGGTTGAAAAATCAAAGATGCTTTGATTTTATTGCTTGGAGAAGATATCTACAAAGAAAAGGAAGCACTTGTTAGAATTGGAAGTTTATTTTTCTAGAAATAAGTCTATGTAAACAATCTTCTCTTCTTCTTCTTTCTATTTTTTTCTTTTTTCTTAGGATTCAAGGCATTGTAAAAGAGGAAAGAGAAGAGAATATTCTCTTTTTTTAGGGAATATTTCTCCTACACTTCCATCTTCTCTCTTCTTCTCTCTTCCACCTATAAATACCCCCTACCTCTCTTGTAAAAATTGCTCATTCACTTAGTGAAATTTCTTCTCTTCTTCTCCTTCTAATTTGTGATTTTTGGCTTTTCTAAGTTCTAGTTTGCTTTTATGATTTTTAGTTAATGGTTATAATAAGTTTAGTTTATGCTTTAATTTCAATTTAAGTCTTCAATTGGGTTGTAATTTCTTAATTCTAGTTTAGGTTTTAAGCCTTCTAGTCTAAGTTCTTAAGTTGATGACAAGACTTGAAGATTTAGAAGAAGAAGCCATGGTAAGTTTATGTAAGTATTCAAGCTTTTCATTTACATTCATGCAAGCACATCCAGGTTTTACTATCTAAACTCTCAATCTCATTCTCCATCTCCTCTATCTCTCTCTATCTTCTTCTTCTTCCCGCTCTATTTCTTTTATTTTAATTTTATATGGTTGTGGTTTATAGATGCATTTTTATTCCCTTATTTCTTTTTATGTGGTTAGTATGTGTGGCTGCATTTTTATTCCTTTCAATTCGCTTTAGTTTGATAGGTTAGATGCTCATGTGTTAGGATGCCGATTTAATCTCTTAATTTTGTTAGATGCTTATGAGTTAGGATGCATTGATTTTCGTTAGTTTAATTAGTTTAATTTAACACTTTAATTTGGTTAATTTTGCATTACTTTTAAGTTGGTTAAATAGAGTGGCGTATATCTCCTCGTGTTCGACCCGTAGCTACGATTGACCCGTACGCTTGCGGTTTTATTTTAACTCAAACAAGTTTTTGACGCCGTTGCCAAGGAGATTATTGTCCATTTTATTTATCTGATTTTTAAGTAGTTCGAAGTGTTTTAGTTTATTATTTTCTCTTCTTTTTTTTTTTTGAAAAAAAAAAAAAAAATCAGTTTTTGAAAACCTCTTCTCTTCTGTTTCAAATAGTGTGCGCCCAATCTAAAGTCCTTCATATGCTTCAACCCTCCATCTTTTGGTGTCCCTCATAGGATTAAGTTACCTATGACACTGCATCTTGACTTGGTTGGGTGGATTGACATGTGACTTATCTTTGGAGGTGACCACTCTTGATAACAGGAAAGCGACATAGTGAGAGTGTTGGAAACATAAAGGTATAGTAGACCTCCATTCTACATTAGAATCCATATTGGAGTTGCACGTAGGTGGCTATAGAAGACTATATGGGTTCCCTTGCTGTCAACCTATATGGCATCCTTACAGCTTTTGAACCATTGTTTCGATTTTTTAGGGATAGAGATGCACTATCTACCTTGGGGTCCCTCTTGTTTCTAGTTTTTTTTTTTTTTTTTTTAAGTGTTTTATTTTTCTTTAATTTTTCTAAAGGAGACCTCATATCTATTTAGGTGGCTAAGGTGTGGACTCGTGATTCAAGTAATCGTCTTATTAGAAGACCACTTTCTCTACCACCTTTGACCATGGGTGACTAACAACCCAAGACTCTTAAGGATAGGTTTTACCCCACCAGGACTACACAGCCCTCATGCATTAGTCTGTCTGTTGTTACAGGGAATAACTATGAACTCAAGACCAACTTCATCAGCATGCTACCCCATTTCCATGGGATGGCTAATGAGGATGCATATCTCTTCCTTAGGGAATTTGAGGACGTCTGTGTTCTAATTAAGGTCCAGAATTTGACTGATGATGCAGTTAGGCTTAGGTTTATACCATTTGCCCTGAAAGACCAGGCCAAGAAGTGGCTCTATGGACTGCCAACAAACTCCATTAATACATGGGATGAGTTCACCATTATCTTTTTGAGAAAATTCTTCCCTCTTCACAAGACCAATAAGCTTAAAAGTGACATCCTCCAGTTCAGGCAGAAACCACATGAGTCATTTTCTAAATTCATGGAAAGATTCAAGGACCTCCTCTTAGAATGCCCTCACCATGGTTTTGACTTGTGGCAGCTATGCCAAATTATTTATGAGTGTATGGATTATCAGACCAAGCAACTTGTAGAGTCTATGTGTCCAGCAGGCTTTACTTCTTTTTCTGAGGAGAATGATACATGGACATTCTTCACCAACTTGGCTGATAAGACTAGGGAATGGGAATCTTTCCAAGAGGCTGAAAGGACCACTAAGGGGTATCTCATTGAGGGTATGCCAGCCAAGGAGGCCAAACTTGATAGTCTCATAAAACGGTTGGAGTCCATAGTTCTTAAAGAGTCTATACCAGTTAATCCGATCAACCAGGTCAACCATGTGTCGGTATGCAGTTGGTGCCAAACCCCTGGACACCTTTCTGAGGAATGCCCCAATACCTTGGTGGGCAATTCCAGCACTGAGAATGTAAGTGCTCTCTACCAAAATAACCCATATAGCAATACTTACAATCCAGGATGGAGAAATCACCCCAATTTCTCATGGAATCAAGGGAACCAAGCAGGCCCATCCAACTTCAACCATCAAGGCCAGGTTGGTGCCCAAAGGACCAACTATGCACCACAAAGCCAAGGAATGTCTCCTAACCCCTTTCCCCATCGTCCTCATCCAGGACCTTCTATTAATTCTGCTAGGCCTCCTCTCCTTGCATCTTATCAGCAACCCCCAGGGTTTACCAATATAGGAGAGGCAACAAGACTGAATGAGATGGACAACAAGATAGCTCTTCTCATGACAAGCCACAATAACATGGAAAAACAACTCACCCAGCTTGTCACAATCCTGCATGAGAGGAAAACAGGGAAGTTACCTAGCCAGCCTGAGCCAAATCCTAGGCATCAGGTTCATATTCAGTAAGGTACCCAAGCTCCTCCAACCAATGTTGCACAAGGCCAACAGCACCAAGGGCCCTCCAGACAGATAAATGTTGTTTATGCTTTAAGGAGTGGCCGTGAGTATCAACAGGCTAGTGCACCTCAGTCTTTATCATCTCATACTCCTGTTGACTCTCCCCCTTACGAAGAGGCCATTGAAGTGCCCTCTTGTTTGGTTCGTCGATGAACCTAAAGATATACCAGATGATTTGATTGAGGAAACCAAAGAGGATTCTGTTGAGGAAGTTAAAAAGACCAACCCTGAAAGAATTTATACCCCACCTGCCCCTTTCCCAAATAGGTTGGTTAGCAAGAAGTCTCCTTCTGTGGAGAAGATATTGGATGTGTTCAAACAGGTTCAGGTGAATATCCCCTTGTTGGAAGCTATTGCCTAGATCCCCGCTTATGTTAAAGTCCTCAAAGACTTATGCACCCAAAAGCGGACCACCAATGTGCCCAAAAAGGCATTCTTGGCTGCTAACATTAGTTCTCTAATCTCACAGCTAGTAGCAGCCAAGCATAAGGATCCGGGAAGCCCCACCATCTCTTGCACTATAGGCCATACTACTATTGATCATGCCTTATTGGACCTTGGTGCAAGTGTGAACCTCTTACCCTTTCATGTCTACCAACAACTGGGATTGGGAGAACTGAAACCGACCAAAATTACTCTTCAACTTGCAGATCGGTCGGTTAAAGTTCCTAAGGGAATGATTGAGGATGTCCTGTTGAAGGTTAGGGAATTTATTTTTCCTGTAGATTTTATTGTTTTAGATACCCAACCCACTGCCAACTTCAAGGACCAAATCCCAATCATATTGGGTAGACCATTCCTAGCTACCAGTAATGCTTTAATCAATTGCAGGAATGGTCTCATAAAATTATCTTTTGGCAATACTTTTGTTGACTTCAATGTGTTTAGGTTGGGCAAGCAGCCTGACATGGATGAAGAGGTGCATATGCTTCAAGGATTTCCCGATGATATTGATACGTTCTTTGAGATTGATTTTGATTCGAGATTTCAAGAATGTATGCAAGAATTGGAGGGTGTTGATGATACTCCCTTATCTGAGGTCTGGAGCATCCAACCACCTTTGGAGCCCCTTGGACCCCTATCCACTTCCATTCCCAAATCCTCTATTATTGAGCCCCCCACATTAGAGTTGAAGGCATTGCCCTCCAACCTCAAGTATGTCTTCTTAGGATATGATCATACTCTTCCTGTTATTATTGCTTCTGATTTGACTTCTATTCAGGAAGAAGAGTTGATTAAGCTTCTAAAGGACCATAAGGAAGCCATAGGTTGGACCATGTCTGACATCAAAGGTATTAGCCCCTCTATTGTTCAACATCATATACATCTGATGGAGAGTTCCAAACCTTCTAGGGAACCCCAAAGGAGGGCTAATCCTGTGATGAAAGAGGCAATCAAGAAAGAGATCCTAAAATGCTTGGATCATGGCATCATTTATCCTATTTTTGATAGCCAATGGGTGAGTCCTGTGCAGGTTGTGCCTAAGAAAGGAGGAGTCACTGTAGTTGAGAATGCTAATAATGAGTTGATTCCAACCCGTATCCAAACGGGATGGAGAGTGTGCATTGACTATAGGAAATTAAATGCGGCAACTTGGAAGGACCACTTCCCCTTACCTTTTATTGATCAGATGTTAGAGAGACTAGCTGGCCATGAATATTATTGTTTTCTTGATGGTTATGTAGGCTATAACCAAATTCCTATTGCTCTAGAGGACCAACACAAGACCACTTTCACATGCCCTTATGGAACCTTTGCTTACCGACGTATGCCTTTTGGGCTTTGCAATGCCCCTGCTACATTCCAAAGGTGCATGATGAGTATCTTTTCTGATATGGTAGAGCACTTCCTAGAGGTGTTTATGGATGATTTTTCTATTCATGGCTCTATTTTTTCTAATTGCTTGCATCATCTCTCTTTGGTTCTTAAAAGATGCATAGAAAAGAACTTGGTCCTGAATTGGGAGAAGTGTCACTTCATGGTAAAGCAAGGTATAGTTCTTGGTCACATTGTGTCCAAAGAAGGGATCAAGGTTGATAGATCTAAGGTGGACCTTATTGCCAATTTACAACCACCCAAGAGTGTGAAGGACATTAGATCTTTTCTTGGCCATGCAAGTTTTTACAGGAGATTCATCAAGGACTTTAGCCAGATAGCTAGATCTCTCACCTCTCTTTTGGCAAAGGACTGCCCATTTGATTTCTCTTCTGAGTGTCATGATAGTTTTGAGCAATTGAAAAGAGCGTTGACTTCAGCCCCCATTATTCAAGCTCCAATTTGGACAGTTTCATTTGAACTTATGTGTGATGCCTCTGATTTTGCTATAGGGGTTGTTCTTGGGCAAAGAATCAATAAATTGCCCCATGTGATTTATTATGCAAGTAGGACTCTTAATGATGCACAGCTTAATTATACCACCACTGAGAAAGAATTTTTAGCTGTTGTGTTTGCTTTAGAGAAGTTTACGCCCTACTTGGTTGGATCATATGTGATTGTTTATACTGACCATGCAGCTATCAAATATCTTATGCAGAAGAAAGATGCCAAGACTCGCCTCATTAGGGGGGTCCTTTTGTTACAAGAATTTGATCTTGAAATTAGGGATAAGAAAGGGTGTGAAAATTTGGTTGCAGACCATCTATCCCTGCCTAATTCCTTATGTTGATTCTCCAGTCAACGAGAATTTTCTGATGAGTATCGATGGCGGTGTCTAGTGAACCTTGGTTTGCTTGACATTGTTAATTATCCGGTTACGGTGTGATACCCGCACATTGGTCCACCAAGATAAGAATCATTTCTTTTCACAAGTTAAGTATTTCTTTTGGGATGATCCTTATCTTTTTAAGACCTGCCCGGATCAAGTAATCCGGAGATGTGTCCCTCTGATCATGAGCAACAATCTGTCTTATCTTTTTGCCATAATCAGGCTTGTGGAGGCCATATTGGGCCTAATAAGACCGCGGCCAAAGTTTTACAGTGTGGATTTTATTGGCCTAGTCTGTTTAATGACACTTTTACTTATTGCAGGGCATGTTCTTCATGCCAATCCTTAGGGCATCTTACTAAGAGAAATATGATGCCCCTCAACCCAATTCTGGTGGTTGAGGTGTTTGATGTATGGGGTATTGATTTCATTGGGCCTTTCCCTAACTCTTTTGGTAACCTATACATATTACTTGCTGTGGACTATGTGTCCAAATGGATTGAGGCAGTTGCTTGTAAGACCAATGACCACAAGGTGGTTGTGAAATTTTT
The DNA here is from genome assembly GCF_018873765.1 of Telopea speciosissima. Taxonomy (NCBI): domain Eukaryota; kingdom Viridiplantae; phylum Streptophyta; class Magnoliopsida; order Proteales; family Proteaceae; genus Telopea; species Telopea speciosissima. The sequence continues at coordinate 31,895,003 of NC_057920.1, read as the reverse complement.
GAAGGAGAACATCTTCTCCCATTTTGGTACTCCCCGGGCTCTCATTAGTGATCGGGGAAAGCATTTTTGTAATCGGCCTTTTGAGGCCCTCATGAAAAAGTATGGTGTCGTCCATAAGTTGGCCACACCCTACCATCCCCAGACCAGTGGCCAGGTTGAGGTTTCAAATAGGCAGATCAAGCAAATTCTTGAGAAAACCATCAACCCAAACCCTAAGGATTGGTCTAACCGATTGGTAGATGCATTGTGGGCCCATAGGACAGCCTTCAAGACCAATCTTGGTCAATCTCTGTACCGTCTGGTGTATGGAAAGGCATGTCACTTACCTGTAGAGATTGAGCACAAGGCCTTTTGGGCTATCAAGAAGCTTAACTTTGACCTACGCACTACAGGTGCCCATAGGAAACTCCAACTATCTAAGTTGGAAGAGCTTAGGAATGAGGCATATGAGAATGCCCGAATTTACAAGGAAAAAACCAAGGCTTTCCATGATAGGCATATTTTGAGAAAATCTTTTGAGGTAGGCCAGAATGTTTTGTTGTACAATTCTCGTTTGCATATCTTTCCAGGTAAGCTGCGTTCTAGATGGGATGGCCCCTATATTGTTCAAAAAATTTATCCTCATGGGGCTGTTGAAGTCCTCAATCCAAGTACAGGAGCTACTTTCAAGGTCAATGGCCAAAGATTAAAGCCGTACATAGAGATGCCTACTCCAATTGACGAAGAGGTCATGAATCTCCATGAGCCTCTTTACCTTGACCCCTGATATCCTGGTATGTATCCCCTCCCTTGTCCTTATTCTTTCTTTTCTACATGCATTGAGGACACTGCATGAATTAAGTGTGGGGGGGTGTATTGGACTTTAATTGTGAATTTTGTGAATTTTGAATTTTATGAATTTTGATTGTGGCGATAGTTTTTGGGTATGTGCATAAGTCTCTTCGATTTACAAAGCGAGAGTGAGAGGGAATTAGGTGCCCTCCTAGCATACGAAATAATAAAAAAAATTCCTTTTCAAGGATGGTAGTTGGTTTGTATCCGGTGATGGGGATTGAGTTTAAAAATATGAGTGCTACTTCATGTGATAGTTAGATTCCTCTATGTGTTTATGGACACCTTTGATCTTTTGGCTAGTAGTTGAGTCCAATTTGTTTGTGGCAAGGCATGAAAGTGAAAGTGAATGAAAAAAAAAAAAAGAGAGAGAGAGAAACAAAAAGAAAAGTAGAATTCCTTGGGACTAGACAAGGCACTGTGCCTCATGAAGCAGGGTGACTTGATCGAAATTCCTTGGAAGGAAACTCAAAAAAAAAAAACTCTTGCATCAATGTCTCAATGTCTTATGGATACATGCAAAAAGCAAAGCTACCAAGTATTTGGGTGTTTGGTGTATGCTCCACCATGTCATTCAGAGAACAGTAGTAGAGTAAAAAAAGAGTTTGTTGTTGAGAAAGAAAAAAAAAAAAAAACTTTTGCCTTAATGCCTGGAAAAGAAAGTATGGTAAAAAATACTCAATGCCTAAGTCTTTGGTTCCATCAGTGCTATGAGTGGTTTACTTGAAGGTGAGTAGTGTTTAGAAAATATGAGGAGATCCCTTGACCTTGATGCATGCTTGTTACTTGAATTGATGTGGGGTGATAAATTTCAAGTGTGGGGGAACCTTTGGCTCCTTAATCTTTAGTTGAGTATTTCTTTGAGATTGTGTGCCCTATTTTACTTATGCCATGAGAAAAATTTACATCATTTTTTTATTTATTTATTGAATTTTGGGTGTATATATTCACTGCAAACAACCACGAGACACAACTCGTCCACTAGGGGTAACCTAGGGGTTGAAAGGCTTATTGCACATGCTAAGTGCAACCGTGATTCCTACGAAAGTGAGTTAGGATGTTTTTTTTGCATTCTAAGTTAGTTTATCTTTTGCATTACTTGAGGACAAGTAACATTCAAGTGTGGGGGAATCTAATGAGCACATTTAAGTGTGAAATCTTAGGGCATAAAACATACATTTTACCACATTGGACAGAGTTACTCGGTGCTTTCTTGTGCTTTTCAGGGTTTAGGTGAATTATTGTGAAAATGGAGGAGATGATGCTAAGGAGATATTTTTAAGTTTTTTAGAAGTGTAAATGGATGCATAGCCCATCGAGTCAGTTTCGCAATGGTTCAAACGACGCTTAATTCTGAGTTGAAACGAAGAAGTTATGGCCGTTTCCGTAACGACGAGTGAAAATGGTCTATAGGGGTTTATTTATAATTATTGACAGTCGAACGGGGACAAAGTGAAGCGAAAGTTCGGATTTCAGGAGCCTTAACGCAATTATCAGAAGTTACTTTATTGTACCCAAAAGATTCCATTTGGAAGGCTCTGGACAGTCCAACTTCAACTTGAGATATCTTGGGCTCCCCAACTCCGAATTGGATGAAATTTGGATCTATTTTGGGTGATTTTTCGCAAGGAACACAATGGTGAGACCTATATAAGCACCCCATGCTCCACGTTTTCTGAAGGACAGAATGGATATTTTATTTATTCTTGAAGGAATCCTAATCATCACCCTTACTCTCTCTCTCCTCCAACTTCTCAAGGGCACTTCTGGAATTCTACTTGGGATAAATTTATATTTTCTCATCTATGAAAGGTTGAAAAATCAAAGATGCTTTGATTTTATTGCTTGGAGAAGATATCTACAAAGAAAAGGAAGCACTTATTAGAATTCAAAGTTTATTTTTCTAGAAATAGAAGGTCTATGTAAACAATCTTCTCTTCTTCTTCTTTCTATTTTTTTCTTTTTTCTTAGGATTCAAGGCATTGTAAAAGAGGAAAGAGAAGAGAATATTCTCTTTTCTTAGGGAATATTTCTCCTACACTTCCATCTTCTCTCTTCTCCTCTCTTCTCCTCTCTTCTACCTATAAATACCCCCTACCTCTCTTGTAAAAATTGCTCATTCACTTAGTGAAATTTCTTCTCTTCTTCTCCTTCTAATTTGTGATTTTTGGCTTTTCTAAGTTCTAGTTTGCTTTTATGATTTTTAGTTAATGGTTATAATAGGTTTAGTTTATGCTTTAATTTCAATTTAAGTCTTCAATTGGGTTGTAATTTCTTAATTCTAGTTTAGGTTTTAAGCCTTCTAGTCTAAGTTCTTAAGTTGATGACAAGACTTGAAGATTTAGAAGAGGAAGTCATGGTAAGTTTATGTAAGTATTCAAGCTTTTCATTTACATTCATGCAAGCACATCCAGGTTTTACTATCTAAACTCTCAATCTCATTCTCCATCTCCTCTATGTCTCTCTATCTTCTTCTTCTTCCCCCTCTATTTCTTTTATTTTAATTTTATATGGTTGTGGTTTATGGATGCATTTTTATTCCCTTATTTCTTTTTATGTGGTTAGTATGTGTGGCTGCATTTTTATTCCTTTCAATTCGCTTTAGTTTGATAGGTTAGATGCTCATGTGTTAGGATGCCGATTTAATCCCTTAATTTTGTTAGATGCTTATAAGTTAGGATGCATTGATTTTCATTAGTTTAATTAGTTTAATTTAACACTTTAATTTGGTTAATTTTGCATTACTTTTAAGTTAGTTAAATAGAGTGGCGTTTATCTCCTCGTGTTCGACCCGTAGCTACGATTGACCAGTACGCTTGCGGTTTTATTTTAACTCAAACACCTCTCTTCTCCGATCATGGTCTCTACTTCCTTGACCCGAACGGCCCTCTCGACCTCCCTTTATGTACTTGTTCAGGTTCCCTGCCTTGATGAGTTGTTCTATCTCTCGCTTCAGTTGAATGCACTTGTTTGGATTTCGCTTCTCGGGTCCTACAAGCATGGGTCACGGCCAATTGAGCAAGCCACGATCTTGAATCTGCATAAGGATTTGTGATCTTGTGGTGTTCAGGGGAGTGTAGTCGGGGTTTCCAGCTCGATCAGTCCACTCTGGGCGACGCTCAATTTTTTCTGGTCGGTGGTCACCCTTATCTTGTCGGAGCTCTATTCTAGTCCGTTGGTTTTCTCCACGATTATCCGACGCTGATCTTTTATTCTCCTGTGGTTTGGCCTCAATAACTTTCTTCTGGGTTTATTGTACCTCGGCCATGCTGGTGAACTCGTTGCACCACTCCAGTAGTTCTTTCATTATTCTGGTCTTGTGCCGCTCCAGGTCCTTGACGAGGTCTAGGTCTCTTATCCCCCCGGCTAGGGCTGCATGTTGAGTCTGGTTGTCCAGACCCCTCACATCCAGGGATTCCTTCAAAAATCTTGCGACATACTCCTTGAGGGACTCCCTTGGATTCTGTACCACATTCAATAAATTGACTGTGGTTTTCTTCTATTTTATGCTATTTTGGAAGCGGGTGACAAACTATTCATAGAGTTCAGTGAAGGTGTTTACTGATCGAGGCTTAAGCCGTGAGAACCATGAAGTGGCTACACTTTTAAGGGATTCTAGGAAAGCTCGGTAAGAGATGACCTCCGATCCACCATATAAGGTCATCATCCCATTGAAGTAGTTGATGTGATTGTTGGGGTTCCGTGGTTCCGCTATAGAGCTCAAAGGTAGATAACCTGAATAGGGAGGGGAGAGATGAGCTCATGATTTCTGCCGAGAATGGATGTTGGTCTGGTATGGAGTATGTTTCATCTTTCGTCTGCTTCTTCAATCCTTCCAACTTCTTGTCCAATTCTCGGAGTCTTTTATCTAGCTCCTCATCCCGCGACTGTCCGTCACACCTGGTTACGCGTTCACTATGAACCAGCTCTCGACCCCTCCTTGATGTTTCCTCCCGCCGTGAATTTTGACATGATGGCGAGTGGTCACGACATGATGAGCCTTGATGTGAATGTGAGGGACTTTCTTCATGATATGTCCAACTTGGCCTTGGTATGCGGCTTCCTCCTAGTCGCCCCTGGAATACCGATCTTCTAATCGAACCATCCTAATTAGGTTCCACCGATCTATGCGTCGGTGATCCCCCACGTTCCGATCGGATCGGCAAATCTACAATTCTCACAAGATGACGTGAAGAGTTTCCTTGCTGATGGGTAAAACTTATGCGTCTCGCGAGTCTCTCCGATCTTTAACCTCCAGGGAGTGACCGTCTAGGTTTTGCTCCTGTCAAGGGATTGGTTCTGTCCTCGGCAGTGGCACCACCCTTTGGCAGGAAGTCACCCATTGCCTCAATTAATCCCGAAAGAGGTTTTGGTCCTGGAGAATCTATCTGTACAAGTCATTAATCTGATCCATGGTTGCCAGAGTGTTTTGGTCAGGTACTACTTCCACAGCTACTTCGTTATTGTGTTTTAATACGTTGACGTGCTCATTCTCTGGGTTCTCCATCTCGTGGAGTTCATGATTATTGGCTCTCCGATGAGAGCTCTCCAGTGGTGGGGTCTCGTTCCTCTCCCTCGGAGCATTGGTGGAGGGAGCGGCCTTCTTACCCCATGGTGCCATTGAGTGCTTGAGGAAGCGAGCTAGTAGAAACGTTGGCTAGCGTCATTCCCACAGATGGCGCCAATCTGTTGCGTCAAGAAATCGTCGGTAGGTCCTTTGGGTGCCGCAACCTATAAAAGGACGTTAGGGATAAGGGAGAACCGGTGTGGTTCCGGTCTAGGACTCTCCGATGCCTAAGTTAGATCTCTCTTAGCTATAGATGAATTACTGGAATTCAAGATGGTTAATGGGGTAAAATACCTGAGTATTTATAGTTAAGTATGGTGGTGTGGAGAGTCCTAGTTGATGATAAACAATCTTCGTGCAAGAATCTATCTGGTAGTAGAGTTGTACTTGGAATAGCTTCTTGTGAGATGTAGAGTCCTAGTAGGGAAGTGGTTCCCTAAACGTCCTCCTCTCGTGTTGAGTTTGATTAGGTTTGTACCTCTTTGGGAATAGTTCTCCCTTTGGTATACCTCCCGATCTTTTAGTGATAGGATAATGTAGATCTTGCCGATGACGTCATGGTTGGACTCCGTGGCTTGCATGGTAGACTTGGCCATTGGGGTAGCCTCTTAGGTCCTATTCCTCTTGGGAAACCAAACTGGTTCTGTCGCGGTCAGGCTTAAGCTGGCCTCCTCTTCGGGTCAGGACACATGGCATCTCGGGATTGGCCCATATATTTTTGGTTTATCAATATGATAATAGAATCCTAGTGAAAAGGAAACACTACAATACAAGGTATCTAAATAGATAAGGAAAGCAATATAATGGAAACTCGAATATTTAGTTTCCATATAGAATGGGAATCTAGATGTTCAGTTGATACAGCCCCTTAAACAGAAGAGTTGAGACTTTGAATATTCAACTTGTCTCATAACCATTGGAACCATGCAGTAGATAGGCTTTTTGTGAAGATATCAACTATTGGATTTATGTGTCCATCAAACCCGGTTCGGTCCAGTTTACTTTGTATTGAACCTTTTATACAGTTTGGTTTAATATTATCACATGCGATATAAACTTTTTGAGCTTTATGGGTCCATAAGTTATACATAAAATGGTAGTCAAGACTCGGGTTTGGGCTAGGTACCCTTATCATATGGTTGTCGCATTGGGTATGCCTAGACATGTGAAGTCAGGGTACAAATGCGAGTACTCACATGTTTGATGTGTGTATTGGCGAAGATTCTACTTTGTCAATTGCCTCATATATTACTGTCAGATGTAGGATGGGATAGACATGTGTTATCGAGACCTTGTACCTGAGAGGATCCTATCACTGCAAAATGTGACCGCATTATTTGGTTCATCAATGATTGAGACTCAAGTGAGTCAAAGCCGGTGTTCGGGGAATGTGCAAACATTTTTTGAGTGAAGGAGTTACTCAACATGATCTCCAGTGCCCAATTAGGGAACACCAAAATTGAGGTTGTCTGTGAATGGTCGGATCAAAATCTGGATCCAGTGCCATTTTGGAAATTATTTTTGCAAAACCTATTTTACATAAAATGATAGATTATGTGTAGTTATTTAATTAAAATGTTTTATCGAGTTTTGCGGGACCCGATCATATACATAGATACTCTTATATGTACATGTTCTATGGAATGGGGTTTGGTAGTACTAGTGTACATGCCCTAGATTCCATAACGATGGTGTTGATTAGTGGAGGGTTGGTACATGATGATTTATTATCATGTAGCGGTTTATTTGGAATTTGTTAAAATAAATTTATTATTTATTTAATTATAGGATATGGTACTAATTGTAATTATCCATAAATTAAAATAATTAATTAATTATACTATTCCCTATTAGATTCTGCTTCTTCACCAATTAGAAGCACTTCAGGATTAAACATGATCAAGCCAATGAGGAGAGAGAGTGTCAAACTCTCACTAGGAATCATCCAAGCAAGGTTTTGGAAACCCTATTATTTAAACACACCAAGGGGAGGTTGCATGGGGCAGCCCACGTTTTCTCCAGCCCTTGGACGATTTTGGCTCTCCCTCTCTTTCTCTTGTGATCTCTTCTCTCTCCTTCTTCTTGCACTCTAGTATTTGAGAGTTAGGGTTTTGGAAACCTAGATTTGTGCTTGAAGGACTGAAGAAAATCTAGGATTGGCTTGGAGAACCTTGGCTGCATTATTGGAGGTTCAGATCTGTTTACCTAGAGTGCTCATTGGAGGAAGAACCACTGTTTATTGAAAGAGCAATGCTTGAGGCTCATCAGGCTAGTAAATTCTGGTTAATTCCTCTTGTTATTCATTATTGATTATTCATGGGATGTGAAAGAAACCCAAATTGATCCCTTTTCGCTACGCATTTGGGTATGGGATGAATCCCTCTTTCCATGGGATGAAAAAGAGATGGAATTTCTCTCTTGGGGATCCCATAATTTTATGGGACAAGAAAGAATAGGATTTGGTGAAATATTTTTATACCAAATACCATTAGGGTTCCCATGGGAGACCATGGGAATCCCTAAAAATTAAATAGGGTGCCCTAGGGCAACCCTGGGGACAACCTTGGAGATTCCAAGAGTTAGGAACTTAAATAAAACTAATGCCATTAGTTTCCATGGCAAGCATGGATGACCCCATGGACCATAGTCTGACCTACAGTGTGGTATCAGATCCACCTTTCTCACCCATGGATATCATATAATTAATTGGATATATTTATTTTGTATGGGGTGCAATTTCTTTAATTAATTATTTTTGTTTGAATATAGTAATGGATGGTTATGCACATGGGCTGTAATTTTGGTTATAACAACCTTGCCATGTGCACATGGTTGGTTATGGTTGTTGTAACAACCTTGCCCATGTAAGGTGGTAAAAATTTTTATAAAATATTTTGGGTTTTATCATAGGGTTTTAAAACCCATTATTCCAGATTTAATAAAAAAAAATTTGTACCCAACCATCCCTGTGCACACCCTGCTGCCCCTGCATGCCCGCTGCCTGCGCCTAGTGTGCGCTCGGTGTGCAGTTATAATAGGACCGCGGCCTGCACCACCTGCTCGTGAGATGCAGGCTGCAGATTGCGCACTACCAGAACCAGCGTGTGTGCGGTCTGCCCCTGTGCAGGCTGCGCATGCCCAGTGTTGCTGCCCAGTTGTGCCTTGTGTGTGCGATTGCTACCCAGTGTGTTTGGCACTCTTTTCTCTCCAGAAAAAAAAAATAACAAGACAGAATGTTATTTATTTAATTATTTTGTGGCTTGGAGGAAGAATCTCTTCACCCAGTTGGAATAAAATTGATTTTCTTTATGGGATTGGGTACATGTCTTTCACATGTGATGGGACCCATACATGATGCTATATTATTTATATGATTATGGGATTGACTATCTAATAATGTGGATGGTTATTTATGGCATAGATTTAACTCATGGGGTTAATGGGTGGATGTGAAGCTTCTCTCTCTCTCTCTCTCTCTCTCTCTCTCTCCCCCTATCTTTTTTATAAACAAATGTACTCAACCTCATGGGCAGTCCAAAATGGTGGGTTGGTTTCTTTATATTTGAAAGGAAAGTGTATAGAATTTTTCCTAGGCTTCAAATGTAATTTTTTAGAGGAGATGAGATTTCCCAGTGCATGTTGATGATGATCCACATGTGTTCAAAGATCAGAGAGATGATGATTGCCAACTTTGAAGGAAGAGAACATGGAGGAGATCATCGAGTTGAAGCATGGAACATCCTTGGCATGATGATGCGCCCATGAAGATTATTATTGTTTTTATTTTTATTAGGAGGGATTTTTTAATTTCTTCTAATAAAAATGCTGTCATCCCATAATCACTTATTGTTAAACCCGTACAAAAAAAATGCAGGCTAATTTGAATTTTTGGTTGAAGGTCCAAAACCCGAAGTCAAAGGTACCAGTACCTTGTAGAGCATTGAATGAATGGTCGAGATAAATGTCGTAATGTAATGCCCGCATCCTTACATTAATATTTTTGCGTTAACTTTGGTTGCCAACAAGTGCATTGCCGCTCTAACTTGGCGATCGATAAACAGTAAAATAACTTATATTTGTAATATAGGGGCATTAGGGTAATTATACCAACTCATGAAAAATTGAGCAGTGACAATGTGGAATAATTCTTAGGATCAATAAATTATTGAGAAGAACCTTAAAATGAAACCTATACAACTGACGAAAGTCAATTTCGGGTTTCCTAGACAAAATTTTGATCAAAACAGTAAGAACAAAAGGATAAAGTAATTTAGTCTTCAAAAGCTAGAAAATTAGAGTCTTAGCCCAACTGGTCGTTACTTAGGCTATTTAAGTGGGAGGTTCCACGTTCAAATCTCCACCCATGTATACTTTTACATATGCATAAAATTTTAAATAAGTTAAATAAAAGACATGTGATGAGGTGAAAATTCAACTTTAAAAACAAATACGCATGTAGGGCCCACCTAAAGTGGTAGCCACGTGGCACACTCAAGCAGTGATATATGTTGCATGTTCCATGCATACAATAGTTGGAGGCCACATGGCATCCCATGTGGAAGGATCCTATTGGTGAGAATTAAGAAACTTCAAATTAATAAATAGGTGGCAAGTTGGGATAGGCTAGGTATAATTGAAATAAAACATAAGACTAAAGGGTAATTAAGTCTTTTCACCTTATAAGGGTACCTTAGTCAAAGAAGAAGACTAATCACTATTTGCGAAATATGGAGGCAAGGAAGCGTAGGACTGAAATTTCATAGGTTTGGGATTTAAAGACATTTCATTTAAAGTATGGGGACATTGATGTCCTTACACATTTAGAAGGGTACCCAAGATACTAAATAAAGAAACTATAATATACTGGCTATACAAGGATAAAGAAGGGGTAAAATTATATTCTCATAAATCAAACCTAAATAAAAATAAAATAAAGTATTAAAGAACCCATCTTCGTTGGTTTCTTTTCAACAAAACTGAAAGAGAAAGAGAAGGAGAAGAACAAGGAGCCTTGCTCACCTCTTACTCTCAAGACCCAAGGTAAGCACCACTAGAATCCGACCTTCTCATCTCATAAACCTTCCTTATAAAATTCTGTTTTGGAAAAACAGTTACAGAATTGAACCCAAACTCCTACCTTGCATGCTACCATGTATGAAATGCTTAAATTGGTAGCTAGGATGCATGATCCTCTTGCATAACCTCTCCCTCCTACTTCCTACCTTCTTCTCAAACTTGAAATATACCTAAACTTAAGTTTCAGCCATGATTTGGCTAACCATCGTGCTAAACTATGAATGTAAGCCATGATTTGCAAGATAGAACCATGGATCCTTGCATGCATGTCATGGATTCTATGTTATTGCTCTTCATCCACATTCTTACAAACCCAGAATTGCTTAGACCTCAGTTCCAGCCATGAATATAGCTTAGCTTTATACCAAACCATGTGCATAAAGCATGAATAGTAGGATAGAGCCACAGATCCATACATGCATGTTAAATCCCAACATAAATATCAATTTTTGCTACTCTGCAGATTGACCTTCTCTTAGTTAAAATGATATAACTCCACCATCCAAACTCCATTTGTCTTGGTTCCAATTTTGTTGGAAATTAAACTCATAGGGATGCATTTTATTAGAATAAACCATTACCTAATTATGTCTCTAAGTTAGTTAAAAGTTCACTTCAAGTTGCTGCTAAAATCGAATCTTGCTGTTTTGACAGATTGACCTTTGTATAATAAAAATAACATAAATTCATAATCCAATCTTCATTTTCTTTGATTCTAATTTTTCTAGAAACTAGATCCATAGATCTTCATTTTCTTAGAAGGAACCATAATCTAATTATGCCTCTAAATAAACTAAAATTTCATTTCAATCCAAGAAAATTCTGCTGATGAAATCTCTGGGCAATGCACTGGGCGATTGACCCAAACGCCCAGTGATGCTGTTTTGGCCAAAATTGAAATCAGCCTTTTGGGACCATCACTCTCAAGCATATAAAAGTGTGTATAATCTATAAATGACCTAAATACTCTATCCCAACTGCCCTTGCTGTCTTCCACACTTTGGGTGCACAAGTTGGCCCCATAGAGCCAGGTACACACACCCAGACTAAGCCAAACATGAGCTGAAACCTTTGACCCTGTTTTGCATGCTTGGTGGGGCTGTGATTAAGTTAATATTCCTCTGAAATTTATTAGAACATGGGTTTTTTATCTCTGGGTGATGCACTGGGAGTTTGACCCAAAGGCCCAGTGCAAGTCCCAGAGAATTACAGCTTAGTGATTATAAACTCAAACCTGAATCAAACACAACCTAGACCAATTCGAGGACATTAACCTATTCTAAACCATGTTTGACATATTTTAAGGGCTCGATTAACTTAGATTATAATCTCAAGCATGAGGCACAGTGTTAGATACCAATTGGGACTGAGCTGACTGAAGAACAAGCAGGATTTGCACAAGGTGAGTGGAATTACATCATGAGTGTAGGTGTAACATGACTGATGGGTCATGACAACAACAACAACAATATTTACTGTTTTTAATCACTTTAAATTGTTTTATATTCTTATTTAAATTCTGAATCTCATCTGATGGACATTGAAAATGGATGATAATGCTTATATGTGGAATTGCTAGATTAGATGCCGTAGCTGGCTTGGAAATGAGGCCTGTGGTAGCCCATAGAATGGGATACGGTTGACACCACCTGACTCATACTATGTCATATAGAATGCATATGGCTAGGAAATCATCACTTGTGCTACGAACTCTTGCCAACAGGGGTTAAGGTGTTGGATACCACAAAAGTGTGAGGCCAATGTCCTGAAAGATATTGTTCGGTCAGTTGACCCATCATGATCATTAGGACGTAGTGGCAGCACAGAAATGTGTGAGGCCAATGTCTCAAGAAGACATTGTTCGATCAGTAGGCCCACCAGTCAATAGGGCTGGTGGGAGCACAGTGGTAACCTAGAGGTCTGGTCAGGCTGACCTAGGGAGGGATGCTGAAGCCGACTGATTTTCTCCGATAACTCAATGGGTGTATTGCCGAGAAGAGGTTAAAAGCCTGCACCAGGGATACATGTATTAGGGATTGTAGTAGCACTAACCCGCCTTAGTTGTGATGTTAGGTGGCTAATAAATAGAATGAATTGCACCTCATGTAGGACTCGTATAGTTGTGCTTGCATGTGCATGCATGGTGATATTTCATTCACGGGCTCGGTGGAGCTCACACTCTTGTATATTCTCTTTTAGTTGATTTTGCAGGTACTGATTTGCCAATGGACGATGAAGCTGTCGATGGAATTGTGGATCTCCCTCATCTTGTTGCTTAACGATGATTTTGTGATTATTTAGGTTTCTTTCTTTCAAGAAGTGTAATTACCAAGATAATGTACTTATTGAACATAAATGGATATGTATATAGTATAACATAGGTATTTGGGATCTTATTATAAGCGATATAATTCACCTGTGGGTAGTTCGATCTTCCGTTGTACTCTGATATCCTTTTATTATCTTTTTACTCTCATTGTGTGGTTTGTGACGTGTAAGTACTGCTTTTTGATCCTTGAGGATAGGTGGATGTCGTAAGATATCAGGGTAACTTGCCTAAATCCTCCCAGGGGATGGTTTGGGGCATGACACTTATAATTAATGTTGATTAATTATGTTATTTGATGACATCCATGATATGTTGTGAGAGTGTTTCATAATCCCTCTTTGATTACGAAACATGTATGATATGGATTAATCTAGGTTAGTGGACATATCCATGGCCTCCTATTGAAGATGAGTGTAGAGGTTGTATGATATGACCCCACATACGCTGATAGGACATTGCCAGGCTCATTATTGCATGATCATCTGTATTTATCTCTATCTAGATATGTTAGGGTATGGATACTGAGAGGGTACTGCGATAGTGAGCCATCTTTTATGATTCCATGATTCTAACTAATGCAATTGGTATATACATGACTTGGGTGTATATCAGTCGACAGGATCTAGACATGATACCAAGGTGGCCAAAAATATTGGAAGCCCATGAGGCAGACAAATTAGTCCACACTACCACAGTGTGTATAATGACTCCCAACATGGTAAGTTATGCATGCAAGGGTTGTAGGTATCCAATTCATTTTTTGGGTTGGGAGGGAGACCTAAATTATGAGAGACCATTGATGTGTATGCTCAAATTTTTATCGATGGTTATTAATATGCGTGTGTTTTTACTTATACATATGTAGATTCTAATTCAATGATTGTCGTTAATTCCAACCTATTGAGACTCATTAGCGAATACAAACTAAATGGTACAAACTATGTTGATTGGTACCAGAGCATTGAATTGCTCCTGACTGCAGAAGGTCTTTTCACAGTTCTTGATGAACAAGTTCCTCTTGAAACCCACTCAGATGATTTTGAGGTTTATGAGGAGATGCACGATTTCCTTAAGAAGAACTCCAATGCATCACTTTACATCCTAGGATCATTTGAAAAAATAGTATGGACTTAGTCAAGGATACATGTACTTCAGGGGGCAAAATGGATAAACTTGCTGAATTGTTCAATAGGCAGCTGACACATGCACACTGCGATGTAGTAAGTCAGATCCATAATTCTAAGATGTCCCAAGGGACTCCAGTGATGGACCATGTCATGAAAATGATTAATCTATTTGAAAAACTGGAATCCATGGGGACCAAGTTTGATATGAGGTACAAGATAGATGTGATCTTGTCATCACTTACTTCTGCCTATGCACCCTTTAAGATATCTTACAAGATGTCAAATAAGAAACTGGAGCTCATTGAGCTTGCTAATGCACTGGTAGAAGTAGAAACCACCTTGAAAAATGATAAGTCTAAGGTTCATGCTACTAATTTGAAGCCTTCTTCAAATGAGAAGAAAAAGAAAAAGGGAAATAAGGGTAAAGCCCTGAAATCCAAAGGTGGAAAGTCTGGCAACAAGAAAGCTAAAGGTAAGTGCTTCTAATGCAAGAAGGAGGGTCATTGGAAAAGAAATTATCATGTATTCCTAGCCACTATAAAAAATAAGAAGCCAGATAATACAGAGGCTGCTAAAGAAGGTACATGTGATGTTTACATGCTTTATGAGTCTAATTTGTCCTTTAAAACGATCAATTCTTAGTTGGTGGATAGTGGTTCCACTATTCATGTTTATAATGTATTGCGGGGGTTCAAGGAGACAAGGAAACTAGAAAGAAATGAGGTCCGTCTTTGGGTGGGCATTGAAGCTAAAGCCATGGCAATGGCTATTGGAACTTTTACTTTAAATTTTAGTTCTGTTAATTTAGTTTTAAAGGATTGTTATTATGTACCCTCTTTTAAGAGAAAGATAATTTCAGTTTAAAAACTTGTTTTAGACGGATATAGTTTTTCCTTTAACTCTAAATTACTTATTCATTTTAATAATTCCTTTGTGGCATTTAGATATTTGTAAAGTGTGTATTTACTAGATTGCCCTATTAGAATGAATATTGTTTCGAATGTTAATTTGAAACGTAAAACAGCTCTAGTGAACTCAAGATATCTGTGGCCTCTTAGATTAGGTCACATTAATTTGGACCAAATTAGTAGATTAGTAAGGGATGGGCCTTTAGAGAGTCTGACGATGGAACCATTCCCTACCTATGAGTTGTGCCTTCAGGGCAAGATGACCAAGAAACCCTTTAGTAATAAAGGTACTAGAGCCATAGATCTGTTAGAGTTGATGCATATTGATGTGTGTGGACCTATAAACATACAAGCAAGATATGGATTTGAGTATTTTATAACATTTATTGATGACTACTCTAGATATGGTTATACTACTTGATGCATAGAAAATCGGAGGGTTTTGATAAATTCAAATAATTCTAAGCCGAGGTCAAAAGACAGTTCCATAAACGCATCAAGTCCTTACGATCGGATCATGGAGGGGAGTATCTGTCGGATGAATATAGGGAATACCTTACTTCATAAGGGATAGGTAATCAATTAACTAATCCAAGAACACCACAACAAAATGGTGTATCCGAATGACGCAATCGGACCCTATTGGATATGGTCCGGAGGATGCTCACTTATAGTGAACTACCTCTTTCTTTCTGGGGGTTCGCCTTAAAAGCAGTCATCTATATCTTGAATAGGGTTCCAACTAAGTCTGTAGCTAAGACACCCTTTGAGTTGTGGAAAGGGTGTAAGCCTAGTGTACAACACCTTAGGATATGGGGTTGCATAGCACATGTGCGAAAGCAACAAATAGATAAATTGGAATCTAGGACTTCAAGGTCCTATTTCTTAGGTTATCTTAAAGGCACGATTGGTTATTATTTCTATGACCCATTTAACCAAAAGGTCATTGTTTATAAACATGTTACTTTTTTGGAGGAAGAAATATTGACCAAGAAGTTTGAACCTATAGTTATTGAAGAGTTATTGGATAACTCAGAAACTTCACTTTCAGAAGTGAGACCAATTGACATACCCACTGAAAATCAAACACCTCAAGAACCTTGACATAGTGGGAGGACTATCAGACTGCCTACCAGATATACTCTTCTCATCGAAGAAGAAAAAACAGTGGAAGAGTTCCACATGATGTCAGTTGAATTGGATGATGATCCGGTAACATCTTCGAGGCTCTTAAGGATGTTGATGCCACTAGGTGGCTAGAGGCAATGCGCTCAGAAATCAATTTGAAGCATTCCAGCAAGTTTGGACTCTAGTTGATCCACCACTAGGCGTTAAGCCGATTGGATATAAATGGATCTTCAAGAGGAAGAAGGGCGCGAATGAAAGGTCAAAAGATTCAAAGTGAGACTAGTGGCAAAGGGCTATACCCAAAAATAGGGTATAGATTATGAGGAAACCTTTTCACCAGTGGCGATGATGAAGTCCATTAGGATTTTATTGGCAATTATTGCATACTATGATTATGAGATCTGACAGATGAATCTGCAAACTGCATTTCTAAATGGATTTCTTCAAGAAGAAATTTACATGGAATAGCCATAGGGATTTTCTTCCTTGGAGGAAGAAAGAAAAGTATACAAATTGTAAAGGTCCATCTATGGATTGAAGCAGGCTTCCAGAAGCTGGAACATCAAGTTTGATCAATCAATCAAATCATTTAGTTTTGATCAAAACATGGATGAACCATGCATTTACAAGAAGATCAGTGGGAGTGCAGTATGTTTTCTTATTTTATATGTAGATGACATATTGCTGATGGGTAATGATGTAGGATTTCTTTTATCGGTGAAATAGTGGTTGTCCACAACTTTCTCGATGAAAGACCTTGGTTAAGCTAGCTATATCCTAGAGATCAAACTTGTAAGAGATTGCCAGAAAACGATGCTAGGCTTGTCACAAGCTACGTATATAGACAAAGTGTCACACCCCCATTCCTCACCATGGGAAATATGATGAAAATACCCCTGTATTCCAAACCAAATAATAGGATCGACATCCCTTGCTGTGACATGTACACTACCCGGCCTCTTATTCGGTGAATAAGAAGAAATTAGAATTTTGGCGGAAGAATATATATATATAAAGATCACTTTAGGTTAGGAATTCTATGTGGTACCATATAAATAAAGTAACCAGTCTAACACAAATATAATATTTCATAGTGTAAACCAGTACTAATCACCATAAGAGTAAGAGAAGAAAGTCAGGTATAAAGTCATTATTGTAATCATCCTCGAATCCACAAGTACGAGATACCCAAATCAAGTTCGAACCCCAGGCTCAAACTAATAACCCTCATGGGTGCAATCGTCGCAAAGATAGTCCGATGTCGGCTCTAACTCTGGCTGAGCGCCCCAGGCCTTAAAGTCCTCACCCATGGGTAACGTCGAATCTCCCCCAATAGTGTCTGTTGCCCCTGTATCCACATCTAAAAACAAGGTTCCAGAGGGATGAGTTTACAAGCCCAACGAGCGATCAAACCAACCACAATATATTACAATAGATACATCACCAATGCATGCTAAAGTATGCTCACCACACATGATGCATGAATGTTCTTACCCAATTCCCACCTAGCAATAAGATTCTAAGTCAGGTCGAGTACTACAATAACACGGGCAGCATCATCGGTAAACGGTACCATAAACGGATGGCAATAAATGGTGCCATAAATAGTGTCATAAACGGATGATAATGACAGTACCATAAATGGATGACAATAACAGTGCCATAGAAATGGATGGCAATAATGGTGTCATAAATAGATGGTATTCCGACCATGTTAACCCCATGTTACCAAGGAAACCCGTGAGATTGGACCCACTCACTGAGTTATCTGCGAGCCGCCAATACAAACCTCATCCTGGCATCACCGAAGTACGGTGATGACTTTACGGTGGGCTTCCCCAAAATATGATTGGGACCCAAGGGTTTGCCTGACACCTACACCCTTGTCGGAAGGGTCGTAGTACTAGGTACATCCCTTCCTAACCAACAGATAACTATTGAATGCAATATTTATAATTACAATCCCACACTGTGCATGTGTAGCCTGGAGATTGAGTCCATAGTGCCTAATCCGGAGGTCACTACCTTCTCGTCTCTCCAACTTACAACCACACCAAAATAACAATACGGTGGGTGCGATACTGAAATAATGGTCGGCCGGTCACCACCCGAATCAATTCCATAAATCCATCATAATAAAGAATTATATGTAAAGCACCCTACAATCTACATAGCTCCTCATTAACATAATCAATATGCAACATTCATCATATTCCCACATAAATAAAGTCCGATCCCATTAGTTAAACATAATATAGATGAATCAGTCATGCATATCATACGCACAACCAAATCAGCATGCACAACTAGTCAGATGCCTAATGAGAAACACTCTGTAAGATAGTTCAAGTGTTCGATCCACTCACCGAGTTCCACGCGTAGGGGATAAGGGCTTCCATGCAATGTACATCCCTCCCACACACGTACGTTAGCCTAACATGTCATAGTAAGAGTGTGCAACAAGTGAGAGGTGACCCCAGTGAAGTCTAGAACCATCAACAAGGTATTTTGGCCTTGGCGGACGATGCTCTGTATAACCTTGCGGATCATGCATCGTCTGCCAGAGTCCAAGAGAGCTGTATTCAGCTCGGATGGCATCCAAATTGGGGCCAAAGGCCAAGGATCCTTCGGGTACAGCATGGGGGTATCAAGGGTCCCTAATGGAGCTATTAGGTCAATGGATGTGACCCCAATTACTACCCAATGGGCTGGAGTTTGCCCCAAGCACCCAACATCCATGGAAATGGTGTTCCAATTGGGGTTCCCAAGCTATCTAAGCTAACAACTTAAGGGTTGGCCCCTTCGTGGGCATTAATTGGTTCAATCAAGCTATAATTAGTGGGCTAGGTCCTTAGAAATGAAAAGCCCCTTGGTTGGAGCATGCATTAGACATCAATACATGAACTCTACATAGATTAGCATAGAAACTAAGTGGAAGTGATGGCTTACAATGAGTTTTAGCCAAGAGCAGCAAGAAGAGGAGTTCCTAAGCTATGCTTGGGCTCTAAGACAACCTTTCCATAGACTCCTACTCCATTGGTGAGTGAGGGACTGGTTGCGGAAGAGATGTGACCTCAAAGCTAGCTCCAATGGAGGTGGAGACCTCTTTCCCTCTCTCCTTCTTCTCCTTTCTTCCTCCTTCTTCCACCTTGGCTTGCTCTCCATGTTTTCAGCTCTCTCAAGGGCTATGAGATGAGTGAAATGAAGAGGAATAGGGTTCAGTTGGATTATATAAGTGGTCTAAGTCTTGTTTGGCTTGGGGGTGGGTTTAAGGTCCAAGAATGGGTTTACTTTTAAGGTGTAGCCCAAATAGTCCATAGGTTCATGGCTTGTAACCTATAGTGAGTCCCTTGGGTCCCAAATACCCAGAATTAAACCTTGGCTAAGCCCTAGGTCAACTCAAGGTCGAACCAAGCTGCCCTTGGCCTCATGGAGACGAATTTGACATCTGGTGGATCATGGGCTGGCGGCTCATGCATGATCCGCCAATCCCCCCAGGGTGCTAAGATCCATGTGGGTGAGTCCCAACCAATAAGGGGGGTATTAATGGGCACCAATGGAGGGGGGTTGGTACACCATTACTCCCAGAGGGTATAATTGGAATTAAACAATGTGAATTGTACATACCTTCATCCCTCAAAAGGGGGTGGTCCCAGGGGAAGGTTGACATGTGCGAAATCATCGATGAACCTTCCTCGATCCCTATTGAGAAACCTCTCCTCAACAGGCTCACCACTCAACATATTGAAGATTGTAAAGGTTGGTTTCATGATAATGTCCCAGAGGTCCCCAACATAATAGAGCTCTGCCCCTACACACAAGTTTAAATTAATAACGATTTGGTAATGGATGTAACACAAAGTCCTGGTCAGATTTAGCATGGAGAACTCCAAACAGGGAAGTATCCCTTTCTGACATGGAGTCAGTCTTTCCAGATCTTAATGTTCTCAGTCTCAGATGGATATTGAAGAGATGAAGAGGATTCCCTATGCCTTTGTAGTAGGGAGTCTTATGTATGCTATGTTGTGTACGAGGTCGGACATTTGCTATGTAGTAGGAATTGTGAGTCGTTACCAATCTAACCCTAGATGAGAGAATTAGACTACTGTCAAAAATATCCTCAAGTACTTGAGAAGGACTAAGGATTATTTCTTGGTTTTTGGATCTGATCAGTTGTCACTTTTGGGTTACACAGACTTAGATTTTCAAACTGACAAGTATGACAGAAAATCCACATCTGGGATGGTATATCTAATGGGTGGAGGTGTCATTATGTGGCGGAGTGTAAAGCAAAAATTTACAGTCGATTCCACTACCAAAGCAAAATACCTTATGGCTTGTGATGCAGCAAAAGAAAGCGTTTGGCTGAGGAAGTTCCTATAAGATTTGGAGGTTGTCCCTGATATTGTCAAGGGCCCCATTCCCCTATTATGTGACAACAAAGGGGCTATTGCACAAGCTAAGGATCCTAGGGCTCATCAGAGGAACAAAAACTTGCAGCGGAAGTATCGCCTCATCAGAGAGATTATCCAGTAGGGCGATGTGAGTATCTCCAAAGTGGCCACTATTGAAAATGTGTTTGATGCCATGACAAAGGGTTTGTCTCTTGGAGTATTTGAAAAACACATGGAGGGCATGGGTTTAAAATGTATGGGGAATTGACTTTGATGTACAAATGGGAGATTATTGGATTTATGTGTCCATCAAACCCGGTTCGGTCCAGTTTACTTTGTATTGAACCTTTTATACATTTTGGTTTAATTTTATCACATGTGATATAAACTTTTTGAGCATTATGTGTCCATAAGTTATACTTAAAATGGTAGTCACAACTAGGGTTTGGGCTGGGCACCCTTATCATATGGTCGTCGCATTGGGTATGCCTAGACATGTGATGTCAAGGTACGAATGTGAATACTCACATGTTTAATGTGTATATTGGCAAAGAATCTACTTTGTCGACTCCCTCATGTATTACTGTCAGATATAGGATGGGAGATATAGGTGTCACTGAGACCCTGTATCTGAGAGGACCCTATCACTGCAAAATGTGTCCGCATTCTTTGGTTCATCAATGACTGAGACTCAAGTGAGTCAAAGCCAATGTTCTGGGAATGTGCAAACATTTTGTGAGTGAAGGAGTTACTCAACATGGTCTCGACTGCCTGAATGGGGAACACCAAGATTGAGGTTGTCTATGAATGGTCGGATCAGAATCTGGATCCAGTGCCGTTTTGGAAATGGCTTTTGCAAAACCTATTTTACATAAAATGATAGATTATGTGTAGTTATTTAATTAAAATGTTTTATCGAGTTTTGTGGGACCCGATCATATACAAAAGCACTCTTTTTTTTGGGTGAATAAAAAAAAAAAAAAAAAACACTCTTATATGGACATGTTCTATGGAATGGGGTTTGACTGTACTAGTGTACATGCCCTAGATTCCATAACGATGGTGTTGATTAGTGGAGGTTGGTACATGATTTATAATCATGTAAGGGTTTGTTTAGAATTTTCTAAAATAATTGATTATTTATTTAATTAATGGATATGGTGCTAATTATAATTATTCATAAATTAAAATCATTAACTAATTATACTATTCCCTATCAGATTCTACTTCTTCACCAATTAGAAGCACTTCAGGATTAAATAGGATCAAGCCAATGAGGAGAGAGAGTGTCAAACTCTCACTGGGAATTGTCCAAGTGGGGTTTTGGAAATCCTAGTATTTAAACACACCAAGGGGAGGGGGGGCAGCCCACGTTTTATCCAGCACTTGGACGAATTTGGCTCCTTCCCTCCCCCCTTGGACGAATTTGGCTCTCCATCTCTCTCTCTTGTGATCTCTTCTCTCTCCTTCTTCTTGCTCTCTAGTATTTGAGAGTTAGGGTTTTGGAAACCCAGATCTATGCTTGAAGAACTGAAGAGGATCCAGGATTCGCTTGGAGAACCTTGGCTGCACCATTGGAGGTTCAGATTTGTTTACCTAGAGTGTTCGTTGGAGGAAGAACCACTATCTATTGGAGGACATCAGATTAGCAAGTTCTGGTTAATTCCTCTTGTTATTAATTATTGATTATTCATGGGATGTGAAAGAAATCTGAATCGATCTTTTTCCATTATGCATTCGGGTATGGGATGGATCCCTCTTTCCATGGGATGGAAAAGAGATGGAATTTCTCTCTCTTAGGGATCCCATAATTTTATGGGACAAGAAAGAGAAGGATTTGGTAAAGTATTTTTATACCAAATACCACCCATGGGAATCCCTAAAAACTAAATAGGGTAACCCTGGGGTGCCCTGGGGACAACCCTGGATATTCCAAAAGTTGAGAACTGAAATAAAACATATGTCATTAGTTTCCATGCCAAGCATGGATGATCCCATAAACCTCAGTCTGACCTACATCAACTAGCTAGTGTTTAGTGAAAATAAATTACACAATAAGTTCACACTTGGAGACCTTGTCATGAACGAAGTGGAATTCAATCTCCACATGTTTGGCACAGTCATGGAAAACTGGGTTGGCGGACAAGTACGTCGCACTAAAGAGTCAAGGGCTGAGAGAAAGAGACATTGAGCTCCTAAAAGAGTGACTGGAGCCAAATGGCCTCTACACAGGCATCAGCTAAGGCCTTATACTTAGGTTCGGTTGAAGAGCGGGCGATGTCTTTTATTTTTTGGAGGCCCAACAAATAAGATTGGGACCCAAAAAAATTGCATACCCACTTATGGACTTGCGATCAACATTACTACCTGCCCAGTCGACAATCAGAGAACACTTGAAGACTGAGATTGTTACTCCTATAAAGGAGTAGACCATGAGAGCTAGTGTGCTTCAAGTATCGCAGAATGCGTTGAATAAATGACTAGTGATAATCAATTGGATTTTGCATGTATTAACATGCTTTGTTAGTAGAGTAAGCCACATCTTGATGGGTAAGAGTATCATATTGAAGGGAACCCACTAGAGACCTTTAGAAAGTGGGTTCAATAAGAGGGCCACCTCCTTGCGAATAGACTTTGGTAGTAGTGAGGATGGGTTTGCAATCGACCATACCTGCTTGGTGGAGGAGATCCTTGATATACCAAGATTGAGAGAGAAGCAAGTCGTTGGGGTGGAAAATGGCCTATACACCTAGGAAAAAGCTTAGGGGACCAAGATCCTTTATGGGGAATTCAGATGCCAGTTGTTTGAGAAGACTTGCCACCTAACTATCCTAATTACTTGTAACAAGATTATCATCAATGTAAACAAGAACAAATGTTGTAGTTCTTTCTTTCCTGAGAATGAACAACAAAGGGTCGGTTTGAGATGCTCAAAAAATAGACGCAATGAGGAATTGGGAGAGCTGAGGGAACCAAGCCATGGGTGCTTACTTGAGGCCATACAGGGACTTGTGAAGGCAGTAGACATGGTTTGGCCTGGTTCGGTCCTCAAAATTGGGGGACTGGGACATGTAGACTTCTTCAGTGAGAATACCACGAAGAAAGGCATTGTACATATCTAATTACCGAATGGAATAGCCTTAAGAAACAGCCAATGAAAGGATGGTGCAGATTGTGGTAGGCTTAACGATGGGACTGAATGTGTCAGTGTAGTCCAGCCCCTGTTGTTGGTGAAACCCTTTACCACAAGGCGGGCTTTTTACCATTCTAGGGAACCATCAACTTTCTGTTTAATGCAGTATATCGACTTGCATCCCACCAGATTCATGTGGGGGGTGGAGGGAACTAGAGACCAAATATTATTCTACAATAATGCATAGAATTCTTCTGTCATTGTGGCACGCCACTCAGGAAACCCATTAGACTGTGAAAAACAAGTAGGTTTAAGGGTAGGGCTAGTGGGGAGGTTAGTGGGGTGAGAGATATGGACTTGAGATGGAGGGTTCCTGGGACGCAAGACCATGGGAAGAGTCCAGGTAGGGTGGGAGGTGGAGGATTTAGGTAAGGCAATGGAGGGGGTTGAGTCAGGGGAGTGGGGAAGGGTTCGGCCAGTGTGGAAGGAATGGCAAGAGGGAGATGTGGTAGAGGTATAGGATGGGGCCGGTTTTGTGAGGAGGGGGAGATGTGGGCGGAGAAGAGAGTGAGAGGGTGGATAAGTGGTTTGATGATGGGGTCGAGGAGGGGGAGAGAGGGGATGGGGAGCTACAGGGTCACGAGGAAGGGGAGTGGAAGAGGTGATGGGAGGGATAGAGAAAATAGGGGGAGGAGGGAGGAGGGAGATAGGATGGATTAGAGTCATGACCCAAGGGAGAGAGGGAAGGGGGTTGTGGGGGTGAGAAATGAACAGAGTCAGAATGAAATGGGAATATGGACTCGTGAAATGGACATGGTGGGAAATGTAGATGCATTTGGTAGTCTTGTCCATGCAGTGATATCCAATGTGGGAAGGACTATAGTTGAGGAAGATACGCAGAGTAGATCAAAAGTCCATTTCGTGTTGTGTAAATGAACGAAGGAAGGGAAAACAAAGGCATGTTGGTCACAGGAGATAGCATTCAGTTGATGAGATAAACAACAGTCTCAAATGCATAATCCCAATAGAGATGAGAGACAACGCTATGAGCAAGTATGGTGAGGCCTGTTTTGACAATGTGTCGGTGACGGTTCTCAATGGAACCTTGTTTCTCATGGGTATGTGGGCATGATTTACGATGTTGTATGCCAATAGAATCAAAGAAAGTAGGTAGAGTACGATACTCCCTACCCCGAGTTCATTTGGATAGATTTTAATTTGCGTGAAAACAAGCACTCAACCATGGCAAGAAATTTGTGAAATGTAGGAAAAACAATAGATTTGTGGGAGATGGGATAGAACAAAATAAATTTGGTAAAATCATCTACAAAATAAGAAAATATCTATTCCCATTGAAAGAAAGGGTAGGGGAGGGCCCCATACATCACTAAAAACTAAATCTAAGGGAAAAAGACTGCTGGAAGAGGAAGAACTAAGTTATAATTGACTAGCCTTGACAAGTTGCCATGTAGAACATAAATGAATAAACTTGTATGAAGAACATAAAAGATTGGATTATCGCAACATGTGGTGGAGGACACGGTCATGGGGGTGGCTAAGATGGTGATGTCAGCCATCATAGGAGGTACGTTCAATAAGGTGGGTAGATAGAAAAGGAGTAGTGAGGCTGGAGAGTATGTAGAGACCTCCATTACTCGGACTAGAGGGGAGTATACACTTGGTCTTTTGCTCCTTACCAAAAAAGTGAGAAGCATGGAATTCAAAAACCAAATTATTTTTCTTAGCAAATTATTGAAAAGAAAGTAACAGTTTGGTAAGAGAAGGAACATGTTGTTGCGTCAAGAAATCATCGAGCGGTCCTGCGAGTGCCGTCACCTGCAAGTGGACCAAGGGGTCAACAGAGAGAACCGGTGTGGTTCCGGCCTGGGGCTCTCCGATGCTAAAGTTAGATCTCCTGAGCAAATAGATGAATAGTGATTATTCAATATGAGTTTAGATGTCCCCGCAATGGGGTTGTGTACCTTGCCTTTTATAGTAGTGTATGGCGGTGTGGAGAGTCCCAGCTTGATGGCGAGTGTGCCGTTGAGTGGATAGAGGCCCTGGGTAACGAGGCTCTATCCTGATTGGCCATCTCCCCTCGGGGGGGAGTGTCCTGGTGGTATCAAGATCCTTGACGGATAAATACCCGCGTGTGGTGATAACGTCATTGGTGCTTGAATCCGTTTGGGTGACATGACTTCTAAGCGGTGGCCTAGAGTCCTGGTGGTGACATGAGTCTGTAGTGACACGATTGGGTCATAGACGAGTGGCCCCGATGTCCGTGTACATCACGTCTGCATCCACGATGCCGCTCCTAGGTGCAGGCTGTGCCTAGGTGCAGGCCGCCCCTGGGTAAGAGGCCATGCCTGGGTGCGGGCCGCTCCTGCGTGCTGGCCGCGCTTGGGTGGAGCCCCCAGTTGGTTCTCCTTGGTTCTGGAGCGGGTCGCTTGGTGACACATGGCAGCCGCTGATTGATCCAGTGAATCTTGGATGTATCATTTGCCCCCCACTCTCTTGAGATAGGATGTTCAAGAGAGTAGATGCCTTTACATAGTGAGGGTTCCGCTACAAATAAACTTTCTTTACGGACTTGCCTGTAAATCTATTAGTGAGGTAGGAGAGGTTGGGGGTTCAAACCTTTCCTCCTACACTTTTTCTTCTTTTGTTTTTTGTAGATATATGTTCCTCTTCTTTACTTTCTCTTTTTTCACTTCTCCTTTCTCTTTCTTACTTTTTCTCTCCGCTTTTGCTCTTCTTGAATTTCTCCTTTGCATTGCACTTTTGGCTTTTGTCCTCTTTTTGGTGCCCACCATGTGCTTGTCTTTGGGTTACCTAGACTAGTATCCATTTTGCTTGATTTTGGGTCCTTGTGTTTACTTTGTGCTCACTTGGTGGCTTGTTTACTTGGAGGGCTTGAGTGGTGCTTGGCTTAAGTAGCTTGCCTCTGGTGGTCTCTGTCACTTGATCGTGCCAGTGGTGTGGCCGCATCATCGTGTGCCTGCCTCCCTGTGCGATCGCCTTCCCCCTGAGGTAAGTTCGACCCCTTCTCTTTCTTTTTCCCTTTTTTTTTTTATTTTTTATATGCAGGGTTGCGCCTAGGTGAGGCCGCACCTACGGGTGTGGTCGCACCTAGGGTGGCCGCGCCTACGGGCGCGAGGCCACGCCTGGGTGGTCACGTTTGTGGGGCATGAGGCCAAGCCTAGGTCATCACGCCTGTGGGGCTTGAGGCCGCTAGGTCGCCGCGCCTGCATGAGGCCGTGCCTGGGTGGCCGTCCCCGGCGGGTGTGAGGCCGCGACTTTGGTGGCCACGGCGTGGGTGTGATGGACTATCATGCTTCTCCACTTTTCTTCTTCTTATCTGTGATGGATCTACTGTTTATACTTTACAGGTGGCCTTCATTTCATTTTTCTTGCCAGCTTCTTGTCTGGAAGATCGCTTTCTCGAGTAAGTAGTCCATTCCTCTCTTGTCGTTCATGTCATTTTCAGGTGACCTTGGCCCTGCTTCAGTTGGGGTTGGATCTTCAGAGGAGCGTTCCCCAGGATTGCCTTCTTCTGTGGGTACTCCATCCTCTATACACTCCCCTGGTGCTATTGATGGGGGTGTGGGATCTTCTAGTGTCTCTGGTCCCAGTAGGGATCGTAGGCCCTCTGGGGCGGCGTCCTCAGTCGCCAGTCCTGCTGATAGATTGGGTCATGTTGTTAGCATCTTGTCCCCTTCTGACTTGGTCTCCCTCCGTGAGGAGTTCCATATTCCCGCTCAGGTCGTGTTACGTACTCTTGGACTTGGCAAGTATGCCTTCTCTCATCGTGCGGATGAGATCTGTCTCTACCATTCCTTTTTTCTCCAGGGCCTTTGCCTTCCTATCCCTTGCTTTGTCGAGTTGGTGTTAGAGCATTGGCACCTCACCTTGGGGCAGGTGTTGCCCAATTCTTGGAGGGTGATTTTGGGTTTCTATGTCTTTTTTGCCGGCCTGGGGCGTGCCGCCACTGTTCCCCTGTTCTCCCACTTTTATTTGTTGAAGAAAGGGAATCATGGATGTTATCACTTTGCTCGCCGCGTGCTCAAGGGGCCCTATGCCTCTGGGGAGCTTCTCACGAGGATCACTAACAACGTGAAGTATTGAAGGGATCGCTTCTTTTTTGCTATGGTCCCCCGATACCCACTACAGACTGTTAGGGAAGTCACTGATCTCAAGAGGGTCAACCAGGGGCTTAAGCTAAGTGATTTTGAGGGTGACTCCCTCAAGCTGTGCCTGGGTCGCGATCCGTTCAGAGGCCTTCCTGTCCCTCTGGAAGCTGAGTCTTGGTAAGAGCACTGTCTTTTGTACTTGATTGGCATGTTTATATTTGAATATATATGTCATCTGACTGGTTAGGGGGTCTATGCAGTGGATATGCGTCTGGACTTCGATTTGCTCCATGGAAATCTATGGAGGAAGGCCACTTCTCAGGGTGGTCCATCTTCTGGAGTGACAGATGTTGGTGGTCCTTCTGTGCCTGTGGCTATTGGGGCGAAGCGGAAGGGTGATCCAGAACATGCCCATGTGACGAGCTCTGGTGTGCGTGTCCTCCTTCCCCGTACTTCTCTTGATGATGATGGTGTTTTGGGCTCTGTGCCTCTGCCTCCATCTGTCACCCCTTCCGGGTCTTCTGGATTGCCCCTCTCCAAGGGGAAAGGGGTGAGTTCCTCCGGTGGTACTGCCACTAATCTTCCCGCGATGGATGAGTCCCTGGTGATTACCTTAGGCGTGCCGGAGGGCTCGACCTTGGCTGGAGCCGGCGTGTCACGGGAATGGGTGGACAGGGGTAGGCTCCCTACAACGAGGGTGGCCTTGCAGAGGCTTAGAGATTCGTGTCTGGCCTAGACTCTCTACCATGATATGGCTTCGGTGAGTTATCCCTTTTTTGTCTCGTCATGTTCGCTGCTCCACTTATACTTAGAGTGTTTTATCGGTTGCCATGTTGATTGTAGGTCCATCACCGTGTTGCTGAGGCGGTGCTTTGACTGGAGGGTCACGCTTCTCGCGAGGTACAGATACAGCGCACCCTGCGTGATGTGGAGAGGGAGCTCTAGGGACAGATCGATGCCCCCGAGAGGGCCGAGGCCGGCGCACAGAGGGCGTCGGAGGAGCTCGCAATGGCGTCCGGGAAGCTCTTGGAGGTATCTGAGGAGCTTTGTGTGACCTCTGCTAGTGCGGCCGAGAGCTTAGCCAGGATTCTTGCCTTGGAGGAGGAGCTTCATTCGTTGAGGGGGAGTCATGAGGCGGAGCTGGCATCTGTAGGCGAGCAAGCTGTGGCTGAGTTCCAGGCGTCCTCGATGTTCTTGGCGCTGTATCAGGCACAACTTTAGCCTGCCTATGAGGGAGGGGTCCGGGACTTAGCCGATTGTGTCCTAGAGGTGACCCCCAATTATGACTTCTCTGTCTTAGGGTTCTCTGAGTTTACTGCGGCGCTTCCTGATGTAGCGGTGGTGGAGAGCATTCCAGTGTCAGAGGTGGAGGCTGCCCTACCTGAAGGGGGTGCTGCTGCGTGCCTTCTCAAGGTAGACATGATGTCTCCTACTGGGTCAGAGGTGACCCACCCCGCTATGGTCCCTTGACCCTATGGCCGTACCGATCTTATAGACATCTTGAACTTTTTCCTTTTTGAACTTTAGTTGTAACTATTATGACTTCTCTATGTGATCGCTGTTGTTTTTCTTTGAATGCATTGTCTCTTGGTGGTTGATTGCGCATTGATGCTCTATGACCCTTGATAGTCATGGGATTTTGGTAGTGGCGTTGCGCCTTGGTGGTCATCGGACCTTGGTGGCTTTGCACCTGGCCGGTCATCGGACCTTGGTGGCATAACGCCTTAGGCGTAGAGCCTCAGTGGTGGCATGATGGCTTAGGCATAAAGCCTCGATGGTGGCATGACGCCTTAGGCATAAAGCCTCGGTGGTGGCATGATGCCTTAGGCATAAAGCCTCGGTGGTGGCATGACTCCTTAGGCATAAAGCCTCAGTGGTGGCATGATGCCTTAGGCATAAAGCCTCAATGGTGGCATGACGCCTTAGGCATGAAGCCTCAGTGGTGGCATAACGCCTTAGGCATGAAGCCTCAGTGGTGGCATAACGCCTTAGGCATAAAGCCTCGATGGTGGCCTGACGCCTTAGGCATAAAGCCTCAGTGGTGGCATGATGCCTTAGGCCTGAAGCCTTAGTGGTGGCATAACGCCTTAGGCATGAAGCCTCAATGGTGGCATAACGCCTTAGGCATGAAGCCTCGATGGTGGCATGATGCCTTAGGCATAAAGCCTCGATAGTGGCATGATGCCTTAGGCATAAAGCCTCGATGGTGGCATGATGCCTTAGGCATAAAGCCTTAGTGGTGGCATGACGCCTTAGGCATAAAGCCTCAGTGGTGGCATGACGCCTTAGGCATAAAGCCTCAGTGGTGGCATGTTACCTTAGGCATAAAGCCTCGATGGTGGCATGACGCCTTAGGTATAAAGCCTCAGTGGTGGCGTAACGCCTTGGTGTAGTGGCAGTGATTCGATTGAGTGGTAGAAAACAACAAGTATTCCTGAAACACCTCTTTATTTTGAATGAAAATTTTCAAATTGCCCTTGAAACAGTGATGTCGTCTACTGCTACTGCTGCTGCTACTACTGCTGTTACCGCTACCACTACTGCTACTACTTGACTGCTACTATTGATGGAGCTATTTGCTTGTACTGGTAATACTTCTTCAGGTGTTCTGAGTTCTAGGTACGGTCTACCTTCTTGCCCCCCGGAGTCTTCAAGCGGTAGGTCCCTGGACATATCTGCTTGGAGACTATGTAGGGTCCTTCTCAGTTGGCTGACAGCTTCCCTGCCTTTTGTGGCTGTGATGCACTTGCCCTCCGTAGGACTAGATCTCCCTGGTTGAATAGCCTTTCCTTGACCCTGGCATTATAGTACCTGGCAGTACGTTGTTGGTAGGCGATGTTCCTTAGTAGTGCTCTCTCACGGACCTCATCTATAAAGTCTAGGTTCGCCCGTAGTCCATCGATATAGGTACGTTCGTTGAAGTGCAGAACCCTATAGGACATGGCGCAGACCTCTACTGGCGCCAATGCTTCAGTGCCATATGCTAGGCGGAATGGGCTCTCTCCTGTGGGTGTCCATACTGTAGTTCGGTATGCCCACAGGACACTTGGTAGCTCTTCGACCCATTTCCCTTTGGCTCCCTCTAGCCTTTTCTTGACTCCTTCCAGTAGTGTTCTGTTGGTAACCTCCACCTGACCATTAGCCTGTGGGTATGCTACCGATATAGGCCGATAGTCGATGTTGTAGCTGTGACAGAATGCTTGGAATTTGGGATTGTTGAATTATTTTTCGTTGTTTGAGACGAGGATCTGTGGTACCCCAAACCTATAGATGACGTCGTCACGGATGAACTTCTCCATCTCTGTCTCTGTTATCTTGACCAAGGGTTTAGCTTCGACCCACTTGGTGAAGTAGTTAATAGGGACGACCAGGTACTTTCTATTTTCTGGTGCTGCGGTGAAGTTGCCTAAGATGTCCAGTCGCCACATGGCAAAAGGTATGGGGTTAAGGATTGATGTCAGCTTGGTGGCGGGTAGATGGGGTACTGGGGCGAACAACTGACATTGCTCGCATTTCTTGGCATATTGGATGGCCTCCTCTTGCATTCATGGCCAGTATAGTCCCTGGCGGAGGATTTTGTAGGCTATGGCTCGTCCCCCCATGTGGCTTCCACATATCCCCTCATGGACTTCTGCTAGGGCATACTCTACCCCCTTGGGTCCTAGGCACCGGATTAGTGGTGTTGTTGCCCCCCGCTTGTACAGTACCCCATCTAGGACGGTGTACTTTGCAGCTCTCATCCTGATCTTCCTTGCCTCGGCCTTGTCTTCTGGTAAGACATCGTTCTGAAGGTAGTTGAGTAGAGGGTCCATCCAGCTAGGTCCCTCCTCGATTTCATTAACCTGCTTTTCCTTATACGTTGGCTCATGCAGGATCTCAACATAGACTGCAGTAGCCAAATTTTGGAGTTCCTCATTGGCTAGCCTGGATAGGGCATCGGCGGCGGCGTTCTCATCCCTGGGAACTCGAACCATCTCAAACTTTATGAAACCCTCGATCAATGCTTGAGCACGTGCTAGGTATGATGCCATCCTATCATCTTTCGCCTCGTACTCTCCATTCACCTGATTCACCACAAGTTGGGAGTCGCTCCAGGTGGATAGGTGTGTGACTTGGATGGCTCTGGCCACCCGGAGTCCAGCTAGTAGTGCTTCGTATTCTGGTTCATTATTGAATGCTTGGAAGGTGAATCAGAGAGCATATTGGATACGAAATCCTTCGGGGCTGGTTAATATGAGGCCAGCGCCGCTTCCCGCCGAGTTACTCGACTCGTCCACGAACATGTCCCACGATCCGTGATCCTTCTCCTCAGGCTCTCCTATCTCTGGTTCAATCTCAGATAGGGTACATTCTACAATAAAATCTGTAAGAGCCTGGCCTTTGATGGCTATCCTTGGTTGGAACCTGATGTCATGCTCACTTAACTCCACCGCCCATGCTATTAATCGTTCGGAGACGTCTGGGTTGTGGAGTATCTTCTTTAGAGGTAGGTCTGTGAGGACCGTGATGGTATGAGCTTGGAAGTATGGTCATAGCTTCCTAGCTATGATTACCAATGCATAGGCTACCTTCTCGATCCTAGTGTACCTGGTCTCTGCATCGATCAAAACATGGCTGACATATTAGATAGGCCTCTAGACTTTGTCTTCTTCCTTTAGCAGTACTACGCTGACCGCGACAGGGGTGGCAGCCAGGT
Source organism: Telopea speciosissima (assembly GCF_018873765.1). Classification (NCBI taxonomy): domain Eukaryota; kingdom Viridiplantae; phylum Streptophyta; class Magnoliopsida; order Proteales; family Proteaceae; genus Telopea; species Telopea speciosissima. The sequence continues at coordinate 31,862,684 of NC_057920.1, read as the reverse complement.
AGAGCTGCAACTCTTCGTTAGGTTCTGGTCACCCAAGCAGTGGTGGGGTCTCTAGGTACTCCTTCAATTCTTCAAATGCCTTCTGGCACTCTTCTGTCCATGTGAAATCTTTAGGGCTTCGGAGGTTCTTCAATGTTTTGAAGAATGGTAAGCACTTATCACCTGATCGTGACACGAACCTGGAAAGGGCGACGATCCTTCCATTCAACCTTTGCACTTCCCTGACCGTCCGAGGTGGTGCCATCTCTTGGATGGCCTTAATCTTGGATGGGTTGGCTTCTATTCCGTGTACTGAGACCATGCACCCCAAGAATTTTCCTGATGTTACACCGAAGGCGCACTTTGTAGGGTTTAGCTTCATCTGGTTCCTCCTCAGTACTGTGAATGCTTCCTCTAAGTCGGTCAGGTGTTGGTTGGCATGGATGCTTTTCATGAGCATGTCGTCCATATATACCTCCATATGGCACCCGATCTGCTCCTCGAACACCTTGTTGACCATCCATTCTTCAACCCGAATGGCATGACATTGTAGCAGTAGTTCTCTTTGTCCGCCTAGAATGCAGTGTAGGACTCATCACCCTCATGCATGATGATCTGGTTGTACCCGGAGTAGGCATCCATGAAACTCAACATCTCATGGCTGACGGTGGCGTCGATCAGAAGGTCGATCCTGGGTAGTGGGTACTCATCTTTTGGGCATACCTTGTTCAGGTCGGTGTAGTCAACACACATCCTCCACTTCCCACTTGGCTTTGGTACCATGACCACGTTTGCGAGCCAGGTTGGGAACATCTCCTTTCTAATGAAACCTGACTGGCTTAACTTCTCGACCTCTTCCTTGATTGCTGCTTATCGGTCGAGGGTGAAGTTACGCCGCTTTTGTTGAATGGGCTTCCTGATTGGGTCGATATGTAGTCGGTGCTCTGCTATGGAACGTGGTATTCCCGGCATGTCAGAGATCGACCAGGCAAAGACATCCATGTTCGATTGGAGGAGGTGTCCAAGCCCTTCTTTCTGTTCTTTGCTTAGTAGCGAGCCAACCTGTACGACCTTGGAGGGGTCGTCCTGGCTGAGGGGCCATGGGATGAGGTCTTCCACTGGTCTTCCTCTTCTCTCTGTTAGTTCATCCCTCTGGTCACTAACCATGTTCTCTAGGCAGAGTGCCATTCCACGGGTGTTACCATTGTTCTTTTTCATGAAGGTGGCGTAGCACTCCCTTGCTTTCTTCTGATCTCCTCGGACTTTGCCTACCCCATTCTCTGTGGGGAACTTCATCTTCAGGTGAAGTGGCGATATGACTCCTCTAAGGGCTGTCAGAGATGGTCATCCTAGGAGGCCGTTGAAGGACACCACAGACTTGACGACCATAAAATTCACCATGATAGTCACTTGTCGAGGGTGTACCTCAAAGGTGATGGGTAGTTCTATGGTACCTCAGATGGAGGCGGTGGCGCCTGAGAATCCATGGAGGTAAGTGGGCTCTGGTTTGAGTTGATCGTCCCCGAACCAAGGAGAGTATGTCAACAGATGCCCCCGTGTCTATCAGTACCCTGTGTACAGGTCGGTTGGCTACCTCCACCTGTACTACCATGGCATCCTCATGTGGGAAGTTTAGTCCTTCCAGGTCTTCATCCGAGAAGGAGATCACCGCCTCGGTCTTGGCTATCTTGCTTGGCTTCTCTGCCACTCCCACGAACCTGGCATGGGCTTTAGCTTTTATGGTGGACTCTTGCCCTAGTCCTCCAAGTATGGTGAGGATAGGAGGTCCCTTGGTGCCACTAGGTTCTGTTGCATCTCTCCGCTCTTCTGGGCGGTCTCTCTCTCGATCTGTTCTTCTTTCTTCTCGTCTCAGTTCCACTTTGTCTCTGTCATGACCTCTGTCTCCTTGGCCTGAGCGGTTGTCATGTCTCTCCTTCAATACTTGTTCAAGCTTCCTGCTCTTACAAGTTGTTCTATCTCTCTCTTCAATTGATAGCACTCCTCCGTGTCGTGCCCATTCTCTTTGTGGAAGAGATAGTACTTGTTAGGGTTTCGCTTCTCTGGTCCTGCTAGCATGGGTCATGGCCAATGGAGTAGGTCACGGTCTTGGATCTGCATGAGTATCTGGGACCTGGTGGTATTTAGTGGTGTGAACTCAGGGGTGCTTGGCCTCTCACTTCTCTCTGGGCGACGGTCTATCCTCCCAAATGGGCGGTCGCCCTTCTCTTGTCGACGCTCTGTCCTTGACCTCTTACCTTCTTTGCGGTCATCAGGTGCTGACCTCTTGTTGTCTTGCGGCTTGGCCTCGATTATCTTCATTCTAGCTTGTAGTACCTCGGCCATATTTGTAAACTCATTGTACCACTTCAGGAGCTCTTTAATAGTCCTAGTCTCATGACGTGCCAGGTCCTTGATCAGGTCCAGGTCCCTGATACCTCCTGCTAGGGCTGCATGCTGTGTCTGGTCGTCCAAATCTCGAACCTCCAAGGACTCCTTGGTGAACCTGCTAACGTACTCCCTGAGAGATTCCCCAGGGTTATGTACCACGTTCAGTAGATTGATGGTGGTCTTCTTCTGCTTGACACTGCTTTGGAAGCGGGTGACGAACTGTTCGCATAGCTCTGTGAACAAGCATATAGATCTCAGTCGTAGCCTGGAGAACCATAATGTGGCTGCTCCCTTGAGGGATGCAGGGAATGCCTGATAGGAGACCACGTCCGACCCACCATACAGCGTCATCATGCCATTAAAGTAGTTGATGTGGTCATTAGGGTCGGTGGTACCACTGTAAAGTTCAAAGGTGGGTAGTCGGAACCTGGAAGGTAGCGTGGCTGACATGATCTCTGTCGAGAATGGGTGTTGTCCAGGTATGGAATGTGTCTCGCCTTTGGTCTGCTTCTTCAACCCTTCCAGCTTCTCATCCAGGTCCCGGAGTCTTTGATCGAGCTCCTCATCCCGTGTCTATCCCTCACGCCTGGCAGGACTTTTGCTGTAACCCCGTTCACGCTCTCTCCTAGATGTCCCCTCCCGCCTTGAGTGTTGGCGGGATGGTGAATGGTCACGCCGTGATGAACCCTATCATGAAGGTGAGGGGCTTTCCTCTCTGTAGGTCCGGCTTCGTTGTGGTATGTGACCTTCTTCAAGTCGTCCGTCTAACACAGACCTCCGGACCGATCTCTGCCGGCTAGGCACCCTCGCCCTGGGTGTTGGTGTCCTCCCACATTCTGACCGTGGCGAGAGGTCTCTTGTTCTCCTGGGACGCTGGGAAGGCTCCCCCCCTACGGAGTGGGGGTTACCCGTTGCGCAAGTCTCTCTGATCCCACACCCCTGGGAGATGATCTCCTAGGGTTCGGCTCTTATCGAGGTATGGACTCCACCCTTGCTGATGGCAATGTCCTTCGGCGGTGAAACATCGTATGCTGTGTTAGGTATTCTCGAAAGAGTCATTGTTCATCGAGGATTTGACGTTGCAGGTCGTTGATCTGACCCATAGTGGCTGGAGCGTTGGGGTCAGGTATCACCTCCACCACCACCTCATCTGCCTCGTCATTGTTGGGCTCGTCGACCATAAATTGGTCATTAAGGGGGATCTCTTCCTCCAGAGGGACATGGTCCTGGTCATTGGCTCTGCGGTGAGAGCACTCTGGGGGTGGTGATCCATTCCTTGCTCCATTGTTGGTGGTGGTAGTCTTCCTTCGTGCCATTGAATGAATATGGAAGCGAGCTAGTAGCTGTAATGGCTAGTGTCGTTCCCACAGACGGCACCAATCTGTTGCATCAAGAAATCGTCGAGCGGTCCTGCGAGTGCCGTCACCTGCAAGTGGACCAAGGGGTGAACTGAGAGAACTAGTGTGGTTCCAGCCTGGGGCCCTCCGATGCCAAAGTTAGATCTCCTGAGCAAATAGATGAATAGTGATTATTCAATATGAGTTTAGATGTCCCCGCAATGGGGTTGTGTACCTTGCCTTCTATAGTAGTGTATGGCAGTGTGGAGAGTCCCAGTGTGATGGCGAGTGTGCCATTGAGTGGATAGAGGCCCTAGGTAACGAGGCTCTATCCTAATTGGCCATCTCCCCGTGGGAGGGAGTGTTCTGGTTTTATCAAGATCCTTGGCGGATAAATACCCGCGTGTGGTGATAACGTCATTGGTGCTTGAATCCTTCTAGGTGACGTGACTTCTAAGCGGTGGCCTAGAGTCCTGGTGGTGACATGAGTCTATAGTGACACGATTGGGTCATAGACGAGTGGCCCCGATGTCCGTGTACATCACGTCTGCGTCCACGATGCCGCGCCTGGGTGCAGGCCGCGCTTGGGTGAGAGGCCGTGCTTGGGTGCATGCCACGGCTGAGTGAGAGGCCGCCCCCGGGTGAGAGGCCGCTCCTGGGTGTGGCAGTGCCTGGGTGAGGCCGCGCCTGGGTGTGGCCGCGCCTAGGTGTGGCCGCGCCTGGGTGCAGGCCGCGCCTGGGTGAGGCCGCGGCTGGGTGTTGGCCGTGCCCGGGTGGGGCCCCCGGTTGGTTCTCATTGGTTCTGGAGTGGGTCGCTCGATGACACATGGCAGCCGCTGATTGGTCCGGTGAATCTTGGATGTATCACATGCAAAACTTTTTAACGGACCGCAAGGAAGAGGAAAGGGGGTAAAGCCAACATTTACAATGGAGAGACACTTACAACTGCCAACTTGTAGCTGATTGGAGCCTGTGCACTATTCAAATGTTGAGAGGGACTAAAGATTAGGAGTTATATGATGAGTCGCTTCTTTGTCAGGGTACCGGTTATAGGTAAGGTTATGGGATAGATAAGCATGGTAAGGGTTCAGGTAAGGTAGGTAGGTGGTGGGGTGGGGGATGACGGATGGGTAGGGTGGGTAATGTATGTGGAGGGAGGTGGGGTGGGAAGAAGGGGCAGGTATGGGAAGGGTTAGGACTAGGGTGTTGATTCTTGTAGTAGCAGGTGGTCACCAAATGGATGGTATGACAGCAGATAGTGCAAAAGAAGGCGCTTTGTTGACCAAAATGGCCACTATGGCCACGAATTCCATGTCCATGGAGCATACCATGGCCTGGGGTGGAAGACCTTGCATTGGAGGCAGTAGTGCTGCCTTGTTGAGAAATATTGGCAGAGAGGGAGGCCATAGGTAGCGTAGCATCAGTGAGGGAGAGCGTGGCGGTGGTGATGCCATTGAGAAACTCATGGTTGAGAAGGAGGTTGTGCAACTCAATATAGGAGATGGGTTCTTCACCCCTCATAAGCAAGGGAACCAGTGGCTTGAAGTCAGACTGCAGAGAGGGAAAGATGTGAATGTTGAAGTCGGCTTTTAGAGAGAGGGAGGCCTATGGTGATGAGTTCATCTAAGATGGCCTTGGCCTGATGAAGAAACTGGGTAACAGTTTCATCAAGCTTTTGCACAAGTTCTTGGAGAGCAGATGAGTGGCAGAGTCAGAACAAAAACCATCTTGCAAGGTTTCCCAAAGTTCTTTACTTGTTGATTTTCCAATTGTAAGAGTGATGGCATCGTCAGAGAGGGAAGCAATTAGTGGGCTCATGAGAGATGCATCCTGAGGCAACCAGGTTTCGGCATGGACAGGATCCGTCAGGCACGGGATAGAACCATCCAAAAAAATGAAGAGTTTTTGTCCTTTGAGATAGGGAACAAGTTAGGTCTTCCAATAAAGATAGTTCTTGGAAGATAATTTGATGGAGATCAAATGGTAAGCAGTAGGAAGGATGTTAGGGTAACAGTAGAGGTTTGCCAAAAGGGAGGGGCAACCAAAATGGTAGGCGTGGGAGGGGCGGCCAAGGTGGTGCCCACGGGTTGGGCAGACGGCTCATGGTCTTGATACCATGTTAGACCAAGATTTTGTATTGGAATTGATTGCCTTGCCTCCAATATGGATTGACTAGGTATATATAGATGAGATTACATGTGATAATAGAATCCTTGTGAAAAGGAAACACTACAATATAAGGTATCTAAATAGAGAAGGAAAGAAATAGAATGGAGACCCGAAAATCCAGTTTCCAAATATAATGGGAATCTAAATATTCGGTTGATAGAGAACAAAAATCTAAATATTCGGTTGATAGAGAACAAAAAAGACCACTCCCCCCCCCCCCCCAACAAGGGAGCACAAGAAGCTAAAACCAAAGGCATGCAGCGTAGCCACCAAGGAGAGTAGATGGGCCTTACTTAGATCTGGCAGACCATGTGGGATGAATATCCCACTTCTCGGCCAAAACATATTACTAGGAGACTTGGGCCCTAGGAGAGATATTGCAGCATCGATTCACGACATTAATGCAGATGTCCTTGATAATCAACTGGCTTGTATGGGTCACGTTCCTGAATATACGGTAATTCTTTTCCTTTCAGATATGGGCTATGGTATTACCTAATGCTAGCTTGGCAATAAAACCAATAGTATCCCCATGAAAAGTTTTCCCTATATTCACTAAGCCTCTCGCAGTACACTCCTCCTTGGGAACCTAGAAGGGTGACACTACCAAAGGACAACCTTTTAAATCTAATAAGAAGAGGGGCACTAAAAAAATCGGTGCTATACTCTCCAAACCAGCCTAACATATCTAACAAAAGGGTGCAATTTGGATAGATCTTTGTATGTGTTGATCTTTGGTGGGAAGGGAATCCACAAACATCTCCATGTTGTGAAGAACTAACAAGGAATACTAGTCGGAGCAAAATGCATGGGGCCCCCTGACTTGAGGGTGGGATCCCCTTAGAATATCCCAATTCAATCTAGAAGAGAAGATGCCAAATGATTATGTAGTCCATCTTATGGAATCAGGCTCTGAGTCACAAAACTTACAAATACCGGCCAGCCAACTCCAAAAATGAATCAGATCCATAGAGGAGAAAGGTCCAAGGTCCCATCCACCATCCCTGGGAATGGATTGCACCAAGGCAAATCTATCCAATCTCACATTATATCTAATTTTGACCCCACATCTGATAATAAGAATGACATCCTATGGGAACAATGGTTAAGAAGCAAGTATACCCCTATCCCCTCTCTCCCATGCGGCCTGGTGGTTGGAAGAGGGCAATATAAGGATTTTACTTTAAGGAGTCACCACCTAGATAAGGGTCTAGAATTACAATTAAATGTGGCCCAATCTTTTTCTTTATATTCCCCTTTTGAGGGAGAGAATTGACTCACAATGGATAAATCAAGGGTCTTCCCAGATCTCTAGATAGGTTTAAAGTTACATGTCGAGAAGCTTTTACGCACCCAACCTCACTCGGTCGGAGGCCAGTCTCTTTCTATTTTAACTATTCCTAATCTTTCTATTCCTACTAACTAACATATATTGTAAAGTAATAAATCTAATCCTAATCTAGGTTTGTAGGTTGGAAAGCATATATAAGGTAACAAAGGGAAAAATACAGAGAGAGAATGGGAGAATCAAACTTGGGCATATATATAGTTGTCCAAGCTACCTACGTACCCTTACTAAGGATCAGGTTGAACGGAGTTTATGAATATTTTGAAAAGCAGATAAATATTATACTATGTATAGAAAGGTATTGAAAATAAATAGGGTTAAATATACGTACCCCCTGTGATGCACCCAATATTCCTCGTACCCCCCTAAGCTTCTGATAAGTCCACGTACCACCCCTCAATATTCCCCCCTAATGCCATTTAAGTCCACACCAGGTATTAAATGCTGAAAGATGACCAAACTACCCTTTCTTCTATTTTTCTAAAATTTGAAAAGACCTAATTGCCCTGACCTAATTGCTAAAATTTGAAAAGACCAAAATGCCCTCATCTTCCCCAAATCATCATCTTCGATCTTTTACAACACCACCACCGCCGCCACCCACCATTAACACCATCACCATCACACCGTGAAGCCCCACCTCACTGTCACTCCTCCCCTCCTCAACTTCCTCCACCTCTCGCAGCCGCTAAAGGTTTCGTCTCTGTCGGCGTACAAGCTAAGGCAGATCCTAACAGGGGGCTCAACGATGACGGCAAGGGATTTAATTTTTGTTGGACGCCTCAATAAATTCCTCTGTTCCTCTAACAATAATGTTGGGAGAATTACCCAGATGGTGGATTTCATTTCACCGCTAGACCTTCTCAGCTATTTATGCCCTCTGTTCGTTTTGCAACAAGAAATCGTGTAATGTGGGGCGGTGCCAATCTCTTATCCAAATGGCTGATTCCAATTTTGGTTCGATTGTTGAGGAACAAAACTTCACAGGCCCTCATCCCTCCCCAAGAATCAACATCAAATTGACTTACTTTTTTGGCATATACTCCGGCAACTAATATTCTCTACATTCCGGTAAGCTTCTAAGAAACCATGAACAAGGGTGTGAAATGCTAGGTTGGAAAATAAAAAGGAAGCAAGGCAGGACTTAAGGAACTATAGATATGGCTAATAAACTTGGATTTCAAGTAAGAAATCAATAGAATATGGTAACAAAATATCAACCAATGAATTTCAGATCAATCTAGATTTAAATAAACAAGATGGGATAAATTGCTTCTAAAACTGGGTATTGCCAGAGAAAGTACAGAACTTGAAGTTGCTGATCCGAATTTTGAAGAACGAACAAGGGAAATTAAGAACGGAAGGGAAAGTAAGAAGCAAGGGTACTTGAAAGATCAGTGTAGTTCGCTATGCATCCACTCAGCTCTCAACTTTTATTTACCTGTAAATTCTCACAAGTAACCCAATTCCTCTGTTCATAGAATCGTTGTCTATCGTGCAACAAAATTCATGGAATCTTTCGGATGTACATTCCCATAGCTTCAATAGCAATACCACCAAGCCAACTTTAGGATTTGGTCAGTGGGTGACAGCAGGGTTGGGGTGGAAGCAGGGAACCGTAAGGGGGAGGGGACAGAGGAAGGGGAAGCTGGAGCTGAAGTCGGTGAGGACAGAGATGCTGCAACTTGGAGTGATGAGCGGCTGCGAGAGGTGGAGGAAGTAGAGGAGGGGAGGAGAGACAGTGAGGTAGGGCTTCACGGTGGGATGGTGACGGTGTTAATGGTGGGTGGTGGGGGTGGTGATGGTGTAAAAGAAGATCATGATTTGGAGAAGATGAGGGCATTTTGGTCTTTTTAAATTTTAGCAAATAGGTCAAGGCAATTAGGTCTTTTCAAATTTTAGAAAAATAGAAGAAAGGGTAGTTTGATCATCTTTTAGCATTTAATACCTGGTGTGGACTTAAATGGCATTAGGGGGTAAAGCAGGGGTGGTGCAAGGAAAATTGAAGGGTGGTACGTGGACTTATTAGAACCTTAGGGGGGTACGAGGAATATTGGGTGCATTACAGGGGGTACGCGTATTTAACCCTAAATTACATAAACATACATACCTCATCAGTTCTCCCAAGATGTAGGGAGGACCTTGATATCAGAGATCCATGGCAAAAGTTTTTTCCCTTTTTAGCCATTCTTGTCGGTAAAACAAAGTAAGTAGGATTTTGGCGATGACTTTGGATGTTAGGTGTTTCTCACTTGACTTTGGTGATTGGGGGATCCGTTGACGATGACCGTCTGTCAAACGGGGTTTCCCAGGAAAAGATATCCTTTTGGGGTTGAGATTAGTAATAAGGGGCTAATAATTTCATTTGGGCAATATAACGACATACATAAGCCAGTTATTTACACATGTTGAAAATCATTTGGGGAGCCTCTTGGTGTAAACTGTTGTTCTGTTATTTGGAAAACCCTAAATTGGCATTATAATGTCATAAATAGGGTATTTTCGACAAAACTGAAAATACATATTTTGCTAATACATACATATTAATAAAATAATTAATACGGGAGGAGAGAGAGAGAGAGAGAGAGAGAGAGAGAGAGACTTACCTGCTTTAGCTAAAAGGGCCTAGCAAAGTGGTCAAGCAAGATTCTTGCACTCCTGCTACGATCCCAACAGAGTTTCAGCTCATGGGGTATTTTGGGGATTCTAGGGAAATTTCCTCAGAATTTCCTCCCTCTTTTCTTCTTCTTTTCTCACTTTCTTTTTTCTTGGTTTTCTCTTCTTTTTGGAATAGGGAGCTTTATATATATTTTGTATAGAGGGGGGGGGGGGCACTGAACCAGGGAGGGGATAAGATACCAGCCAGGAGACTTGAACCCGAGACCTCCTGGTGAGCATGGGCATGAAGCGCACCACGGCTCACCAACTAAGCTAGGCAATTGTACGTTGGTAGCGAATAAGCCAAGGTTACGGTAGCGAAATCCTTGTTTCACCTGTGAAAACCAATTTTGCCCCATTTTATTATTGCCTTTATGATCATGGCCTTACTACTCTGTCCCCGATGGCTAGTGGGGAATTCGGTATAGTAGCTCACGTTCGTTTGCATTGTGCGTTATCTTTCAGCCCGACCACTAGATTTTGATGATCTAGATATTGCCAAAAAAAAATTTATGATGACTATTCGATGATGTAAGTATCGGACACAAATTATATTGGAATTCAGGTCAAAAATATTCTTAAAGAAGAAGACCCGTAAATAGATTTTGGGATGAAAAGACGACAAAATGATGTCGCCTTTTCCACTGAATGATAGTTTTTTTTGATTTTCCGGTGTACATGCTCTAAGGGTACTTATAATCTTTATATTACGAGGGTTATTTGAGGGTGGAAAATTTTCAATGTCTACAAAATGGTCTCTGCTGACTGAGGGCACGCAGTAGGTGAGGATCAAAGTTATAACTTAAAATTTTGGGTAATTTACACATACCACCCTTGAGGTTTGACGAAAGGATAATTTTACCCCCTAGTTTTGGAAAATTCTGCGTTCCCCCCGAGGTTTGCAAACGGTAACAAATAAGCCCATTCCGTCAATTCATGACTAACAGTGTTAAAATCAAGGGGTAAAGTTACAAAAATACCCATTCAAGAAAGAAAAGAAAAAAAAAACCCTGCAACTCATCTTCTCCAAATCGATTGGGGAAGATGAGTTGCAAGTATCCTTGTAGGGAACACCATGGAAGCCATTAAAACTTGGGATTTTGAGATCTTGGCAAGGGTTGAAATTGTTGAGATAGTCCAATAGATTGCCCCATCTCACTAGGTGAACAAATCTGAGTTTAGGGTTAGGGTTTGATCGCAACCACAGATGGGGTGGAGGAAAAACAGAAGAACCTGCATTACCTGTCGCGTGACTGTGATCTCTTGTCAATCTTCATATCCAAGAGGACTTTGACTTCGATCAGAATTGTCGAACACAGTTGAGACGGTGGCTTTGGTAATTCTTGCCTGACCCTGCTTGTAGACAAGCTCCTGAAGATTCGAAGCCTAGACCTGCTGCAGATTTGTGATTCCCAAGACAAAGCATATGGAATCAAGAATGTTCGACTTTCCCGAACCATTGAGTCCAGTGATGGCATTGAAGTAGGGATCAAAACCTGGAACTACTGTCCTCGTCGTGTATGACTTGAATCCCTCCAAGCAAACCTCTTTGATGTACATGTCTTCTTTTTTCCAGAGCACAAAAACTGCAGAAGTCATTAGTGACAGTGAAGGGTACGTAGTTTAAGGATGCGAAACCCAAACAGGAAGGTTATCAAATAGGATTCAGAGACTGAAACCCTGTAGCCAATAGAAGGTGGGGAAAAAGAAACAAGAAATTTCTTTCAACTCCAAAACACTGAAACAAGCGATTAAGCTCAAGAACAGGAAACGTGTTTGAAATCGAAGTTAGAGCGGGATGGAGTTTCGGAGATTGAAACCACAGATGGGGTGGAGTTTCGGAGTTCGAAACCACAAATTCTTGCATTTTCCGTAGTTTTGAATGGATTTGCTTTTGATTTCTCCGTGGTTGATGGTCTATGGTTTGACTCAATTCTAGTAATTTACTGGAAATCCCAAGTTTTAATGGCTCCATGGTGTTCCCTACAAGGATTCCTGTAGATTGGGGAAGATGAGTTGCAGGTTTTTTTTTTTTTTTTCTTTTCTTTTCTTTCTTGAAGGGGTATTTTTGTAACTTTACCTTTTGATTTTAACACTATTAGTCATGAACTGACGGAATGGGCTTATTTGTTACCGTTTGCAAAACTTAGGGGGTACACAGAATTTTCCAAAACTGGGGGTTGAAATTATCCTTTTGTCAAACCTCAGGGGTGGTATGTGTAAATTACCCTAAAATTTTTCCATGATTTAACCTAAAGATACCCCATCTTTGTTCAAGTGTGAAAGTTATTGAAATATGATGATAATCATGTGGGGTAACCCAAAATTGTTATTCGAAATTCAAAGAGAATCTTTCAATCCTTTGCAAGTCTAAGAGATAAAGGAATCATGAAATTCCTAAAAGGGCATGCTAGAGATGAAATGCAAAGGGGACCTTTTAATCCTTTGCAAATCAGAATAATAAAGGAAAGATGAAATTCCTCAGGGCATGTCATTGTTGACATGAAGTTCCCTTAAGGCATGCTAGTACTAATGACAATGTAGGGCATGAAATTCTCTAGGCATGTCACTATTGGACATGAAATTCCTAGGGCAAGACATATCAGGTAAGATGCAGGAATTTCCTTAGGTATGTCACTATTGACATGAAATTCTAAAGAATATTATCTTGTATAAGATGAAATGGTGGTGCATGAAGTTCCCGTGGACATGCTGGCTAAAGGATGATAATGTAGGGCATGAAATTCCTTAAGCATGTCACTTTTAATATTAAATTTTTAGGGCATGACCCACTGGGGTATGCATTTATGCAGGATACAAGAAGTTCCTAAGGACATGCCACCTTCAACATGAAATTCTTTAAGCATGTTATCTGGCATAAGATTAAAGGGTGGTGCATGAAGTTCCTACGAGCATGCTAGCTAAAGGATGATAATGTAGAGCACGAAATACCTAGGGCATGACCTATTGGGGATATGCATTTATGCGGGATATATACAGGAAGTTCCTGAGGCATGTCACCTTCAACATTAAATTCCTCAATTATGTTATCTTACATTAGATAAAAGGGCGGTGCATGAAGCTCCCGCATGCATGCTAGCTAAAGGATGATAATGCAGCGCATGATATTCTCTAGGCATGTCACTATTGGACACACAATTCCTAGTGCATTGCCTACTAGGGAGATATTTTGATGTGCCTATGGGAGACTCTTTTGGCTCCATGACCTCATGTTTTATCTCAACATTGAGATTGTTTCTACTAAGTAAAGCTACGTTTGGTAAATGTCTGAATAAAGAACGTCCGTTCTTGATTAGAAACGTTCTTTGGTGTTCTTTATTTAAAACGGTGTTCTGAGACCAAAAATGACTGTTTGGTAACGATCTCAAGAACGCCGTTCAGAACGAAAATGGTGTTTGGTAAAACCTATTCTTCCCTATTTGAAATTAATTACAATAATGCCATTTTCTTCTAAATTATACCAAAAAATATTTGTAAAATCATTTTCTCTCTTACCACCCTAGCATAAAATTAAAAGATCTCATTAACATAAGCAAAGTAATTATAAAAATATATCAAATTTCAAAGATGCCATTAAAAATTGGGTTCTTGTGTGGATTAGTGCCATAACTGACTATGCTATAAACATTTTAATAAAAAGGGCCTTGGTGGATTCAAACCACCATCCCCTTGGAACATGCTCACATGAGCATGTTCCAAGTGCTCTACCAATTTGAGCTAAAGACCCATCAAGTAGTATTCAATCAGTGGAGACAAAATGGTATTTCAGCAGCTAAGATGAACCAGGGAAAGAAGCACTCAACAGATGCATGTCCCTTTGTTACTAAACCATTCATTTAAGTGGCCTGGATATATAGATAATTAATGAGTAGAAATATCACCACCGACTGAAGTTTGAATTTTGAACAATCCAAAATAAAATCTCTTTAACAACCACACCCCAAATCCCAAAAAACATACCCAAACACACACCTACCTCATCTTGATGACACTCAATGACGCCAATAACCTTCTTTTCCATGGCATCCAGTGTTTGCAAAAGAAAGCAAAGTTTCAAGATCCATAACTCATTCCCATAAGCATCACAAGGAAAAATATAGCGAAGAACTTTATTTAGAAGTAAAAAATATTAACAAAGAAGTCCATAGTTATGCATGTCACTCTCCAACATAATGCTCTCCAACTTAAAAATTTGTTGCTTCAGAAAAGGAAAATCAATCCTAGCAAACTTGGATAATGCTTTTCAAAGCCACCCAGAGGCTGCAGTACAACCACCTGCTCTTCAATTAATATTATATTTTCCATAAATATGGTGTTCAATGGCCACATGGATGCATATGAGAATGTACTGAAACTTTCGGTACTAGCTGAAGAAAATCAAAATGATTCCAAATGATGGTACTAAACCAGTTCCTGTGGCTCAAATTTATCTATCCGCATTGATGCACAACTGACTGAGGTTTAGACAGTTTTAGTCATGTGGTGTGGTTCAGATTTTAGGATGGAATCTAGAATCACAATGAAGTTCTGAAACCACAGTAGTAACCTAGATCAATTGGGGTAATGTTCTATTCGTCTTCTTTTCAACAAGGATGAGACTGTATCAAATATGATGCGAGTTCATACAAATTAGAAACAATGCAATCTATTCTTAGAGATGGCTGTTGGAGCCTTGGCCCCTACTCTTCAAAACCCAAAACTCACCTTGAAGCATCTTTGGTAATTAAGCATTTCATTGGTATGGAAGAAGTCTTCATAAAAGTAAAAGATTGGAACTTATGAGAAAAGGATTTTAGATGGAAAAACTTGAAATTAGTTTCAAGAAAAGAAACCCTGTCTTGACTGGATCAATTGCACCAAGAATGGATGTTCTTAAATTTGAGAAAATAACTCTTGATAGGAGATGGGTTTTCCAGAGATGAATCAGTAGCTGAAAGATTTTGTCTTCAATCATTTTTTAATTGATAACAAGAATAACATAAACACAATATACAGGAAGAGACGAAGGAAAAAAAATTAAACACAATAGACACAGAAGCAAGGGCAGGAATAAAAAATAGTTCTTACATAGATTCTTTTAAGTTTTCTCACACAATGTTAGCCCATTCAAAGAAAGTAAAAGCAATCCAACTTCATTAACCATGGGGAAGAAAGTCATATAGCAATCTTAAAAGATAAGTCTCTCTAAATTATAATCCTAACTTGACCTGAACTACTCATAAAAACAAACAGAACACAGAAAGAAATGGATTTGGGTCTTTAGGGTTCTACCTTCCGTCACCAACACAGAGAGCTGGTTGAAGTAGGATACATCCTCTCCCTTATTCTATTTTTTTCCGTCAGATTTTTTTTAATCCCTTACATGCAAATCAGCCCTAATCGACTATTTCGTATGCAAAGAGACAATGAAAAGAACCTGCAATCAAACAAAATGTTAGAAAAGGGGATTAATAATTCTAGGGCTTCAATAGATTCTCTAACGGAAAATAATTGTAGATGGCTGACGATATCAAGAGAGAAGACAAAAGATGAAGAAGGTAGTCAGAAGAAGATAGAAGATAGAAGACGATAAAGATAACCCCTTTTTTTTTTCTACCGCAATAATAATCTGTTTCTATTGTAGATAACCAAAGTTAGAAGAAAAAATTCCAAAATTTTATAGAACCTAATCAATAACAAGCAGAAGAATTAAACCACCTAAGCAGTAAGAACGACGGCTCCTTCGGATTCCTTGATCTTCTTCTCTGCAATCTTGGACACAATCTTCACCTTAACGACGATGGGCTGTGACGGAGGCAATACCCCCAATAGCCTCTTTTGCAGTATCACCATCTCTTCCCTCACTTGCCTTCTCACTGAAATTGCACAGTCGAGATTCAAGATCGCGAACGAAGGGAGCAACCCAGGGATCCTTGGAGTTCAGCACCATAACCTCAGAAGCAGTGATGATCGCCTTGATATGCTCCAAATTAACAACAATCGCCCTCTCTCTCCCAAGAATCGTCGATGGATACGATAGCCCAGGATCAAGAATCCTCATATCATGAGCTGGAAGCCGAAGAGGAAGAGGAAGACGAACCAGACCGAAGAGAGAGATAGAAGGCGAGACAGAGAGAGTGAGGGAGAAAGCGACACAGAGAGAGAGAGGGATTACCTTCTTTGCATGCTACTTCTCTTCCCTTCTCTTCCCCATATTGCAAGCTTGAGTTCCTTCTAACCCAAAATCACGGGTTTTGACGATTGATCGCGATAACTTTCGTTCTTTGTTCTTTGCTTGGAGACGGTATGTAAAGAACGTTCTTTTGGCAAAAAATCCACCAGTTCATTCTACAAAGAACAATAAAATGACCCGGCAAGCCAAACATAATTTACATTTTTTTGTTCTTAAAGAACGAAAGAATAATTCAGAATGGTGTTCAAACATTTACCAAACGTAGCCTAAGTCATTTTCCTTGTTACTCGCATATGCTACTCATGAGAGGAAGCCACAATTACTTGTGCGAAAAGGCTACTATGAAATCTTGATGGGACGAGGTTAAGAAGGAAGACCATCGTTGACATGAGGGAGCTAATATGAATTCCCATTAGGGGAAGGACGTCAAGGAAGGAAGGCATCTCCGATGTGAGGGAACTAATATGATGCTCCAACGGTGAAAATGGGTTAAGGTGGTAAACCATCCTTGAACAACAGGGGGCTAATATGACGCCTTCCTATAATGAAAAGGGTGAGAGAGTAAAATCACCTAATGGTCAAGGGGGAGCTAATATGAAGTTTGGCCGGAGATAAAAGGGAATAAGTGACCCATGGTATGGAAGAAGGAACTAATATAAAGTTCCTCCAGGAATAGGAATTAAAGGGGGCAGCCATCCTTGGCACGATGGAGCTAATATAAAGCTTCAACAGTGGAAAGAGGTCAATGAAGCAAGATATCTCTGATGCGGAGGAATTAATGTAAAGTCCAATGGTGAAAAGAGGTCAAGGAGGCAAGCCATCTTGTTGCGTGTGAAAACTTCCATCGCTCGGTTCCCCCACGGATGAGCCTGTACAAACCGAGCGAGCACAAGAGAGCCGGTATGGCTCTGGCCTAGGACTCTCCGACACTTAAGTTAGGTCTCCGTCGCAATAGCGTAATCCCTTAGTGAAAAGTGAGATGAGCGTTTGAGCTCCATACCTAGGTATTTATAGGATGAGATGAGGCGGTTGGAGGAGTCCTTGTATGGTAAGAGTCCTCTGTTGGTAGGGCTCTTCCACACGGAGCGGAGTGGAGAGTTATTTTCAGAGTCGGACTCTTAATGAGGTAAGAGTCCTTGTTGAAGCATAATTCTGTATCACGTTGGGATTATGGCTCAATCTTTATCCCGTGATTCTCGGGTTGTGCTGACATGGCTCTGCGATCCCCAGTGGGCCTTTATTGCTGCTCCTGGGGAGGGCTCAGCCTCGGGTGATCGAGCCCTCGGTGCTCGGCCTCGTGCTCTGCCCATGGGGTGTGGGAGTTGCCCCTAGACAAATGTGAGCTCGGCTCAGGGCTCGGCGGGCCTAGTGCTTGGCCACGGAGTCCGGCCGTGTTGGGTACAGGGAAATCACCCTCCTCGTCGGTGTCCTGCTCAGTGCTGTGCATCAGGTCCTCAGTGGGGTCCTTGGCGGGCTAATACTCGATCGCTGTGCTCGGCATAGGTGGCAAATGTGTGGTGCCATAAGTGTCGGGTTTGGCTGGGCCGTACCCGGACCGCACTGGTTTTTGGCTCATGCTTGTCGTCATCACTCTCGACCGCATGGACGATCTCAGAGGGCCCGACTCAATGCTCGGCGGCCTTAGTTCTCGGCCACAGTGCTCGGCCGCGTTGGTGATCAGGGTGATGGCCTTCTCCTTCAGAGATCGGTCTGATGTCGCACCGTTTGGCACGGCTCGACCCTCGGACTCGACTTCGGATCGTCCACGGGGCACTCTCTGAGTGGACGGTGATTTTATGATACATCAGTGCAGTATCCATCGCTTTTGGAGAGGGCTCACCTCTGATGGCCGAGCCCTTGGTGCTTGGCCTCGTGCTTGGCACAGGTGGCGAGTGTGCAGGGCCCTAAGCGCTTGATTAGCTGGGTCATCCTTGGACCACCCTAGTGCTCAGCTCGATGCTCATGCTCGGATGGTCATGCTTCTTGTGCTCGACCTCGGGCTCGGCCCGGTGCTCTTGTCTGGCAGTCATGGCCCATATGGCCGATGAGGGTGAGTGCGGCTCGATGTTTGGCTAGCTTAGTGCTTGGCCATAAGGTTCGATCCCGTTGGCGATCAGGCCGATCGCCCTTCACTTCGGTGTTTGGTTCGGCACTGCACCATTTGTGCTTGGCTCGGCCCTCGGGTTCAGCCTCAAAACCGTCCATGTGTCACTCTTTGTCGGATGGGGATTCTATGACTCATCACAGGCCCCCCACTCATCAAGGCCTGGCTCATCCTTGATGAGTATAGTCTTTCAGTGTGCTGACTATTCCATCCCGAGGCCGAGTTCGAGCTCTTTCTCTGTGGTGATTTGACATTGTATGGACTCTGACAGTTGGGTTGTTAGTGCCACATCATTCGGCGACATTATGGCATTCAGGAATTTGAATCGTCTCTCGATCTAGACCATTGAATCTCATTGAGCTCTTCTCGATCGTCGGATCTCAGGGACTCAGAGGTTATAAATAGGTGACAATTCGCTTCTTATTACTTTGACGACGCTGTTCTTATCTTTGAGCACCGAGGTCGAGCACTCACTCCTAGTGTTCGGCCGAGCTTCGTGCCTTAGCAATTTTTACATCGTTTGTTGGCTTAGCTAAGGCATTTGGTTATGACGTAAAAATGTCTGGTTGAGCCCAAGCTCTCGACCTGCGGCTCGATCATCGCGCATAGCCTTTGCCTTGTATTAAGGCACTGAGCCCGATCTCCCGGCCGAGCCTATAGACTTGGTTCGTGTAAATAGTCGTAACTTGGCTTGGTCGCTGTGTTCGACAATTGGTAGAGGGTTATTGTACCGAGCCGTCCACTCGGTCGAGCTTTAGGCCTTGGGCGATTTTCGTTGTACTCAGACGCCAGTCTGTTCGGCTGTCATGCCCGATGTTAAGGTAGTTAACCCGCGAGGGTTAGTCTTGTGAGTGAGCCAGCCTATGAGAGCTGTCCTTATGACCTTGTTGCTGACCTATGAGGGTCGGTCTTCGGCGTCAACCAATCTATGAGGATTGGTCTTGTGACTTGATTGTCGACCTATGAGGGTCGATCTTCAACGTCAGCCAGTCTATGAGGACTGGTCTTACGACTTGATTGTCGACCGATGAGGGTCGGTCTTCAATGTCAGCCAGTCTATGAGGACTGGTCTTATGACTCAGTTGCCAACCTATGAGGGTCGATCTTCAACGTCAACCAGTCTATGAGGACTGGTCTTATGACTCGGTATGTTTTAGACTTAAAACAAACTAGCGAATGAAGAGGAATCTCAATTTATTGAATTTCAAACTTCAAGCAAACATTTACATTGAGCTGAACATAAAGTCAAGACCAAAGCCGAGAACATAGGTGCATGGACTGAGCCGAGCTAAATAGAATACTTCCCGACACATCGAGCTTGTGCAATATCTTCTTGAGGGGTTGATCGGTTAACACCGTGATCGGATGATCTTGAAAATACGGCCTCAGCTTACTTGCGGCCGTGACAAAGGAGAATGCTACCTTCTCAAACTTAGAGTACCTCATCTCGGCATTGACAAGAACGTGATGTAGTATGTGGGCTTGTGTGCTCGGCCCTCTTCCCTGATCAGTACCGCGCTGATCGCTACCGGGGTTGCGGCTAGGTAAAGTTGGATCTCTTCTTTAGGCTCGAGTCGAGAGAGGAGAGGCGGATTCTCCAAGTATTTCTTCAAGTCTTCAAAAGCTTGCTGACATTCTTCAATCCACTTAAAATCCTTCGGGCATCAAATGTTCTTCAAAGTGTTGAAGAATGGGAGGCATTTGTCGCCTAATCTAGACATGAACCGTGCCAACACCGCTACTCTTCCATTCAGCCTTTGCACTTCTTGGATCATTTTTGGAGGGCTAATCTCTTGGATGGCCTTGATCTTCACCGGATTGGCTTTGATGCCTCGAATGGAGACCATGAAGTCGAGAAATTTTCCTGAGGTCAAACCAAAGGCGCATTTGGCGGGCTTCAGCTTCATTTGGTTCTTCCTCAGCAAGCCGAAGGCCTCTTCTAGGTCGGCCAAGTGATGCTCGGCCTTCAAACTCTTTACTAACATGTCGTCCACGTAGACTTCCATGTTCCTGCCGATTTGTTCGCTGAATATATGGTTCACCAATCGGTGGTACGTTGCTCCGGTGTTCTTCAATCCAAACGGCATAACTTTGTAGCAAAAATTTTCTTGGTCAGTTCAGAAGGCTATATAGGACTCATCCTCCTCGTGCATCAGAATTTGATTGTAATTGGAGTACGCATCCATGAAGCTCAGCATCTCGTGCCCAGCGGTGGCATCTATCAATAGATCAATCTGGGGTAGCATATACTCGTCTTTTTACATGCTTTGTTGAGGTCGGTATAATCGACGTACATTCTCCACTTTCCGTTCGACTTGGGAACCATAATGACGTTCGCCAATCACGTCAAGAATTTTTCTTCTCGGATGAACCTTGATCTTCGAAGCTTCTCCACCTCTTCCTTGATCGCGGCCTGTCAGTCAAGGGCATAATTTCTTCTCTTTTGCTAGAACAACTTTTGACTCAGATCCACATGGAGTCGGTGCTCGGCTATGTGCCTCGGTATACCGAGCATGTCAGCAGCTGACCAAGCAAAGACGTTGGCATTCATCTTCAAGAAGTTTCTAAGCCGATTCCTTTGTTCTTCGCTTAGCAATGATCTGAGTTGTACTGTCTTCGTTGGATCTTCATCGCTGAGGGAGAATGGGATGAGGTCTTCTACGGGCCTTCCACACTTCTCAATGAGCTCATCCCTCTGGTCCTCAGGGAGGTGCTCAATGCACATAGCCATTCCTCAGACATTTCCTTTATTTTGCTTGACGAATGTAGCGAAGCACTCCCAGGCCTTCTTTGGGTCACCTCGGATTCCTCCGACCCCGTTCTCCGTGGGAAACTTCATCTTTAAATGCATCAACGAGATGATGGCTTAGAGGGCGGTGAGTGATGGGTATCCGAGTATCGCATTAAAGGCCACCACTGACTGTACCACCATGAACTTGACTTGGATCATCGCTTGACACGGGGCTTGCCTGAATGTAACCAGTAGGTCGATCGACCCTTTGATCGTGGTGGTGGCTCCTGAGAATCCATGGAGGGACGTTCCTTTCGGCTTGAGCACATCATCTCCAAAGCTAAATTGTCGATAGGCTTCGAGTGACATAAGATCTACGGATGCTCCCATATCGACTAATACCCGGTGAGCGGGTCTCCTCGCAATTTCCACGTGCACCACTAAAGCATCATCATGAGGTAAGCTTATACCTTTGAGGTCGGACTCGGTGAAGGAGATTGTTGCCTCAGACTTTGGCCTTTTGATCTGCATCTTTGCGATTCCGACGAACCGCGCATTCGCTTTGGCCTTCTGGGTAGATTCTTATCCGGGTCCTCCGAGGATGGTGTATATGGGAGCTCCTTTGTCATTGCTCGGCCCGGATCTATCATCTTTCTTTTTGGCTTGGACCTTCTCCTCGTCTAGCTCAGCCCTTCGACTCTCGGACCTCGGCTCGGCCTTCTTTTGATTATAGTCTTCGGGCCGTTGACTTCCGCATTTTTCCCGGCTCCCCTTGATGTACCGCTTCAAGTGCCCTGCTTTGATCAGCTCTTCAATTTCTTATCTCAACTGGTAGCACTCTTCGGTGTCATGGCCGACGTCTTTATGGAATAGACAGTACTTGTTGGGGTTTCGGGATGACCCGGCTTGCATAGGCCGAGGTCAGCGGATGTATCCATCATCCTGAATTTGCATAAGGATTTCCTTCTGTGACATGTTCAGGGGAGTGTACTCGAGACTCTGAGCTTGGTCTAACCTTTTGGCTTGACAGTCAGTCTTGGTCCGCTTCTCATCTTTTCGATCATCGATAGCTGACCTTTTGTTCTCTCCCTTGCTTTCACTTGTCTTTCATGCTTGGAGCACCTCTGCCATGTTTACAAACTCGTTACACCTCTTCAAGAGCTCGGCCATGTTCTTAGTAGGCTTTCGGGCCAAGTCCTTGATAAGGTCCATGTCTGTGAGTCCATTGCTCATCGCCGTGTGGGCTGTGGCCTCATCAAAATCCTTGATATCTAAGGATTCCTTGTTGAACCGAGAGATGAACGCTCGGATCGACTCATCAGGATTTTGCTTCACACTGAGGAGATTGACCGTCATCTTCTTGTGCATCATGCTACTCTGAAAGCATGTGACGAAGACTCAGTAGAGCTGAGTGAAGCTTGTGATGGAATTCGGCGGCAACCAAGAGAACTAGGAGGTCACCGTGCCCTTGAGAGATGAAGGGAAAGCTCAGCAGGAGACAATTTTGGTCCCCCCATACATGGTCATCATTGCGTTGAAGTAATTGATGTGATCCATCGGGTCAGTGGTCCCATCATATCGGTCGAAGGGAGGCGGCTTGAACCCGGCCGGCAATGGCACAGTCATGATCTTGGGAGGATAAGGGTGCCGCCCGACCAGTGAGTAGGCATCCTGGGTCACTTATTTTTTCAGTCCCTCCACCTGCTCGACCAATTCCCGCAGCCTTTTTGCCACCTCAGTCTCGGGTGCTCGGGCATTCAGCTCGTCAGCTTGGTGCAGGTTATCCTGCTCATCCGATCGAGGTCGGCCATTCTGTACCTCAGCTCAGGATTAGCTCGCACGGTCATTTTGCCAAGGTCTGCCATTGTGTTTGGCTCGGTCAGCCTCACTTCTTCTTGCTCTTCTCTCCCCTTGGAAGTTGAACTCGCGGGGGCTTCTCAGTTGTTCTTCTCGATGAGTTGGGGTTCAACACCGAGGGCTATGGCGAGATCTCTCTCCTTCTTCGATCCTATGTCTTTTGTTGGGCCTCCCCCCTCGATTCTTGACGTCCCCTCGGCTGCCTATCCTCCCCAAGGCGACCAAAAAATATAGATCTTCTAGCGACCGAAGCTGCTGGTTTGATTTCTCCTCCCGCCCTTGGACTCTGACGATGCTCTAGCTGATCCAGCCGAGCGCTCCTGTGGCTAAGCGGGGGTGGAGTTTTTTGGCTGGGCGGATGAGACGACGCTTCCTGGCTCAGGTCGGCCTGACGTCGGCCACCGTTCTGCTGTAGATTTCCCTCAATGAGTACTGGCGCCAAGTGGGGTGCAATCGGCGGCTGGCCCAGCAACCCGCCCTAGGCCATCTGTCCCATGAAAGTTCAGAACATCTCGTTGGTGTACAGCAGTTGAAGCTGAAGGTCCATGACTTATCAATTGTTCTCCAAGGCTTCTGGATCCAAATTTTATGTCATGGGTGGCGGCGGTGGCAAATTTAACCCGTTCGGGCTCGGCTCGGTTCGGTTCGGGGCCGACCCTCAGCTACCGTGTCCAATACGCTTCCCCCATTTCCTACATCTATCGGGAGAACCGGGTTGGCAGTGATGCTAGAGCTGCATTGAGTTCCTCCCCCCCGGGAGGGTCTTCCGATCATGCCTTATTGCGACGTTTTAGGGGGCGGCGAGTGCCTCGCTTGCCTGTCGGGCTGCTGCTCATCCCCACGGGAGGCAGAGTCTTGTTGTCCTGATCTTGTTTGCACGACCATTGTCCTTGCTCTCTTGATTGGCAAAAATGACGATGACTAGCTAAAGTTGTTTCCATAGACGACGTCAAATCTATTGCGTGTGAAAACCTCCATCGCCCGGTTCCCTCACAGATGAGCCTGCAAAAATTGAGTGAGCATAAAAGAGCTGGTGTGGTTCCGGCCTAGGACTTTCCAACGCTCAAGTTAGGTCTCCATCGCAACTGCGTAATCCCTTAGTGAAAAGTGAGATGAGCATTTGAGCTCCATACCTGGGTATTTATAGGAGGAGATGAGGCGGTTGGCAGAGTTCTTGTATGTTAAGAGTCCTCTGTTGGTAGGGCTCTTCCACGCGGAGGGGAGTGGAGAGTTATTTTCGGACTTGGACTCTTAATGAGGTAAGAGTCCTTGTTGAAGCATAATTTCATATCGCGTTGGGATTATGGCTCAATCTTTATCCCGTGATTCTCGGGTTGTGCTGACGTGGCTCCATGATCCTCGGTGGGCCATTATTGCTGCTCTTGGGGAGGGCTCGGCCTCGGGTGACCGAGCCCTCGGTGCTCAGCCTCGTGCTAGGCACATAGGGTGTAGGAGTTGCCCCTAGACGAATGCGAGCTTGGCGGGCCTGGTGCTCGGCCACGGAGTCCGACCATGTTGGGCACAAGGAGATCGCCCTCCTTGTCGGTGTCCTGCTCAGTGCTGTGCACTGGGTCCTCAGCCCAATCCTCGGTGGGCTAATGCTCGGTCACTGTGCTCAGCACGGGTGGCGAATGTGTGGTGCCATAAGTGTCGGGTTTGGTTGGGCCATACCCGGACCCCACTAGTGTTTGGCTCGGTGCTCATCCTCGTCACGGTCGGCTGCATGGCCCATCTCAGAGGGCTTGGCTCAGTGCTCGGCGGCCTTAGTTCTCGGCCACAATGCTCGGCCGCATTGGTGATTAGGGTGATGGCCTTCTCCTTCAGAGATCGGTCTGATGCTGCACCGTTTGGCATGGCTTGGCCCTCAGACTCGACTTTGGATCGTCCACGGGGCACTCTCTGAGTGGACAGTGATTTTATGATACATCAGTGCAGTATCCGTCGCTTTTGGAGAGGGCTCGCCTCGGATGGCCGAGTCCTTGGTGCTCAACCTCGTGCTCGGCACAGGTGGCGAGTGTGCGGTGCCCTAAGCGCTGGGATTAGCTGGGTCGTCCTTGGACCACCCTGGTGCTTGGCTCGGTGCTCGTCCCCGGATGGCCATGCTTCTGGTGCTCGGCCTCGGGCTCGGTTCGGTGCTCTTGTCTGGCAGTCCTCGCCCATATGGCCGATGGGTGAGTGCGGCTCAGTGTTCAGCCAGCTTAGTGCTCGACCATAAGGTTCGGTCCCGTTGGCCATCAGGGGGATCACCCTTCACTTCAGTGTCCGGCCTCGGGTTCAGCCTCAAAACCGTCCATGTGTCACTCTTTGTCGGATGGGGATTCTATGACTCATCACATCTGTTTAAATTAACTGCACCATCCCACCATCATCATGTTATTCTTTAGACGATGGAATAATGCGCGGGTAATTTGTTTGTACTATCAAAGTTGTGGCGTGATGTCTGGTCGAAACGAGCAATCTTGCTTGCCAGGCTTGTACTCAAAACAATTACTTGGTAGGCTCTTGCTGCCTAGTATTTTTCCCAAAACTATTACCTGGAGGACTCGCACTCTCCAGGGTTAAGATCCTCAGGATTTTACCAAAAACCATTATCTGGTGGGTACGTGCTCCCAGGATTTTACCCAAAACGATTACTTGGTGGGTCCATGCTCCCCAGGATCTTAACCAAAACTATCACGTGGCGGGATCATGCTCCCCAAGATTTTACTTCAAACCATTACATGGTGGGCCCGTGCTCCCTAGGTTTCATTCAAACCATTTCCTAGTGGGCTTGCATTCCCCAATATTTTACTTAAAATCATTACTTGGTGGGCTCTTTCTCCCCAAGATTTTACTCGTGAGTTCGTGCTCCCAATGCTCATACACTTAACCATTACCTTGCAGGCCTGTGCTTCCTAGGCCTTCACGCAGAACTTTTACTAGAAGGCTCATACTCCCCAAGCTTTCTCGAATTTCAGTTTCTACTCTTGCACTACATGCTCACTAGTTTTACTACTTACACATTATATGATACAATACTACAGACCATGGTCGGGGTGGATAATGTTGTCACCTTGACCCTTACTTGTTACCTTATGGAGATTTCAGGGTTACCTAGGTGTTTTTTGTAGCGAAACCAAATCCGGATTAAAGATATGGGTGTTGGTCCTCACGGACTGCTGTTAGATAATTGCTATAATATAAATTCCATAACGGTCCAATTAAAATTCATAATCATTACAGCAAAAGACTAAACATTTTAAACTATCTACAGTTATTGGATCTGGTGGCCCCAACATCCATAGGATCAAATATCAATACTTACAATTAAACACATCGTCATATCATCGTCATAACATTCGTTTACTCAAAAATGGTATCTAACACTATTTATGTACTTCCATGAATAACCTATAAATTCTGCGTCATATTACATCATTCCAAATACCATAGAAAAAGTAATGTCTAAATAACTCTACGTCATCATCATTCCTCTAAGGGATGTATGTCCGTCCCTTAATCTCCAAACGTGCAAGCTACGCAATGGCACTAGACATGCATTGGCTCTATATACCATCATAACAATGGGTGAGCTTAACTAGCCCAGTGAGAAGAATCACATCACATGAATGAATAAGTCATGCATACATGGAAATCATGTTGAACTCTTGAATGCATCAATATGGGCTATCATACATACCTCTGATCATACATAACTATCATGTATAGCATTCAAAACTACTATTGAACCATGCTCAATGATAATGAAAGATAGCTTATCTTTTTCTTTTACCTACTTTTCTTTCCTTGACCTTACTTTCCTTTTTACTCTGAAGCCTTACACCACCCCATTTCTTGCCCCCTTTGGGACTCAATAGATCGGGATGCTTGCCCTCTCTCAATGCCTCACCTGTTTCTCGCCCACCCTTTTGGGCTTAATGGATCTGGGTCATTTCTTGAATGGGTTGTCTAATCCCTCTCCACGGCTTGCCCATTTCCTGACCACTTTGGGAATCAACGGATCTGGGTCGTTTCTTAAGTATTACATTGACTTGTGTTTCATTCTTTCTTCCTCTTTCAATTCTTTTACTCACGAGGCTCATTAGAATCATGCTACTAAACCATGTTCATACTATGAATCACATCATACCAGGATCATGTTCATATTAAATCATCGTACTATCCATATAATACATTTCATTTTAAAAACATAACTTCATTGTGCATAAACATGCATTATAAAACACCATAAAACATATGCTTTGTGATAGAATTCCCCTCCTATCTGTATCTCTACTGTGCTGGTAGCTACTATCCTCATCAATGGTATATACTAGCTCTCTATCTCCTCTGGACCAAACCAAGACTCCTGCATGACATTTTATAAGCATTAACATCTCATTTATACTTTTAGAATATTAGGTAAGATCCATCCATCATTCCTACTTATCAAAACCTCTTTGAACTTGCTTTTAGGTCCTCTTAGATCCAAGGTGTCATTCCCTTTGATCGAAAGTTGAATCTTAAGCCTCTATTCTCTCTTTCCTTCCTTCTCCACCTTTTCCCCTTTCTTTCCTATCTGTTATCTCTCTTTTCTAATTTTTGGAATGACCCAAATGAGCCAAAAACAAACTTAAATGTTACCTTTGATTCTCGTATTTTGGGATCCCCCATTATCTAACTAGAAGGTCTTTTAAACTTGTGTGAAGATGCTACTTCACCCCAAATTATACAACTGACGGTCCTATCACTATACTGTGGACTAATGGTAAGGTCCACACTGGTTCGAGGGTCAATCTAAATCATTCAACACTAAACCATCATACTCAATTAACTTATCTTAAATCAATAACGTTAGTCCATATTTTACCTGAACTAAGGATAACTCCTCTGTTGTACCTACATGAACCAAATTCTATCAAAATAACTCGTATTGTACTTGTCAGTCATAAACATCAATAAATTAATACTTTTCTAGGTATGGCATATAACATTTTTTCTCTTAGCCCTTACTGATTTATAAATATCGGTACATTTTTCTACCGTAACCTTAAAACAAGGCACATCCGACAAAATTTGAATCTCCTCTTTGACTTTCGCTACCATGTATCTCAGTTAAAGCAAGGCATCATGTAGAATCTACATTTTGTCACCCTGAGGGACACTCGGAGCAATAATGAACTTAACTGTTGCAATGGTGGGTGAGGTACAATTTTAAATGCAAAGTCCCCCTAGTCTGAAGGCTTAGCTGGTTTGGTATCGCCTCCCAAAGTGCTTTGAAAAAATTGACCTAAATGACCTAATTATGTCAAACCCTACCCTAGCTGACTGGAAATTTTGATTGAAGAACGGGAACCCCTGATCAGGCAACCAGGATCACTGTGGAGCATCACCCCAGTGACTTGGATTGATGAAGAAACCCTGTGTAGATCAACCTACATGCCTGTCAGTAGGTGGATAGCAGAACCCTGCAACTGTGCAGCTCACAGCCTGATATATGGCTTGGACCCCAGATAATCTCTCTCCTCCCCAAATAGTGGGTCCCACCTCTATAAAAATGTGCAAAAACCCCTATATGGCATGTGGGGACAATACCCTGACCATGGGTCAAACCCTTGTGCAAGCCCATTGAATTTCAGCTTGCTAGAATTCTCTAGACGATGGCACTGGGCAATGCAGCAAGGTCCAGTGACATCGCCTAGTGTGTGATTCTGAATATTTTAATGGTTTTTATATGTGGGGACCACCCAATATGGACATGGGTACCCTCCACTGATAGAGGGAAGTCTGAGGGACCACCTCATACTCTTGGTTCACTGTGGACCCCACCAGTGAGCCCAGAATCAGTTTAAAAACTAATTTTCAAAAAGGGCCTTCACAGGCAAACATGCCTCACTGAAGGGGGGGGGTCTATAAACAGGAGGGATCTAAGCTCATTTAGAGCCCTTGGCATATCTGAAATCCGTCGGAGAGAAGAGAGGAAAGAAAGGAGAAAAGGAGAGAAAGAAGAGAGGAAGAAGAAGAAGGAAGGGGAAAGAAGGAGGGAAGCTTGGCTGCCACCGATCTCAGCTGGAACCAAGCTTCTTCAGACCATTTCAGGTATAAAAATACCCCTATATGCCTGCTGTCCTCTTTCCTTTCTCTATGGTTGTTGTATTCTGCTTCCTGGGCAGCCCAGAACAGCTGGGGTTAGCCTAGAACTACTCCAGATCTCCCATGCAGACCTTATGCATGGAAGATCTGTGATTTTTCTATAAATTTAATGGGCTGTTGTGTTGTTCCTTGGGCCGAAATTTGGCTGTGCACAGCTGCACTGCCAGTTTGCCCTATGATATGGAATCCTGGGTGCAAGCTAGGGTTGCACAGACCTAACCCTAGGTAATCACAGCCATGAAACGTTGGAATCAAATTCCAAGTGTTGAGAAAACCCTGTGATACTATTCACTGGGTTGTCTGGGCAGTCTCTGGCAGCCTAATGGTAGACCTGATGGATGATCCATTTGGACCCATCGGTAGGCCATCCCAGGGGCTACATAGCACCCTAACATGCATGTGGTGATGTGAAGCACACTGTCCAAGAAGCCCAACCTTGGGAACTCAACCCAAATGTCAATTGCAGCCTCTGGGCGATGCACCCAATGCCCAGAGACGTCGCCCAGTGAATGGAAAATTTCAGAATTTATGATCTGACTTGGGGGACCTCACCCAATGGCCTTTGGACACTGTGGGAGGTTGGGAAATGACCAAAAAGCCCTTCCCCACATCTATTTATGATCAAGAAATGCTTTGGAACCCAAGTGCGCCCTATAAGTGAAAGAAACCCTGGTGTGCTTGGTTCTACAGCACAGACAAGCTGTGGACAGCACTGTGGACTTGATCTGATCTAGGGTCAGGTACAACCATTGAAATGACTATTTTACCCTTTGTGCCATTGACACTGGTTGAGGCACCGGGACATGAGCCTAAGGCCCAGTGCAGGCCTAGTGATCCCAAATGAGTAACAATCAAATACCGGGTCAACCCAGTAAGCTTAGGTTAACCCTAGGAGTACCAGTGATAGACTGAAACCCTAATATAACAACTTTTGATTTATATCTACAAATTGATCCCGTGCTCGAGGACAACAATCAGACTGCTATTGGAACTGAGTTTGCTAACGAGTATCAAAAATTTGAATCATATATGTTGTGTTAGTTATCTCTGTTCAAACTACTCAAATCACTGCATAATGACTGTCTGTTGATCAACACTGAGAATTCTATTATGATGATTGTGATTGTTAGACTAGATGCCATAGTCGGCTTGGAAATGAGGCCTGTGGTAGCCCATAGAATGGGATGCGGTTGACACCACTCGACTCATACGATGCCATATAGACATGGGGCTAGAGTTTCATCACCCGTGCTATGCACCCTTGCCAACAAGGGTTTAGGTGTTGGATGCTTGTGAGGGTGACCATATGTGAATGAGAAAAGAAATGAAAAGAAATGAAAGAACACCGGAATGGTGATTATGGGTTGTATGCCAAAGAAAAGAAAAGAGAAAAGAAATGGATTGCCCTACAGGTTAATCACAGAGGGCTGGTCGGGCTGACCTTGGTGACTGATGCGGGAGCTGATTGGTCCTCTCCGATAACTCAATGGGTGTATCGCGGGAAGGGGTTAGAAGCCCGCTCCAGGGATACATGTATTGGGGATTGTAGTAGCACTAACTTGACTTAGTTGTATTGTTAGGTGGCTAATAAATAATCTGGACTTGCACATCATGTAGGATCATTTGAACTGTGTATTGTGATTACATGTGCATGCATAATTGATGTTATTTGCTCACGAGCTCGGTGGGGCTCACACTCTGTTGTACAATGTTTTTCTTAGATGATTTTGCAGATCTATGCCAATGTGGCATGGAGGCTTATCTCGAGGAGGAGAATCCTGGTTGTTACGATGATGTTGGTGTGGACCCCGATGGAGGCCATACCGATCCTGCATACTTTCTCAGTGGTCATTGATGAAGATCGTTGAGAAGTGCTTCTGATGTTGTATTGTGGGAACTCCTTTTTGTTTTGCCAATAGTTTTCCCTGTTCTGACTGTGGATCAGTTGTAGTTTCTTTTTACTTCTTTTTTTGGGGTTGAGTATGCTCACCCTGTATATGTCTATGTACATAGTTCTGAACTTATCAGTTTGGTTTCTTTGTTTGTGGGTGGAGCGAAATGTACAAACTATCTTATGTATATATTATCACCATTTCCCCGTATCGCTATGCTTCCTTTCTTTATTGAAATTATAGTTATCTGCAGTACTCTGATCTTACTTATAGTAATGAGATGGATGTGGTTCCATGATCGTAAGCACAGCTTCTAGATCCGTGGGATTTGGCGGATTGTCGTTATACAATTCGGGTCACCTACCCAATCCTCCTAGGGGTGGTTTGGGGTGTGACAGAGCTTGGTATCAGAGCGTGAGGCTCTTCTTACGATTATGGATTGCAGACTAGGACTAATAAGCTTTAAACAATAAAATATGTTATAACTAAAAGCTACAGGGGAGGTAGATGCAATTAAACAAGGAAGCAAGAATTTTCAATAACTTAACAATAATCATATAAGTTTGATTGCAGGAACTGCAATTCAACAAGTACATGAGCTGGAAAGAAGAAAAACACTAAATTAAGTACATTCTAAGGAAAAAAAAAGTACATAAGCATAATAGAAGGAAAATAGCTTGAAACACGTAGTATGGATTGGCAGGAGCTGATCAAGAACTACTCGGTGGGAGGTAAGTCATTTGGAGGAAGCTGTGTCTGGCGAGAGTTAACCCCATAGAACCTATCCCAGAAATCTAGCCGCTGCTCGATAGACCCCACTCTCGTCTCCAAAGAAGTGAAACCCTGGTCCATCCTGGTCGCCAAGCTAGAGAGCTGGGTATCGAGACTCTGGAAATGTGTCATCACCTGTGCCCAATCAGAAGGCCCTGGAACCTGAGAGCTAGTGGCACCGGTCGTCTCATATGCAGGAAGGTCAGTAAATTGAGTGTCAAAACCTTCGAAGTCGCCTGGACCTATACCCTGCTCCTCTACATGTATGCCCTGGGTGTCCCCCTAAATGTCTCCCTGCGCCATCCCCTGCACCTCCTCATTGTGTACATCATCACCATGCTCCACTCCATGCTCCTCTCCTTGCTACATCCCCATCTGCCCCTCATCCTCTGGTGGATCCTCCCCAGGCACCTTCATCTTCAGGATGGAAGTCTTGTCTATGGGCCTGGATCTGGTCTTATCAACATACTCACCCTCCAATGGAACCCTAAAATACTGAAAGACCAAAGTAAGGAACTTCCCATAGGGAAGGTTCCCATCAGCTGGGTTCTGTGCGTGGTAAAGCATTACCTGAAGCAATAGATATGGAAGGTTTATGACTGGACCCCCCTTCCCAGCTCCCAGAAGATAATAGGTAATGTACGCTCTCATCATAGAAATACTGCCCTTGTTCCCACCTTTAGGGTAAATATTATAGGTTACACACCTACTAATCACCCCAACGAGGCCTGTAAGAGGTCTCAGGCTTAGGCGTGTCTAGAGAACCTGTCAAAGCCTTGAAGACTGTCCTCCTAGTCTCCAAAGAAAACATCTAAGATATATCCATGCGAGGTTGATAGTAATCCCTCTCTCCTGTATCTGGTAAGCCCAAAATCTCTGCCAATAGGGTAGTAGTCAGCCTGATATCCACTCCCTTCACCCTACTCTCCACTCCGAACCCTGGTGCACTAGAAGGCCCCAGGTTACAGTAAAAGTACCGAACCAAGTTGGGATAACAAGGCTCGGTAAGAGACAACATCGATGCCCAACCTAGGGCATTGAACCGGGCATAAAGTTTGTATTGGTGGAAGTCCTCTACCTGTACCACCCGGCTGTTCACTATCTTTACGGATTCAAAATTTTTCCACTCCTTGGCATATTCGTACCTCGAGAAGAAGAAGTGATCAAAGGTAGGCTCCTCCGAAGAAGAATCGTCCATGGATGATGAAGGAGGTACCGAGGATGCCAAAGAATCCTCTGACTCAACCCGTAGCCGCTTCTGGGCTACCGATTCCCTAGCGATGCGATGGCTTGTAGACATTTTCTCCAAAAAGGAAAGGAAATGCCATAGTTAGGGCTAGAAAGTTTGACAAAAAAACCCTAACCTAACCAAAAGAGAATAAAAAGAATTCAAGAAAAGACAAAGTAACCAAGAAAACTTACCTAGGCACGTGTACATAGGATCGTAAATGACTCGAGGAAATGCCAAGATTTGGTGTTGAAGTGGTCCCTTCACACTCCAAGGACTTCTCCTAAGTGTTTAGAGAGGTTTAGAACAAGATAGAAGTCAAATGGGGTCCTCTCGGATTTAAAACCCTGCACCCCGATTCTCTGGGCGATGGCACTGGGCGATGTGGCAACGCCTAGAGACATCGCCCAGTGAGGGAATCTTGCTGGATTTTGGGTTTTAGCTTATGGAAACTTGGGGAATACCCAAAATGACTTCAGTCAACACTAAAATACAGATTTTTATTATCAAAAAAGAAAATACAATAATAATATTAATAATATAAAAAATATATATAATATAATAATAAGTAATTTTGCACTAATCAAACATAACCTTCTTAAACCCAAAGGGGTGAAATTTGTATTTGAGGATTGAATAAAGCATATATGGCTTGGGGAAAAAACAAAAAAAAAAAATTTTGACGTGTATGTAATATATGTAAACAAATGTGTAAAATGACATATGGTGTGTTACTTAACTACTACATGTTTGAATATTGCATTGTACAAACTGACTAGAGTGTTGCTGTGTAAACCAAACATAGTTACATAGATATATTGTATTACATATGTATTACGTGTGGGAAGCATAGGTATTACCCTGTCCACAGATTAGGTCAGCTGAGAATAGGAATCTAAGAGGTGGTTTAGCTATCGAGAATGTCTAGACGTTAAGGTACCTCGAGCCAACCCAAAAGTTAGAATTTTTATCCGTAGTTACTAAAATTTCAATAGATATGTACTAAATTCTTTTAATTAAGTATGCCCTGATGCCTAGAACCATTTTCTGTCACAGGACCTATTACCTCAGCCAGCCTGGAGACCCTTGCATTATGATCTATATTAGACATCTACGAGAGAGACATAGACGGATACGGTTAGTGTTGCCCTGAGCCGAGAACCGGTTGGATTTCTATTTAGCCATCGCTGCCATTAGTGGACCCGAAGAACGAGAATATTTTATGACTTTAGCTGAAGAGGTAAGAGCTGACATAGAATTTCTACTTGCGATGGAGTTTGTGACCGGGAAGAAGTTGGAGAGGCTTGCCTACTAGATCAGGTAAATAATTAAAAGTCTTTATTTAAAAATTTGAAAATTTTCATTAGTGCCATGCATAGCATATTGACACATAAAATGCATAAGGAAGTGAAACATAAAGCATTCAATAAGACACATCACCTAATAAACCAAGAAAATGAATCTAACAATCCACCTTACGGGTGTGACCCATGAAACTCATTGGAACTATGGACTAGATTTGTACCTGCTCTAGCTAAGGAATAATTTTGATCCATATAGAAGATATTGGAATATTGAGCATGCTCCTCTTTTCAGAGAAGCAACAATGGTCAACACTAGAAGTTCTTGTGGAGGTTATAAAGGTAAACAACCTCGAGTGGTACCAGAGGTTGAGCTGCCTAACGGAACTGAAGCTCAAAACTCTGAGGCATCGGCTGCTTCATCAGAAGCACCAATGGCTGCATGAACCACTGCTACAGCAGCTCAGCCAAGTATGGCAGCTGGTGACGTGACTGCATTCATGACCACAATGATGCGGACCATGCAACAACAACAAGAATTGCTTGGTCAGATGTCTGCACAATTTACAACCATGATGCATGAACACGCTGCACCACCACCTAATCGACCCGTACTGTTTCCACCACCAGTACCTCAACATTTAGCGGAAAACTCTACCGCCAAGGTTATGGAGAGGTTCAAGAAACTCCAACCGCCTACATTTTCCAAAGTAACATCAGAAGCGATGCAGCATGAGCGGTGGATCAGTGCCCTAGAAAAGGCATTTGAAGTGCTTGAGTGCATGGACGCACAAAAGATTATATGTACGGGTTATCAGTTGCAGAATGAAGCTGAAGCTTGGTGGAAAGCCACAAAGCCTAATTTGGAAGCTACTCACCCGAACCCCACGTTGGAACAATTTAAGGAAGTTTTCTTCAATAACTACTTTCCTGAGAGTTTTAAGGATAGGAAGGAAGTAGAATTTATCGCACTGGTGCAAGGAACTAAGTCAGTGCTAGACTATCAACAGCGATTTGAGGATTTGTTCCACTTTGCTCCACAGCATTTGAAAGGAGAAGTTACTAAGGCAAAAAAATTTGAGAAAGGACTCAAGACTGAGATCGGATCCGTGTTGTCAATCATGGACATTAGGGATTATGCTCAGATGGTCGACAAGGTGAAAACCATGGAAGATAGATTTAAGGAGAAAGAGAAAGAGAAAGCTGTGACGTCGTCCATGGGCAAAAGGTCAAATGATTTCCAGACTTGTGCCTGGCCAAATAAATTTTACCGCGGAACCAACTCAAGCTCTGTCTCGACTCCGTATCGTAGGCCGAACGTGGGTCAGAACCCTTTCCGTCCCACCTTTAATCAACCTGCTCAACCTGTGACGAGACAAGTGACAACAGCAGCTTTGCCAGCCCGACTAGCAACAAGTCAAGTGAGCTAAGCCTCAACACCTGCTGCTCCACCCTTTAAGTGTTACCAGTGCAATAAGGATGGGCATATGGCTAGAGATTGTAGAACGCATGGTTACAGTAACAACTCGCAGAATCAGCCCTATGCTAGGACTTTCCAGCCACGAGACAATCGAATGCGAGGAAAGGTGTTTGCAGTGACGAATGAAGAAGCTGAGGCAAATCCCGATGTATTAACAGGTAAGTTGCTAAACACTACTAACTTATAGGGACTAAATGGCTTACTTCATGTAACCTAAATTACCTACGAACCCTAGGTACCCTGAATGTCTCGACTATACCCGCATGAGTACTATTCGACTCGGGCGCAACCCACTTTTTTGTCTCCTCAACCTTTGCGAGTAAGATGAAAGATCAACCAAGAGATATTGGGAATGAGTTAGTGGTTAGTACACCGACAAGAAGTGTCATGAGATTGAAGGAGGTCTACGACCCTTGTCAGATTGAGATTTGTGGGAAGAAACTAACCGCGCGCTTGATAAAGATGGACATAAATGATTTTGACGTAATCCTAGGCATGGACTGGTTATCGGCCTATGGTGCAATCGTCTTATGTGCGGAGAAGAAGATAAGGTTCAACTTGAAAGATGGGTCAACTTTCACCTATCAAAGTGAACCCAAGAAGAAATTCAGGAGAATAACTTTGTCAGCCCTCCAGGCGCGAAAGTTGTTTGACGATGGATGCCAATGCTTTTTGGCCACGGTAATAGACACGGAGGCAAAGATAAAACCATTGGAGGAACTGGAAGTCATTAGAGAGTTTCTTGATGTCTTTCCAGAAGATTTGATGCAGCTACCGCCTGACCGTGATATAGAATTTGCGATTGATCTGATTCCTGGTGTAGCACCCTATCCAAGGCACCATACCGGATGGCGCCAGTCGAGCTGAAAGAGTTGCAGGTTC
This sequence comes from Telopea speciosissima, assembly GCF_018873765.1. NCBI lineage: Eukaryota > Viridiplantae > Streptophyta > Magnoliopsida > Proteales > Proteaceae > Telopea > Telopea speciosissima. Next base: position 31,826,234 of record NC_057920.1, on the reverse strand, counting down.
AACTCTAAGACCTGCTAAAGAAAGGATTTATATGACCTAGTGGATCACCCTAGGGAGCACCCGTGCTGTTTGTTAAGAAGAAAGATGGTAGTATGCGGCTGTGTATCAACTACTACGAGTTAAATAAGCTGACCATCAAGAATTGATATCCGCTGTCGCGTATCGATGACCTATTTGATCAGTTATAAGGAGCACGAGTTTTCTCCAAAATCAATCTTAGGTCGGGTTACCATCAATTGAAGATCAAGAGCGGTGATATCCATACGACGGTGTTCCAAACTCGATACGGGCATTATGAATTCCTGGTTTTATCATTCGGGTTAACCAACACCCCGGCAGCATTCATGGACATGATGAATAGAGTATTCCATGACGTGCTGGATAAGTTCATCATAGTATTCATTGACGACATCCAGGTATACTCTAAGAATGAGGAAGAACACGCGCGACACCTTACTTTTGTGTTACAGCGATTACAAAAACACCAGCTTTTCGCCAAATTCAATAAATGTGAATTTTGGCTTCACCAAATTGGATTCCTGGGACACATTGTCACCAAAAACGGCATCAAAGTAGACCCAGGCAAAGTGAAAGCGGTTCTAGAGTGGGAGACTTCGAAGAGTGCCACTGAGATCCGAAGTTTCTTAGGATTGGCCGGTTACTATCGAAGGTTTATCGAGAATTTCTCATGCATTTTGGCACCTATGAAAAAACTTACCAAGAAGGGTGCTAAGTTTGAATGGAATGAAGCATACGAGGAAAGCTTCCAGGAATTGAAGAACCGATTGGTAACAGCTCCAGTTCTGACTATCCCGGATAGCACTGGAGGAATGGTGGTATACACCGATGCATCCAGAATAGGTTTAGGTGACATCCTGATGTAGAGAGGTAAAGTGGTCGCCTACGCCTCTAGGCAGTTGAAGGAACACGAGAAGAACTACCCCAATCATGACTTGGAATTGGCAGCGGTAGTTTTTGCATTAAAAATCTGGCAACATTACCTATACGGTGAAAAGAGCGAGATCTTCCGCGATCACAAAAGTCTAAAGTATTTCTTCACCCAAAAGGAGCTGAATATGAGATAGTGGTGATGGTTGGAATTGGTGAAAGACTACGATTGTGAAATCCAGTACCACCCTGGTATGGCCAATGTTGTAGCGGATGCACTAAGCAGAAAATCTCAGACTGCGTCCCTTGCATCTTTGGCCATAAGTAAGTAGTTAATAGAAGAAGCTCAGAAATTTGATCTGGAACTCGTGATCGAAGGAACGGCTATGCAATTAGCAGCTATGAACCTACAGTCGTCGATACGAAAGAAAATAATTATGAAACAACCATTGGATCCCGAGCAGGCCAAAATAATTTGGGAAGTTCAACAAGGTGTCCATAAGGACCCAGATTTTTCCTTGGCCCATGATGGTGCATTGAAGTTTCGAGATAGACTGTGCATGCCTGATGATTTTGACATCCAAGACCGAATTCTTAAAGAGGTACATAACTCACCCTACTCAGTCCACCCCTGAAGTACAAAAATGTACAAAGATTTGAAGAGGTATTACTGGTGGATGGGAATGAAGGAGACCATAGCAATATACATGTCCAAGTGCCTCACCTGTCAACAAATAAAGGTAGAAAGACACTGACCGTATGGATTGTTGCAGCTACTTCCCATACCTGAGTGGAAGTGGGAAAGAATCACTATAGATTTTGTGACAAATCTGCCCAACACTAGGAAAGGCAAGAATGCAATTTGGGTGATTGTAGACGGACTGATGAAGGCGACACACTTCATACCGATCAAGATAAGTTACCCAATGGAGAAGCTTGCCCGTATATATATTGAAAACATAGTCCGATTACACGGTGTGCCTGTCAGTATTGTGTCTGACAGAGATCCTCAATTCACCTCAAGGTTTTGGAGAAGTTTACAGAAGGCATTGGGATCTCAACTAAATCTTAGCACAACTTTTCATCTGCAAACGGAACAATCAGAAAGAACTATTCAGACTCTGGAGGACATGCTCCGAGCCTATGTCTTGGAAATGAATGGCAGTTGGGATGCTCACATACCTCGGTGGAATTTGCATACAATAATAGCTATCACTTCACCATTGGCATGACACCATTCCAAGCACTTTATGGTCGAAAGTGTCAAACTTCGCTATATGGGGATGAAGTTGGCGAGGAAATATCTCGGACAGAGATGATACAAGCGACGTACGACAAAGTAGATATTATAAGAGAAAAGATCAAGGCAGCCAGTCAAGATAGAAAAGTTATGCGGATAATAGAAGGAAGGACATCGAGTTTGAAGTTGGCGATAAAACCCTATATGCCCTCTTTCCTTTCTACTTGGTTGTGTTCTCTTCCGGGCGTTTGGGGTTGCCTACCCAACGCCCTGAATGAGACATCGCCCGCTGAATGAAAATTTTTAAATTTATGATCTGACTTAGGGGGCCTCACCCAATGGCCTTTGGACACTGTGGGAGGTTGGGAAATGACCAAAAAGCCCTTCCGCACATCTATTTATGATCAAGAAATGTTGTGGAACCCAAGTGGGCCTCGCAAGTGAAAGAAACCCTGCTGTGCTTGGTTCTACAGCACAGACGAGCTGTGGACAGCATTGTGGACTTGATCTGATCTAGGGTCAGGTACAACCATTGAAATGACTATTTTACCCTTTGTGCCACTGACACTAGTTGAGGCACCGGGACATGAGCCTAAGGCCTAGTGCAGGCCCAGTGAGCTTAGGTTAACCCTAGGAGTACCAGTGATAGACTGAAACCCTAATATAATAACTTTTGATTAATATCCGGGAATTGATCCTGTGCTCAAGGACAACAATCGATCTTTGTTGGGCGAGTTTGCTAACGAGTATCTAGAACCCAACTCAGTGAGTGAATAATTCTATTGTGCATACATGTGTAGTTATGATACTATGCCGGCCAATAAAATTTGAATCATATATGTTGTGTTATTTATTTCTGTTCAAACTACTCAAATCACTGCATAATGACTGTCTGTTGATCAACACTGTGAATTCTATTATGATGACTGTGATTGTTAGACTAGATGACGTAGTCGGCTTGGAAATAAGGCATGTGGTAGCTCGTAGAATGGGATGCGGTTGACACCACCTAACTCATATGATGCCATATAGACATGGGGCTAGAGTTTCATCACCCATTCTATGCACCCTTGCCAACAGGGGTTTAGGTGTTGGATGCTTATGAGGGTGACCATATGTGAAAGAGAAAAGAAATGAAAAGAAATGAAAGAACACCGGAATGGTGAATGAAAAGAAATGAAAGAACACCGGAATGGTGAATATGGGCTCTATGCCAAAGAAAAGAAAAGAGAAAAGAAATGGATTGCCCTACAGGTTAATCACAGAGGGCTAGTCGGGCTGACCTTGGTGACTGATGCGGGAGCTGACTAGTCCTCTCTGACAACTCAATGGGTGTATCGCGGGAAGGGGTTAGAAGCCCGCACCAGGGATACATGTATTGGGGGTTGTAGTAGCACCAACCTGACTTAGTTGTATTGTTAGGTGGCTAATAAATAATCTGGACTTGCACATCATGTAGGATCATTTGAACTATGTATTATGATTGCATGTGCATGCATAATTGATGTTATTTGCTCACGAGCTCGGTGGGGCTCACACTCTGTTGCACAATGTTTTTCTTGGATGATTTTGTAGATCGATGCCAGTGTGGCATGGAGGGTTATCTCGAGGAGGAGAATCCTGGTTGTTACAATGATGTTGGTGTGGACCCCGACGGAGGCCATACCGATCCTGCATACTTTCTTGGTGGTCATTGATGAAGACCGTTGAGGAGTGCTTCTGATGTTTTGTTGTGGGAACTCCTTTTTGTTTTGCCAGGAGTTTTCCCCGTTTTGATTGTGGATCAGTTGTAGTTTCTTTTTACTTGTTTTTTTGGGGTTGAGTATGCTCACCCTGTATATGTCTATGTATGTAAATCTGAACTTATCAGTTTGGTTTCTTTGTTTGTGGGTGGAGGGAAATGTACAAACTATCTTATGCATATATTATCACCATTTCCCCATATCGCTATGCTTCCTTTCTTTATTGAAATTGTAGTTATCTACAGTACTCTGATCTTACTTATGGTAATGAGATGGATGTGGTTCCATGATCATAAGCACAGCTTCTAGATCCGTGGGATTTGGCGGATTGCCGTTATGCAATTCGGGTCACCTACCCAATCCTCCTAGCAGTGGTTTGGGTTGTGAAAAATTATCCCTAGTAGGATTTGTTCGATCAAATGACCTTGATTGGCCCAAACTTTATAAATATATTTTCTATCATCTAAATCCATAACTAAAAATTGGACAAGAACGACACATTTTTTATCATCTTTTCATACACAACTCTTTTGGGCGAGCTTGGAACACAAAAGCTCTTAACGGAAAAGATCTCAGTCAAAACCGCGTTTGATTCTTGTTCTATTGGATAGTGCTTGGGATTAACTTATAATGACATTGATTTTGCAAGTTTTTAACCATCAGATACAGAGTCATGAAGCTTTTAATTTTTTTTTAGATTTTTGGTGAAACAACGTCGATACAGTAAAACCCTAGCGTACTGCGAGAGGGTCCATATAGGTCCAACCTAGGGGAGGGTCATTCTAACCCCAAGAGGGCCTAGATCTGGCCCAAATTAGAACATTTTTGGAGCCCTTGGTGTAACAACCACACCCAAACCTAAAATAACATGAACCTTGCATCTAGGACTAGCAGCAGAGTGATTGGACTTCATGCCATGGCAACTTCCAAAAGTCTGGGGGTAAGCAGTTAAACTTAATTCATTTGGGAGTATTATGCCTTATAACATGTGTGTTTGGACCATTCTAACTATCTTGGCAAAGTTCCCTTGCATGTACGAACTCCCCGGAAAAAAAAACCGTGTGCCATTTGGACTTAAATTCAACAAGAAATTCCCTATACGGATCTTGTAGATGGCCCTACACAGACTGCATAGGCTATTTTGCCCAAAAATTGGAATCTCAATGTGTAGACTTCACCTACTTGGACCTAGGACTTGACTCTCCTATTCCTAAGTATCTTTTGACCTAATTAACCTATCCTAATCACTTGAACACTCAAACTTATACCCAATCTAACCTAAGTGTATTTTAATGCATTTAAGTCATTTTGAACAACCTAGGCAAACAGCCCTTAGTGCCACCATTCTATAATTGGTAAAATCCTAAACTCCCTCTCATTTCACTCGTTTCCCAACCCTAGAGAGAGTAGAAAATGTGGAGAGCAAAAGAAGGATGAAGAAGAGGGAAGAAGAGGATCTTCAGCTTGGTGTCCCAACACCATTCTTGCACCAATTCTGATCTCCACCTTCTTTCTAGCACACTGAAGCTTAGCTCAACCAGGGAGCTCATGGAGAGGAGGAAGAGCTCATTGCAGCCCAGCTACACCCCTTCTTGTTGTTTCCATTGATTCCTCATTGTGAGCAGTCCCTTCCCTCTCTAATTTCATTAATTCCTCTTAGATTTAGATTATAGGTTGATCAAACTTAGCTCGGACCATAGGGATTTTCAATTCTATTGATGGGATTACTTAAATTGTTGCTGGAGATGACATTGTAATCTCCAATTGATCAATTCCCAGTCCAATGGCCAGACCATCATTAAACCCCATTGATATACCTAGAATTTAGGGATTTCCTAGATTAGAATCCAATTTAAGTATAGAACCTTAATCGGGTCATAAACTCAAGGTCAATTATAACCCTAGGATGCTAGGAGAAGCCTCCAATTGATCCCCTACAGGTCCCATACTCAAAGACCAACCATAGCCCAAGCCATTGCTAAAAAATAGCAAAAATGGCTTGTGCGGTCGATGGGTGAGGATGACGGTCCATAAACCGCACAGACAAACCACACGAATGGAATCTGTAGAAAATAGGTTGCTTCCTCCAAAAACTGCACTTGTGCGGATGATGGGTCTCAAAGACTACACAGTCATAAATGTGTTGTCTAAGATGTTTGACTTAGGGTTACACCACAGACCTCTTCACAGCCAATGTACACCTTTAATTAGACTATTTAGGGTAACTCCCACCTATTGTGAGGGCATACACATGCACAAAAAGCTACGGTCTTGTAGTACAACGATTTTGGTGAGTGGATTAGATACTTGACCTTAATTTCAGAATGTTTCTCATTTGCACCTTATAAATTCCATTCATGCATGATCTATGCCTAACATGCTTATGATGTTACACTCACTACACATGCCTATTTAGAATTCTATATGTTAGTTAGGAGCAGTATGTTAGGATGCTACTATGATGAATGCTAGATGCTTAAGAACTATGTTTGTACTTGAACTGTTGTGGTGGAATCGTGAATATGGATAATAGTTATGTGTTAAGACATTAATGTGAGTGTAGTCATATGATGGCTATGTGATGAGATGAGAATTGTATGATGGTTACGAGGTGAATGTGAATAATGGGATCCGAGTACCGTGAGTGGGTGCCGGACTTGGGATCGCCATAAGGTATTTACTTGTTGCTCATGTAGAAGTAACTTGCATTAGAGATAACTGTTGCATTAGGATGGAAACGGGTTTGTGATCGGCTGACCATTATTTTGGTATCACATTCATCGTACTCTTGTATGTGGATCAGTAAGCTAGAGGGGGCAAGAGGATAGCCAGGTCGACCATTATTTTGGCACTATGGACTCAACCTTTAGCCTACGTATATGTGTATTCCTTTCATGCAATAGATGTATGTTGGTTAGGATGTGATGTACCCGGTACTATGACCCTTATCAATAGGGGTTTAGCTATCTTGCAAGCCCACAGGCGCAGCCTATTGAGAAGTTCAGGTGCCGACCGTATTTTGGACTAAACACCAGAACGGGGTTTGTATAGGGGGTTTGCAGACAATCTCATGGAAGAGTCCAATACTGCAGGCTTTCATAGTAACTCGGGTTTGTCATTGCCGGACTGTCATCCATTTTATGGCACAAGGACCGGGGATGCTACCTATGGTGTTATAGTAGTACTAGACCTAGATTTAGTTGTGATGTTAGGTGGAAAATCAATAAAGGCATTCATGCATCATATGTGCTGAGCATCATTTATACATATGTGTGCTTGCTTGGGTGATCTAATTGCTCACTGAGCTTGGTGAAGCTCATTTCTTAAGGGTTCTCACTTTTTAGATGTGGATGCAGTTTTGGTAAACCCAGTTGAGGCTGAGCCGGCATATCAATATGATGATAGATTTGATGCTTGGGGTGCTCCCAATGAGGAGGAGCACGGACCTGACCGCACTCGTGAAGCTTGTGCCTATGGGGCATAGTACTGTCGGGGCTTGAGGCCCATTTGAACATTAAACTTTACTTTGACACTGGGATGCAATTAAATACAATTTTTTTATTATGATATATTTGTGTATATGTTTAGTATGGTTTTGATAAACTTGGATGTGGGAATAAAATGCAACCTACCTATATGATTTCAGTTATCTAGTTTCTGGACTCTAATATTATGATTATATTATATTAATTCTACTGCTACTTTGACTGTGATCACATTACTAGGTTGGTGGACATGGTATTGCAAAGGTAGATCCTGGTGCCGGTAGGGGTTATGGGGTATCCTAGTCACATTGCCCAGTGTTAGGGATTGGGGTGTGACTGCATGGTTTCAGAGCCATTTTTCTCTACCATGACTAGCAACGGATCCAACCCATACTCGACTTACTCTAAGTTAGGGTCGCTTAATAAAAACCATAAACAACATACAAATTAATAAGACAAGACAATAGAAGATGTAGGTGAATGAAATTGCTGATAAAAACTAAAGAGTCATCATCCATATAATTAGGCCATCCAAGGCCAACATAATCTAATGAAATTACATCAGATAACTTCCTTGTTCTTTGTTTTACTACCACCTAGAAACAAACCTAAAGCTTAAATAAGAAATGAACATAAAAGGTAGGAAACTAAATTAGAAAATCCTAGCTCTACTCTTGTTGCTTCTCCTTGCCCTTATCCTTATTCTTGTCTTTCTCCATGGTTTGAGGTATCGATTCCCTTTAAACCCTTTTTATGTTGAGATAGCCCTCAATACCATCCAACCTCTCCTCAATCTCAGAAAACCCCAAACCAACCACCAACTGCAAGGATACAAAGTTTTCATTTATCTATGTCTTCAACTCCTTGTAGTGTTCTTCCATCTTTTGCTCCATAGCGTTAAAAGGCTACAACATGTCGCCCAACCCTAGAGGACCCGACTGAGGATCACTATGTGAAGGCGGAGGAATAGGAATGTCATCCGAAGCAGTAGAATCCTCTGTGGTAGGAGCAGCCGTGAAGTGGAGGCACCAGTAGTAGGAGGAATAGAAGATGTTGTAGGCCCCTGAGTAGATGGTGGTGGTGTTGTTCTACAGGTAGGAGCAGGTATAGTAGGACTCCATGCAGCAGCTGTTCAGCTATCCCCACCATAGGCATCGTCATCATCTGAGCTTTCACTCTCCTCATCTTCATCATCATCATCTCCACCATTACCATCTCTAGCCTCCTCCTCCTCTACCTATCTTGCCACTTGTGTGAATTCACCTAGAAGGGGGATGAATAGGTGAAGGTTGAAAAATAAAAAATTATGTGAAAATAACCAAGTAAAGACAAGCAATAAATCAAAGAGTGACACAAGGGATTTATAGTGGTTCGGCCAACACTTGCCTACGTCCACTTCTCTCACCTTAGAGAGAATTTCACTATAACAAATCTTGTGTAAGAGCAAGAGGACTCCTATAACTCTTGAGAAATGAGCAAGAGGACTCAATAACAACTACTCTTGAGTTAATGAGCAAGAGGACTCGACCTACTCTTGATTCCGAGCAAGAGAACTCAATCCTACTTATAAAAAGTAAAAGCGAATATACTAGTGGGTTTAGAGTTACCTCAAACCTTTTAGTAAAACTTTGCTATCTTTCAAAACTGTGATGCTTTAATGCAAATTGTATGAAGGGAGCTAAGTGAGATTGAATGCATTGGATTGGTACTTGAATTATCACTTGAAATTGACTTATTTATGGAGGCTCTTGATTGTGATTAATAGTGATGATTAGAGCCTTAAACAAGTGAGTATTTATAGGCTAAGAGGCTTGAATTAATTAGGAATCTAAGTAAGGATCGGATTCCACAAGCCATATATAATCCGGTATGCTGGATGTTAATCCGGTATGCCGGATCACCTAATTTCTTTTTTAAACAGAGGAATAACGGTCAAATAAGACTCAGTAGTACACTGATCCGGTATGTTGGATAGCCATCTGGTATGCCGGATCAGGGCAAAAAGTAGGCAAATAGGATCCGATATGCTGGATCCTTATCGAACTTGCTTGAGTGAGCCACTATGACCACTTTTCCTGAGATTCCCATTAATCCGGTATGTTGGATGGGAATCCGATATGCCGGATTGGGTATTTTTCAATGTAAATGGTCCAGTAATGATAAGGGTTTGGTTTGGAAGGGTTCCAACACCAAAAAGTCCAATGTCTAAGGGGTCAATTTACCACCTAAGGACATTCTAAATGGATGAATGCATGCGTGTATGCATTACAACAATTGTGACTTAACTATTACACATGTTTAAATACAAAGTCTTCAAATCTTCAATCTTCAAAATGCTTAAAGCCTTTAGTCTTCAAGTTTTAACTTCCAAGTCTTGAAATGTCTTTGAGCAATGCTCTTCTTGCATGCTCTTGTGCATTTGTATACGCTCCCCTTACTTGGTGCTATGCTTCAAATCTAAATAACTTAAACACAAGCATTAGTCCAAGGATGGTCTTATTTTTTATCATCAAAACATCTTTGTCATCTTGAGGATGACTTGGAGTGTATAGGGCCATTTGCATTTCCCTAACAACTTGCACATGATCAGGTGGGATCCTTGCACTATCCTCTCTTCCTGTCAGTTTCATTTTCTTTAGTGAGGTTCTATTGAAGTCAGTGTCCCTCGATATACCCCTCCACCCTCCTCCAAAGGCACGCCAAAATGTGTTAGGATCTTGGTTATTAGCTTGCAGTAGGGAAGGTTGCCTGCATCTGGGTCCCCACTCAGTAAGCTATGGTCCTGCATCTGGGTCCCCACTCAATGGACGTCCGGTGTAGAGGCAATAAGCACAGTAGGTCTACATGAGTGACACCTGTAAAAAAAACAAGTAAGAATTATAATTTGCGGTGTTTAAATGCTAAGCCAAGTAAGGAAAAATGTGTAAGAAAGTTGATGAAAAGAAAAATACCAGATCCTTGTGCCCACCAATGGGTAACACGTTCATTTGTACTATATGTGAGAGGATCTGAGGAGAAGAAAAATAGTCCTTGATGAGCAGAGAACCCTGAACTTGAGAGGGCCTCATAGCAGCCATCATAGTGCAGTTCTCCTCATGAGACATGATTTTGTTGTACTAAGTTTTGGGAGGAGCATAGAGATGGGAGCCCTCCAGAAAAAATCCTATAATCTCTGTCGACTTAGCCTTCGTGAATGTAATGTCCCTCCCATTGACACGGGTGGTGACTTGAAACCCCTCATCACCAACCTCGTCAGCATGGAAATTTGCATAGAAATGCCACAGTAAGAGTGGTATTATAATCGCATCGCCTCTAGGATGCTAGACCACCCAAGCCTAGCAAACCATTGTGCAACCAATAAGTAGGCAAAGTCATCGTAGATAACTCATCTCTCTGTCGTGATCTTAGCCCATTTGTAGGAAGGCCAAAGGTCTTGGTGATCCACTGTGCAGAACCAGTGTGCATAGTATTCTGCTCCTAGGGTTTGTTTCTAGCTCCCCCTTCTTCCACTTAGAGCCATGATGCTTACCTACACACATCGAAATTTGAGAATATGCATGGGACATGAGAATCAAGCATGAAATAACCATTATCATGCTGTGTGTGGAGTGTTTGCATTGATTTAAAGCCATCGAGATCAAAAAATACAACAAAAATAGGGGAATTTTAATTTTAAGCCTTGATCAATTGGATATTCCCCAAAGGGAGAGTGAGTGTGTGAAAAGAATGTTTGGTTTAACCTAACAAACATGTAAGTAACCTATCATAACACATTCAAACCCTAGAAACAACCCACATTGTGAAAATCGATATATTTGGGGTGAATCACCGAAAGCCCTAAATCTGAAATTTGGAAAAAACCTAAAATTCCAAGCAACGTGTTGAGAACCATGGAATTCCTCATGGTTAATCAATTTATAAGCATGCACCAAATTTTTGAACACGAAAGCAATCAGCACATCGAACCAATTTGATCAAGATCTACCTATATATATTATCAAATTGAGAAAAATCCCTAAAATTCTAGGTTTACAATTTCAGGAAAAAGTGATTGTGCATCGGTTGAACATTAAAGTAGTTCCATGTGCATGCAAACAAAATTTAATCATGATGGAATCAAGCAAATATGCAAAGAGAATGAAGAACCTAGTCTAAATCACAAATTCTATCCCTAAATTGAAAAACATAGGAGAGAAAGCATAAAAAGGGAGTTTGATTGGATAGAACTCACCGTGGGCGTCAAGTTTGTGGTGAAAAAATGCTTTTGGGGCTTGGAATCAAGCCTATATGAACGAAGAAATCTTGCTTGGTGTGTAGGCAAAGCTCCTCTTGTGGCTAGGGTTGAGTTAGAATGGAAAAGAATTCATGTGAACTGTTTAAAAAGGCATTTTTGGCCTGCGTGGTTGATGAATTCAAACCAAATGATTGACCACACGGCTAATTGGTGCCAAATGGACATGCTATTACCATCAACTACACCCCTATGGTCGATATCTATATCTTGCAATAACCGCACGATCGACTGGACAGTGCAATTTTGGCCCTATTTTGGAATCTTTTGAGATTTTGGTATTCGTGATGTTTAAACATTTTGGCTCACCTAAACATGATCCCACCCTACTCATGCATACTTTTAAATTCTTGTTTTATTAAATGCTTGATGGATTATATGTGAGTTAATTTGAATAGGTTTGTCCTTTTAGGAATCCAACCATGGTGCGCACCCAAAACCGCTGTGGCAGCAGGCTTACCTCACCTAGGCGAGGAGCTACCAAGGCTTTTGGTAATGCTAACCCTCATACTCCGGGGTATGCCACGGTTCATGAGGTCAGCCACATAGTGGGGGATATTTTGAGAGGATTTCAGGCCCAACAAATGGATTATATGGAGAAAATGCGATCTACCTTTCAGTAGCAACAATGGAATTTATGGAGCACATGGATGCCTGATATTAGGCCGATGTAAGGGCCAGAGCAGCTACAAGCACTACTCCAATGACTATGGTTTGTCCGGTGCTCCCTACCCCTATTGCATCGGTAGTGGCTCTGGCACCAGCTCGGGTAGATGCCTCAAAGCTCATGGAAAGATTCCAAAAGTTGAGACCGATGGAAGTCTCCAGATTGACAAAGGATCTGTTGCTTCCAGCAATGTGGGTCTGAAGGATGGAGAAAGCCTTCTCAGTGTTGGACTGTACTGATGAGTTCAAAGTTTGATGTGCCACCTTCCAGTTAAAGGGAGAGGCAGACATTTGGTGGAGGTCCACTGTCACACCCCAAACCACCCCTTGGGAGGATTTAGGCAAGTGACCAGATATCCTACAACATCCACCAATCCCCAAGGATCAAGAAGTAGTACCTACACATCACAAACCACATAATGAGGGTAAAAAGATAGTAAAAGAATATCAGAGTGCAACAGAAGATTAGACTACCCACAGATGATTTATATCATCTGTCACACCCTAAACGACCCCCTAGGAGGATTGGGTAGGTGACCCGAATTGCATACGGCAATCCGCCAAATCCCATGGATCTAGAAGCAGTGCTTACATTCACGGAACCACATTCATCTCATTACCATAAGTAAGATCAGAGTGCTGTAGAAAAAAAAAACTACAATTCAATAATAAAAGGAAGCATAGCAATACGGGGAAATGGTGATAATATATACATAAGATAGTTTGCACATTTCCCTCCACCCATAGACAAAGAAACCAAACTGATAAGTACAGAACTACATACATAGACATATACAGGGTGAGCCTACTCAACCCCAAAAAAAATAAGTAAAAAGACACTACAACTGATCCACAGTCAGAATGGGGAAAACTCCTAGCAAAACAAAAAGGAGTTCCCACAAAAAAACATCAGAAGTACTCCTCAATGGTCTTCATCAATGACCACCGAGAAAGTATGCAGGATCGGTATGACCTCCGTTGGGGTCCACACCAACGTCATCGTAACAAACAGGATTCTCCTCCTCGAGATAAGCCTCCATGCCACACTAGCATCGATCTGCAAAATCATCTAAGAAAAAAAAACATTGTACAACAGAGTGTGAGCCCCACCGAGCTCGTGAGCAAATAACATCAATCATGCATGTACATGCAATCACAAATCACAATTCATATGATCCTACATGATGTGCAAGTCCAGATTTTTTATTAGCCACCTAATAATACAACTAAGTCAAGTTAGTGCTACTACAATCCCCAATACATGCATCCCTGGTGCGGGCTTCTAACCCCTTCCTGTGATACACCGATTGAGTTGTCAGAGAGGACCAGCCAGCCCCCACATCAGTCACCAAGGTCAGCCCGACCAGCCCTCTGTGATTAACCCGTGGGACAATCCATTTCTTTTCTCTTTTCTTTTCTTTTCTGGCTCATAGCCCATATTCACCATTCCAGTGTTCTTTTCATTTCATGCACCATTCCAATGTTCTATTCATTCCTTTTTCACTTTTCTCTTTTTCTGATGGTCACCCCCACAGGCATCCAACACCTTAACCCTGTTGACACTGGTGAGTAGCACGGGTGATGAAACTCTAGCCCCATGTCTATATGGCATCATATGAGTCAGGTGGTGTCAACCGCATCCCATACTACGGGCTATCATGGGGCTCATTTCCAAGCCTACTATGGTATCTAGTCTAACAATCACAATCAACATATAAGAATTCACAGTGTTAATCAACAGACAGTCATTATGCAATGATTTGAGAAGTTTGAACAGAAATAGATAACACAATATATATGATTCAATTCTGATTAACCGACATAGTATCATAATTACACATGCACACATGATAGCATTATTCACTCACCTCAGTTGGGTTCTAGATACTCGCTAGCAAATTCAGTTCCAACAGCAGTCTGATTTTTGTCCTCGAGCGCGGGATCAATTCCTAGATGTAAATCAAAAGTTGTTATATTAGGGTTTTAGTCTATCACTGGTACTCCTAGGGTTAACCTAATCTTACTGGGTTAACCCGGTATTTGATTGGTAAACATTTGGGATCATAGGGCTTGCACTGGGCCTTAGGCTCATGTCCCAGTGCCTCAACCAATGTCAGTGGCACAAAGGGTAAAATAGTCATTTCAATGGTTATACCTGACCCTAGGTCAGATTAGGTCCATGGTGCTATCCACAGCCTGCCTGTGCTGTAGGACCAAGCATAGCAGGGTTTCTTTCACCTACGGGGCCCAATTGGGTTCCCCAGCATTCTCCAATTAAGGACAAATATGGGGAAGGCTTTTTGGTCATTTCCCAACCTTCCACAGTGTCCAAAGGCCATTGGGTGAGATTCCCCAAAGTTAGATCAGCAATACAACAACTTTCCATTCACTGGGCGATGGCTTTGGGCGATGTCTGCATCGCCCAGTGCATTGTCCAGAGGTTGCAAATCGATGCTGGGCTGAGTTCCCTAGGCTGGGCTTTTCAGGTTATGCCCAATCCTGATCCTCTGGATGTTTGGGGGATCAGGTAGCCCCTGGTGTGACCTACCTCTTGATCCAAATGGATCATCCATCAGGTCCACCATTTGGCTGCCAGAGGCTGCCTAGATAGCCTAGTGAATAGTATCATAGGGTTTTCTCAACACTTGGAATTCGATTCCAGGCACATGTAGGGCTAGAAATGGGTGTAAAATAGTGGTTTAAGGCTGCAACCACTTAGGGTTTGATCTCTGCAGCCATGGCTTACACTCAGGGTTCCATTCAGTCCAACAGGAGTAAGGCTGGGTAGTGCAGCTATGCACAGCCAGCTTCGACTCATAAGAACAACATAATAGAATGATGAAATTCAATAAAAATCCTAGATCTTCCATGCACAAGGTCTGCATGGCAGATCTGGAGGTGCTCTGGGCAAACCCTAGCTGTTCTGGGCTGCCCAGAGAGCAAGAACACATCATACATAGAGAAGGGATGGGGACAGCAAGCATAGGGGGGTGTTTTACACCTGAAATGGCCTGAGAGGGGGCTCGGTTTCTAGCTGGGATGGGTGGCAATAGCTCCCTCTCCTTCTTCCTTCTTCTTTCTTCTTCCCCTTCCTCTTCTTCCTCTCTTCTTTCTCTCTTTCTCTCCCACGGATGTTAGATATGACAAGGGCTCTAAAATGAGCCCAAGGCCACCTATTTATAGGCTCAGCCCTTACTGAGGCTTGTTTGCCTGTTAAGGCCTCTTTTAAAAATCAAATTTTAAATTGATTTTGGCTGATTCTGGGCACACTGGAGGGGTCCACAGTGAACTGAGGGTATGAGGTGGTCCCTCAGACTTCCCTCTATCAGTGGAGGGTGCCCATGTTCTTATTGGGTGGTCCCCATAATTAAAAATCAATAAAATATACAGAAATAGGCACTGGGCAATGTCACTGGGCCTTGCTGCATCGCCCAGTGCCATCGCCTAGAGAATTCCAATAAGCTGAAATTCAAAGGGGCTTACATCGGGGTTTGACCCTTTGTCAGGGCTTTGTCCCCACATGTCTCATAGGGGATTTTACACACTTCCTTAGAGGTAGGTCCCATTGTTTGGGAAGGAGAGAATCACCTGGGATCCAAACCATATATCAAGCTGTGAGCTGCACAGTTGCAGGGGTCTGCTATCCATCTTCTAACAGGTATATAGGGAAACCTGTTCAAAGTATTCTCATTGATATCATTGAGTAGAGTGATGCTCCATAGTGATCCTAGTTGCCTGGCCAGGGGTTCCGGCCCTTCAATAAAAAACCCAACCAGTTAGGAGCAGGGTTTGACATTTCTCCCCACCTTATAAAAAAATTTGTCCTCGAAATTTGCTTACCTTATAATCCAAAGAGTTGAGGATACTTTTCTTTCATTTCTTCTTAACGTTCCCATGAAGCTTCTTCTATCAGGTTGTTTCCCCATCGAACCTTTACAAAAGTGACGGTGCGGTTACGGAGGATATACTCCTTTCTATCCAATATCTCCGTGGGTTATTCTTCATAGGTCATATCCACATCCAACTGTTCAGTTTCTGTTTATAATACATGTGTCGGGTTTTGAATATACTTCCTCAACATTGATACATGGAAAACGTCGTGGACGCCTGAGAAGGATGGTGGTAACGTCAGTCGGTATGCTACAGGTCCCACCTTATTAAGAATTTCGTAAGGACCATTGAGTCTTGGGCTCAACTTACCTTTCTTGTTGAAACGTAGCAATTCTTTAGTTGGAGATACTCGAAGGTACTTTTTCTCCGACTTCAAAATCGATGTCCTTCCTTCTATTATCCGCATAACTTTTCTGTCTTGACTAGGCTGTCTTGATCTTTTCTCTTATGATATCCACCTTGTCGCAGGTCGCTTGTATCATCTCAGGTCCGAGATATTTCAGCTCACCAACTTCATCCCAATATAATGGAGTTCTACATTTTCGTCCATAAAGTGCTTCAAATGGAGCCATGTCAATGGTGGAGTGATAGCTATTATTGTATGCAAATTCCACCAGAGGTATGTGAGCATCCCAACTGTCATTCATTTCCAAAACACAAGCTTGGAGCATGTCCTCCAGAGTTTGAATGGTTCTTTCTGATTTTCCGTCCATCTGCGGATGGAAAGCTGTGCTAAGATTTAGTTGAGATCCCATTGCCTTCTGCAAACTTCTCCAAAACCTTGAGGTGAATTGAGGATCTCTGTCAGACACAATACTGACAGGCACGCCGTGTATCCGAACTATGTTTTTAATACATATACGGGCAAGCTTCTCCATTGGGTAACTTATCTTGATCGGTATGAAGTGTGCCACCTTTGTTAGTCCGTCTACAATCACCCAAATTACGTTCATGCCCTTCCTAGTGTTGGGCAAGTTTGTCACGAAGTCCATAGTTATCCTTTCCCACTTCCATTCAGGTATGGGAAGTGGCTGCAACAATCCATACGGTCGGTGTCTCTCTGCTTTTATTTGTTGACAGGTGAGGCACTTGGACACATATATTGCTATGGTTGCTTTCATTCCCATCCACCGGTAATACTTCTTCAAATCTTTGTACATCTTTGTACTTCCTGGATGAATTGAATATGGTGAGTTGTGCGCCTCTTTAAGGATTCGGTCTTGGATGTCAAAATCATCAGGCACGCATAGTCTATCTCAAAACTTCAATGTACCATCATAGGCCAAGGAAAAATTTGGGTCCTTATGGACACCTTGTTGAACTTCCCAAATTATTTTGGCTACCTCGGGATCCAATGGTTGTTTCACAATTATTTCCTCTTGTATTGACGGCTATAGGTTCATAGCTACTAATTGCATAGTTGTTCCTTCGATCACGAGTTCTAGATCAAACTTCCAAGCTTCCTCTACCAGTTGTTCGCTTACAACTAAGGAGGCAAGAGATGCAGTTTGAGATTTCCTGCTTAGTGCATCCGCCACAACCTTGGCCTTGCCGGGGTGGTACTGGATTTTACAATTGTAGTCTTTCACCAATTCCAACCATCGCCTCTGTCTCATATTCAGCTCTTTTTGGGTGAAGAAATATTTCAGACTTTTGTGATTGCTGAAGATCTCGCTCTTTTCACCATATAGGTAATGTTGCCAGATTTTTAATGCGAAAACTACAGCCGCCATTTCCAAGTCATGAGTGGGGTAGTTCTTCTCGTGTTCCTTCAACTGCCTGGAGGCGTAGGCAACTACTTTACCTTTCTGCATCAGGATGCCACCTAATCCTATTCTGGATGCGTCGGTGTATACCACCATTCCTCCAGTGCCATCTAGAATGGTCAGGACTGGAGCTATTACCAATCGGTTCTTCAATTCTTGGAAGCTTTCGTCACATGCTTCATTCCATTCAAACTTAGCACCCTTCCTTATAAGTTTTATCGTTGGTGCCAAAATCCGTGAGAAATTCTTGATAAACCTCCGATAGTAACCGGGCAATCCTAAGAAACTTTGGATCTTAATGGCACTCTTCGGAGTCTCCTACTCGAGAACTGCTTTAATCTTGCCTGGGTCTACTTTGATGCCATCTTTGGTGACGATGTGTCCCAGGAATCCAATTTGGTGAAGCCAAAATTCACATTTACTGAATTTGGCAAAAATCTGGTGTTCTCGCAATCGCTGCAACACGAAAGTAAGGTGTTGCGCGTGTTCTTCCTCACTCTTAGAGTATACCAGGATGTCGTCAATAAATACTATGATGAACTTATCTAGCATGTCATGGAATACTCTATTCATCATATCCATGAAAGCCGCTGGGGCATTGGTTAACCTGAACGATAAAACCAGGAATTTGTAATGCCCGTATCCAGTTCAAAATGCCATTTTGTGAATATCGCCACTCTTGATCTTCAGTTGATGGTATCCCAACCTAAGATCAATCTTGGAGAAAACTCTTGCTCCTTATAGCTGATCAAATAGGTCATCGATATGCGACAGCAGATATCAATTCTTGATGGTCAGCTTATTCAACTCGCGGTAGTCAATACACGGTCACATACTTCCATCTTTCTTCTTGACGAATAGCACGGGTGCTCCCCAGGGTGATACACTGGGTCATATAAATCCTTTCTTCTGCAGGTCTTGAAGTTGAACTTGTAACTCCTTCAGTTTGATCGGTGCCATTTTGTACGATGCCTTAGATACCGATGTTGCTCCAGGAATCAGATCAGTCATGAATTCTATATTGTGGTCAGGTGGTAGCTGCGTCAGATCTTCTGGAAAGACATCAGGAAATTCTTTGATGACTTCTAGTTCCTCCAAGGGTTTTATCTTCGCCTTCGTGTCTATCACAGTGGCCAAAAAGCCTTGGCATCCATCATCAAGTAACTTTCACGCCTGGAGGGCTGATAAGGTTACTCTCCTGGATTTCTTCTTGGGTTCACTTTGATAGGTGAAAGTTGACCCATCTTTCAAATTGAGCCTTATCTTCTTCTTCGCACACAAGACGTTTGCACCATAGGCCGACAACTAGTCCGTGCCTAGGATTACGTCAAAATCATTTATATCCATCTTTATCAATCTTGCGGTTAGTTTCTTCCCACAAATTTTAGTCTGACAAGGGTCGTAGACCTTCTTCAAACTCATGACACTCCCTGTCGGCGTACTAACCACTAACTCATGCCCGATGTCTCTCGATTGATCTTTCGTCTTACTCGTAAAGGTTGAGGAGACAAAAAGAGTGGGTTGCGCCCGAGTCGAATAGTACTCGTGCGGGTATGGTTGAGACAGTCAGGGTACCTAGGGTTTGTAGGTAGTTTAGGTTACATGAAGTAAGCCAATTAGTCCCTATAAGTTAGTAGTGTTTAGCAACTTACCTATCAATACATCAGGATTTGCCTCAACTTCTTCATTCATCACCACGAACACCTTTCCTTGCGTCTGATTGTCCCTTGGCTGGAAAGTGCTAGCGTAGGGCTGATTCTGTGAGTTGTTGCTATACCCACGCACTCTACAATCTCTGGCCATATGCCCTTTCTTATTGCACTAGTAACACTTAAAGGGTGGAGCAGCAGGTGTTGAGGCTTGGCTCACTTGACTTGTTGCTGGTCGGGCTGGCAAAGCTATTGTTGTCTCCTGGCTCATCGCAGGTTGAGCAGGTGGATTAAAGGTGGGGCGGAAAGGGTTTTGACCCACGTTCGACCTACGATACGGGGTCGAGACGGAGCCTGAATTGGTTCCGCGGTAAACTTTATTAAGCCAGGCATAGGTCTGGAAATTTTTGACCTTTTGCCTAAGGATGACATCACAACTTTCTCTTTCTCTTTCTCCTTAAATCTATCTTCCATGGTTTTCGCCTTGTCGACCATCTGAGCATAATCCCTAATGTCCATGATTGACAACACGGATCCGATCTCAGTATTGAGTCCTTTCTCAAATTTCTTCGCCTTACTAACTTCTCCTTTCAAATGCTCTGGAGCAAAATGGAACAAATCCTCAAATTGCTGTTGGTAGTCCAACATTAACTTGGTTCCTTGCACCAATGCGATAAATTTTGCTTCTTTCCTGTCTTTAAAACTCTCAAGAAAGTAGTTCTTGAAGAAAACTTCCTTAAATTGTTCCCACGTGGGGTTCGGGTGAGTAGCTTCCAAATTAGGCCTAGTTGCCTTCCACCAAGCTTCAGCTTCATTCTACAACTGATAACCCGCAAATATCAACTTTTATGCGTCCGTGCACTCAAGTACTTCAAATGCCTTTTCTAGGGCACTGATCCACCGCTCCGGCTGCATCGCTTCTGATGTTACTTTGGAAAATGCAGGCGGTTGGAGTTTCTTGAACCTCTCCATAATCTTGGCGGTTGAGTTTTCTGCTAAATGCTGAGGTACTGGTGGTGGAAACAGTACGGGTCGATTAGGTGCTGGTGGTGGTGCAGCGCGTTCATGCATCATGGTTGCAAATTGAGTTGACATTTGACCAAGCAATTCTTGTTGCTGTTGCATGGTCCGCATCATAGTGGTCATGAACACAGTCACGTCACCAGCTGCCACATTTGGCTAAGGTGCAGCAGTAGTGGCTTGAGCAGCCGCTGGTGCCTCTGATGAAGCAGCCGATGCCTCAGAGTTTTGAGCTTCAGTTCTATTAGGCAATTCAACCTCCAGTACAACTCGAGGTTGTTTTCCTTTACGAGCACCAAAAGAACTTCTAGTGTTGACCATTGTTGCTTCTCTTAAAAGAGGAGCGTGTTTAATATTCCAATATCTTCTATACGGATAAAAAATTATTCCTTAGCTAGAGCAAGTACAAATCTAGTCCACAGTTCCAATGAGTTTCATGGGTCACACCTGTAAGGTGGATTGTTAGATTCATTGTCTTGGTTTATTAGGTGATGTGTCTTATTGAGTGCATTATGTTTCACTTATATGTCAATATGCAATGCATGGCACTAATGAAAATTTTTAAATTTTTAAATAAAAGTCTTTTAATTATTTACCTGATCTAGCAGGCAAGCCTCTCCAACTTCTTCCTGGTCACAAACTCCATCGCAAGTAGAAATTCTATGTCAGCTCTTACCTCTTCAGCTAAAGTCATAAAATACTCTCGTTCTTCGGGTTCACTAATGGCAGCGATGGCTAAATAGAAATCCAACCGGTTCTCGGCTCGGGGCAACACTAACCGTATCCATCTCAGTCTCTCTCGTAGATGTCTAATATAGATCATGATGCTGGGGTCTCCAGACTTGGTCTCCAGACTCAATCAAGGTAATAGGTCCTATCACAGAAAATGGTTCTAGGCATTAGGGCATACTTAATTAAAAGAATTAAGTACATATCTACTGTAATTTTAGTAACTGCGGATAAAATTTCTAACTTTTGGGTTGGCTCGAGGTATCTTAACGTCTAGATGTTCTCGACAGCTAAACCGCCTCTTAGATTTCTATTCTCGGCTGACCTACTTTGTGGCTAGGGTAATATCTATGCTTCCCACACGTAATACATATGTAACACAACATACCTATGTAACTATGTTTGGTTTACACAGTAACACTCCAATTGGTTTGTACATCACAATATTTGAGCATGTAATAATTAGATAGTACACACCATATGTCATTATACTCATCTATTTATATTTACATATATTAAATACTTATTATAAATATAACAATAAAATTTCCCAAGCCCCTATGTGTTTTACTCAACCTCATTGAGAAATTTCACCCCTTTGGGTTTAAGAAGGATATGTTTCATTAGTGCAAAACTATTTATTATTTTATTATTAATTTTTTTATATTACTATTATTTTTATATTATTTTTTTTTTGGTAATAAAAATCTGTATTTTAGTATTGTCTGAAGTCATTTTGGGTATTCCTCAAGTTTCCATAAGCTAAAACCCAAAATCCAGTAAGATTCCCTCACTGGGCGATGTCTCTGGGCGTTGCCACATCGCCTAGTGCCATCGCCCAGTGCCATCGCTCAGAGAATCGGGGCGCAGGGTTTTAAATCCAAGAGGGCCGCATTTGACTCCTATCTCATTCTAAACTTCTCTAAACACTTGGGAGAAGTCCTTGGAGAGTGAGGGGACCACTTCAACACCAAATCTTGGCATTTCCTCGGGTTATTTGCGATCCTACACATGCTTAGGTAAGTTTTCTTGGTTACTTTATCTTTTCTCGAATTCTTTTATTCTCATTTGCTTATGTTAGGGTTTTTGCAAATTTTCTAGCCCTAACTATGGTATTTCCTTTCCTTTTTTGTAGAAAATGTCTACAAGCCATTGCACCACTAGGAAATCGGTAGCCCAAAAGCGGCTACGGGTTGAGTCCAAGGATTTTTCCTATTCTTTGGTACCTCCTTCATCATCCACGGACGATACTTCTTCAAAGGAGCCTACTTTCAATCACTTCTTCTTCTCTAGATACGAATATGCCAAGGAGTGGAAAAATTTTGAATCTATAAAGATAGTGAACGGCCGGGTGGTACAGGTAGAGGGCTTCCACCAATACAACCTTTATGCCAGGTTCAATGCCCTAGGTTGGGCATTGATGTTGTCTCCTACCGAGCCTTGTTATCCCAAATTGGTTTGGTACTTTTACTGTAACCTGGGGCCTTCTAGTGCCCAGGAGTTTGGAGTGGAGAGTACGGTGAAGGGAGTGGATATCAGGCTGACCACTACCCTATTGGCAGAGATTTTGGGCTTACCAGACATAGGAGAGAGGGTTTACTATCAGCCTCGCATGCATATATCTTAGATATTTTCTTTGGAGACTAGGACGACAGTCTTCAAAGCTTTGACAGGTTCTCCGGACACGCCTAAGTTTGAGACCTCTTACAGGCCAAGTGCTAGGGTGATTAGTAGGTGTGTAACCTATAATATTTACCCAAAAGGTGGGAACAAGGGCAGTATATCTATGATGAGGGCATATATTACCTACTGTCTTCTAGGAGCTGGGAAGGGGGGTCCAGTCATAAACCTCCCATATCTTCTTCTGCAGGTGATGCTCTACCATGCATGGAACCCAGCTGATGGGAACCTTCCCTATGGGAAGTTCCTCACTTTGGTCTTTCAGTATTTTAGGGTTCCATTGGAGGGTGAGTATGTTGATAAGACCAGATCCAGGCCCATAGATAAGACTTCTATTCTAAAGATGAGGTTGCCTGGGGAGGATCCACCAGAGGATGAGGGGTAGATGGGGATGCAGCAGGGAGAGGAGCATGGAGTGGAGCATGGTGATGATGTGCACGATGAGGAGGTGCAGGGGATGGAGGCAGGGAGACATTAGGGTAGCTACCCAGGGCATACATGTAGAGGAGCAGGGTATAGGTCTAGGTGACTTCGAGGGTTTTGACACTCAGTTTACTGACTTACCTGCATATGAGATGACTGGTGCCACTAGCTCTCAGGTTCCAGGACCTCCAAAGTGGGCTCAAATGATGACACACTTCCAGAGCCTTAGCACTCAGCTTTCAGACTTGGGGACCAGGATGGACCAGGGCTTCGCTTCCTTGGGGAGCAGAGTAGGATCTGTTGAGCAGCTACTAGATTTCAGGGATAGATTCTACGGGGTTAACTCACGCCAGACACACCCTCCTCCAAATGACTTACCTCCGACTGAGTAGCTCCAGTGCAGCTCCGAACATTTTATGCTTCATGGTTATGATTACTTTTTGTTTTCTATACTTGGTTTATGTACTTTTTTTTTAGGATGTTTTAAATTTTTGTGTTTTTTTTTTTTTTTAAACAGCTATGTACTTTGTTAAACTTTCAGTTTACCAATGAAACTTATGTAGTGGCTTGGCCACAGTTATCTTTAATTTAATGGAAATTGTGCACCTTTTTATTTAATCGCATCTACCTCCCTTGTAGCTTTTAATTATTACATATTTTATTATTTCAAACTTATTAGTCCTAGTCTGCACTCCATGAATGTAAGAAGAGCCTCACGCTTTGATACCAAGCTCTGTCACACCCCAAACCACCCCCTAGGAGGATTGGGTAGGTGACCCGAATTGCATATGGCAATCCGCCAAATCCCACAGATCTAGAAGCAGTGCTTACATTCATGGAACCACATTCATCTCATTACCATGAGTAAGATCAGAGTGTTGCAAAAAAAAAAAACTTTAATTCAATAATAAAAGGAAGCATAGCAATACGGGGAAATGGTGATAATATATACATAAGATAGATTGCACATTTCCCTCAACCCACAAACAAAGAAACCAAACTGATAAGTACAGAACTACATACATAGACATATACAGGGTGAGCATACTCAACCCCAAAACAAAGAAGTAAAAAGAAACTACAACTGACCCACAGGCATAATGGGGAAAACTCTTAGCAAAACAAAAAGGAGTTCCCACAACAAAACATCAGAAGTACTCCTCAACGATCTTCATTAATGACCACTGAGAAAGTATGCAGGATTGGTATAAGCTCTGTCGGGGTCCACACCAACATCATTGAAACAACCAGGATTCTCCTCCTCGAGATAAGCCTCCATGCCACACTGGCATCGATCTGCAAAATCATCTAAGAAAAAAAAACATTGTACAATAGAGTGTGAGCCCCACCGAGCTCGTGAGCAAATAACATCAATCATGCATGCACATGCAACCACAATTCATAGTTTATATGATCCTACATGATGTGCAAGTCTAGATTTTTTATTAGCCACCTAACAATACAACTAAGTCAGGTTAGTGCTGCTACAATCCCCAATACATGTATCCCTGGTGCGGGCTTCTAACCCCTTCCCGTGATACACCCATTGAGTTGTCGGAGAGGACCAGTCAGCCCCCGCATCAGTCACCAAGGTCAGCCCGACCAGCCCTCTGTGATTAACCCGTGGGACAATCCATTTCTTTTCTCTTTTCTTTTCTTTTCTAGCTCGTAGCCCATATTCACCATTCCGGTGTTCTTTTCATTTCATGCACCATTCCGGTGTTCTATTCATTCCTTTTTCTCTTTTCTCTTTTTCTGATGGTCGCCCCCACAGGCATCCAACACCTTAACCCCTGTTGGCACTAGTGAGTAGCACGGGTGATGAAACTCTAGCCCCATCTGTATATGGCATCGTATGAGTTAGGTGGTGTCAACCGCATCCCATACTACAGGCTAGCACGGGCCTCATTTCCAAGCTGACTACGGCATCTAGTCTAACAATCATAATCATCATATAAGAATTCACAGTGTTGATCAACAAACAGTCATTATGCAGTGATTTGTGTAGTTTTAACAGAAATAGAAAACACAACATATATGATTCAATTCTGATTAGCCGGCATAGTATCATAATTACACATGCACACATGATAGCATTATTCACTCACCTGAGTTGGGTTCTATATACTCGCTAGCAAACTCAATTCCAACAGCAGTCTGATTGTTGTCCTTGAGCGCGGGATCAATTCCTAGATGTAAATCAAAAGTTGTTATATTAGGGTTTCAATCTATCACTGGTACTCCTAGAGTTAACCTAATCTAACTAGGTTGACCCGGTATTTGATTGGTACACATTTGGGATCACAAGGCTTGCACTGGGCCTTAGGCTCATGTCCCGGTGCCTCAACGAGTGTCAGTGGCACAAAGGGTAAAATAGTCATTTCAATTATTATACCTGACCCTAGGTCAGATTAGGTCCATGGTGCTGTCCACAGCTTGTCTGTGCTGTAGGACCAAGCACAGCAGGGTTTCTTTCACTTGCGGGGTCCACTTGGGTTCCCAAGCATTCTCCAATTAAGGACAGATGTGGGGAAGGGCTTTTTGGTCATTTCCCAACCTTCCACAGTGTCCAAAGGCCATTGGGTGAGATTCCCCAAAGTCAGATCAGCAATACAGCAACTTTCCATTCACTGGGCGATGTCTGCATCGCCCAGTGCATCGCCCAGAGGCTGCAAATTGATGCTGGGCTGAGTTCCCTAGGCTGGGCTTTTCAGGTTATGCCCAATCCTGATCCTCCGCATGTTTGGGGGATCAGGTAGCCCCTGGGGTGACCTACCTCATGATCCAAATGGATCATCCATCAGGTCCACCATTTGGCTGAATGAGGCTGCCCAGTGAATAATGTCACAGGGTTTTCTCAACACTTGGAATTTGATTCCAGCAACATGCAGGGCTGGAAATGGGTATAAAACAGTGATTTAAGGCTGCAACCTCCTAGGGTTTGATCTCTGCAGCCATGGCTTACACTCAGGGTTCCATTCAGTCCAACAGGAGTAAGGCTGGGCAGTCCAGCTATGCACAGCCAGCTTCGGCTTATAAGAATAGCATAATAGAATGATGAAATTCAATAAAAATCCCAGATCTTCCATGCACAAGGTCTGCATGGCAGATCTGGAGGTGCTCTGAGCAAACCTTAGCTGTTCTGGGCTGCCCAAAGAGCAAGAACACATTATACATAGAGAAGGGATGGGGACAGCAGGCATAGGGGTGTGTTTTATACCTGAAATGGCCTGAGAGGGGGCTCGGTTTCCAGCTGGGATGGGTGGCAGTAGCTCCCTCTCCTTCTTCCTTCTTCTTTCTTCTTCCCCTTCCTCTTCTTCCTCTCTTCTTTCTGTCCTTTCTCTCCCACGGATTTCAGATATGACATGGGCTCTAAAATGAGCCCAAGGCCACCTACTTATAGGCTTAGCCCTTACTGAGGCTTGTTTGCCTGGGAAGGCCTCTTTTAAAAATCAATTTTTAAACTGATTCTGACTGATGTTGGGCACACTGGTGGGGTCCACAGTGAACTGAGGGTATGAGGTGGTCCCTCGGACTTCCCTCTATCAGTGGAGGGTTCCCATGTTCATATTGGGTGGTCCCCATAATTAAAAATCAATAAAATATACAGAAACAGCCACTGGGCGATGTCATTGGGCCTTGCTGCATCGCCCAGAGAATTCCAGTAAGTTGAAATTCAATGGGGCTTGCACAGGGGTTTGACCCTTGGTCAGGGCTTTGTCCCCACATGCCTCATAGAGGATTTTACACACTTCCTTAGAGGTGGGTCCCATTGTTTGGGGAGGAGATAGATTACCTGGGATCTAAACATATATCACGCTGTGAGCTGCGCAGCTGCAGGGGTCTTCTATCCATCTTCTAACAGGTATATAGGGAAACCTGTTCAAAGTATTCTCATTGATCTCATTGAGTGGAGTGATGCTCCATAGTGATCCTGGTTGCCTGGCCAGGGGTTCCTGCCCTTCAATCAAAAATTCAACCAGTCAGGGGCAGGGTTTGACATCATCGATAATACAATCCCAAATACCTATGTTATACCATATACATATCCATTTATGTCCAGTAGGTACATTATCTTGGTAATACACTTCTTGAAAGAAAGAAGCTTAAATAATAACAAAATTGTCGCTAAGCAACGAGATGATGAAGATCTACAATTTCATCAATAGCTTCCTCGCCCATTGGCAAACCCGTACCTGTAAAATCAACTAAAAGAGAATATACAAGAGTGTGAGCTCCACCGAGCCCGTGAATGAAATATAAACCATGCATGCACATGCAAACACAACCAAATGAGACCTACATGAGGTGCAGTTCATTTTATTTATTAGCCACCTAACATCACAACTAAGGCAGGTTAGTGCTACTACAACCCCCAATACATGTATCCTTGGTGCGGGCTTGGTTACCCCTTCCCGCGATACACCCATTGAGTTGTCAGAGAAAGCCAGTTGGCTCCAGCATCCCTTCCCAAGGTCAGCCCTACCGGCCCTCTGTGATTAATCCCGTGAGGTAACTGCTTCTTGTATTTTCTTTTTGTGATTTTTGGATTATATTGTGGCATAAAGCCGAAATTCACCTTTTTGGTGCTTCCCAAGCATATTGCTAGAGGCATCCCAACAATGTTGCCGAGGCTTCCCTGCATATTCGCCCGAGGTTATACGGTAGTCCTCACAGGCATCCAACACCTAAACCCTTGTTGGCAAGGGTGCGTAGCACGGGTGGTGAAACTCTAACCCCATATCTATATGGCATCGTATGAGTCAGGCGGTGTCAACCGTATCCCATTCTACAGGCTTCCACAGGCCTCATTTCCAAGTCAGCTACCGCATCTAATCTGGCAATTCCACATATAAGCATTATCATCCATTTCCAATGTCCATCAGATAAGATTCAGAATTTAAATAAGAATATATAGCAATTTAAAGTAATTAAAGATAGTAAATATTGTTCTTGTTGTTTTCATGACCCATTGGTCATGTTACACCTACACTCATGGTGTAATTCCACTCACCTTGGTTTGATCCTACCGGTTCAGTTGTTTGTTAAGTTTCGGCCGGTATCTGGCAATGCACCCCGAGTGCGAGGTCAAACCCTAAGTAATAAATAAAAAATGTGTTATTTTAATTATTCAAAATTGTTTTGGATAACCTAGTGTTGGTCTAGGCTTACTGGTTTGACTCGGTACACAATCGGACATCACTTGGAATTCTCGGGACCTTGCACTAGGCTTTAGGCCTATGTCCCGGTGTAGCATCCGAAGAATGTGGCTTAGGGTCAATATGGTATTTTACCACTGTAGTACATGGTTCTTGGTCACAATAGTCTTACAACATAGTCCCTAGGTCAGCAGTGCTGCAGGACCAACACAGACAAGGTTTCCAAGCCCTGTGGGGCCCACTTGGGTACCCAAGGTGTACATAATTATGGACAGATCTGAGGAGGAGTATTTTGGTCATTTTCCACCTCCTTACACTGTTTATAGTCCATTGGTGGAAAACCCAAAGTCAGATCTGCAAAAATAGCCATTTTAATTCTCTGGGTGATATCTCTGGGGGATGTGTGCATCGCCCAGTGCTCCAGAGAATGCTTAGAATGTGAACAGGCTCATTTTCTTGGGTTTTACACCATAAGCAGTGCCTTGATCGACCCTACATGCATGTTAGGTCATTATGGACCTCATGTGGGGTAGTTTGCCATGGTCCACTCGGATCTTGACCTAGGCCCACCACTTGGCTGCCAGAAGCTGCCCAGACAGCCCCGTGAATAGTAACCCAGTTGAGTTCCAACATCAGGCCATGGTTTTGGCTGCATGAAAGGGTACATTTACATGTATAATCATGGTAGTAGGTTGTCCCTACCAAGATCCAGGCAAGGGCTAGCCTGTATGCACAGATCCAAGCCCAAACTGCCAAATCTGGGTGCAATAAGGCAGTGCAACCAGGCACAGGGACTGATTTCAGTCCCAAGCAAATAATAGCAGTAAAAATATATGAAAAACCCTCATATCTTCCATGCAATCCATTTGCATGTTAGATCTGAGGCAGCTCATGGCAGCCCCCGGCTGTTCTGGGCTGTCCATGACCAGAAATACCTCCAAACTGCAGAGATCTAAAGGAATAGACAGAGAACTGGTAGAGGCAGTATATAGGTAGGATTTTATACCTGGACTAGGTCTGTATATGCATCTGAAGCTGATCTGGAGGCAAGGGTAAGCTTCCTCTTCTCCTCCTTCCTTTCCTTCTCCTTCCTTTCTTCTTCTCCTTCTCTTTTCCCTTTCTTTCTTTCTTTCTCTTTTTCCTCTCTAATGCTAGGAACAGTAAGGAAAATGAAATAAGGGCTGGGCCCTCCTATTTATAGACTTTAAAGTACTAGGGTCTGTTTGGCCCAAGCTGTCCCAAGGTCAAAATGCATTTTTAGGCTAATTCTCCCTCATTTTAGCCACATTGGTGGGGTCCACTAGGGTCCAAGGGTATGTGGTGGTTCCTCAGACTCCCTTCAACCTATGGAGGGTGCCCATGTCCAATATGGGTGGTCCCCACATATCTACAGATTAAAATAATGCATTTTTCCACTCTGGGCAATGTCTCTGGGTGATGTGTGCATTGCCCAGTGTTATCGCCCACAGAATTTATTTGCAGAATTGTTTGGATTGAAATGAAATTTCAGTTCATTTAGAGACATAATTGGCTCATGGTTCCTTCTAAGAAAAAGAAGCTATATGAATCTAGTTTCTATAAAAATTAGAATCAAAGAAAATGAATATTGTATTATGAAGTTATGTTATTTTTATTCTACAGGGGTCAATCTGTCAGGACAGCAGGATCCGATTTTGGCAGCAACTTGAAATGAAGTTTCAACTAACTTAGAGACATAACTAGGAAATGGTGCCTTCTAACAAAATGTAGCCCTATGAGTATAGTTTCTAAAAAAATTAGAACCAACACAAATGGAGTTTGGGTGGTGGAGTTATATAATTTTAACTAAGAGAAGGTCAATCTACAAAGTAGCAGAATTTGTCATTTATGTTGGGATTTAAGATGTATGAATAGAATTGGGTTCTCATCATCAATTCAATCATGCAAATTGATGTTTGGGTCTCAAAATGCTTTATCTAGAATCAAGGGATGGTACCTTCCTCAGGCTGTACATTCTGCAGTGGGCTGTACAACTACAAAGATCTACAATCCATCTTTTGACAGGTATGTAGGAGGACATCCTCTGGGCTTCTCCATTAAACTCAATCACTGGAGTGACACTCCACAGTGTGCTTGGATGCCATGTCAGGGGTTCCTGTCCTTCATTCAAATCCCCAGCCAGTTAGGGGCGGGTTTAACATCCACTCAGCCCATCCTTGTTGCTACCCATCCTGACCTCATATAGGAGCAATTCAAGGAGGCATTCTTTAAGAATTATTTTTTGGAAAGCTTAAGGGAAGGGAAAGGAAAGGAGTAGAATTCATGGATCTTATTCAAGGTCATAAATCTACACTCGAATATAAGCAAAAGTTTGAGGAATTGTTCTACTTTGCACCAGTCCATTTGAAGACAGATGCAGAGAAAGCAAAGCACTTCGAGAAGGGGCTAAGGCCCGGTATAAGCATCATACTAGTATGGCATGGGTTTCAGACCTATGCAAAGGTTGTATAGCTAGCCAAATCCATCAAGGATCGATCGAGATATTCATACCTTGCCCACCAGGGGTACGGCAAAAGACCAGCTACAGTTCATGATGAGCACATTTATGTGTGAAACTATCCCATGTAATTCTGCATTTTTATCTGCTTAGAATGGAGCTATTCGGGTACTTTTTTGCATTTTCAGGTTTACAAGGGTATTTTCAGCATATTGGAAACATTGGGCGACAAGTTCACTTTCAGAGCCTAAATTGAGAAAACCAAGTTGGAGGAGTTCAATGCTACACAAGCTCGACCCCATGAAGACCTCTTGTATTTTCGAGTTCAAGGGGTGGTCCCCACCTAGTTCTATCAAATTTGGTCTCAGGGGTAAAAATGTAAAAAGGGTGTTATAGGGTCATGCACATAGAAGATGCTGAATGGAAGGATTTGATGCAATGTAGGCACCAGTCTACCCATGGATCGACTCACATGTGATCAAGGGCGAGATGGGAAGAAGTTTCACTGAAGACCCAAGGGCATAATCATAATTTTAGAAAATTAGGAAATTTTTAGAAGATATCCGATATTGGGCTCATATTGTCCGGAATATTAATTGGAGCAACTTTAATTCTCGGATTGGGTCCATCTGGGGCCAGGATGGAGAGATATTTTTAAAAAGAGAATTTTGATCAAATTTATAATTTAGATTAAATTCTCTCTCTCTCTCTTTTCTCTCATACCTGCTACGGTTCCCATCTCTCCTACTACTCTCAATTTTATTTTCTCTCCTATTTCTTCTCTTATTCCTAAAATCTCTATTTCCTCTCACATCCCTTCTACAGTTCCCATCTCTCCTACTTCTCTCAATTCTCTTTTCTCCCTCGTATTTCTTCTCTCATTCCTAAAGTCTCTCTTTCCTAATTAATATCTCTCCCACCATCTCTACCTCCCACGGTTTTCCCAACTCTCTTAAATTTCTCTTTCCTATCTCCTCCCTAATTGTTTGCATCCTAATTTCACAAATTTGGATTCGTTTATTCGTGCCATAAGGCCGTGTATTGCACGATGCCATTAGACAGTTACCATTTTAAATTTGATTTAAAAAAGTGGAAAGGTGGGACCCGCCATGATTATAGATGGTGGGAGGTTTCAAACCCCACATGGCCACATGGCACAAGAGATTAGCACTTTGGAGTGAAAGTGGCCCCCATACAAGGAAACAGGTGGAAGTGTTGGTTATGGGAGTTACCAAGTGAATATCTTCTATATAAGACAAAGTCAAGCAAAAGGAAAAAGGACATCCAACGGATCAACAAAACACTCCAATTTTTGTCTTTATTTTATCCTTTCCTTTTTTTTATCTTTCAGGATGTACTCTTCCATCCTTCTCTGTAATTTTTGCTGGAGTTGGGTTCCAGCCACCAATGCCTCATTGGTTTGTGTTTCAAGGGGCATTCATGTAGGTCTTGCTTGGAGAATAACTCCAGCACTCATGTCTTTTGGCCCATGTTTCAGAAAACAGCCATCATCATCGAGTTGCAAACTTCATTAGTTCGCGGCTGGCAGAGTTGTGGAAGCTTCAACAAAATCATTTTTGGGAGATGCTTGGAAAACAACTCCAGCAATCTTGTCTTTTGGCCCATGTTTCAAAAGACAACCATTAACATCAAGTTGCAAGCTCCATCAATCCATGGCTGACAGAGTTGTGAAGCTTCATCAAATCCATTTTTGTGAGATTATGCGATCTGGTCGTAGAGTAGTTGTACTGTAAACGTCAAGTTGTAAATCTCATCAATGTCGGATTTCACAAGTTGTAATGACTCCAATTGGATATAGACTACAAGTAAGAAATTTGATCTTCGATCTTCTTCCTTTGCTTTGTCCATCGAGATTTGCTTTTACCCAAAAGACCTTAGAACTACTCAGGCACGGAAGGATCCCCTTCTTGTCCTGGTTAGAAGTCAGAACAGGCCGTTTCCGGCCTCTTAGAACAGGTTGTTTCCCCAGTCAGAACAAGCCATTTCTGGCCTCTCAGAACAGGTTGTTTCGCCAGTCAGAATAGGCCATTTTGGCTTGGCTGGAAGTTAGAACAGGTCATTTTGTCTGAGAACAGGCCGTTTCATCCCAGTCTGAAGTTAGAACGGGCTGTTTTGTCCTGGTTGGAAGCTAAGACAGGTCATTTCTAGTTCCATTTGGGTCTGCGTCAAAGGCTCTGGCACGCCTGCGCTACCTCCACCAAGTGCGTTGCACCCCTTGTGTGTGGGTGTTGGATTTTTCTCACCAACACTAATATTTGTCTCTCCCATTCCTTTCAAACCCCTCCATGTTTTCTTCTCTCTTTCCCCTAAATCCCTCCAATCTCTCCTCGGTTTCCCATCAACTAAAATCCCAACTCCTCTAAAATCTCTTTGGATATATTCGTTGATTCTTTTATTTTATTTTTTTTAATCACTCCCTTCCATCCACGATTTATATAGCAGCCCCTTCCATCTTCCACCATACTTCTTTTCTTCTCAAACCCTTTCTTCTTCTTCACGTTTTATCTTGGGAGCCCAAGTGGAGAGCAGCCTTGCCATCACCATTTCAACAGCTTTGTCTTCAACGCATTGTAGCTCTGTCACGAACCAACAATTTCATCTCCATGGAAGATCACCATTGCTGCCCCCTGTCTCTTAGCACCATGATCGGCTAAGTTCTTTCTATCTTTAGGTGTAGATGAATTAATGGTGTTTGCTATTTAAAATTCTGGTTTGCATTCTTGATTGCTTGATGTTAAGACCCCATCCCTATTTGGATAATTTTAATAGATATATTTAGTTGGAAAATTCTATTTCTGTGATTCATTATTTTTCATTCAAGCAATGGTATTTTATTCTTATGTGGTTGTAACGATGATGGATTATAGTTGAACGAACTAAGTGTGCCAAGCCCTATAAGTGAAGGACGATAGCACTCGTTAAGATAGTCCATACCTAGGAGGAACCCTACATTCTATGGTATTATTAGGTCTGTGGTTATAATAAACCGAAGCATGCAACCAAATTAAATAACAACCCATTGGGGATTCGAACCCTAAAGATAGTCTTCTCTTGTATTTGCATATCGTTGTTAGTTTAGATTCATTTCTTTTGTTCTTAGTTTAAAAATTAGATTTATTGCAATTTAATTTTCATCACTTTCATCTTATCGTTTTAGTAATTTAGCCTTCCAGTTCCCATTAGATCGACCCCTTACTTGCTACTTGCCAGATTAATTTAGGGTTTTATTTTTGACCGATTTACGACACGATCAGTTCATGATGCTAGAGGACTTAGCAAGTTTCTTTGGGGACCTTATCTCTACCCCTCTCCAGTGCAATTTAGATGACCATAGGCACCATAGCCGACCCATACTATCCAATCACTGGCATCATCTCAACCCTTGGGCACTGGCATGCGATGCTGCACTTGCAACCAATTTGGGTACATTTCAAAGAGTTGCTCTCAGAAGAAACCTGATGCGACCCAGCCCATACCTCCATGACTAGCTTATCCTAGACCCATCAGCCGAGCTCTATAGCCCTAACAAGGCAATAGCATTCCAGATCCAGTGTATGCAGTTATGGATGCCGAGGCAGCAACGACATCGGGAGTTATGACAGGTAACCCATCTTGTCACTATCCCTTGTCTATTTGTGTATGCATGACTCTTACATGCTAGTTTGAGTAATACTTTATTGCATGTTAGGTACATTATCTATTGCATGCATTCCTGTATATGTTCTATCCGATTCTGGTGTGTCACATTTTTTGTGTCTCCATCCTTTGCTAAGAAGATGGGAATTGCACCCCAGAATTTAGCCCAAAGACTTGTTGTTAGCACTCCCACCAAAAATGTAATGACTCTGGATGTGGTGTATGAGCCTTGCCCAGTACAAGTGTGTGGCAAAGATATGATCGCATACCTTATTGAGTTTGATATGAAAGATTTTGATTTGATCTTGGGTATTGATTGGTTGGCAACCTACAAGGCAAACTTATTGTGTGCCGTGCAGCAGATTATTTTCAGACCTCGAGGAGAAGAAGAGTTCGTCTTTACCGGAGACTAGAAGAAGAAATCTCATAAGCTTATCATCTTGGCACTCCAGGCAAAGAAATTGCTTTACCGAGGATGCAAATGCTATTTGGCATCGATGACTGGCATGGAGGCAAAGGTAAAACCTTTGGCAGAGTTGGAGATTGTGAACGACTTCCTGGATGTATTTTTGGAGGACATGGCTGAGTTGCGACCCGACTATGAGACGGAGTTTGTCAATGAACTACTCCTGAGTGCACCACAAGTGTCCAAAGCACCTTATAGGATGGCATCAACCGAGTTGAAGGAACTACAGGCCTAGCTTCAAGATTTGTTAAAGAAAGGATTCATTCGGCCTAACGTGTCCCCTTGGGGAGCATCAGTCCTCTTCGTCAAGAAGAAGGGCGACAGTATGTGGATGTGTATCAACTACTGAGAACTCAATAAATTGACATTCAAGAACAAATATCCACTGCCTAGGATCGACGATCTATTTGATCAGCTTTAAGGTGCAAAAGTCTTCTCCAAGAACGATTTAAGGTTAGGATACCATCAGTTGAAGATCAAGGAGAGTGACATCAGTAAGATCGCATTCAGATCACGTTATAGTCACTATGAATTTCTAGTGATGTCTTTCAAATTGATCAATGCTCCAGTAGCATTTATGGAGTTGATGAACAGGGTCTTCCAAGACGTCCTCGATAAGTTTGTCATTGTCTTTATCAATAATATTCTTATTTACTCCAAGTCAGAGGAAGAGCATGTTGAGCACCTCCAATAGGTATTGTAGAGACTAAAGGAGAAGAAACTGTATGTAAGTTCAGCAAGTGTGAGTTTTGGCTCTCACAGGTGGTTTTTCGGGGGCTTTTAGTCTCCGTTGAGGGAATCAAAGTAGACCCAAGGAAGGTAAAGGCTGTTATGGAATGAGAGGCTCCGAAGAATATTGCTGAGATACATATCTTCTTAGGATTGGATGTGTATTAATCTATTGTCGGTGTTTTAATGAGAATTTCTCATAGATTTTAGCTCTAATGACCCGTTTAACGTAGAAGGGAGTGAAGTTTGTTTGGTCTGATGATTGTGAGAAGAGCTTCTAAGAGTTAAAGCAGAGGTTCTAACACTACCAGACGATATAGGAGGAATGACTATTTACAGTGATGCCTCAAGGTTGGGCCTAGGATGTGTGTTGATGCAAAATGGGAAGGTAGTGGCTTATGATTCCAAATAGTTGAAGGAATATGAGAAGAACTACCCCACTCATGACCTTGAGTTGGCGGCAGTGGTTTTTGCACTGAAGATATGGCGTCACTATCTACATGGTGAGAAGAGCAAAATCTACAATGACCACAAGAGCCTAAAGTACTTCTTCTCCTAGAAGGAGTTGAACATGCGGCAATGGAGGTGGTTAGAGCTTATAAAGGATTATGATTGACCATCCACTACCATCCGAGCAAGGCAAACATGATAGCAGATGCTCTCAGCCGAAAGTATCAAATTTTGTCTTTGGCTGCATTTACAGTGAGCGAGCAATTGACTGAAGAAGCTCGACGGTTGGACTTAGAGTTGTTGGTTGAAGACACCACTATAACTTTGGCAGCACTTGTGGGGCAACCGTCATTGATAGAGAGAATCAGAGAGGCCCAGCCTACTGATCCAGTGATACAAAAATTGATAGATAGTGTTTGGGCAAGTGATGAATAGGATCCGAACTACACCTTGGTGGACGATGGATTACTCAGATTTAGGGGTAGGATTTGTTTGCCCAGTGATGAGGGAGGCACACAGTTCGCCATACTTAGTGCATCCTGGTAGCACCAAGATGTATGAGGACCTAAAGAGAAACTATTGGTGGACCGGCATGAAGGCAGATGTAGCTACATATGTTTCGAGATGCCTTACTTGTCAGTGAGTGAAGGCAGGGAGGCAGCGACCTCATGGTATACTTCAGTCGCTACCTATCCCATAGTGGAAGTGGGACAACATCATTATGGATTTTGTTACAGGTTTTCCCCACACAGCCAGGGGCATGGATTCCATTTAGGTCATAGTTGATCAATTGACCGAGGCGACACATTTTATCCCCATGAAGATGCCCTTTCCCATGGACAGATTGGCCAAGCTCTATAAAGATAATGTCGTTCACCTACACGTAGTGCCTGTGAGTATTATTTCTGATCGAGACCCGAGGTTTACATCAGAATTTTGGAACAGGTTTTAGAATACCATGGGCTCCTTGCTGAACTTTAGCATGACCTTCCATCTACAAACCGACGAAAAATTGGAACATACTATTCAGACCTTGGAGGATATGCTTAGGATGTGTGCTATCGACTTGAAGGGTAGTTAGGATGAGAATATCTCGCTCATCGAGTTTGCCTACAACAACAGCTACCAGGCAACCATTGGCATGGCATCATTTGAAGCACAGTACAGAATAAAATGTAAAACACCATTGTACTGGGATGAAGTAGGTGAGCAACGTAGATTGGGGCCAGAGTTGATTCAGGCCACTTGTGAGAAGGTGGATCTAATCAGGGATCGTATTAAGGCGGCTTAATCGAAGCACAAGAGCTATGCCAATGTTAGATGGAAGGACCTGGAATTTGATGTTGATGATAAAGTATTTCTTCAGGTATCACCTATCAAGGGGATGATAAGATTTGGCGAGAAAGTAAAGTTGAGTCTAAGGTTCATTGGACCCTACGAGATCTTGGCTCGCATTGGGCAGGTGGCTTACAGGCTGGCATTGCCCCCATCTTTAGTAGGAGTCCACAATGTTTTCCATGTCTCCATGTTGAGTAGATATGTTTCAGACATGACTCACGTGCCAACTCAGGAGCTACCTGAGCTTGCCATTGATTTGTCATATGAAGAGACACCCAAGGAAATTCTTGACCGAAAGGTTCACAATCTTTGCAACCACACCATCTCCTATGTGAAGGTGAAATGGAGCAATCACTCAGACAGAGAAGCATCTTGGGAGCACAAGGATGAAGTTGGGAAAAACATCCCCACTTTTTTGAAGAACCAGGTAAGTCAATTTCGAGGATGAAATTCTTATAAGGTGGGGGGGGGATGTTACAACCGCACCCAAACCTAGACTAACATGAACCTTGAATGTAGGACCTGCAGTGGAGTGACTGGACTTCATGCCAAGATAACTTCTAGAAGTATGGGGGTAAGTAGTTAACCATAATTCATTTGGGAGTATTAAGCTTTGCAATATGTGTGTTTGGAACATTCTAACCATCTTGACAAAGTTCCCTCACATGTACGAACACCCCGGATAAAACGTCGTGCCATTTGGACTTAAATTTAGTAAGAAATGCCCTGTGCAGATCATGTAGATGGCCCCGCGGTCGATCACATACACAGACCGCACAGGCTATTTTCCCCAGAAGTTGGAATCTCAATGTGTAGACTTCACCTACTTAGACCTGGGGCTTGACCCTCCTATTCCTAAGTATCTTTTGACCTGATAAACCTACCCTAATTACTTGAACACTCAGACGTATATCCAATCTAACCCAAGTGTATTTTAATGCATTTAAGTCATTTTCAACAACCTAGCCAAACAGCCCTTATTGCCCCTATTCTATAATTGGTAAAACCCTAATCTCCCTCTCATTTCACTCATTTCCCAACCCTAGAAAAAGTCAAAAACGTGGAGAGTAAGACAAGGAGGAAAAAGAAGGAAGAAGAAGGAGAAAGGAGGAGGAAGAAGTAAGAGGATCTTCAGCTTGCTGTCCCAACCCCATTCTTGCACCATTTATGAGCTCCACCTTCTTTCCAGCACACTTGAACTTCGCTCAACCAGGGAGCTCATGGAGAGGAGGGAGATTGAACTCATTGCAGCCCAACTAAACCCCTTCTTGTTGTTTCCATTGATTACCCATTGTGAGCAGTCCCTTCCCTCTCTAATTTCATTAATGTCTCTTAGATTTAGGTTATAGGTTGATCAATCTTAGCTCCCCATAGGGCTTTTCAAGTCTATTGATGGGATTACTTAAATTGTTGCTGTAATCTCCAATTGGTCAATTCCCAGCCCAATTGGCAGACCACCATTAAACCCCATTGATATACCTAGAATTTGGGGATTTCTTGGATTAGAATCCAATTCAAGTATAGAACCTTGATTGGGGCATAAACCCAAGGTCAATCGCAACCCTAGGATGCTAGGAGGAAGCCTCCAATTGATCCCCTGTAGGTCCCATACTTGAAGACCACCCACAACCCAAGCCATTGTTGAAAAATAGCAAAAATGGCTTACGCGGTCGATGAGTGCGGATGATGGTCCATCGATCGTATAGGCAAACCGCACGAATGGAATCTACAAGAAATAGGTTGTTTCCTACACACACTATACCTATTCGGACAATGGGTCTCATAGATCGCACCATCGACCGCAAAGGCCCAAAATGTGTTGTACAAGATGTTTGACTTAGGGTTTGACCACAGACCTCTTCCCAGCTAATGTACACCTATAATTGGACATTTTAGGGTAACTCCCACCTACTGTGAGGGTGTACACGTGCATGGATACCTACAGTGTTTTAGTACGATGATTTTGGTGAGTGGATTAGATACTTAACCTTAATTTTGGAGTGTTTCTCACTTGCACCTTATGAATGCCATTCATGCATGATCTATGCCTAACATGCTTATGATGTTACACTCACTATGCATGCCTATTTAGAATTCTATATGTTAGTTAAGAGTAGTACGTTAGGATGCTACTATGATGAATGCTAGATGCTTGGGAATTAGGCTTGTACTTGAATTGTTGTGGTGAAATCGTGAATATGGATAATGGTTATATGTTAATACATGAATGTGAGTGTAGTTATATAAAGACTATGTGATGAGATGAGAATGTGTATGATGGTTATGAGGTGAATGTAAACGATGGGATCCAAGTGTCGCGAGTGGGTGTCGGACTTGGGATCGCCATGAGGTATTTACTTGTTGCTCATGTAGAAGTAACTTGCATTAGAGATTACTGTTGTATTAGGATGGAAACGGGTTGGTGATCGGCCAACCGTTATTTCAGTATCACATTCGCCATACTCTTGTATATGTATGAGTAAGCTAGAGGGTGCGAGAGGATAGTCAGGCCGACTGTTATTTTGGCACTATGGAGGGTTGTTCTCTAGCCTATGCATATGCGTATTCCTTTCATGCAATAGTTGTATGTTGGTTAGGATGTGATGTACCCGGTACTACAATCCTTAGTGACAGGGGTTTAGGTGTCGGACAAGCCAACGGGTGTGGCCTGCCAAAAAGTTCAGATGCTGACCATATTTTGGACTGAACGCCAGGACGGGGTTTGTATTGGGGGTTTATGGACTATCTCATGGAGGAGTCCGTTACCGTAGGCTTCCATAGTAACTAGGATTTTTCATCGCCAGAGTGTCATCTCTTTTATGGCACCGGGGCCAGGAATTCTACCTGTGGTGTTATAGTAGTACTAAATCCAGGCTTAGTTATGATGTTAGATGGAAAATCAATAAAGGCATTCATACATCATATGTATTGAGCATCATTTATACATATGTGTGCTTGCATGTGTGATCTAATTTCTCACTAAGCTCGGTGACACTCATCCCTCGAGGGTTCTCTCTTTTTAGATGTGGATGCAGGTCTGGTGGACCCAATTGAGTTAGCCAGCATATAAGTACGGTGACGGATTTGATGCTTGGGATGCTCCCAACGAGGAGGAGCATGGACACGACTACAGTTGTGAGGCTTGTGCCTATGGGGCACAATAGTGTCAGGGCTTGAGGCTCATTTGAACATTGAACTTTACTTTGACATTGGGATGTAATTAAATACAGTTTTGTTCTTTGATTACAATACAGATATATATATGCAACCTACCTATATGATATGTTTAGTATGGTTTTGATAAACTTGTGATGTTGGAATAAAATGCAACCTACCTATATGATATCATTTATCTAGCTTCTGCACTCTAATATGATGATTATATTATATTACTTCCACTGTTACGCGACTATAATCACATTACTAGTTGGTGGCCATGGCACTACAAAGGCAGATCCTGGTGTCGGTAGGAGACACAGGGTATCCTAGTCACACGGCCAGGTGTTAGGGAGTGGGGTGTGACACATGGGGTGTGGATTCTATTCCTTGTAGACACCTCTTCTATCTCTCCCCCGGAGGTTTTCCATAATAATGATGAGTACCCTCTAAGGCCTAGAGCCGGTATATCTGTGGATGTAGCGTCAGTGTGCACTGCCCGGATTCGTTTATTGCTCACCCATTCTCTTGTCGGAGCCTAAGCCAAAGCCTCCAAGCCCTCCAAGAACCCCTAGAAAGGCCAACCCTGACCCAAACCCTTTGGAACTAGCCTGGCCCAGCCCAAAAGCCTAGCCTAAACCACCCAAGCCTTCTTGTCGATACTAAACTTAGATCGACACTCAAAGGCCCCGATTCAACACCGAGCCTACCCACCTTTGACATTAAGCCATGGCATTTCACTGTCGAATAGTACCTTTTGATTGTCTATCTCACTTCGATATTTAGATAATGGAAATCGACACTCAAATACCAACCTTCGATGTTGAGTCCTGTTCATCGACAGCCACTCGATGTTGAGTGTACCCCACTTTGATGTCGAATCGGGCAATATTATTGTCGAATAACAACAAATCTGAGAAGTCCAAACCTTCCATATTTTGCTCTGATTACGATACCTTTCGTGTCCCAGCCTATTTTTGGCACTTTGGATCTCAATCTTGGCTCCCTTAGGCCTCAAGAAAACTTCCTAAGGCAATAAAACACTTTCTCACACCCAATTGGTCCTTACCTTGACTTTACACGTACCGTTGATGTAAAGACACCTCCATTGGACGATCCAGATTAACTCCACCAACCCTACATGAATTTGGGAGTGCACACACCCCTCTACATCTATACATACACCCTTCTCACATTGATGAGGGTTAGATGCACTTTACATGGTCTTAGACTTGCCTTCTCTTAGCTACACAGCCCCCCTCCCTATGAGCTTTGCTTAATCCCTAGTTCAAAGACAACAATCCTTCCACCTATACTTAGCCTACATTCTACAATTACCTTCAACACAACCCCTTATTTGGAGGCCCCCAAGATCAAGACTTGAAGACACCAATCTAAAAATCTCGGCTTGATGATGGCGCATTCAAGTATAAGAGATAAGAGAAGCCACTACAAGTGGCGATACTTACTCAACGTACAAATCCCCTGAGTTACACAAGGAAAACCTCCACACCTCCATTTTGATTTCTTCCTAACTAGGTAGGTCTTTTCTTTTTTATTCTTACTTTACTCTACATCTACAATTTTCACTTATTCTGTTTTGCATCTTAGGAGGAAAGTAATACCATCTCTCTAGGGGGTGATCACATTGACTCCCTGTTGTACTTTTATTTTGTATTATGTTATGTCTCATGCATGCATCTTCACATGATCCCTATCCCTAATAGTCTAGGATTCACCAAGTTCGCATTCACGTTATTGTATATTTACACATGCCTTACATATTCTCACATTCCTCCATTTCAGCTTGCATATTTTCTCTTGTGTCTTTAACACCTTATTTTCATTACTATGATCCTCCATGTATATGTTTTAATTACCATCTTTGTTTACATGCATTCATCATATCATTATGCTTAGCTTAGGGTCAATCATGTTTAGGTTATTTAGGTTTATATGCCTTTAGTTTTACATTCCTGTATACTAAGCCTTGCCTTGCAGTCGAACCTCCGGCTATATGTTCCTTTTCACTCTCCTTGTATTTTACTTTCTTACATTTTACCTACATTCTATGTACTGTCAAAGCATGTTTTTCGTTCCACTATGCCTAGCAATAGAGAGACCAGCAAGTCCAAGCGGACTAGGGTGCATAATACCTTCCCAGAACCGTAACTTGACCCGTACCAAGATCAATGGACCATTTGTCCCCAAAAAGGCATTTTATGAGAGATTACATTGACATCATGGGTCCTAAACCCTCCTCTAGGTGGCGACTCCAAACATTCTATTCACCTCTCTCTTCTCCTCAAGGAGGGATGAGGTGGAGGACACATGGCGATCCCCCACCATGCGGTCATTTATCCTCACAGTGGCTACTCCATTGGGGATAACTTTTACTTGTGTGAAATAGGTCAAACTTTGATG
This sequence comes from Telopea speciosissima, assembly GCF_018873765.1. Lineage (NCBI taxonomy): Eukaryota > Viridiplantae > Streptophyta > Magnoliopsida > Proteales > Proteaceae > Telopea > Telopea speciosissima. The sequence goes on along the minus strand of NC_057920.1, from coordinate 31,782,909 downwards.
TGCCTGCATATATGTTATACTGTTATGACATGCTTTTTGGATGCTAACTTCCATGCAGTCATTTGTCCTCACAGAGGTTTTCTTCAAGAACTACTTCCCAGAGAGCTTTAGGGACAGAAAGGAAACTGAGTTCTCTGCACTTGTGCAAGGAACCAAGTCAGTACTGGATTACCAGCAACAGTTCAAAGATCTGTTCCATTTCACTCTGAAACACCTGAAAGGGGAAGTAAGCAAGACGAAGAAATTTGAGAAGGGACTTAAGCCTGAGATCGGGTCTGTCTTATCAATTATGGACATTCGGGATTATGCTCAGATGGTTGACAAGGCGAAGACTATGGAAGATAGATTGAAGGAGAAAGAGAAAGAGAAAGCTAAAACGTCATCCGGACTAGGCAAGAGGCATAATATATACCAGAACTTCGAATGGCGGAACAAGGCCTCGACTAGTTCGAGCCCCAATCCAACTCCGTATCGTAGGCTAGATGTCGGTCAGAACCTTTTACGACCCATTTATAAATGACCTGCTCAACCAACTGTGAGTCAAGCGATGGCGGCAACTTCGCCAGCCTAACCAGCTACAACCAAGTGAGCCAAGCCTCAACACTGGCTATTCCGTCCAATAAATGCTATGTGTACAACAAAGCAGGACATATGGCTAGGGAATGCATGCACCACAGATACAACACTTACTCGCTAAACCAGTCCTATGCTAGACCTTTTCAGCCACGGGACAATCAAACGCAAGGAAAGGTATTCGCACTGACAAATGAAGAAGCGGAGGCGAACCCCGATGTAATGATAGGTAAGTCCACTGAATACTACTAAATTGTAGGGAATAGCCTATGGAATGTGAAACCTAAATTTTATACAAACCCTAGGGACCCTGAATGCCTCAACCATTCCCATGCGAGTACTATTCGACTCGGGCACATCCCACTCTTTCATTTCTACTACCTTTGCAAGTAGGATGATTGATCAACCGAGGGACATCAGGCATGATTTAGTAGTCAACACATCGACGAGTAGTGTCGTGAGCCTGAAGGAAGTGTACGACCCCAGTCAGGTAGAAATTTATGGGAAGAACTTGACCGAACGTTTGATAAAGTTTGATATGAAGGACTTTGACGTGATACTAGGCATGGATTGGCTATCCGCCTATGGAGCAAACATCATATGTGCGGAGAAGAAGATAATATTCAAGTTAGATGATGGGTCGGTTTTCACATACCAAAGTGAACCAATGTGGAAGCCCAGAAGAATAACCTTATCCGCCCTCCAGGTGCAGAAGTTGCTGGATGAAGGATGTTAAGGCTTTTTGGCCACTATGATGGACACCAAGGCAAAGATAAAGCCTTTGGAGGAACTTAACATCGTCAGAGCATTTCCTGATGTTTTTTCGAAAGATCTGACCCAGCTACCGCCTGATCGCGAGATGAAGTTCACGATTGATCTAATTCCCAGTGCAACATCGGTATCCAAGGCACCATATCGAATGGCACCTATTGAGCTGAAAGAACTGCAGGTCCAACTACAAGACTTGCTGAAGAAGGGTTTTATATGATCTAGCATGTGTCCCTGGGGACCACCCGTGCTATTCGTAAAGAAGAAGGATGGTAGTATGCGGTTGTGTATTGACTATCGTGAACTAAATAAACTAACGATTAAGAATCAATACCCGTTTCCATGCATTGACAACCTATTTGATCAGCTATAGGGAGCAAGAGTTTTCTCCAAGATCGATCTTAGGTTCGGACACCATCAGTTGAAGATTAAGAGTGTCAATATTCATAAAATGGCATTTAGAACTCAATACGAACATTATGAATTTCTAGTCTTATCGTTCGGGTTAACTAACGCCCCAACAACGTTCATGGATATGATGAATAGAGTGTTCCATGACGTGTTGGACAAGTTCATCATTGTATTTATCGATGACATTTTGGTGTACTCCAAGAGTGAGGAGGAGCATGCTCGACACCTTACTTTTGTGTTGCAGCGGTTGAGGGAACACCAACTGTATGCTAAGTTCAACAAATATGAATTTTGGTTTCACCAAATTGGATTCCTGGGGAACATCGTCACCAAGGACGGCATCAAGGTAAACCCAGACAAAGTGAAGGCGGTTCTTGAGTGGGAGACTCCAAAGAATCCCACTGAGATCCGAAGTTTCTTGGGTTTGGCTAGATATTACTGCCGGTTTATTGAGAATTTCTCGTACATCTCGACGCCCATGATGAAGCTAACAAAGAAAGGCACAAAGTTTGAATGGGATGGAGCTTGCGAGAAAAGTTTCCAAGAATTGAGAAATTGATTGGTAACAGTACCAGTTTTAACTATTCCAGGTGGCATCGGAGGAATGGTGGTATACACCGACGCATCAAGAACAGGATTGGGTGGAGTCTTAATGCAGAAAGGTGAAGTGGTCACCTATGCCTCAAGACAGCTAAAGGAACATGAAAAGAACTACCCACTCATGACTTAGAGTTGGCAATGGTAGTTTTCACATTAAAAATATGGCAACATTTCCTCTATGGTGAAAAGAGTGAGATCTTCAGTGATCACAAAAGTCTAAAGTATTTCTTCACCCAAAAGGAGCTGAATATGAGGCAGAGACAGTGGTTAGAACTGGTGAAAGACTACGACTGTGAGATTCAATACCACCCTGGTAAGGCCAATGTTGTGGCGATGCGTTAAGCAGAAAATCACAGACTGCATCTCTCACTTCTTTGGGTGTAAGCGAGCAACTGCTAGAAGAAGCGCGAAAGTTTGACCTAGAGCTCATGATCGAAGGAACAGCTATGTCGCTAGTAGCCATGGATATACAGCTATCGATACGAGAAGAGATAATTGAGAAGCAACTTCTTAACCCGGAATTGGCCAAGATAATTTGGGAAGTACAGCAGGGTGTCCACAAGGACCCAGACTTTTCACTGGCCCATGATGGGGCATTGAAATTCAGAGATAGACTGTGCATGCCTGACGATTATGAGGTACAAGATCGAATCCTTAAAGAAGCACACAACTCACCCTATTCAATCCAGCCTAGAAGCACGAAGATGTACAAGGATTTGAAGAAGTACTATTGGTGGATCGGGATGAAAGAAACCATAGCCATATACGTGCTCGAATGTCTCACTTGCCAGCAAATATAGGCGGAGAGACACCAACCATATGGATTGTTACAGCCACTCCCGATACCTAAATGGAAGTGGGAAAGAATTACCATGGATTTTGTGACTAATTTACCCAACACTAGGAAAGGGATGAACGCAATCTGGATGATTGTAGACGGACTGACGAAAGCAGCTCACTTCGCTCCCATCAGAATAAAATATTCGATGGAGAAGCTTGTCCAACTATACATTAAGAATATAGTCCATTTACATGGCATGCCTGTCAGCATTGTATCTAATAGGGATCCTCGATTTACCTCCAAGGTTTGGAGAAGTCTACAAAAGCCACTAGGATCTCAACTAAACCTCAGTACGGCTTTCCATCCTCAGACGGACAGACAGTCTGAAAGAACTATCTAGACTCTGGAGGAAATGCTCAAAGCCTGTATATTGGAAATGAACGACAGTTGGGATACCCACATACCTTTGGTGGAATTTTCATACAACAATAGCTACCACTCCACAATTGGCATGGCATCGTATGAAGCTCTTTATGGTTGGAAGTGCCAAACCTCGTTGTATTGGGATGAAGTTGGAGAACGAAAGTGTCTTGGGCCCGAGATGATACAAGCAACCTTTGAGAAGGTGGATATCATTAGAGAGAAGATTAAAGCAGCTCAATCAAGACAAAAGAGTTATGCTGATCATCAGAGGAAGAATATTGAATTTAGAGTCAAAGAGATGGTATTTCTCCGAGTGTCTCCAACGAAGGGATTGCTACGCTTCAACAAGAGGGGCAAGCTAAGCCCAAGATTCATTTATCCTTATAAAATCCTCAATAGGGTGGGACCCGTAGCATACCGGCTAGCATTACCACCTTCCTTGTAAGGCATCCATGTTGTTTTCCATGTGTCAAAGCTAAGAAAGTACATCAACAACCCGACACATGTACTCGCAGCCGAACCTAAACAGTTAGATGTGGATATGGCCTATGAAGAACAACCTATGGAGATTCTGGACAGAAAAGAACATAACCTCTATAATCGCACGGTCGCATTCGTTAAGGTTCGATGGGGAAATAGTCCCATAGAGGAAGCATCGTGGGAATGCGAAGAGAAAATGCATGAAAAGTATCCCCAACTATTTGAGCTATAAGGTAAGCAAATTTCGAGGATGAAACTTTTGTAAGGTGGGGAGAAATGTAAAACCTGCCCCTAACTGGCTGGGAATTTGATTGAAGGACAAGAACCCCTGACATGGCATCTAAGCACACTGTGGTGTAACACTCCAGTTATTGAATTTAATGGAGACCCCCCGAAGATGTCCTCCCACATACCTGTCAAAAGATGGATTGCAGACCCTTGTAGTTGTACAGCCCACTGCATAATGTACACCCTAAACTCCAGGTAATCTCTATCGTCCTCATAAATATGGGGCCCACACCTGTAAAGAGGTGCATTTGACCCTAGGTGAGGTATAGGCATAAGGCCCAAGCCCTGGGCCAAACCCCTGTGCAAGCTCAATGTGATACAGCTTTGCTGTGTCTCTGGGTGATGCACACAATAACCAGTGAATAGCCCAGAGTGGTAAAAATGAGTATTTTAATCAATAAATGTGTGGGGACCACCCATACTGGCCATGAACACTCTCCAGAGGTAGATGGGAGTCTTAGGAACCACCACATACCCTTGGACCCTTATGGACCCCACCAGAGTGGCCAGAATAGCCCAGAATTAGTTTCAGAAATGTGTTTTTGGAGTGGACCCAGGCTACCAAACAAGCCTTAGTTGAGGCTGATCTATAAATAGGGGACCCTAGCCTAATTTAGAAACTCTATTCACTGCTGAAGCTGTGGGAAGGGAGAGAAGAGAGAAAAAAGAGGAAAAGAGAAGGAGAAGGAGAAGGAGAAGGAAGGAAGGAGAAGAAGAAGGAGAAGGAGGGGGAGTGCATACCTTTGCATCCAATCAGCTCCAGCAGCCACTTAGCTCAGTTCAGGTATAAAACCTTACCTATACATACTACTATGCTATTGTTTACTGTCTTTCTCCTTAGATCTCTGCAGTTTGAAAGTGTTTCTAGTCATGGATAGCCCAGATCACCTAGGGGTTGCCATGTACTGCCTCAGATCCAACATGCAAATAGATTGCATGGAAGATCTGAGGATTTTTCAATGATTTTTACTGCTGTTTGTTATTGGGACTGAAACCAGTCGCTGTACCAGACTGCACTACCCTGTTGCACCAAGAACAAGCAATTTGGGCTTGGATCTGTGCACAGAGGCTGCTCTCAGCCTAACCCTATGTTGCAGGAGCCTCAGACCACCCTACTTTACGTAGGATCACCCTTGCATGCAGCCCAACCCAAGGCCATAAGCTAGAACACAGCTGGGTTACTATTCCCTGGGCAGTCTGGGCAGCTCCTAGCTGCCAAGTGGTGGGCCCAGGTCATGATCCATGTGGACCACTGCAAACTACTCCACATGGGGTCCACAATGACCTAACATGCATAAGGGGATTGACCATGGCACTACCTGTGGTGCAAAACCCAGGAATTGGAGTCTGTTCACGTTCTAAACAGGCTCTGGGCGATGCACACATCACCTAATGAATCGCCCAGAGAATTAAAAATGGCTATTCTGCAGATCTGACTTTGGGGGCTTCCACCCATGGACTATGAACAGTGTAAGGAGGTGGTAAATGACCAACATACCCCTCCTCACATCTGTCCACATTCATTTGTACCTTGGGTACCCAAGTGGGCCCAACAGGGCTTGGAAACCCTGTCTGTGTTGGTCTTGCAGTACTGCTGACCTAGGGACTGTATTATAAGACTATTGGGACCATGAACCATGTTCTACAGTGGTAAAATACCATACTGACCCTGAACCACATTCTCTGGATGATGCACTGGGACATAGACCCAAAGCCCAGTGCAAGACCCAGAGAATTCCAAGTGATATCAGACTAAGCACTGAGTCAAACCAGTGAGTCTAGATCAACACTAGGACACCCAGGAACAGTTATGAATATTAAATAACACATGTCTGATTTGACACTTTAGGATTTGATCCCGCGCTCGAGGTGCACTGCCAGACTATAGCCGGAACTGAAACAACAACTGACCTTATAGAACCAGACTAAGGTGAGTGGAATGTCATCATGTATATACGTGTAACATGAATAATATGCTGAATCTAGTTTTTATAATATTAATATTATGATACATGTTTAATTCAAGTCTCATAAATACAATACAACATTGTGTTGACTGTTGAACAACTCTGTTTGAATATTCCATGCTGATTGTGAATGCTTGACTAGATGCCGTAGCCGACTTGGAAATGAGGCCTATGGTAGCCCGTAGAATGGGATGCGGTTGACACCACCCGACTCATATGGTGGCATATAGACATGGGTTAGAGTTTCATCACCCGTGCTACGCACCCTTGCCAACAGGGGTTAAGGTGTTGGATGCCTGTGGGAGTGACCGTATATATAAGAAAAAAGAAAAAGAAAAGAAAAGAAATGTGATTATGAGCTATATGCCGGGTTATAAGCCAGAAAAGAAAAGAAAAGAGAAAAAGGGACGGATGCCTCATAGGTTAATCACAGAGGGCCAGTCGGGCTGACCTTGGTGAACGAATGCGGGAGCTGACTGGTCCTCTCCGACAACTCAATGGGTGTATCGCGGGAAGGGGTTAAAAGCCCTCACCAGGGATACATGTATTGGGGATTGTAGTAGCACTAACCTGCCCTAGTTGTGATGTTAGGTGGCTAATAAATAACTGGACTGCATTTTCATGTAGGATCCAAATGATTGTGGTTGCATATGCATGCATAATGCTATGTTTCATTCACGAGCTTAGTGGGGCTCACACTTTGTTATACATGCTTTTCTATTAGATGATTGTACAGGTGGATGTCACTGTGGCGGGGAGGCTCATTATGAGGAGGAGAGCCTTGGTGGTTATGACCATATTGGTGTGGATCCCGATGGAGGTTGTGCCAATGGTCCAAGTGTTCTCGGTGACTATTGAGGACTGACCCGTGAAGGGTGTTGACGTGGATGCTGATGCTGTTCTTTTATCTTGGGGACTCCTTTTTTACTTTGTCAGGAGTTTGTCCTCGTCCTTGCTTTTAGTTTTTCTTTCTTTCCTTTTAGGGCTTGAGTTACCTCACCCTGTCTATATAATTTTCTTTTATTTCAGCTGATGTATTTAGTATCTTTTACTGTTCAGTTTGTGGGTGTGAGAGAGGGAATGGTTCAGCTTATTTATGTATATATCATCATTTCTTGTACTGCTATGCTTCTTTTATTTTTCAATGTAATTATAGTTTCTGCATCACTCTGAGTTTACATGTGGTAATACTATGGATGTGTGTTTGTGAATGTATTAACTGCTTCTAGATCTGTGGGTTTTGGCGGATTGTCGTTATGCAATCCGGGTCACCTACCTAATCCTCCCAGGGGGTGGTTTGGGGTGTGACACTCCAAACCAAGATTTAGCCGGCCAACTTGCTGAACCCATTACCCAAATGGTGCAAATCCAACCTTTTATGTGAATACCATCAACAAAATGGACATTCGACTGATGAGTGCTACCAACTGAAGCTTGTAGTCCAAGATCTACTTAATAAAGGGGAATTTACGGTTCAATCAAATCAACCCAATGTTAAAATAACCCCCTTTAACAATATGATGGAAATTCTAAGTCCATTAACAATCTTAAAGAGGAAGATTGGCTCGTTAATCTGCAAGCCTTGATCACACCATTTGAAAACCAGCCTGACCCTCCCGTCACAGAATGGACTGAAAAATCGGTCCAGGCCCTGACTGCTCTTGTTCTAGCAGAAGCTCTACCTAACAATGTCCTCATGATAAATATAGGGGTTGATAGTGATGAGGATTCTCAAGATTTTGATGAAGAACATTCTAATCAAGAGGAAGAAATTCTTATTGAGTCAATACCCGAGAGGTGCCTAAACGAAGAAGGTCAAGAAGGCTATTATGTTGATGTTACTACTGACAAACAGTTCTACGACCCACCTCGTGGTCCACCCAATGGCCCGATTGAAGTTAATCTGTCAAGTGATCATACCCAAGAAAGAAGCGGACTTGTTGCAACTATCCAACAATTGATGCATGCAATCATAGCACTTGGTCATGATCATCAGGAGCAAGATGAGAATCTGTGCAACATCCTAGAAAGGGCTTATCACATCATAAAGGAAGCCGACTCGTCTCTTAGGGCCCATATTGCAAGGGTCTCACCCCCGTTTGGACATCATAGTCAAAGAGCATATTGGCAATATGAGCAAGTCGAAGACATAAGGTCCTTACCAGGGATGGCTCGAGCACTCAAGAATCTGGCCCAATTTATTCAAGGACACACTAGGGACATGGATAATCAATGGTAGGGTATGCAAACATTCTTTAGAGAATGCCAAGATCAAAATGAAGAGTTGGTTTAAGAGAGACGGAACATTATTGCAGCCCAAAAAGAATGAATGGAAGAGCTTCACGATATGAAACAAAGAATGGATGAACGATATTGGAGACTATGGGACAGGCACACTAACCTTTGGAATAGTATCCGAGATCAAATCAAAGCCATCAATGAACTAATCCAAGGATCCAATGAATACATCCATCAACACGTGCCTGGCAAACTAAACATGAGTTATAGAAGACAGACTAGCTTCCCCTTTCCTTTCCATGAGGATAAGATCTTTGACCACCTCAAAGAATTAGATGAGGAAACCTAAACAATCGAAGCTATGGAATGGGTACTATGCGATAAGCTTCAAGAACTCACCCCGACTACCGATGAACCCAAAATCAACATGATCGTCATAAGTGATGGGGAATCAGATGAGTCTGATCAGGATGTCGACCACCTTCTATCTCAGTTGCATTCCAAGCTCTATTTCCCATCTGATGAAGAATGCAACAATGCCAACGCTAGAAGTGAGAAGAATTTCAAACCAGTCCGGCTCAATGTCGACAATCCAGTTGAGTTGACAAGGAACCAGAACCAAAATCAGAACCATACTACCATTGGACCAGAAAATGAGGTTTTGAAACAACTCAAGAAAAATCAAGCCAACATCTCAATCTGGGGATTGTTAACTATTTCTCGAACCCATAGAGAAGTAGTCCTAAAAGCATTGGCTAGTGTACATATGCCAATTGAAACTGAACTAGCCCAGCTAGCCAACATTGTAGGAGTTCTCTACGCAGTCAAAGCTATTATGTTCTCGGACAAGGATCTTCCACCCAAAGGATCAAACCATACAAAGGCACTCTATATCACCATTGATTGCAACAGAAGTCGTATCACTCAAGTCTAGGTTGCTAGACATGGACAATGGTTTAGCCCTAAACATCTGCCCACTACAAACTATTCAACATATAGGGATCGACCCATCGAAGCTATAGTCCTCTACACAATGAGTGAGAGCCTACAACAACACTCGAAGGAATGTCATTGGAATTCTAAACAATAAAATTATCATGGGACCGACCAAGTTCTGAGTTGAGTTCCAAGTCATTGACATCCCTTCATCTTTCAACATGCTCCTTGGAAGGCCATAGCTTCATGCGGCCGGAGTAGTATCATCCTCTCTCTACCAGAAGCGCAAGTTCATAGTCAAGGATAGGGTCATCACCATCCTGGCCAATCCTGAAGTGATAAGCATGCTGGCCAATGTAGAGGCTAGCAAGGAATTAGACTCCCAACTAGCCAGTTTTCAGTTCGACACTGTGTGTGCCACATACCTGGCACAACCCCTGAAGGAGAAGCTTCCTCTTACTCATATGAACAGTCACAATGCAGCGATCCCAAACATGCTGAAGAAAATGGGGTATTTTTAGGGTATAGGCTTTGGAAAATTTCACTAAGGAATGTTAAAGCTTATATTACCCTCTCACAACAAAGAGTACTACGATCTAGGTTACACCCCAACCAAAGAAGATCTCTTCAAACGGGTCTAGAAAGAGAAACAGAAGAAGAGAGAAGCCTACAAGAAAAAGTTGTATAAAGAGGACCCCGTGAAGTATAAGAGGTTACAGAAGTAAAAGAACCCAAAAGCTGAGGTTAATGTCAGTACATCTTACCCTACAACTCTCAATGGATATTTCATTAAAGAAGGGGATACCCTCTCTTATTATGGATTTAATAAACCATGGTACGATGAAATTTCTCAACAACTAATGCCAGGTCTTGAAATCTTCTTTACAGATCAAACGGAGTGGTCAGAGATCTTTCAAGAAGATCCTATGGACTCCAATAACGACTAGCAAGATGAAACGGCTTCTTTCCACCTTGAAGACATATTCAAAGGAGTGATCGCAGTGCTAGACGGCCTTATAGATTGGAATCCAAATCTGCAAGCAATGACCAAGCTGAAGGAGCAATACCCAATTGGACCCAATTTTTAGAGTGCTGCTTCTATGAAGGCATAGAAAGTTCTAGTCCTAGTCCTAGTTTACATTTTAGCTCTTCTAGTTCTATTTCTGAGTCTGAGTCCGAGTCCATGTTTGAGTCCGATGTAGACCTTGAGTTTGATTTCAATGAATTGCTTTCTTCCAGTTACATTGTGCCTCTTCTTGCTTACATCAATGAGGATGAAATGCTCAATGATGCTCCACCTGATCTTCTAAAAATAATTCAAAATCAGGAACAAAAAGCTCAACCAATTCCTGAAAGCTTTAAAATCATCAATCTAGGATCATCAGAATTGCCATGAGAAATAAAAATCGGCTCAAATTTGAATGAACAAGAGGTCCAACCTCTGATTCAACTTTTAAAAGATTTCATGGAAGTATTCGTATGGTCATACGATGACATGCCCGGAATTGACACCAACATTATCACATACCGTCTACCTTTATACCCTAGGATGAAGCCAATAAAGCAAAAACTCAGATGAATGAGACCTAAATAGATCTTAAAAATCAAAGAAGAAGTCACCAAACAACTCGAAGTAGGATTCTTAGAAGTGACGAAATACCCTGAATGGTTGGCCAACATTGTGCCATTATCCAAGAAGGATGGATGAGTATGAATGTGTGTAGACTTTAGGGACCTGAACAAAGCAAGTCCAAAGGATGACTTTCCCCTACCTCACATTGATATACTCGTAGACAACACGGCCAAGCATGCCCTCCTATCTTTCATGGACGGTTTCTCAGGGTACGACCAAATCAAGATGGCACCTGAAGACATGCAGAAGATATCCTTCATAACTCAAAGGGGAACATACTATTACAAAGTAATGTCGTTTGGACTTAAGAATGATGGGGCAACCTAACAAAGGGCAGCAACCACCATTTGACATGACCTGATGCACAAAGAGGTTGAGGTCTATGTTGACGAGATGACTGTTAAGTAAAAAGAATGTGAGTGAACTATTGAAGCCTTAAGAAAATTCTTTAAAAGAATTACAATATACAAACTAAGGCTAAACCCCAAAAAATGTGTGTTTGGAACCACGGCTGGAGAACTCTTAGGCTTCATAGTCAGCCATAGGGGCATTGAGGTCGACCCCACCAAGATTAAGGCAATTCTAGATATTCCACCACCCAAAACCGAAAGGGAAATCATGGGTTTTCTCAAAAGAATCCAATACATCAATAGGTTCATTTCTCGGTTAACCATGGTGTGCGAACCAATCTTCAAGCTACACAAGAAGAATGAGCCAAAGGAATGGAATGAGCAGTGTCAGGCAGCATTCGACACAACCAAAGAATACTTGGCCAACCCGCCAGTATTGGTACCCCCAATATCTGGCAAACCCCCTACTATTGTATTTGTCTGTAACAGACACGACCATGGGAGCAATGTTAGCACAACATCAAGATGATGGTAAGCCAGAACAGGCCACATGCTATCCGAACAAAAAATTTATGGACTACGAGATTAGTTATATACCACTCGAAAAGGTCTGCATGAGTCTGATCTAGGCCACAAGGCGGTTGAGGCATTACATTATAGCCCACCAAGTATTTTTAATCTCAAGGATGGATCCAATCAAATACTTATTCGAGAAACCCGCCTTAACAGGAAGATTACCACGTTGGTTGCTCTTATTATCAGAATTGGATGTCAAACATGTGACACAAAAGTCAATCAAAGGATGAGCAATCGCTGACCACTTATCAGCACACCCAACCCTTGAAACCAAACCATTGGAAGACATATTTCCCGATGAAGACATTGCACAATTGAAACCAGAAAAAGCCGATACAGTCTGGCAATTACTATTTGACGGAGCAGCCAATCACAAGGGTTATGGAGCCGGCATACTACTAATCACTCCCGACGAAAACCATATGCCCTGGGTATTTAACCTAAACTTTGAGTGCACCAACAACATGGCTAAATACGAAGCTTGCGCCATAGGACTTGAAGCTGCCTTATCAATAGGACTCAAGAGACTAGAAGTATATGGGGATTCTTCCTTGGTCATATGCCAAATGCAAGGAAAATGAAAAATAAAAGATGAGAAACGGATTTCCTATCAAATACATGTGGAAACACTATCTAAGGAATTTGAAGAGATCACTTTCTCCTACCTGCCAAGAGATAACAATCGGTTCACCGATGCACTAGCAACTTTGGAATCCATGGTTGAGATGGAATCTAAAATAAAAGTATATCCATTCTCAATCAATCTAAGACATCATCTGGCACATGTCAATCGTATCCATGCCTTGACTGTTGATGGAAGACTATGGTATGCAACATAGTGGATTTCATTAGAGAAGCATGATACCCTAAGGATGCTACGACCAAAGAAAAGTGTTTCTTTAGCGATACGCTGCATAATTCATTCTATTGGAAGACATCCTATACAAAAGGTCGTATGACGGAGTACAACTATTATGCGTTGATGAAGAACAGTCAAAACTAGTCATGGATCAAATCCACCAAGACATATGTGGGCCTCACATGAATGTAAGGATGATGGCCAAAAAGATCCTCAGACTAGGGTATTATTGAAACACCATGGAAGCCAACTGCGCATAATACGTGAAAAAGTATCACAAGTGTCAGATATTTGGCAACCTTATACACACACCACCATTAGGGTTACACACTTTAAGTTCTCCTTGACCATTCGCCACTTGGAGTATCTGTTATACCCACACCCTGGAGTCTAATTGTTTATAAATTATTCTCATGACGTGTAGATGGTGCTGCCATGTATGCTGGTGAGCTATTTGTAAAGGTTGTCAAGCCTAGTCACAAGATCATTGATTTTGGCACTGGTTTGCCCATCGAAGAAAGATTCCTCAATCGGGAGTGGGGGAAATTCGTCGATGGAGACTTCACCGACTATCCTCCCAGTACGAGCCCTAAGAGCGAGAAGTAGTAGAAGGAACACCCCGTGTCATGCCATATCAGTACTTCGTCCTTCGATGAAGTTAGCATCGCAGTGAGGAACCTATTTGGGGTCACGAGGGATACACCGTGACGATCGAGGGGTAGGTTATTGACCTGATTTTATTGTGTGACTACTACTCTCTTGAAGCCCTAAAGGTGTGAACCAAAAACTCTGACCTTTTAAGGTGGGAAGCGTCTTTCCTCTTGGATCAGATGGAAGGACGGATGCAAGACTCATGCCCAATGCATCATCTGATGTATAACTCCAGGTAACAACTTCATATTATATTCCTGGGGGCCATACCCACATTTATACATGTACTAGTTTAGTAAACATGTGGGGGAAGGTGTCAAACCTACCCCTGACTAGCTAGAATTTTGTTTGAAGGACAGGAACCCCTGACATGGCATCCAAGCACACTGTGAAGTATCACCCCAGTGATTGAATTTAATGAAGAACCCCCAAGGATGTCCTCTTACATACCTATCAGAAGATGGACTGCTGATCCTTGTAGATGCACTGCCCACAGCATAATGTACTGCTTGGACTCCAAGTACTCTCTCTCCTCTCCATGAATGTGGGTCCAACACTTGAAAATAGGATTAAAAGGCCTTGAGTGACATATGGGTGTAAGGCCCTAACCCTGGGTCAAACCCCTGGGCAAGCCTAAAGAGAAACTACTTTGCTGTAATCTCTGGGCGATGCAGACATCACCCAGAGACATCGCCCAGAGTGGGAAAATGCAATATTTTAATGCACAGATGTGTGGAGACCACCCACATTGGACATGGGCACCCTCCATAGGTTGAGGGGAGTCTAGGTGACCACCTCATACCCTTGGACCCCTGTGGACCCCACTTGAGCGCCCAGAATGGCAGAGAATCAAGTTAAAAACACATTCTCAAAAGGGGCTTAGACAGCCAAACAGGCCTCAATAAGAGGCTGGTCTATAAAGAGGGGGCCTTAGGCTCATTTTAGAGCTTTGGTTACTATTGAAATCGTGGAGAGAAGGAGAAGAAGGGAAGACCTCACCTTCGCTCAAATCTGTTCCAGCAGCCTACCTAATTTGTTCATGTATAAAAACTATGCCCACACCTATTACTATGCTGCTATTTACCATTCTTCTCCATGCATCTCTGCTGTTTGAAGCTTTTCTGGCCATTGGCAGCCCAAAACAGCTGGGGATTGCCATGGACCATCTCAGATCCAACATGCAAGCATGATGCATGGAGGATCTGATCATTTTAACCATGTTTTGATGACTGTTCTACATCTAAGACCGAAACCCAGTTGGAGCCAGACTGCACTGCATTGCTACACCAAGAACAGGCAGTCTGAGCTTAGATCTGTGTGCCCTGGATGCATATAGCCTAGCCATGAGCTATAACAGCCTTAGATCACTGTATTACATGGGAATCAACCCTTGTATGCAGCCAAATCCATGGTCTGCAACTGAAGATATGCTGGTTTACTATTCATTGGGCTGTCTGGGCAGCTCCTAGCAGCTAAGTGGTGGGCCCAAGTAAAAATCCATGGGGTCCAGTGCAAAGCACACCCCAGGGGGTCCATATTGACCTAACATACAGGGGGGATGGTTAGGATACTGCCCCTGGCGCAGAACCTAGGAATTGGAGCCTGTTCATGTGTTAAGGCAGTTTTGTTGATCTGACTTGGGGATCTTCACCCATGGACCATAGAATAGTGTAGGGAGGTGGTAAATGACCAAAATAACCCTCCCCACATCTGTCCATAAATATGAATACCATGGGTACCTAAGTGGGCCCCGCATGGGATGGAAACCCTGACTATGTTGATCCTGCAGCACTGCTAAGTTGGAATCAGTGTTGTGAGGTTATTAGGACCTTGAGCCATGTACTACTATGGTAAATGACCATTCTACCCTAAGCCACAATCTCTGGAGGATGCATCGTGACATAGGCCTAAGGCCCAGTGCAAGGCCCAGAAAATTCCAAGTGATGTTCAACTGTACACCGAGTCAACCCAGTAAGCCTAGATCAACCCTAGGCCATCCAAAAATAGTTTGGAATATTAAATGACATATTTTTTATTTATACTTAGGGTTTGATCCCGTGCTTGAGGCCTACTATCAGACTATAGTCGAAACTGAACTACAACTGAATTCCAAGAACCAGACCCATGTGAGTGAAATGTTATCGTGTATATACGTGTAACAATATTCTTATGCCGGCAATTAAATTCTTTAATTACAATACTTTGTTACTTGATCAATTACAACTTCATAATTTTTACACATCGTGTGACTGTTGATCAACTTTGTTTGAATGTATCATGATGATTGTGATTGATAGACTAGAATGGAATACGGTTGACACCGCTTGGAAAGGAGAGAGAGTGTAGCCTGTAGAATGGAATACGATTGACACCGCCTAACTCATACGATGCCTTATAGATATGGGGCTAGAGTTTCATCACCCGTGCTACGCACCCTTGCCAACAGGGGTTTAGGTGTTGGATAACTATGAGGACTACCGTAAAACCTCGGGCATTTACGGCGGGAAGCCTCGACTACATCCTGGGATGCCCCAGGGCAGTTATGCCCGAAAGCCTCGAGCAACATGCTTGGGAAGCACGGATAGGTGAATTATGGCTATATGCCAAATAAATTTTATCCTCGATCTACATGTCGGGAAGCACCAAAAAGGTGAATTTGATATTAAGTCGATTACCTCACAAGTTCAATCACAGGGGGTTGGTCATGCTATCCAAGGAAAGTGCGTTGGAGGTGACTGGTCCCCTCCGACAACTTAATGGGTGTATCGCGGGAAAGGGTAACCAAGCCCACACCAGGGACACATGTATTGGGGATTGTAGTAGCACTAACCTACCTTAGTTGTATTGTTAGGTGGTTAATAAATAATCTAGACTTGCATATCATGTAGGATCATATGGAATGTGGTTGCATATGCATGCATGGTGATATGTTTACTCACGGGCTTAGTGAGACTCACACTCTATTATATATGCTTTCTTTCTATTAGATGATTCTACAGGTGGATGCCACTGTGGCATGGAGGCTCATTACGAGGAGGAGAGCCCTTATGGCTATGATGATATTGGTGTGGACCACAACGGAGGTCGTACCGATGCTGCAAGTGTTCTCAGTGGTTATTGATGAAGACCAGTGAGGGGCGCCCTTGATGCTTTTGTTTTGGGGACTCCGTTTTGATTTTTGTTAGGAGTTTATCCCCATCTTTGTTTCTGTTTTAGTTTCTTCTTTTCTTTTTGGGGTTGAGTTATCTCGCCCTATATATAGGTACTTTTACCTCAGCTTTTGTATATGTGTTAGTTCTTACTGTTCAGTTTGTGGGTGTAATGGGGAATGGAACCAACCTGTGTTAGGCAGCCCTAGGATCCCTGCTAAGGTGGCAGTGGTAAGTCTAATGTCCACTCCCTTAACCCTGCTCTCTAACCCAAACTCCTGTGCCCTAGATGGCACTGGGTTACAGTAAAAATAACGAACCAAGTTAGGGTAATATGGCTCGGTGGGTGATAACATAGAGGCCTAACCTAGGATGTTGAACCTAGTATATAAGTTGTACTGGTGGAAGTCATCCACCTGTACCATCCTCCCATTCACAATCTTTAAGGACCTAAATTTGTCCCAATCCTGTGAGTGCTCGTACCTAGAGAATAGGAACTAATCAAACTCTGGCTCCTCTGATGATGAATCCTCTCTTGATGAGGTGTGTGGCACAGAGGAAGATGAGGAATGCTCGCTCTCGGACCGTAGCCTCTTGCGTGCTACGGATTTGCTCGCCGTTCTGTGGCTAGTAGACATGGGGTTGTAAAAAGGGAAGAATAGAAATAGTTAGGGCAAGAGAAAATTTATAAAACCCTAGCCAAAACAAGAAAAACAAGGAAAATGACCTAAAGTAAGGAGAAAAGTTAAAGAATCTTACCTAAGATTGCGTAGAATCACGGGGGACCCGTGAAAATGGAAGGAAATGGTGTGGAAGAGGTCACACTAGGCACCAAAGCTCTGCCCTAGATGTTTAAGAAGCTTTAGGGAGCAAATAAAATGAAATGGGACCCTCTCGGATTGTTATAGCTGGGCCCTGATTCTCTGGTCGATAGCATTGGGCGATGCATCTAACGCCCAGAGACATTGTCCAATGAATAGAATTTTGTTGTTTTTGCATAAAAGTTCATGAATTTGTGAGTTTTGCTTAGAAATGACTTAATAAACACAAAAATATAAATTTTACAAATATATGGATGTAAAGAAAATAATAAAATAACAATAATAAATTTAAGTCAAAAATAATTAAATTAATAATACACCCATGATTGCGTAAGGAAGTGTTGTGGGTTGTGATAAAAAAAAATGGGGAAACATAGAGATTTTAGGAAATTCCTTCCTTGTTGAGCTAAATGATAACAAATAATTATGCCCTTACCTATACGTAAGTAGTGTGCACATAAATATTTAATATTATGTGCTGAGTACTATGCGTGTATGAACTAAGTTGGAGTGATGCTGTGTAAACTGAACATAGGTAAGTAGGTAAGTTGTAATATGTATTTATTAGATCTTAGGGAATGTAGACCTCACTTTACCCACAACCTAGGTCAACCAAGAATAGGAGCCGATAGGTTGTCCAGTCAAGTTGAACCCTTAGACGCTAAGATGCCTCGAGCCAACCCATTAATTTTCTCCTGCTCATAAGTTATTCCTGTAGCCATGTACTTAATTCTTTTAATTAAGTATCCATAATGACTTGGTACGTAGATCCTCTTCATGGCAGGATCTTACTACCTCATTTAAGCTTGGAGACCCCAACAACATGCGATACATTAGGAAACTGAGGAGAAGGCTGATCAGGATACAAGAGATATTGCCCCGTGCTGAGAACCAATTAGTAATTTACTTAGCTCTTGCAGACGTCAGTGAACCTGTGAATCGAGCCATTTATCTATCCCTAGTAGATGAAGTAAGAGGTGATATAGCCTACCTTTAAGTGCAGAACATTATCACTAGTTGGCAGTTACAGAGACTTGCCTGTTAGACTCAGGTACATAATTAAAAGATTTTTGTTAAAAAATTTAAAGTCTATTATTTAGTGTCATGTATAGTGAAACATCGTATAAAATACTTAAAGGACAAGAACACAAGTAACAAAAACACTTCATAATAAATAAAAGAAAAATTAAATATATGTAATAATACACCTTGCTGGTATGACTACATAAATTCACTAGAACTGTGGAATAGGTGTGTACAAGTATTAACTAGGAATTTTTCTATTGACCTCGATAAGGAGTGTTGGATTATTGAACATGTTGCTCTTTTCAGAAAAGCAACCATGGTCAACACAAGAAGCTCTCGAGGTGGTCGTAAAGGAAAACACCCTCGTGTTATACCGGAGGTTGAACTGCCAAATGGAACCAAGGCCCAAAATTCTGAAGCATCGGCTGCTTCGTCAGGGGTACCAACGGCTGCTCAAGCCACTACTGTAGTACCTCAGCCGGGTATAGTAGTTGGTGAGGTAACTGCATTCATGACTACTATGATGCGGACCATGCAGCAACAGCAGGAACTGTTGGGCCAAATGTCTATGCAATTTATGACCATGATGCATGAGCGCGCAGCACCACCTCCACCACCCAACTGGCCCGTACTTTTCCCACCACCTGTGCTCAACACTTGGCAGAAAACTCTACTGCTAAGGTAATGGAGAGATTCAAGAAACTCCAACCACCCATGTTTTCCAAGTTGAATCCCCAGGCAATGTAGCCGGAACGGTGGATTAGCGCCTTAGAGAAGGCATTTGATGTGCTCGAGTGTTCGGATGCGCAAAAGCTGATATGTGCTGGTTATCAGCTACAGAATGAGGCTGAAGCTTGGTGGAAGGCTACTAAGCCAAATCTTGAAGCCGCTCATCCGAATCCCACATGGGAGCAATTTAAGGAAGTCTTCTTCAAGAACTACTTCCCAGAGAGTTTTAGGGACAGGAAAGAGGTTGAGTTCTCTGCACTGGTACAAGGAACCAAGTCAGTGTTGGACTATCAACAACAATTTGAAGATCTATTCCATTTCTCTCTAGAACACCTAAAAGGGGAAGTTAGCAAGACAAAGAAGTTTGAGAAGGGACTCAAACTCGAGATCAGGTCAGTTCTATTAGGACCAAGAGGTATTCGGAATTATGCTCAGATGGTCGATAAGGTGAAGACCATGGAGGATAAATTGAAGGAGAAAGAAAAAGAAAAGGCTATGACGTCGCCTAGGTTGGGCAAGAGGCCAAATAATTTCCAGACTTTTGGTTGGCCAAACAAGATTTTTTGAGGAACCAGTTCAAGCCCCAATCCGACTCCATACCGTAAGCCACATATGGGTCAGAATCCTTTCCACCCTACTTTTAATCGACCTGCTCAACCGGCTATGAGTCAAGTGATAACAGTAGCTTTGCCAGCCCGACCAGCCACAAGCCAGGTGAACCAAGCCTCAACACCAGCTGTCCCACCCTATAAGTGTTGCATGTGCAACAAAGAAGGGCACATGGCCAAAGAATACAAACAGCGTGGGTACAATAACAACTCGCGAAGTCAGTCCTACGCTAGACCTTTTCAGCCACGGGACAACCAGATGCTAGGAAAGGTGTTCACATTAACTAATGAAGAAGCTGAGGCAAACCCCTATGTAATGACAGGTAAGTCCACTAAACTCTACTACATGGTATGGGAAAATCATTGTATATTGTGACCTAAACTGCATACCAACCCTAGGTACCCTGAGTGTCTCAACCATCCCTGCACACATGCTATTCGACTAGGCGCATCCCACTCTTTTGTTTCTACTACCTTTACGAGTAGGATGGAAAATCAACCGAGAGCCATCGGGCACAACTTAGTAGTCAGCACACCGACGGGTAGTGTCGTGAGCTTGAAGGAAGTCTACAACCCCTGTCAAGTAAAAATTTGTAGGAGAAACCTGATCGCACGGCTAATAAAGTTCAACATGAAGGACTTTGACGTGATATTAGGCATGGATTGGCTATCCGCCTACGGAGCAAACGTCATATGTGCGGAGAAGAAAATAATGTTTAAATTGATGGATGGTTCAATTTTCACCTATCAAAGTGAACTAGTGAGGAAACCCAAAAGGATAACCCTATCCGCCCTCCAGACACGAAAGTTGCTGGATGAAGGATGTCAAGGCTTTTTGGCCACTGTGATGGACACTGAGGCAAAGGTAAAGCCCTTGGAGGAACTTGACGTCATCAGAGAATTTCCTGATGTTTTTCCAGAAGATCTGACCCAGCTACCGCCTGATCGTCAGACAGAGTTTGCGATTGATCTAATTCCTGGTGCAGCACCAGTATCCAAGGCACCATACCGCATGGCACCTATTGAATTAAAGGAATTACAGGTCCAGTTACAAGACCTATTGAAGAAAGGTTTTATACGACCCAGCATGTCTCCCTAGGGAGCACCCGTGCTATTCGTAAAGAAGAAGGATGGTAGCATGCGACTGTGTATCGACTACCACGAGCTAAATAAGTTGACCATCAAGAATCGATACCCATTGTCGTGCATTGACGACCTATTTGACCAGCTACAAGGAGCAAAAGTTTTCTCCAAGATTGATCTTAGGTCCGGATACCATCAATTGAAGATCACGAGTGGCGACATTCACAAGACGGTGTTTAAAACTCGATACGGACATTAAGAATTCCTGGTCTTATCATTCAGGTTAACCAATGCCCCGGCAGCGTTCATGGACATGATGAATAGAGTATTCCGTGATGTATTAGATAAGTTCATCATCGTGTTTATTGACGACATTCTGGTGTATTCCAAGAGTGAAGAAGAGCACGCTTGGCACCTTACGTTCATGTTGCAGCAGTTGCGGGAACACCAGCTTTAGGCCAAGTTCAGCAAGTGTGAATTTTGGCTTCACCAAATTGGATTCCTGGGGCACATTGTCACCAGGGATGGCATTAAAGTGGACCCAGATAAGGTGAAAGCGACGAGTGGGAGACTCCGAAGAGTGCCATTGAAATTTGAAGTTTCTTAGGATTGACTGGATATTATCGCCGATTTATTGAAAATTTCTCACGCATTTTAGCACCCATGATGAAGCTAACGAAGAAGGGTGCCAAGTTTGAATGGAATGATGCATGCGAGAAAAGCTTTCAGGAATTGAGGAACAGGTTGGTGACGGCTCCAATTTTGACCATTCCGGATGGCACTGGAGGAATGGTAGTATACACTGACGCATCCAGAACGGGATTAGGTGGCGTCTTAATGCAGAAGGGTAAAGTGGTCACCTATGCCTCAAGACAACTGAAGGAACACGAAAAGAACTACCCCACTCATGACTTAGAATTGGTAGCGGTAGTCTTCGCGTTAAAGATATGGCGACATTACCTATACGGTGAAAAGAGTGAAATCTTAAGCGATCATAAAAGTGTGAAGTATTTCTTCACCCAAAAGGAACTGAATATGAGACAGAGGCGATGGCTAGAACTGGTGAAGGATTATGACTGTGAGATCCAATACCACCCCGGCAAGGCCAACGTTGTAGCGGATGCTTTAAGCAAAAAATCTCAGACTGCATCCCTCGCTTCCTTGGTGGCAAGTGAGCAGTTGATAGAAGAAGCTCAAAAGTTTGATCTGGAACTCGTGATCGAACGGTCGGCTATACAATTAGCAGCTATGGATTTGCAGCCGTCGATACGAGAGGAAATAGTTACAAAGCAACCATTGGACCCCGAGTTAGCCAAGAAAATCTGGGAGGTGCAACAAGGAGTCCATAAAGACCCAGATTTTTCATTGGCCCAAGAAGGGGCATTGAAGTTTTGAGACAGGTTGTGCGTGCCTGACGATAATGATATCCAAGACCGAATTCTTAAAGAGGTGCACAACTCACCCTATTTAATCCACCCTGGAAGCAAGAAGATGTACAAGGATCTGAAGAAGTAATATTGGTGGATCGGAATGAAGGAGACCATAGCGATATATGTGTCTAAATGTCTCACCTGCCAACAAATTAAAGCAGAGAGACACCGATCGTATGTATTGTTGCAGCCACTCCCTATACCTGAATGGATGTGGGAAAGGATTTCTATGGATTTTGTGACAAATCTACCTAACACCAGAAAGTGAATGAATGCAATTTTGATGATTGTAGACGGACTGACAAGGGCAGCCCATTTCATACCAATCAAATTAAGTTACTCAATGGAGAAGCTTGTCCAACTGTATATAGAAAATGTAGTCCGCTTACATGGCATGCCTATCAGTAATGTATCTGACAGAGATCCTCGATTTACCTCAAGGTTTTGGAGGAGTTTACAAAAGGCACAGGGATCTCAACTAAATCTTAGCACGGCCTTCCATCCGCAGACGGATGGATAATCTGAAAGAACTATCTAGACTTTGGAAGACATGCTCAGAGCCTGTGTCCTGGAAATGAATGACAGTTGGGATGCCCACATACCCTTGGTGGAATTTGTATACAATAATAGTCACCACTCCACCATTGGCGTGACACCGTTTGAAGCTCTCTATGGTCGAAAGTGCCAAACCCCGTTATATTGGGACGAGGTTGGAGAACGGAAATATCTCAGACCAGAGATGATACAAGCTACCTATGACAAGGTGGATATCATTAGAGAGAAAATCAAGGCGGCCCAATCAAGGCAGAAGAGTTATGCCGATAGTCGAAGGAAGGACATTGAATTTAATGTCGGGGAAAAAGTATTCCTTCGGGTGTCTCCAACAAAGGGATTGCTACGCTTCAACAAGAATGGCAAGCTGAGCCCAAGATTCATTGGTCCATCTGAAATTCTTAACAAAGTGGGACCCGTAGCATACCGACTGGCATTACCACCATCTTTGTTGGGCATCCACGATGTATTCCATGTGTCGATGCTAAGGAAATACATCAACAACCCAACACATGTACTCTCAACTGAACCTGAGCAGTTGGATGTGGATATGACGTATGAAGAACAGCCTACGGAGATATTGGATAGAAAGGAACATAACCTCCATAACTGCACGGTTGCCTTTGTAAAGGTTCGATGGGGAAACAATCCCATAGAACAGGCTTCGTGGGAACGTGAAGAAGAAATGAAAAAAAAACATCCCCAACTCTTCGAGCTACAAGGTAAGCAAATTTTGAGGATGAAATTTTTGTAAGGTGGGGAGAAAGTTCAAACCTGCCCTTGACTGGCTGGAATTTTGTTTGCAGGACATGAACCCCTAACATGGCATCCAAGCACACTGTGCAGTATCACCCTAGTGATTGAATTTAATGAAGAACCCCCAAGGATGTCCTCCTACATACTTGTCAGAAGATGGACTGCTGACCCTTGCAGATGCACTGCCCACACCATAATGTACTACTTGGACTCCAGGTACTCTCTCTCCTCTCCATGAATGTGGGTCCAACACTTGAAAATAGGTGTAAAAGGCCTTGAGTGACATCTGGGTGCAAGGCCCTAATCCTGGGTCAAACCCCTGAGCAAGCCCAAAGAGAAACATCTTTGCTGTAATCTCTGGGCGATGCACTGGGCGATGTCAAAGACATTACCCAGAGTGGAAAAATGCAATATTTTAATGCACAGACGTGTGGGGACCACCCATATTGGACATGGGCACCCTCCATAGGTTGAGGAGAGTCTGGGGGACCACCTCATACCCTTGGACCCCACCTGAGCACCCAGAATGGCAGAGAATCAGGTTAAAAACACATTCTCAAAAGGGGCTTAGATAGCCAAACAAGCCTTAGTAAGAGGCTGGTCTATAAATAGGGGGGCCTTAGGCTCATTTTATAGCTTTGGTTACTATTAAAATCGTGGAGAGAAGGAAAAGAAAGAAAAGAGAGAAAAGAGAAGAAGAAGAAGGAAAGAGAAGGAGAAGAAGGGAAGACCTCACCTTGGCTCAAATCGGTTCTAGCAGCCTACCCAATCTGTTCAGGTATAAAAACTATACCCACACCTATTACTATGCTGCTGTTTACCATTCTTCTCCATGCATCTCTGCTGTTTGAAGCTTTTATGGCCATTGGCAGCCCAGAACAGCTTGGGGCTGCCATGGACCATCTCAGATCCAATATGCAAGCATGATGCATGGAGGATCTGAGCATTTTAACCATGTTTTGATGACTGTTCTACACCTGAGGCCGAAACCCAACTGGTGCCAGACTGCACTGCACTGTTACACCAAGAACAGGCAGTCTAAGCTCAGATCTGTGTGCCCTAGTTGCATGCAGCCTAGCCATGAGCTGTAACAGCCTTAGATCACTGTATTACATGGGAATCAACCCTTGCATGCAGCCAAATCCATGATCTGCAGCTGAAGATATGTTGGGTTACTAGTCACTAGGGGTCTAGGTAAAAATCCATGGGGTCCAGTGCAAAGTACACCCCGGGGGGTCCATGTTGACCTAACATGCATGGGGGGGTGGTTAGGGCACTGCCCATAGTGTAGAACCTAGAAATTGGAGCCTATTCACGTGTTAAGCAGGCTCTAAGCGATGCACTGGGCAATGCAGACATCACCCAGAGACATCGCCCAGAGAATGAAAAGTTGTAGTTTTGCTGATCTGACTTGGGGATCTTCACCCATGGACCATAGAACAGTGTAGGGAGGTAGTAAATGACAAAAATACCCCCCCCACTTCTGTCCATGAATATGAATACCTTGGGTACCCAAGTAGGCCCCGCAGGGGATGGGAACCCTGTCTGTGCTGATCCTACAACACTGCTAAGTTGGAATCAGTGTTGTGAGGTTATTAGGACCTTGAGCCATGTACAACTGGGGTAAATGACCATTCTACCCTAAGCCACAATCTTTGGATCATGCACCGGGACGTAGGCCTAAGGCCCAGTGCAAGGCCCAGAGAATTCCAAGTGATATTCAACTGTACACCGAGTCAACCCAGTTAGCCTAGATCAACCCTAGGACATCCAAAAATAGTTTGGAATATTAAATGACAGATTTCTGATTTATACTTAGGGTTTGATCCCGCGCTCGAGGCCTACTACCAGACTGCAGTCGGAACTGAAACTACAACTGAATTCCTAGAACAGGACCCAGGTGAGTGAAATGTTATCGTGTATGTACGTGTAACAATATTCTTGTGCCGGCAATTAAATTCTTTAATTACAATACTTTGTTACTTGATTAATTACAATTTCATAATTTTTACACATCGTGTGACTGTTGATCAACTCTGTTTGAATGTATCATGATGATTGTGATTGATAGACTAGATGTCGTAGTCGGCTTGGAAATGAGGCCTATGGTAGCCCATAGAATTGGATACAGTTGACACCGCCTGACTCATATGATGCCATATAGACATGGGGCTGGAGTTTCATCACCCGTGCTACGTACACTTGCCAATAGGGGTTAAGGTGTTGGATAACTGTGAAGACTACCGTAAAACCTTGGGCGATTACGCCGGGAAGCCTTGGCTACATGCTGGGATGCCAGAGGACAATTATGCTAGGAAGCCTTGAGCAACATGCTTGGGAAGCTCCAATAGGTGAATTATGGCTATATGCTAAATAAAGTTTATCCTCGATCTACATGTCGAGAAGCACCGGAAAGGTGGATTTTATATTAAGTTGGTTACCTCACAAGTCCAATCACAGGGGGTTGGTCAGACTGTCCAAGGAAAGTACACTGGAGCTGACTGGTCCCCTCCGACAACTCAATGGGTGTATCGCGGGAAAGGGTAACCAAGCCTATACTAGGGATACATGTATTGGGGATTGTATTAGCACTAACCTGCCTTAGTTGTATTGTTAGGTGGCTAATAAATAATCTGGACTTGCATATCATGTAGGATCATATGGAATGTGGTTGCATATGCATGCATGATGATATGTTTTACTCACGGGCTCAGTAGGGCTCACACTCTGTTATATATGCTTTCTTTCTATTCAATGATTCTATAGGTGGATGCCACTGTGGCATGGAGGCTCATTACGAGGAGGAGAGCCCTTGTGGTTATGATGATATTGGTGTGGACCTCGACGGAGGTCGTACCGATGATGCGAATGCTGAGTTTGGATTAAAAAATCCCGTGCTGTACAACTCTGGGTGTTCCACTGGGAGTTGCACCCAAACGACCAGTGAAAGGCCCAGAGTTTCTGTCTGTGATCAAAACTGATCCAAAGCTTTTGGGACTTCACCCACAGCCCCAAAATAGTATCTAGAACATAAAATCCGTCATGAACCCCTACCCCATGAAACCTTGCTGTCATCCATAACTTGGGTGCACCAATGAGCGTCAATGGCCATGATTCAAAGAAGAACCATGAGCCCAAAACATGAGCCAACCATGGGGGGACCTTTGCCATCACCCCCTAAAGCTATTGTGACTTAGAACAAGAGAAACCCAGGAAGAAACCCTCACTATTGCTGTATTTTATTCTCTGGGTGATGCACTGGGTGTTTCCCCTAAGGCTCATTGCAAGGCCCAGAGAATGCTATCAACATTGTTTTGAGTTTAGATCCGAAACCAACCTATCCTAAGTTAACTCTAGGACTCTAAACCTCCTTTTGTAGTATTTAACATATATTCTAATGGTCCCATCAACATAGGTTATAACCTCGGGTGTGAAGAGCAATATCAAGGTCCAACCGATACCCAACAAATGGAAGAGCAATCAGGAATTGGACAAGGTGAGTGGGTTTTGGGTGATTGTTTGGGCTTGCTTATATTATTAAATGTATAATATTCATACTATTCGCATCATATCAATCATGTATCATAATTGCATTTATCTCTTACTTGGTTGATGTGATGTTGATGTGAAATTGTATCCTTGCTACTATCAGGTTACAGTGCCGGTATGTACTAGCATCGGAACCCCAAAATTATGTAAATTTCTATTACATGCCATGATGATATGTATGCGCCGTGTCATGATGGTACCTAGGTGCTAGATGGTATGGGACGTTGATGCACCCGAAATACCTCTCGAGACAATAGGACTGCATGTAGTATAATTACGGTTAGGTTTTTGCTTTCTATGCTACGACCCTTACCAACAGGGGTTTAGGTGTTGGATAATCAAGGCACCTGGCGCCTGTAGAGTGTGAGAGAGGCCAGTCTAGGGGTAGTTACTAGTTATCGAGGTCTGCCTCTCGATGGTTGAAGCTACGGTCGGCACGGGCCCCATGGTAATAATTGAGATTTTCCTATGGTGATAAGGTAAGTGACTCACAGTGTCTCTCGAGTTATTATAGTAGTACATGCCTATTGACTTAGATTGTGTGTTAGGTGGAAAATGTACTAACATTTACATGCATCATGGACTATTTATGATTGTGTGT
Organism: Telopea speciosissima; assembly: GCF_018873765.1. Lineage (NCBI taxonomy): Eukaryota > Viridiplantae > Streptophyta > Magnoliopsida > Proteales > Proteaceae > Telopea > Telopea speciosissima. The sequence continues at coordinate 31,755,071 of NC_057920.1, read as the reverse complement.
ATTTGTGCATCCTCTTTTCCCTCTCACTTACTGTGTGGAGCTAATCCCTTGTGAACACCTCTTTTAGATGTTGTTATAGGTGATGGTTACTTTGCTGGTCTTGAGGTTTAGTCCTCGAAGTATTATGATATTGGTATTGGGGATCTAGATGCGGTGACTGAGGAGCACTGTGATGGATGTCCTTACGATGATTGTGCATATGGGGCACACTAATGGCTGGGACTTGGTCACCTTTTACCTTGTTTTATTTTGGGGCCTTGTGCTCTTGTAATAACTTTGTCTGTTATATATTATATTTTATGTAGTTACTCATGGTCAGCTTAGGATGAAAACTATGAACTATGTCTATCACCCAGTAGTTAAACATGAAGTGACTATTATGGTAAACGCTTCCACTTGTTTTTCTGATCTTTTGAAATGTAAAATTCCATCTTCCGCACTCTGATATTACTGCATTGTTAATATTAGTTGGAGATTGTGCATTGGGACACTGCATCTATGATCCTGGTAGTGTTTGGGATGACACATGTCATCCTAGTCACACCCCTTTATTATATTTTATTCCTTATTGGAATAGGGGCATCACAGTATGGTATCAGAGCCTAATGCTCTGCACCAACTACAGTCTAGTGGAAACATTTGATTTACTCCACACAACTAGGTCCAAAACTAAAAGCCATCAAGACCATAATTGAAGTGTGTGTGAACTTAGGGAGAGGACTAGCTAGGGTGAAATCTGATGACATTAGCAAATAATAGAAAACAACAGTGGAAAGGAAAAATATATTCAATTCATTAGATTCCAATCGAGAATTATATAAAACCCCCTAAGACCTTACACGATTGCCACCGGATCATGAGACGGAGTTCATAATAGACCTGAAGGTGCAATCCCAGTGTCTAAGGCTCCCTATAGGATGGCACCAACAAAGTTAAAGGAGCTACAAGAACAGCTACAAGACCTATTGAAGAAGGGTTTTATTAGACCTACTGTATCTCCATGGAGAGCACCTATCTTGTTTGTGAAGAAGAAGGATGGTAGTATAAGGATGCGCATCGACTACTGTGAGCTCAGTAAGTTGACAATAAAAAATTGGTATCCTTTGCCCAGGATTGATGATTTATTCAATCAACTACAAGGTGCCAAGGTATTCTCGAAGATTGACCTACGGTCAGGGTATGCTCAACTGAAGATCAGAGATAGTGACATCAGCAAAATAGCTTTTAGATCTTGCTATGGTCATTATGAATTCTTGGTTATGTCCTTTGGATTGACCAATGCCCCGGTTGCCTTCATGGAACTGATGAATCAGGTGTTCCATGATGTGCTAGATAAGTATGACATCGTCTTCATTGATGACATCTTGATCTACTCCAAGAGTGAAGAAGAGCATGCAGACCATCTCCGCCTGGTACTGCAGCATCTGAGGGAGAGGCAACTGTACACCAAGTTCAGCAAATGTGAATTTTGGCTGCAACAAGTGGCATTCTTGGGGCATCTTGTCTCTGCCAAGGGTATTGAAGTAAACCCCGGCAAGGTGAAGTCTGTGGTTTATTAGGAGACTCCCAAGAATGTGGTAGACATTTGTAGTTTCTTGGGCTTAGCTGGCTATTATTGAAGATTCATTGAGAATTTCTTGAGGATTTTGGCTCGATGACTCGACTAACTCGAAAGGGAGTGAAGTTTAAGTGGTCCGATGCCTGCGAGAAGAGCTTCTAGGAGTTGAAGCAGAGGTTGATTTCTACTCCAATACTTACCATTCCTAATGGTACTGGAGTAGGTCGATGCTATGGTCCATGGGATCATGGTGGTTCACCTTGGGAAACTAATAAATTATATTTTCTGAGTTCCCTATTTCAGGGAACTCCAGGGTTGTCCCTAGGGAATTCTACGGTTGCCCTAGGGCACTGTAATCTGTCTTGGGCATCCTATTTTCAATTTTAGGGTTTTCCATGGTCGCCCATGGTGCCCTACTGGAACCCTATTAGGGTTTGGTATTATAAATCCATGCGAAGTCCATCTCTTTGACATCCCATAAAATTACTGGGATCCATGTCATAGAGAAAAATCACCCCTATTCCATCTCATGGATAGAGGGATCCATCCCACACCCGAATGCGCAGTGGAAAACAATCAATTCGGGTCACTTTTACATCCCATGAATAATCAATACAATTAAATCAATAGGAACTAGGAATTAACATAGAATTGCTAATCGGCTTACTTGTATTAAGAAGGTTGCTAAAGAAGTCCTAGGGATTTTAAAAGGTATGTGTCTAGCCCCTAGAGAGACTTGGTGGTGGAATGATGAGGTACAAGTAGCCATTAAGACCAAGAAAGCTTATTTTAAGACCTGGCAAAGGACTAACGAGGCTGAAGATAAGGTGAGATATTATATGGCTAGAAAAGAAGCTCGAAAGATTGTGGGGCAAGCAAGAGGGAAGAAATATGATGACTTTTATGATAAACTTAATACAAAAGAAGGGGAAAATGCAATTTATCGAATCACCAAAATAAGAGAAAGGAAGAGTAGAGATTTGGACCATGTTAGATGCATAAAGAGTGAGGATGGGAGAGTACTAATACGAGATGATGACATTATGGAAAGGTGGGGTGAGTACTTTTACAACCTACTAAATTGAGCTACCTTGCCCGATAGGATGGATTCAGAAGTGGAGAGAAATAGTCTTGTAACCAACACACGACATGAACATCTACAACGAGTTGGCGAGGCCAAAGTTAAAGAGGCCTTACGAAAAATGAAGGTAGGTAAAACATCGGGACCGGATGAGATCCCAATTGAAGTGTGGAAGAGCTTAGGAGCACGGGGGGTATCTTGGCTAACCAAGTTGTTTAACAAGATTTTGTGTACAAAGAAAATGCCAGATGAATGGAGGAGAAGCACTATAGTTCTGATTTTTAAGAATAAAGGTGATATCCAGAACTGCAATAATTATAGAGGTATAAAACTAATGAGTCATACTATGAAACTTTGGGAAAAAATCATTGAAGCACACTTAAGAAGAGAAACTGATATATCGGAGAACCAATTTGGCTTTATGCCAGGGAGATCCATGACAGAAGCTATTTACCTTTTAAGAAGACTTATGGAAATATTTAGAGCCTTCTGGAAGAATCTCCATATGATCTTTATCGACTTAGAAAAGGCCTATGATAGAGTCCCTAGAGAGCTCATTTGGCAGGTCCTAGGGAAGAGAAGGACCTCATGTAACTATGTGGATATAATCAAGGACATGTATGAGGGTGTAGTGACGAGTGTCAAAATTGCAGAGGGCCAAAGTAGTGAATTCCCTATTACAATTGGACTACACCAAGGATCAGCTCTAAGCCCTTTTTTGTTTGCACTCATCATGGATGATTTAACCAGACACATCCAAGATGAGGTCCCTTGATGTATGCTATTCGCAGATGATATGTTTTGATAGATGAGACAGTAGAAGGGATTAATGCAAAATTGGAGCTATGGAGATCAAGCTTGGAATCACGAGGATTTAAGCTAAGCAGAACAAAGACAGAGTATATGATGTGTAACTTCAGTCAAACCACAAGAAGTAATGAAGTGGTGAAACTTGAGGAGCGACAGCTACCACAAAGTGAGTGCTTTAGATACCTGGGGTCAACCATTAACAAAGAGGGTGATATAGAAGATGATGTTTCCCATAGAATCAAAGTAGGATGGATGAAGTGGAGAGGTGCATCGGGAGTGTTATGCGATAAACGCATGCCTATTAAGCTTAAAGGGAAATTCTACAGAACAGTAATAAGACCAACCATGACTTATGGAGCAGAATGTTGGGTGGTTAAGAAGAGTAGCATAGATAAGATAAGTGTAGCGGAGATGAGGATGTTGAGGAGAATGTGTGGCAAGACTAGGAGAGATAGAGTAAGGAATACTTGTATTAGAACCACTTTGGAAATTGCACCAATCCAAGACAAGCTTCGTGAGAGCCGCTTGAGGTGGTATGGTCACATCCAACGGAGACCTTGGGATGCACCGGTAAGAAAGAGTGACCAGATTCAGTTTGACGGAGCTAAAAGAAGTAGGGGCAGACCTAAAATGACTATTGGAGAAGTAGTAAGAAAGGATATGCATGTGGTAGGGCTCGACCCCAGTATGACCGCAGATAGAGTTGTTTGGAAGACAAAGACCCGTGTAGCCGACCCCTTGTAGGGGAATGTTCATTGTGATGCTGCTTTGACTACTGCTTCAACTTTTTCCTTTCCTATTTTCCATTGTTCTTCCTTTTACTATTTTACTTCCTTCTACTTTCTTTTACTTCTCTTATCTCTTCTACTATCTTAACCTCTATAGGATCCATGTAGCCGACCCCATTTAGTTGGGATAAGGTTATGGTTATTGTTGTTGTATAGAATTGCTAACCGGATGAGCCTCAAGTGTTGCTCCTCCAATAGACAATGGTTCTTCCTCCGATGAGCGCTCCAAGAAAACAGATCTGAACCTCAGTGCAGCCAAGATTCTTAAAGCCAATCCTAGATGCTCTTCAGTTCTTCAAGCATAAATTTGGGTTTCCAAAACCCTAACTCTCAAACAAAGTAGAGAGCAAGAAGAAAGAGAAGAAGAGATCACAAGAGAGAGAGGGGAACCAAAAATCATCCAAGAGGGGGGGGGCAGCCGAAAATGTGGAGCCCTACCACCCCCTCTATGTTTTAGGTGGTTTTATAAACATAAGGTTTTAAACCCTAGATGGGAAATATCCCTGTGAGAGTCTGACTCTCTCTCTCTCTCCTTGTTGGCTTTCTTGTTTAAACTCAAAGTGCTTCTAATTGGTGAAGAAGCAAAATCTAATAAGGAATGATATAATTAATTAATTATTTTAATTTATGGATAATTACATTAGCACCATATCCATTAATTAAATAAAGAACCAATTATTTTAGCAAATTCTAAATAACTCCCTACATGATAAAAAGAGTGTCTGTGTATCTGATCGGGTCCCACAAAAATCGATAAAACACTTTAATCAAATAACTATATATAATCTATTATTTTATGTAAAATAGGTTTTGCAAAAAACCATTTCCAAAATGGTATTGGATCCAGATTCTAATCCGATCATACATAGACAACCTCAATCTCGGTGTTCCCCAATCAGGCAATGATGACCATGTTGAGAAACTCCTTCACTCACAAAGTATTCACGGATTCCCAGAACACCAGCTTTGACTCACTTGAGTCTCAGTCATTGATGAATCAAAGAATGTAGTCACACTTTGCAGGGATAGGGTTACCTCAGGTAAAGGGTCTCGGTGACACATGTCTATCCCTTCCTACATCTGGCAATAATACATGAGCAAATCGACAAAGCAGATTCTTCACTAATACACACATCGATCATGTGAGTACTCGCATTCATACCCTGACATCACATGTCTAGGCATACCCAATGCGACAACCATATGATAAGGGTTGGATGGACACAAAATGCTCAAAAAGTTTATATCGCATGTGATAATATTAAATCAAAATGTATAAAGATTCAATACAAAGTAAAACCAGATTGAACCGGACCGAACAGGGTTGGATGGACACATAAATCCAATAATCTCCCACTTGTACATTAAAGCCAATTTTTCATACATTTTAAACCCATGCCCTCCATGTGTTTTCAAACACTCTAGGAGACAAACCCTTTGTCATGGCATCTGACACATTTTCAATTGTGTTCACTTTGGAGACACTCACGTCGCCCTGCTAGATAATCTCTCTGATGAGGTGATACTTCCACTGTATGTGCTTGTTCCTCTGATGAGCCTGAGGCTCCTTTGCTTGTGTAACTGCCCCACTGTTGTCATATAACAGGGGAATAGTGCATTTGACAAGATCAGGGACTACTCTAAAATTATTAGGAACTTCCTAACGCAAACACCTTATTAGCCGCATCACATGATGCAAGGTGTTCTTAAAAGTTGGGATCGACTGTAGATATCTATTTTGCACTCCGCCACACAATGGCATCTCCACCCATTAGATACACCATCCCAGACATGGATTTTCTATCATCCTTGTTAGTTTAGAAATCTGAGTCTGTGTAACCCAGAACTGACAATTGATTAGATCCAAAAATTAAGAAATAGTCCTTAGTCCTTCTCAGGTAATTAAGGATATTCTTGACAGCACTCCAATGCTCTTATCCAGGGTTAGACTGGTAACGACTTACGATACCTACTGCATAGCAAATGTCCAGCCTCGTACACAATATAGCGTACATAAGACTCCCTACTGCAGAGGCATAGGGAATCCTCTTCATCTCTCCAATGTCCGTCTGAGACTGGGGACATTGAGATCTAGAAAGACTGACTTCATGTCAGAAAGGGACACTTCCCCGTTTGGAGTTCTCCATGCTAAATCTAACCAGGACTTTGTCTATATAGGTAGTTTGTGACAAGCCTAGCATCCTTTTCTGGCGATCTCTTACGAGTTTGATCCCAAAGATATAGCTAGCTTCACCAAGGTCTTTCATCGAGAAAGTTATGGACAACCACTATTTCACCGATGAAAGAAACCCTACATCGTTACCCACTAGCAATATGTCATCTACGTATAAAATAAGAAAACATACTGCACTCCCACTGATCTTGTTATAAATGCATGGTTCATCCATGTTTTGATCAAACCTGATGTTCTAGCTTCTGGAAGCCTGCTTCAGTCCATAAATGGACCTCTGTAATTTGCATACCTTTCATTTTTCTTCCAAAGAAGAGAACCCCTCTGGTATTGCATGTAGATTTCTTCTTGAAGAAATCCATTAAGAAATGCAGTTTGCACATCCATCTGCCAAATCTCATAATCAAAGTATGTGGCGATAGCCAATAAAATCCTGATGGACTTCATCATCGCCACTGGTGAAAAGGTTTTCTCATAGGCTATACCCTCTTTCTGGGTATAGCCCTTTGCCACCAGTCTCGCTTTGAATCTTTCAACCATTCCATTCGCGCCCTTCTTCCTCTTGAAGATCCATTTACATCCAATCAGCTTAACACTAAGTGGTGGATTGACCAGAGTCCAGACCTTGTTGGAATACATTGAATCGATTTTAGAATGCATTGCCTCCAGCCACTTAGTGGCATCAACATCCTTCAGAGCCTCAAACTATGTTATTGGATCATCATCCGATTTAACTGATACCATGTGGAACTCTTCCATTGTTTGCTCTTCTTCGATAAGAAAAGTAAGCCTGGTGGGTGGTCTAACAATCCTCCCACTGCATCGAGGTTCTTGAGGTGTTGATATTTCAGCGGGTATGTTAATTGGTCTCACTTCTGGAAGTGAAGTTCCTGAGTTATCCAATAACTCTTTAATGACTATAGGTTCAAACCTCTAAGTCAACATTTCTTCTGTCAGAAATGTGACATGTTTACTTACAATGACCTTTTGGTCAACCAGGTCATAAAAGTAGTAACCTATCGTGCCTTTAGGATAGCCTAAGAAAAAGCATCTTGAAGTCCTAGATTCTATCTTGTCCGTCTGTTGCTTTCGCACATGTGCTATGCAACCCCATACCGTAAGGTGTTGAATGCTAGGCTTATGCCCTTTCCACAACTCAAAGGGTGTCTTAGCTACAGACTTAGATGGAACCCTATTCAAGATATAAATAGCCGTTTCTAAAGCATACCCCCAGAAAGAGAGAGGTAGCTCACTGTAAGTAAGCATCATCCGGACCATATCCAATAGAGTCCAATTGCATCATTCAAATACACCATTTTGTTGTGGTATTCTACGATTAGTTAATTGACTAACTATCCCTTGTGATATTCATTAAATTCATCCAATAGATACTCCCCTCCATAATCTGATCATAAGGACTTGATGCGTTTATCAAGCTGTCTTTTGACCTCGGCTTGGAACTCTTTGAATTTATCAAAGGCTTTCAATTTTTTACGCATCTATATGTAACCATATCTAGAGTAATCAGCGGTGAAAGTTATGAAATACTCAAATCCATATCTTGCTTGTATATTTATGGGCCCACACACGTCAGTATGTATTAACTCTAACAGATTTGTGGCTCTAATGCCTTTATTGCTAAAGGGTTTCTTGGTCATTTTGCCCTGAAGGTATGCATAGGTAGGGAATGGTTCCACCCTCAAACACTCTAAGGGCCCATCCCTTACCAATCTACTGATTCAATCCAAATTAATGTGACCTAATCTTAGATGTCATAGATATGTTGAGTTCACCAAAGCTGCTTTCCATTTCAAATCAACATTCGAAACAATTTTCGTTCTAATAGAGCTATATAGGAAATACAATCCACTTTGTATGTATCCAGATATCACAAAAGAATTATTAAAACAAATAATCAATTTAGAATTAAAAGAAAAACTATTCCCGTCCAAAATGAGTTTTGAAATTGAAATAATCTTCCTCTTAAAAGAGTGTACAAAGTAACAATCCTTTAAAACTAAATTAACAGAACTAAAATTCAAAATAAAAGTTCCCACAGCCATCGCCATGGCTTAAGCTTCAGTGTCCATCCGAAGATGCACCTCATTTCTTTCCAGATTCTTTGTCTCCTTGAACCCCTGCAAATCATTGCAAATGTGAACAGTGGAACCACTATCCACTAACCAAGAATTGGTTGATTCAAAGGATAGATTAGACTCATAAAGGATATAAATATCACATTTACCTTCTTTAGTAGCCTTAGTATCATCTGGATTTTTGTCTATCACAGTAGCCAAGAATGCACGACAGTTCCTTTTCCAGTGACCTTCCTTCTTGCAATAGAAGCACTTGCCTTTAGCTTTCTCATTACTAGACTTCCCACCCTTAGGTTTCAGGGGCTTACCTTTATTTCCTTTTTCTTCTTCTTCCCATTTGAAGAAGGCTTCACATCAGTAGCATGGACCTCAACCTTATCCTTTTTCAAGGTGGCTTCCGCTTCTACCAGTGCATTGATAAGCTCGAGCTCTAGCTCCTTATCTGACACCTTATAGGACATCTCAAAGGATGTATAGGTGGAGGTGAGTGATGCAAAGATCAAATCAGTCTTGTACTGCAGTTCAAACCTAGTCCCCATGGATTTCAGTTTCTCGAACGGATTAATCATTTTCATGACATGATCCATCACTAGAGTCCCCTGGGACATCTTGTAGTTATAGATCTGACTCACTACATCAGAGTGTGCATGTGTCAGCTGTCTATTGAACAATTCAGCAAGCTTATCTATTTTACTGCCTGAGGTATGTATATCCTTGACTGAGTCCAATACTGACTTCTCCAATGATCCTAGGATATAAAGATGCCTTAGAGTCCCTTTTAAGAAAATCCTGCATCTCCTCATATGCCTCTAAATCATTTGGGTCGGGTTGAGGAGGAACTTGTTCATCAAGAATTATGTAAAGTCCTTTTGCAGTCAGGAGCAATTTAATACTCCAGCACCAATCGACATAATTTGTACCATTTAGTTTGTATTCACTAATGAGTGTTAACAGGTTGGAATTAACAGCAGCCATTGAGTAATAATCTACATATGTACAAGTAAAAAATACATGCATATTGATAACCATTGATAAAAATTGAACATAAACATCAATGGTCTTTCATGATATAGGTCTCCCTCAAAACCCAAAAAATGAATTGGATACCTACAACCCTTGCATGCATAACTTACCCTATCGGGAGTCATTATACACACCATGGTAGTGTGGACTAATCTGTCCGTCTCATGGGCTTCTAATATTTTTGGCCACCTGGGTGTCACGCCTAGATCCTGTCGACTGACATACACCCAAGTCATGCCTTTACCTATTGCATTAGTTAGAATCATAGAATCATGAAAGATGGTCCACTATCGTAGTGCCCTCTCACTATCCATATCCTAACATATCTAGATAGAGATAAATATAGATAACCATGTGATAATGAGTCTGATAATGTCCTGTTGGCGTATGCGGGGTCATATCACATAATCTCTACATTTACCTTCAATAGGAGGCCATGGACATGTCTACTAACTTAGACTAGTCCATATCATACATGTATTATGATTAAAGAGGGATACAGCAACTCTCACATACATATCATGGATGGAATCAAATAACATAATTAATCAACATTAATTAAAAGTGATTATGGCATGACGACATTTTTATCAAAAGCAATTAAAGAACCCTCCCAATAAAAATAAAACTAATAATTTTCTTTTAATTATGGGTGCATCAATCATGCCATGGATACCACGCTTCGATCATCTCCTCAGCCCGATCATATCTTCAAAGTTGGTGACTTGCATCTCCATAAGCTTTGAGCGCCACTTGTGGATCATCATCAACATGCCCTGGGAGTCCTAACTCCTCTAAAATTACAATGAAAACCTAGGAAAAATATTCTACACTTTCCTTTCCATAATAAAGAAACCCTGCATGGAGAAACCAACCCACCATTTTGGGCTACCCATGGGAGTTGATGAGCACATTTATATGTGAAATTATCCCATTTAATTAAGCATTTTTATCTGCTTAGAATGGAGCTATTCGGGTACTTTTATGTATTTTTAGGGTACAGGGATATTTTTGGCATATGGGAAGAATTGGAGCAAAAGTGCATTTTCGGAGCCTAAATTAAGAAAACCAAGTTGGAGGAGTTCAATGCTACATAAGCCCGGCCCAATGAAGACCTCTTGTATTTTTCGGTTTAAGTGTGATCCCCACCTAGTTCCATCGAATTTGGTCTCAGGGGTAAAAATGTAAAAAGAGTGTTGCATGGTCATGCACATAAAAGATGCTGAATGGAAGGATTCGATGCAATCTAGGCACCAGTCTACCCATGGATCGATTCACAAGTGATCAAGGGCGAGATGGGAAGAAGTTTTACTGAAGACCCAAGGGCATAATCATAATTTTATAAAATTAAGAAATTTTCAGAAGATATCCGATATTGGGCTCATACCGTCCAAAATATTAATTGGAGCAACTTTAATTCTCGAGTTGGGTCCACCCATGGCCAGGAAGGAGAGATATTCTCAAAAAGAGAATTTTGATCAAATTCATAATTTATATTAAATTCTCTCTCCTCCCTAGTATCTCTCTCTCATCTACTACGGTTCTATTTCTCTATCTTTCCAATTTCAATTCTCTCTCTCTCTCTCTCTCTCCCTCTCCCTCTCAAATCCCTCACGGGTCCCACCTTTCCTAATTCTATTCATCTTCTCTCTCTCTCCTCTTATATCTCTTCTATCCAAATCCCTCACGGAGTCTCTATCTTCCTCATTCTCTCTATCTCTCATGCTTTCTTTTTCTTTTTTTTATTATTAAATTTCTTTTTTTTTAAACACCAATAGCTACAAAAACCCACGGACAGATTAGAGGGGGATATTCCATTCCAGGCCATAAGCAGTCATGCCCTCTTCTCTTCTTCTTCTTATTTTTCACCTTTCTTCTTTTGTTTCTTTTTTGTTTTGTTTTTGGATCTTGGGTTCTGCAAGAGGAGGATCACCATTCCAACAGCTTCATCGCCATCGATCATCGTCACCATTGCTTCCCTTTGTCTCTTAGCACCATGATTGACTAAGTTCCCTCTGTCTTTAGGTGTAGATGAACTAATGGTGGTTGCTATTTAAAATTCTAGTTTATATGCTTGATTTGTTGATGTTGAGACCCCATCCTTGTTTGGATGATTTTAATTGATGTATTTAGTTGGAAAAATTTTATTTCTGTGATTAATTATTTTTCATTCATACAATGGTATTTTGTTCTTATGTGGTTGTACCGATGATGGATTATAGCTGAACGAACTAAGCGTGTCCATCATGTATAAGTGAAGGACGATAGTATTCGTCCAGATAGTCCATACTTAGGAGGAACCCTACATTCTGTGGTATTATTAGGCCTGTGATTATAATAAACCGAAGCATGCAACCGAATTGAATGGCAGTCCATTGGGGATTCGAACCCTAAAGATAGTCTTCTCCCGTATTTGCATATCGTTGTTAGCTTAGATTCGTTTCTTTCGTTCGTAGTTTAAAATCAGATTTATTGCAATTTAATTTTCATCACTTTCATCTTATCATCTTAATAATTTAGCCTTCCAGTTCCCCGTAGATCGACCCCTTACTTGCTACTTGCTAGATTAATTTAGGGTTTTATTTTTAACCGACTAACGACATGATCAAATTTTGGCGCCGTTGTTGGGGAACCGAAGCACGGTTGCTAAGATTGATTGAGTTGTTTTGTGTTACTTTGTTCTAGTTTTAATTTTATAATTCCAAAATTTTTATTTTTATTTTTAAGTATTTTATTAGGTTAATTTGAGTATACCTAACGTTCTCTTTCTTTGTGCAAGAAGCCGAGTAGATCGAGTAGGATAAGCTGTCTGTTTGGTTTACTTCTAATTCTAAACATTATGTAATTAGGGTTATTTTATGTAATTTTTTTTAATTCCAGCATTAAATTGGGTGTTTAGGTTTAATTTTAATTCCCCCAGCCCCTTAAGATCATATGTGTAACCGTTCATCGGGGACAGCACGTGGAATTGCGCAACCGCCAACACCGGTAAGTATTTTCGTTAGTTTTAAATTAGTCCATTTTTTTTACTTTTTAGTTCTGATTTTTATTTTTTTATTGAGTTTTTTTATTTTATTTAGTTACTACGCTTTAATTTCTGTTCAATTAGCACGTTCAACTTGTGTTATGTTTCATGAATGGTCGGCGTTCTTTACACCCCAACCTGACTTTCCTTGACCTAGAAATAGAGCGATCTGTGGCTAGACCTAAGGATAAGGATAATAGTAATAAAATGGGTGACGAAAACCAGCCAAGAAGACCGCTGAGTGAGCACTTCACTCCAACTGCCTAAACCCCTGCATCTTGTATTCAGTTTCCTGCCATTCAGGCTGCTCAATATGAGATCAAGTCCAGCATCATACAGATGTTACCATCCTATTATGGATTTGCTAATGAGGAGCCTTACAAGCATCTTGATGAGTTCTTAGAGGTGTGCTCTACAGTCAAAATCCAAAACCTCTCTGAAGATGCCCTAAAGTTACTCCTATTCCCATTTTCCTTAAAGGACAAAGCCAAACACTAGATTCATTCCCTAGATTCGGTTAGGATTTCTACATGGGCAAGGATGCAGCAGGAATTTTTTTTAAAAAAATTTCCCCATTGGCCGAACTAATAGCCTTAGAAGAGCTATTACTAGTTTCTCCCAATTAGAGGGCGAACAATTTCATGAAACGTGGGAGAGACTCAAGGAATTACTTAGGAAGTGCCCCCACCACGCTGTCCCGAAATGGCAGTTAGTCCAGTGCTTTTATGATGGCCTCCGTGACCGATATAGGCAAATGGTGGACTCCTCTTATGGTGAAACATTTATGCACAAGAATAAAATGGAAGCATGGGATCTTTTTGAAACCCTTAGTAAGAATTCCCAACATCATGCTTCGGCCTCTCGGACTGAGATTCCACACATAGGGCAACCAAAGAAGGGTGGTCTCTATGAGATCAATCTAACTGTAGAGATGACTGCTAAGGTTGGTATGTTGTCCAAGAAATTGGACTATTTGATGTCTATAGGGCAGCATCCTATGTCCCCTTTCCCAATGAGTTTCCCTCCACCCAATCATACTGAAGCCTGTGCCCTATGTGCTAGCCCTAGTCACTGTGTGACGGACTATCCTTCAGCTGCACAATACCCTGAGTTTGTTCAGGAACAGATGCAAATGGCTCAAAGTTCCCTACACCGGGTAATGATCCATTTTCCAATACTTATAACCCGGGATGGCGGAACCACCCAAACTTTTCATGGAGAAACTCAGTACCTAATAACCCTCCAAACCCACCATATAGGCCACCATTTAATGTTCAAACCAATGCCTATATGGGTGGACAGCCACCATATCCTCAACCCCACCAGAATCAATCATTTGAGGAAAAGGTGCTAAAAGCATTAAGTGGACTCAAACAGAACACACAGCTACTTTACTCTCACACTCAGTCCATTAATAAGCTAGAGATCCAACTGGGTCAGCTAGCCGATGCTATAAGTAGGAGGGAGGCTGGACAATTACCAAGTCAGTCAATAGGTAACCCAAATAGTCAAATGGATCCAAGAAAAGTTCAAGTCCAGTCGGTCACGGCTCTGAGGAGTGGAAAAAGGATGGAAAAACCTGATGCACCCTTAGCCACTAATGGGACAATGCCCACTAGTTCTCAAGGTCAGGGAGAGGCTGAGTCAACCCGGAGAAATCCATTGGTGATGCAGACATACATGAGTCCATTATTGCAACACCACCTGCGGAAATCGCTCATCAGTTCCCAAGAAAGGGGCTACACATTTCCATTGTGGAGGGACCATCACCTGACTCTTACATTCCAAAGATCCCTTTTCCCTAAGCCCTTCGGACACCATCTTACCCCCTTAAGGATAAAAAGGGTGCAAAGAGGCAAGATATGATAGACTTGTTCCAGCAAGGACGCATCAATCTTCCCCTTTTGGATGCTATCAAGCAAGTTCCTGCTTACGCTAAAGTTTTAAAAGACCTCTGCACCCAAAAGTGTAAGTTGAGAACTCAAATCCCTAAGACTGTCCATATGACTGAACATGTTAGCTCTGTAATTTTCTGCTACCTACCCCCTAAGCTTAAGGATTCAGGTGCGCCTCTTATTTCTTGCACCATTGGAGATCTCTCCATAAGTAGGGCACTACTTAATTTAGGGGCTAGTGTGAATATCTTGCCTAGTTCAGTCTATGACAAATTTGGTTTAGGAGATTTGAAATCCACTGAGGTTATCCTTCAGTTGGCTGATCGTTCAATCAAAACACCTTGTGGTTTGTTAGAGGATGTTTTAGTGAAGGTGGAAGAATTATACTTTCCTGTGGACTTCCTTGTCTTGGATATGGATACAGCCACCACAGTTAAGCTTCCCCCTATCATTTTAGGGCACCCGTTCTTAATTACTGCAAATGCTTGCATAAATTGTAGATCGGGTGCCATGGACATCTCTTTTGGGAATAAGAAGCTTAGGCTCAACATCTTTAATGCATCCTTAGGTTCCTTTAGAGAAGAAGAGTGTTTTGCATTGGATTTATTAGATGAAGTTGTGGTTGATCACACTTCACAGATGCTTATTGATGACCCTTTGCAGCACTATGTAATACTTGGAGATGAATCTGAGGCATACACTAAAGAGGTGCATACTTTGCTAGATTCCTCACCCTCTTCAGAACGACCACCTTGGACAGTTAGGTTTGAGCCGCTCCCCCTTTTGGTTACATCTCCCCAACCCTCTTCTAAACTGACTCCTTGGTATGATTTGATTCTTGACCCTCCGTGAGTCAGTCTGAGTCTGGCTGAAGACTTTAAACTTAGCGCTCTGTGGGAGGCAACCCACTATTTTTTTTTCTTTAGTACTTTTGTTTTTATGTTTGTTTGTTTTTGTTTTTTTTAGGTAGCTGCTACTGATTACTAGATGCACTGTTCTGCCGTATATTGCTGATTTTTGGTACACTCCTTCCCTTACCCCTGTTTTTATTCTTATGTATGCATTGAGGACACTGCATACTTTAAGTGTGGGGGGTGTGAGACCGATTGACAGATTTTTATTTTTTGGCTTTTGGTAAGTTTTACATGTCTCTTTGTTACTTTGATACGAAACGTGGGAGAGAGAGACTTAGGAACCCTAATCTGAAGTAATGAAAACCCTGTTGAGAGGACAGTAGCTAGTATGTATCCTAAGGTGGGTTTTTGACTTAGACAATAAGAGCCCCATCTTGTCGAAGGGACAGATGACTTGGTTGTCTTATGTTTCTTTGAGCCTTTGGCTAGGAGCTGAGACTAGTTTTGGCGTGACATATAAAAAAAAATCATGAGAGTTTAGTTCTGTTGCTTTAACTTAGTGACCGGTGCATCTAGGCCACAAGCCGGAGTCTCGAGTAAAACGGTTGGAGTGACCAGTTAGGTTATTATTACTAGTATTCTTGAATCCAGTTCAGGCTTGTAGCCTTTTTGGTTTGAGTGAGTAAGCCCAAGGAGTGGTTCACACTCAATCCCCTAAAGCCATCTAGCTTGGGAGTGGTTGGCTTAAAGCTCGTTACATGAGCCTTCTAGGAAGCTTTAAAGGCCAGAACATTGCACGGATTTGAGAATCACATAATTTTCAAAATAAATAAATAAATAAATAAATAAAAGTAAGAGTTGAATTCCTTGGAGCTAGATAGGGCACTCCGCCTCAAGAAGCGAGGTGACTTGATCGACACTCCTTGGGGTGAAACCTCTGAAAAAGAACTCTAGCATCACTATCCTTGTGGATATATGTAAGAAACAAAGCTACCAAGTAGCTCGGGTGTCTTGTGTAGTGACCTTGCATGGCATTTGAGGAACAGTAGTGGAGTAACAAATGGAGTTCATTATTTTGAAAGAAAAAAAAAATTAACAAAAAAAAGAAGAAATGTCATTGCCTTTGTACAATTGTATAGTCGAAAATGCTCTGAAGCCTATAGTCCTTGGTGCCCTCAACATCATGAGTGGTCTTACCTTAAGTAAGGTGATATTTGGACAATATGGGGAGATTCCCTAATTAGGATGTGTACCTGTTGCTAGAATCAATACTGGGTAATAAGAGCTCAAGTGTGGGGGGTACCTTTGTCTTCTTGATCTTAAGTAGAATATCTTAGTTTCAGGTTTGGTGTGTGCTTCTTACCCATTGTCAAAATTTAAACTTGCAATCATGAATTTTGTGTGTATATTCTCTGCAAACACTCACGAGACAAAACTCGTCCATTAGGGGTAACCTAGGGGTTTAAAAACTTGTTGCACATGCTAAGTGCAACCGTGATTCCTACGAAAGTGAGTTAGGTATTTGTTTTCTTTATTTTCTTTTTGCTCGAGGACTAGCAAAATCTAAGTGTGGGGGTATTTGATGAGCACATTTTTTTGTGAAATTATCCCATTTAATTCTGCATTTTTATCTTCTTAGAATGGAGCTATTCGGGTACTTTTTTGTATTTTCAGGGTACAGGGGTATTTTTGGCATATGGGAAGAATTGGAGAAAAAGTGCATCTTCAGAGCCTAAATTGAGAAAACCAAGTTGGAGGAGTTCAATGCTACACAAGCCCGGCCCAATGAAGACCTCTTGTATTTTTGGGTTCAAGTGTGGTCCCCACCTAGTTCCATCGAATTTGGTCTCAGGGGTAAAAATGTAAAAAGGGTGTTATACGGTCATGCACATAAAAGATGCTGAATGGAAGGATTCGATGCAATCTAGGCACCAGTCTACCCATGGATCGATTCACATGTGATCAAGGGCGAGATGGGAAGAAGTTTTACTGAAGACCCAAGGGTATAATTGTAATTTCAAAAAATTGGGAGATTTTCAGAAGATATCCGATATTGGGCTCATACCGTCCGAAATATTAATTGGAGCAACTTTAATTCTCGGATTGGGTCCACCCGGGGCCAGGAAGGAGAGATATTCTCAAAAAGAGAATTTTAATCAAATTGATAATTTAAATTCTCTCTCCTCCCTAATATCTCTCTCATCTACTACGGTTCTATCTCTCTATCTCTCCAACTTCAATTCTCTCTCTCTCCCTCTCCCTCTTATCCCTCAGGGGTCCCACCTTTCATAATTCTATTCCACTTCTCTCTCTCTCCTCTTATATCTCTTCTATCCAAATCCCTCACGGATTCTCTATCTCCCTCATTCTCTCTATCTCTCATGCTTTCTTTTTCTTTTTCTTTTTTTTATTATTAAATTTCATTTTTTTTAAACACCAATTGCTATAAAAACCCACTGACAGATTAGAGGGGGATATTCCATTCGAGGCCATAAGCTGCCGTGCCGTGC
Organism: Telopea speciosissima; assembly: GCF_018873765.1. NCBI lineage: Eukaryota > Viridiplantae > Streptophyta > Magnoliopsida > Proteales > Proteaceae > Telopea > Telopea speciosissima. The sequence continues at coordinate 31,737,240 of NC_057920.1, read as the reverse complement.
CCTCTTCTCTTCTTCTTCTTATTTTTCATCTTTCTTCTTTTGTTTCTTTTTTGTTTTGTTTTTTGATCTTGGGTTTCGCAAGTGAAGGAGGACCACCGTTCTAGCAGCTTTATCGCCATCGATCATCGTCACAATTGCTGCCCTTTGTCTCTTAGCACCATGATTGGCTAAGTCCCCTCTGTCTTTAGGTGTAAATGAACTAATGGTGTTTTCTATTTAAAATTATAGTTTGTATGCTTGATTGCTTGATGTTGAGACTCCATCCCTGTTTGGATGATTTTAATTGATGTATTTAGTTGAAAATTTTTGTTTCTGTGATTCGTTATTTTTCATTCAAGCAATGGTATTTTGTTCTTATGTGGTTGTATCGATGATGGATTATAGGTGAATGAACTAAGCGTGCCAAGCCTTGTAAGCGAAGGACGATAGTACTCGTCAAGATAGTCAATACCTAGGAGGAACCCTACATTCTATGGTATTATTAGGCCTGTGATTATAATAAACCGAAGCATGCAACCGAATTGAATGGCAGCCCATTGGGGATTCGAACCCTAAAGATAGTCTTCTCCCGTATTTGCATATCGTTGTTAGCTTAGATTCCTTTCTTTCGTTCGTAGTTTAAAATCAGATTTATTACAATTTAATTTTCATCACTTTCATCTTATCATCTTAGTAATTTAGCCTTCTAGTTCCCCATAGATCGACCCCTTCCTTGCTACTTGCTACTTGCTAGATTAATTTAGGGTTTTATTTTTGACCGGTTAACGACACGATCAGGGGTGGAGTACATTTGTTAATAAAAAAGAAAGGGGGGAGAGAGAAAGACAGAGAAGCATCACATCCACCCATAATCCCAATGCATCACATACATCAAATTACCATCAATTTAATTAGATAGCCAATCCCATAATCACATCATAATATAACATCATGCATGGGCATCATTAAAGTAAGCAAGCATAACACTGAATTTCTTCAATTATTGAACCACCACATCACATGTGATAACATGTATCCAAGCCCATTGCCAATTAAAATCTCATTTTCATTCCAAGTGGGTGGAGAGAAAAATCTCTTCACCCATCTTCTTCCTCCAAAACAAAACAAGTAAAATAAAAATATTCTGTTTTGTAAAACCCCTTTTTTTTATTTTTTATTAAAACTAGGAGGAAAACACTACAAAAAAATCTGCTCAAAAGCACAGGGGCACAAGGGCACAAGCCGCGGGCAGCACCCACCGGCTGCGCGCAACCTGCATTGGGCAGGCCGCATGCACACGTGGTACTACCTGTGGCTTGCTACAGGCGGCTGCTGTGCGGTCCAGGCGCACAGGCCTGTATACAGGCCATGCGCGCAGCTTGTGCGCTGACTGTTGTTCCCGCGCCATGCTGGCCGTAGGTAGGTGGCATGGCCAGGGGCAGTAGCGTGGGGATGGTTGCCAGCATACACTCCACCCCCTCATGCATCATTAAAAAAAAATTTTAAGTAAATGAAAATTTGCCTTCCCTTTCATGGATACAATTTTTTAATAATTAGAAAAATAACATTATTCAAATCCATGGTCAATATAACCAACCACATGGGCAAGTTACTAGAATCTAACAACCTTGTAACTACTCATGTGCACATGGGAAGGTTGTTACAGCAACCATATAACCACCCATGTGCATCTTCCACAAATTCAATAAAGAATCTGACAACTTGCATCCCATACATGATAATTACATTAAAACTTTAATTATATGATATCCATGGGTGAGAAAGGTGGCTCTAATACCACATTGTAGGTTGATGCTACGGTCCATTGGATCATGGTGGTTCACCTTGGAAAACTAATAAATTATATTTTTCGAGTTTCCTATTTTAGGGAACTCTAAGGTTGTCCCTAGGGAACCCTACGGTTGCCCTAGGGCAGCCTAATCTGGCTTGGGCATCCTATTTTCAATTTTAGAGTTTTCCATGGTCACCCATGGTGCCCTACTGGAATCCTATTAGGGTTTGGTATGACAAACCAATGCCTAGTCCGTCTCTTTGATGTCCCATAAAATTATTGGGATCCATGTCATAGAGAAAAATCATCCCTATTCCATCTCATGGATAGAGGGATCCATCCCACACCCGAATGCACAATGGAAAACAATCGATTCGGGTCACTTTCACATCCCATGAATAATCAATACAATTAAATCAAATGGAATTAACATAGAATTGCTAACCTGATGAGCCTCGAGTGTTGCTCCTCCAATAGACAATGGTTCTTCCTCCGATGAGCACTCCAAGCAAACAGATCTGAACCTCCAATGGTGCAGCCAAGGTTCTTCAAGCCAATCCTAGATGCTCTTTAGTTCTTCAAGCATAAATCTGGGTTTCCAAAACCCTAACTCTCAAACAAAGTAGAGAGCAAGATAAAGGAGAAGAAGAGATCACAAGTGAGAGAGGGGAACCAAAAATCATCCAAGAGGGGGGGGGGGCAGCCAAAATGTGGAGCTCTGCTGCCCCCTCTACGTTTTAGGTGTTTTATAAACCTAGGGTTTCTAAAACCCTGGATGGGAAAAATACCTGTGAGAGTCTGACTCTCTCTCTCCTTGTTGGCTTTCCTATTTAAACTCCAAGTGCTTCTAATAGGTGAAGAAGCAGAATCTAATAGTGAATGATATAATTAATTAAATATTTTAATTTATGGATAATTACAATTAGCACCATATCCATTAACTAAATAAAGAATCAATTAGTTTAGCAAATTCCAAATAACTCCCTACATGATAATAAATTATCATGTACAACCCCCCACTAATCAACACCATCATTATGGAATCTAGGGCATGTACACTTGTACTGCCAAACTTCATTCCATAGTACATGTCCATATAAGAGTGTCTGTGTATCTGATCGGGTCCCACAAAACTCAATAAAATACTTTAATCAAATAACTATATATAATCTATTACAAAATAGGTTTTGCAAAAAACCATTTCCAAAACGGCACTACATCTAGATTTCGATCCGACCATACACAGATAACCTCAATCTCGGTATTCCGTAATCGGGCAGTGGTGGCCATGTTGAGTAACTCCTTCACTCATAAAGTGTTCACACATTCCCAGAACACCAGGTTTGACTCACTTGAGTATCAGTCATTGATGAACCAAAGATTGCGGTCACACTTTGCAGCTACAGGGTTCCCTCAGGTAAAGGGTCTCAGTGACACATGTTTATCCCTTACTACATTTGGCAGTAATACATGAGAGAATCGACAAAGTAGATTATTCGCCAATATACACATCGATCATGTGAGTACTCGCATTTTCGTACCCTGACATCACATGTCTAGGAATACTCAATGCAACGACCATATGATAAGGGTGCCCAGCCCAAACCCTAGTCATGACTACCATTTTAAGTAAAACTTATGAACACATAATGATCAAAAAGTTTATATCGCATGTGATAATATTAAACCAAAATGTATAAAGGTTCAATACAAAGTAAAATCAGATTGAACCAGACCAAACCGGATTTGATGGGCACATAAATCCAACAACTGGAGGGATGGTAGTCTATAGTGATGCATCTAAGATGGGTTTGGGTTGTGTTCTGATGCAAGATGGGAAGGTAGTGGCCTACGCTTCTCGGGAATTGAAGGATTATGAGAAGAATTACCCAACCCATGATCTGGAGCTTGCAGTCGTCGTTTTCGCTCTAATAAATCTAGAGACATTACTTTTATGGTGAAAACAGCGAGATCTACAGTGATCACAAGAGCTTCAAGTACTTCTTCACACAGAAGGAGCTCAACATGAGGCAGAGGTGATGGTTGGAGTTAATAAAGGACTATGACTGCATCATCCATTACCACCCCGGTAAAGCAAATGTAGTAGTGGATGCGCTGAGCTCGAAATCTCAAACCTTGTCACTTGTATCACTGGCTGTCAGGGAAAAACTTGTTGAGGAAACGAGGAGATTGGACTTGGAGTTACTGGTAGAGGGTGTCACCCTATCCTTGACAGCCTTATCAGTATAGTCATGCCAAACCTGCCCCTGACTGGCTGGGAATTTGAATGAAGGACAGGAACCCCTGGCCAATCATCCAAGCACCCTGTGGAGCATCACACCAGCAGCTGATCTAATGGGAGTGACCTCCTACATACTTGCCAGAAGGTGGATTGCAGCTCCATGCCACTGTACTACACACTGCATAATGTACAGGACCCTGGGTGAGGTGTAGGTATAAGGCCTAAGCCTTGGGCCAAGCCCTTGTGCAGGCACAGTGAGTTTATAACTTTTCTGTATTCTCTGGGTGATGCACTGAGCGATGCACCTATCACCCAGTGAATCGCACAGAGTGGTAAAACTGATTATTTTAAACTACAGAGATGTGGGGACCACCCATACAGACCATGGACACCCCTAGGGGTAGATGGGGAGTCTTGGGAACCATAAATTACCCTTGAACCCCTGTGGACCCCACCAGAATGGCCCATAATCAGGTATAAGAATGCATTCTTGGTGTGGGGCCAGGCTACCAAACAGGCCCTAGTTATGGCTGGCCTATAAATAGAAGGGCCCCAGCCTAAAATAGGACCCTTAGCACTGTTCAAATCGTGGGGAGATAGAGAAGAGGAGAAAAGAGAGATGAAGAGAAGGAAAGGAAGAAGAAAGGAAGGAGAAGAAGAAGGGAAGGGAGAGAGGAGCTTACCCTTGCCTCCAATTCAACTCCAGCAGCATACCAAGACTAGCCTCAGGTATAAAACCATGCCCATATATATACTGCTTTGCTGCTTACAGTTCCCTCCTTTGGATCTTTATATTTTGGAAGTGAAACTGGTCAAGGACAGCCCAGAACACCTGGGGGCTGTCTTGTACTGCCTCAGATCTGACATGCAAACCAATTGCATGAAAGATCTGAGCATTTTCATAAGGTTTTACTGTTGTTACTTACCTGAGATCTGTACATGCAAGCTAGTCCTTGCCTGGATCTTGGAAGGGACAGCCTACTGCTATGTTTTTGCACGTAAATCTGTCCTTGCATGTAGACCAAAGCATGGCCTTGAGCTGTAACACAGCTGGTCAACTATTCTCTGTGCTGACTGGATAGCTCCTGGCTGCCAAATGGTGGGCCCAGGTTATGATCCATGTGGACCACTAAAAACCACTCCTCATGGGGTCCACAACAACCCTACATGCATGATGGGTCAACCTAGGTACTGCCCATGGTGAAAAATTCAAGTTTTGGAGCTTGTTCATGCTTCAGACAGGCTCTGGGCGATGCACTGGATGATGCACCTATCGCCCAGAGAATGGAAATGGGCTGATTTGCCGACCAGACTCTTTGGGCCTTCATTAGTGGGCCATGAACAATGTAAGGAGGTGGTAAATGACCAAAATACCCCTCCTCACATCTGTCCACTTTTAATTACACCTTGGGTACCCAAGTGGGCCCCATAGGGCCTGGCTAGAGATTGTCCAGCTACATTGCCGACCTAAGGACTGAATTGTGAGACTGTCAGGACCATGTACTACGTGTTACACTGGTAAAATACCAGACTTGATGTAACGACCCCAATCCAAGGACCAGGTGGGGCCCATGACACCAGAGTCTAGTCGGGACTACACAGGAAAACACTCGGTCAAGCATTCAACATAAGCAAAGTGCATAAACTTAAAGAACATAATAGTATGCGGAAGATAACGATTTTAAAACTTAAAACATGGTACTGATGACTCTAACGTCTACAATCCATACTCTCCAAGGAGTGGAACAGAACTTCAAAATAATTACAGTCATCTGGATTCAAGATCCTCCTTCAAAAGTAATTATCCTTTACAACAACAGAGTTCTATCTATTTCAAAGTGATAGCCTAAAACAAAAAATGATCCTCAGACCATCAGCCTTCATCTTGCTCGACGATAGCAATGCCCTTGCCCTTATCCATGCCTTTCTTATCTGTAAAAAGATTATCGTTCGAGGAATGAGCTATCGCCCAGTAAGAAATAACATTGCTAATCATGCTCACAATATACATGCAATTAAAATTTCATTTTTTTCTATCCATAAGCATGGTATCATTTCTTATCATTTGAATAATAATCATTTAATCAGTCGATTTCCAGAAATCTTTCAATCATTATTCTACCTATAACATTTAATTCATTTTATCATTTTTCATTTCATTTCAGTCTTAGATCCTTCTCCGGTATATCTCCGTCGTACTATCAAAGTAGCTCTAGTTACAAACCACTAGAATGCGTTTAGTCGTACCATCGAAATGGCTCCAGTTACAAACCATTGGAATGGGTTCAGTCATACCATCGAAATGACTCCAGTTACGAACCACTGGAATGGGTTCAGTCATGGCCTCAACACCCATCTTCATAGGCACTTCATGAGCACTGGGTCATATGTTGGCCGTGCCTGTCGGCACATAACTTTCTTTTCATTTTCATCCTTTGTTAACCAATTTTTTTTTAGTCATCATTAATAGAATCACATACCATTTACATTCCCATTAATAACCTTAAGATCATTCAAAGCATATAAAGACCTAACATAGTCATATCAAGAAATCTTTACTAAATATCACCATTAACATTACATACACATGCATATATTAATATCACCATAAACATTGCATAAACATACATGTATTAGTATCACCACAAACATTGCATAAACATACATATATTAATATCACCATCAACATTGCATAAACATACATGTATTAATATCACCATAAACATTGCATAAACATATATGTATTCAATCTACAATATTAACCATCGATTAACAATGCTTCCTTACCAACACTTCCGCATTCTGATTGTCCAATTAATACCGGCCTTTCAAGGGTCCTACTTCTTCAAATAAAAACCCCAAAACTTAGGGTTCTTATGTCAGATCCTCAACAAGCTCAAAATCTCTTCAATCCAAGATAGGTTCTAGTGGAAATCATCAGTTGCAAAATTCTGCTATGTCACTGTTTTACCTACAGTGATATAAAAATACAAAATAAATATTTAATGTGATTAATATTGAACAAGATCAGTGGCTACTGAAAGCTAACATCCATATGGTTATTTCATTATAAGACTTTACATCTTGAAACCCCTCCTAACATAGAGTTCCAAATATTTCAAAAACATCATTCTGACTAAGACAGATTTGGAGTCGTCAACTTGTAAAAATCATAAATCCATTCTCTCGAGCTCAAATGTCCTCTATTTGGAGGATTTATAAGACTGATTAAAGTTCATTCAGTCCAAAAATCAGATGAAAATTCAAAGTATAAATACCTCAAACGCATCTCTCAATCTCGGGTACATAAAACTACCCTAATAGTGACCTGTTTGGGAGCACGAATTTATAAATATATCAAATGAACTTATTTCTTAATGAAATTTTTAGGAGATCATATTAAGATATAGATATACTCCCAATAATTATTTAATACCATGAATCAATCCCTAACTATGGTAAACATCATGAACAATCTTGGGCTACTGTTCTGTCCAACCCAAAAATTTCAGAAACAAGAAAATCAGTTACTGTTTCTCTCATCACCTCTTGTATCCGAATTTTCCAAGCTTTGATACCATGATTTAAATTTAGAAAAACATCCATATAACATGAATAATGTATGCCCTAATCCATATAAAATTCATAAGGCATCCTCAAACATCAAAGCCCTATTCTTCCATCCCATTTAGGAAATCTTCTCTCAAGAGACAAAAATTCAGAATTCAAGGATGGGAAACCTACCTTATTGAAGAACCAAGTCTTGATCCTAGCTTTGGCCTTTCACTCCACCATCTTCCAAGCTCCAATCTTCAAATCAGCCTTGGAACTCCTCTCACAAAACCCTAGAACTTGAACTCTCAAATCCCAAAAGCACTCACTCCCCCTTTCCACGATTTTCCTTCCCTCTCTTTTCTTTTTTTTTTTTTTTTTTTCTCTTTCCTATCTCTCCCTTTAATAAGGATGGGAAACCTACCTTATTGAAGAACCAAGTCTTGATCCTAGCTTTGGCCCATCACTCCACCATCTTCCAAGCTCCAATCTTCAAATCAGCCTTGGAACTCCTCTCACAAAACCCTAGAACTTGAACTCTGAAATCCCAAAAGCACTCACTCCCCCTTTCCACGATTTTCCTTCTCTCTCTTTTCTTTTTTTTTTTTTTTCCTCTTTCCTATCTCTCCCTTTAATAAGGATGGGAAACCTACCTTATTGAAGAACCAAGTCTTGATCCTAGCTTTGGCCCTTCACTCCACCATCTTCCAACCTCCAATCTTCAAATCAACCTTGGAACTCCCCTCACAAAACCCTAGAACTTGAACTCTCAAATCCCAAAAGCACTCACTCCCCCTTTCCACGATTTTCCTTCCCTCTCTTTTCTTTTTTTTTTTTTTTTTTTTCTCTTTCATATCTCTCCCCCTTAGAACGACTCTCTCTTTTAATCTCCCTTTATTTGATTTTTATCCCACTTGAAATATCCCTTATGCCCCTCCATATCTTCTTCTTTCTTTATTTTATCCTCTCATTACTTATTTCCAACCTTGAAATCTCCCTTATGCCCTTCCATATCTTCTCCTTTCCTTATTTCATCCTCTCATTAACATAATAGCCTCATCCCCTCTTATCAACGGTTTGCACACCTTCACTTAATTTCTTTTTTTTTTTTTCTTGTGACTTTCCCATAAAACCCTTAATGGACCTAGCCTTGTAACAAAATAATAAGAAAACAAAGTCTTCATATTGCTTATTAGGTGATTTGAACCTTGGACCTATGATCCATAGGAATATACTAATAACCACTATGCTATTAATTAAATTTGTAACTTTATGCTCAAAATAAAATATAGAGCATAACATACCAAGCTACACATTGAAATAAATTAACATAAATGCTTAGAAAAAAAATGGGGTATTACACTTGACCCTGAACCACATCTCCGGATGATGCACTGGGATATGGACCCAAAGCCCAGAGCAAGACCCGGAGAATTCCAAGTGATGCCAAAATAAGCACCAAGCCAGACCAGTGAGCCTAGATTAGTACTAGGACCTCCAAAATAGTTTGACTAATTAAATTATACATTTTTTATTTATTATTTTAGGGTTTGATCCTGCGCTCGAGGTACACTGCCAGACTCCGACCGGAACTGAACCAGCAACAGAACCTGTAGGACCAGACCAAGGTGAGTGGAATGTCATTGCATATGTAGATGTAACGAAAATGATATGTTGAATTTAATTTTATAATAATAATACTGTGATACATATTTAATTCATGAATCTTCAAAATTCAATACAACACTGTGTTGACTGCTGAAATTAGGGCTGAAACAAGGTCGGGTTGGGTCAGGCTTTTTAAAACCCTAGCCCAACCCTGAGTCCCCTTAGCTCAGCCCAGACCCGCCCTGACCTTGACTTAGGGCCTAAAAATCCTGACCCTGACCCTGACCCTTATGGGCCAGGCCCAGCCCAAGCCCACCCTGATTGGCCTTGTTTGGGCTGGGCTTGGCCTATTGACCCTGACCCTGGCCCTGACCCTGACACTGTCCTGATAGACTATATGCTTTCATTGTATAGAGTGCAAATAGACTATACCTATAAGCCATGACCACACATGCTTTCACACAAGCAGGTAGTACTCTCTCATTTTATGATATAAAGTTATAAATTTTTCATTATCAAATAACAAAATGCATTACCTGTTAACTGGTATAGAAAAACAAATTTAATGAAAGTAAACCAAACACCAACTACTAATACTTTTATAACTATAACTATAACAATCAAATAATGAATTAATTAATTTAGTTTTTGCTTTGCATTGTGATGTTGCTTTGCATTTGTACTTAAGAGGTCAAATTTTTTCTTGTGTCCCCCTCTGACCTCTAATACCTCTCAGTCACTCACTCTCTTAGCCTTTTATTTGTTCAATGAATTTACACATTAATCCTTCCCAATCCTGATTATAGATTATATAATATATATAATGTAATTAAAAGTCTAATTTATGAACCCTTATTAGTTGTTATTTGTTACATTAATAATTTCTTATATAATATAATATCATATTATCATTATACATAATCATGTTCAACATCAGGGTCTAGATCAGGGTCAAGATCAGGGTCATCATCAGGGCAAAGATCAGGGTCAAAATCAAGGTCAAGATCAGGGTCAAAATCGGGGTCAAGATCAGGGCCAAGTTCAGGGTCAAAAATCAGGGCCAAAATCAGGGTCGGGCTGAGCTCGAGGCCTCAACCCAGACCCGACCCGACCCTGACTCAAGGCCAGGCAATTCTGACTCTAACCCGCCCTCAGGGCTAGAAATCTTTAGCCCATGCCCTGTTCGGGCTCAGGGCGGGCCAGGGCAGGTTCGGGCCAATAGGGCCAAACTTGCACCCCTAGCTAGAATTATGGTTGAATACACTATGTTGATTGTGAATGCTAGACTAGATGTTGTAGCCGGCTTGAAAATGAGGTCTGTGGTAGCCCATAGAATGGGATACGGTTGACACTGCCCGACTCATACAATGCCATATAGACATGGGGTTAGGGTTGATGAATGGTACTCGGCACAGAGAGGGGGGTGAATTTGTGCTTATTAAAACTTTTTGCAAACTCAGATTATAACAACCAACAGACAATCGTATGGTCACGCACCAATCACTACAAAGTAGCTTGGTCTACCAGTGAACCACACCCACTCTGCAAGCAAGCACTTCAAAAAAAATATCAAACCACAACACAAACATGTACGTGGTTCATCATAATGGCCTACGTCCACTGAGCAATACCCCTCACGGGTTTCGTGCTTTGCTCAGCACACTTCAATTAAAAAACCTTATTACACAGGTTCAACATAGTTCCATATGACACAGGAACCATAGGAAATTCTCCCATACACCTAATTGTATCAGTACAGTAGGCTTTAAACACTAAAAATGAGTTTATATGATCAACCCAAATTCCCAACACTCAAAATTACATGAATCTCACTCCCCAACAAGACTAAATGATAAGAAGGAAAACTTGAATGAAAAACTACCTCAAGAACAAAGTAGAACTACAACCACTGTCGATGCAGACCTTCTGGACATCAGTAGCAACATGCGGCATATCCTGGAAGCCTTTGACCTAGATCCCAATGCATTGATCTACTCAAAATGCCTTTTTTCTTTGAGAAAATTTAAACATTAAATCACAGAGCCATCAAACCCTAAATCCGACTTCACCACTACGTAGAGAACATCAAAATATGGGGGGTAGGGTCTCTACGCAAATCCTAAAATTTGACTTTTAAATAGCCCAAAGTTCAAGGCAAATATTGAGTCAATCTGGGCCATTAGATCAGATCATACGGACGGCCCAGATTAAAATAAGATTTGATCTCCAATCTTCCGCTTTACATAGGAGTGGGGCACACATAAGCCGTTGGATCCTCATCTTTGATATGAGATTAAAACAGAACCATCAGATTAGATTCTTGATCCACCAATGAGAAGTCATCACTTAAGTGTACCAATTTCGCATGTGCTTAATTTTGAGGTGTCCATTTAGAATCTTTTATCTCAGCCATTGATTATGATTTAGATCAACCAATCAGAACAAGAGATTCTAATTCAGATTTAAAGATTAATCTCAGCCACACAATTGCTTGCGTTTTTGGGACAACGATGACTCATCCATGATCTGTACACGTGTTAGAAAAAGCTAAAATTTTTATCTCCTACTATTTGTCACGTGGGCTTCATATCTGTACTATTGGAATTCCCATGTGATGCTCTGAAAAATTCACTAACCTATTACAGAGAATGACTTCCAGCAGCTTAATTTTCAAAACTTTCAAATACTAAGTATATGAGCATCCACAATCTGTTTGACAAAATGCCCAATAGGGCTGGGCTGCTGTGCCCATGGGGCTGAGCTGCTGGGCTGCTGCCTGGGCTGCTGTGCCCATGGTGCTAGGCTGTTGGGCTGGTGCTTGTGCAGCCATGCTGTTAAGGCTGTGATGGCCATATGGTCATGTTGACTCAGTCAAGTGCCAAGGTGGACATGCCACCTTACTACCCCCTGACACGTGGCACCCCTAGGTGGGGTCCACACTCTCTCTCCTCTTTCTCTTTCTTCAAAATTAACTCAAGTTTGCTGTCCTGCTTCACTGACAATGATCATGATGCACTCTTTTACCCTTCACACACATCAACCTGTAGCTCAAATGACTGTGTGATTTGTTCACTCTTGTAGAGAAAAACTTTGTAAACATGTTAGCATAAACCACTTGTCTTTTCTCTCTCATATGCACACTTTATAAGAGTCTCAAAAAGGCTTCACAGTCACAGTTGCTAAATTTCAGTTTTACTTGAAAACTTGTAACTAAACATATCATTTTCACAAATAACCATTGTTTGGCTCAAGTAACACTTGAAACACATCACCAACAAGAATTTGAACATACGTAGTCACTTGAAAGACTAGTGGATCCCACCAATCATCAAACCAACCTCCAAACCAAGAAAAACACTGTTTTGACTTGAATTTTCAGAAATCTTTAACTTGAACCTTGAGGAGGCAATATAGCTCGAGTTTGACCTTGAATTTTCTTGGAACATATCCAATACACTGAAATAAGAGCCACCAAGAGCTCAAACCACCAGAAACCTCTCTATATTAAGAATTCATCTCTCAAACCAAGCCATTACCTCTTCAACCCTTTACATGTTTTCCATGAACTGTACACAAAACCTCCAGATCTCTGAGAGCAAGGTTGTTAGACCTCAAATACAATATTTATGAGATTATGAGCATGTTCAAATAACTAAACAAGGTGGCCTACACTCAAACACTCATGCAATGGGAAAATATACTATGCAAACATGAAAAATAAGCATGAAAGAAACTACAATGCTACTGTGTGCTACCAAGACATATCTTATGGAGTCATGTCATCCTAAGCAGGATTGTTAAGAGTTGGAAACCCCTTGGAGAGCTATGGGCATTTTCCATGTGCATCACCTAGCTTGCAAGAAGAGTCAGGCACCCAATGTTTTTGCCTTTCTACAACTTTACCTTTTTCTTTTCCTTTTATTTTTATTGGCAATGCTTATATGATAAAATGTTGAATGCTCACGCATGCCATGGGATTTTGCTATCCCTTTCATTTTCTAGGTCATGCTTTCTGTCTTCTCATTGGAAGCTCACATGCCATGAGATTTTGCTACCCCTTTCATTTTCTAGGTCAAGCTTTTTGTCTTCTCATTGGAAGCTCACATGCCATGGGGACTTACTTTATTTATTAGCTTTGAGGCTCACACGGTGTTCCTTATTCCCAACTTGCAGACAAGCTTAGCACATTCCTTACACCAATGCTGTCCACCAAGTTGCCAACAATGACAACAATGCCATTAGATCAACAAGAGTTTCATCACCCATTTACGCACCCTTGCCAACAGGGGTTAAGGTGTTGGATGCCTGTGGGAGTGACCATATATATGAGAAAAAAAAAGAAAAGAAAAGAAATATGATTGCACCAGAATGGTGAATATGGGTTATATGTCGGGCTTTAAGATAAAAAAAAAAAAAAAGAAAAGAGAAAAGGGATGGATGCCTCATAGGTTAATCATAGAGGGCTAGTCGAGCTGACCTTGGTGAACGAATACGATAGTTGATTGGTCCTCTCCGATAACTCAATGGGTGTATCGCAGGAAGGGGTTAAAAGCCCGCACTAGGGATACATGTATTGGGGATTGTAGTAGCACTAACCTGCCTTAGTTGTGATGTTAGGTGGCTAATAAATAACTGGACTGCACTTCATGTAGGATCCATATGATTGTGATTGCATATGCATGAATGATGATATGTTTCATTCACGGGCTCATTGGGGCTCACACTCTGTTATACATGCTTTTCTGTTAGATGATTCTATAGGTAGATGTCACTGTGGTGGGGAGGCTTATTACCCGGAGGAGACCCATGGTGGTTATGATGATATTGGTATGGACCCCGATGGAGGTCGTACCATTGATGCGAGTATTCTCAGTGGTTACTGAAGATGACCCGTGAAGGGTGTTGTGGTTGATGCTTTTTATTTTAGGGACTCCTTTTTGTCTTTGATAGGAGTTTATCCCCGTTGCTGCTTTTAGTTTATCTTCTTTCTTTTTGGGGCTTGAGTTTCCTCGCCCTATGTATATTTTCCTTTTGTTTCAGTTGATGTATATGATAGCTTCTACTGTCTTGTTTGTGGGAGTGAGAGAGGGAATGATCAGACTTATTTATGTATATAACATCATATCCAGTATTGCTATGCTTCTTTTATCTTTTAATGTAAATATAGTTTTTTGCAGCACTCTGAGTTGTACTTATTGTATTACAATGGATGTGTGTCTGTGAATGGATTAACTGCTTCTAGGTCCGTGGGATTTGGCGGATTGCCATTATGCAATTCGGGTTACCTACCTAATCCTCCCAGGGGGTGGTTTGGGGTGTGACAGAGCTTGGTATCAGAGTGTGAGGCTCTTTCTACATTTACAGACGACAAAATAAGAATAATAAATTACAGATAATAAAATATGCAATAATTAAAAGCTATAGGGGGTAAATATAAATAAAAGACAAAACACATATTTACATTAAAAAAAAAGTTAACCATGGCCGAAGGCACTATATAAAGTTCAATTGGAAGTACTACTTCCAAATACATCAACTGACAAAAAAAAAAAAACTACTACATAAACCATGATAAAAAAAAAAGAAAGAAGGAAAGTCAGAACTACATCAAGATAAGTCAGGCTAAATATAAGAAACTCGGGCTAGAAAGCTACTCCTGTGGAGGAATGTCGCTCTGCGGAGGCTGAGTCTGTTGGGAGTCGACGTGATAATATGAGTCCCAAAAATCCAAGCGCCACTCCACAGAACCTACTCTCCCCTCCAGGGACGTGAAGCCCTGATCCATCCTCATAAACATCTGTGTAAGCTGGGTGCGGAGGCCTTGAAACTGTGCCATCATATCAGACCATCCATAGGACTCCGGCACATGCAAACTGGTAGCACCGGTCGGTACATAGGAGGGCAGATCAGTAAACTGTGTGCCAATCCCCTCTATATCACCCTGCTCCTCTATGCCAACCTCCTACTCCTGCTCCTATCCTTGCTCCATCTCATCTCCATCCTCTGGATCACTCTTAGGCTCCCCCTGCACCTTCATCTTCAGGATCGAGGTCTTACTAATAGGTCTAGACCTGTCCCTATCCATGTACTGTCCAGCCAGGCGAACATAAAAATACCAAAACACTAAAGTTAGGAACTTCCCATAGGGTAGGTTCCCATCAGAAGGATTCTATGCATGGTAAAGCATAGCCTGCATCAGTAGATACGGGAGGTTGATCACTAGACCCCCCTTACTAGCTTCCAATAAACAATAGGTAATGTAGGCCAAGAGCATAGAGATACTACCTCGGTTACCGACCTTTGGGTAGATGTTGTAGGAGATGCATCTGCTAATAATCCTGGCAGTAGGCTTGTAGTCAGCCTCAAACTTCAGAACCCCCTCTGATCCAGTCAATGCCTTGACGACCATCCTCCTAGTCTCCAAGGAAAACATGTCAAAAATGTCTATCCTAGGCTTGCAGTAGCATCTCTCACCTGTGTTAGGAAGCCCTAGAATCTCTTCCAGGATGGCAGTGGTAAGTCTGATGTCCACCCCCTTCACTCTACTCTCCGGACCAAACTCTCGTGCCCCAGATGGCACAAGGTTGCAATAAAAATACCGAACCAGGTTTGAGTAGCATGGCTCTGTGGGCGACAACATAGATGCCCAGCCTAGGGCATTGAACCTAGCATATAAACCATATTGGTGGAAGTCATCCACCGGCACCATCCTTCCATTCACTATGCTTTTGGACTTGAATTTGGTCTAATCCCTAGAATGCTCAAACCTAGAAAACCAGAATTGATCAAAATTTGGTTCTTCAGAAGAAGAATCCTCTCTTAGTGAGGCTGGTGGTACTGTAGAGGACGAGGAAGGTGCGGGACCTAACCGCAGCCTCTTGCATGCCACTGTCATTCTTGCCGTACTATGTCTTGTAGACATGGTGCTGCAAGAATAAAAGAATAAAAATAAATTAGGGCAAGGAAATTCTGTAATTTCAAAGCAAAAGACACAATTCTGTGGACAGCAGTCCAAAATAGAAAAGAAATGAGTAGAACTTACCCTAGACTTACGTGAGTGCACGGGAAACTCGTGCAAACACGTGGATTTTGTCACACCCCAAACCACACCCTGGGAGGATTAGGTAGATGACCCGAATTGCATAACAACAATCCGCCAAATCCCACGGATCTAGAAGTAGTTAATCCATTCATAGATACACAACCATCATAATACAACATATAAAACTCAGAGTGCTGCAGAAAACTATATTTACATTGAAAGAAAAGAGAAGTATAGCAGTACAGGAAATGATGTTACATACAATAGTAAGTTGAATCATTCCCTCTCTCACACCCACAAATAGAACAGTAAAAGCTAATATATACATCAACTGAAATGAAAGAAAATATACACAGGGTGAGGTAATTCAAGCCCTAAAAAGAAAGAAGAATACTAAGAGCAGAAACAGGGATAAACTCCTGTCAAACAAAAAGGAGTCCCCAAAACAAAAAGCATCAACAACATCCTTCATGGGTCATCTTCAGAAACCACTGAGAATACTCACATCAATGGTACAACCTCCATCGAGGTCCATACCAATATCATCATAACCACCATGGCTCTCTTCCGGGTAATAAGCCTCCCCACCACAGTGACATCGACCTGCAGAATCATCTAATAGAAAAACATATATAACAAAGTGTGAGCCCCACTGAGCCCATGAATGAAATATATCGTATGTATATGCAACCACAATCATATGGAACCTACATGAAAATGCAGTTCAGTTATTTATTAGCCACCTAACATCACAACTAAGGCAGGTTAGCGCTACTACAATCCCCAATACATGTATCCCTGGTGCGGGCTTTTAACCCCTTCCCGCAATACACCCATTGAGTTATCGGAGAGGACCAGTCAACTCTCGCATTCGTTCACCAAGGTCAGCCTGACCAGTTGTGATTAACCTGTGATGCATCCGTCCCTTTTTCTCTTTTCTTTTCTTTTCTGGCTTATAGCCCGACATATAGCCCATAATCACTTTTCTTTTCTTTTCATTTATTTTCTTTTCTTTTACTTTTCTCATATATATATACGGTCACTCCCATAAGCATCCAACACCTTAACCCCTATTGGCAAGTGTGCATAGTACGGGTGCTGAAATTCTAACCCCATGTCTTTATGGCATCGTATGAGTCAGACGATGTCAACTGTATCCCATTCTACGGCTTACCACAAGCCTCATTTCCAAGCCAGCTACGACATCTAGTCTAGCATTCATAATCAGCATAGAGTATTCCAACATAATTTCCAACAGTCAACACAGTGTTGTATTGAATTTTAAGATTTATGAGTTAAATATGTGTCACAATATTAATAGTATAACCTTAAATTCAGCATATTATTTATGTTACTTTTACATACGCGATGACATTCCACTCACCTTGGCCTGGTTCTATAAGTTCAGTTGTTGTTTCAGTTTCTGCTGGAGTTTGGCAGTGCACCTCGAGCGCAAGATAAAATCCTAAAGTATTAAATCAGAAATGTGTTATTTGATATTCAAAATTATTTTTGGATGTCCTAGTGTTGATCTAGGCTCACTGCTCAAACTCGGTGTTCAGTCTGGCATCACTTGGAATTCTCTGGGTCTTGCACTAGGCTTTAAGTCTATATCCTAGTGCATCATCCGGAGAATGTGGTTCAGGGTAAGGTATGGTATTTTACCAACTTAATACATACATGGTCCGATAGTCCCACAATACAGTCCTTAGGTCAGCAGTGTAGCTGGACCATCTCTGGTTGGGTTGCCAGGCCCTGTGGGGCTCACTTGGGTACCTAAGATGTCATTAATGGTGGACAAATGTGAGGAGGGGTATTTTGGTCATTTACCGCCTCCTTACATGGTTTATGGTCCATAGGTGGAAGCCCCCAAGGTCTGGTCTGCAAAACAACCCTTTTTAATTCTCTGGCGATTCACTGGGTGATGTGTGCGTCGCCCAGAGCCTGTTTAAAATGTGAACAGGCTCCAGATCTTGGATTTTTCACCACAGGCAGTGCCAAGGTTGATCCTACATACATGTTAGGTTGTTGTCGACCCCATGTGGTGTTGTTTTCAGTGCTCCACATGCATCATGACTTGGGCCCACCATTTG
This sequence comes from Telopea speciosissima, assembly GCF_018873765.1. Classification (NCBI taxonomy): domain Eukaryota; kingdom Viridiplantae; phylum Streptophyta; class Magnoliopsida; order Proteales; family Proteaceae; genus Telopea; species Telopea speciosissima. The sequence goes on along the minus strand of NC_057920.1, from coordinate 31,718,932 downwards.
GCAGCCAGGAGCTGTCCAGTCTGCATAGAGAACAATAGCTCAGCATAAAGCCACGGTTTAGGTTACATGCAAGGACAGATTTATGTGCCAAATCATGGTAGCAGGCTGTCCCTACCAAGATCCAGGCAAGAACTAGTTTGCATGCACAGATCCAAGCCCAGACTGCCTATTCTAGGTGTAACAGGGCAGTGTAGTTTGGCACAGAGACTGATTTCAGTCTCAGGTAAGAAACAATAGTAAATATCTCATGAAAAAGCTCAAATCTTCCATGCAATTGGTTTGCATGTCAGATATGGAGTAGTACATGGCAGCCCCCAGGTGTTCTGGGCTGTCCATGATCAGTTTCACCTTCAAAACTCAGAGATCTAAGGGAAAAGATAGAGAACCAGTAGAGGCAGCATATAGGTATGAATTTATACCTGTGAATAGACTGAATATATTGCAGGAATAAAGGCTGGATGACCTGCCTAGGTTCTCCTTCCTTTGTTCTTCTTTTTACTTCTCTTTTCTCCCTTTTCTCTCTTCTCTTCCTCCCATGGTTTGAACAGTGCCAAGGGTCTTAATTTAGGCTGAGACCCTCTATTTATAGACCTGCCATAACTAGGGTCTATTTGGCAACCTGGCCCCACCCCTAGAATGCATTTTTGGAACTAATTTTGGGCCATTCTGACCACTCTGGTAGGGTCCACAGGGGTCGAAGTGTAATTTATGGTGCCCAAGACTCCCATCTACCTCTGAAGGTTGTCCATGGTCTGTATAAGTGGTCCCCACACTTATGCTGATTAAAATATTCAATTTTACCACTCTGGGCGATTCACTAGGTGATGTGTGCATCGCCCAGTGCATCACCATGAGAATACAGCAAAGCTGTAACTCACTGTGCTTGCACAGGGGTTTGGCCCAAGGTTCAGGCCTTATACCTACACCTCACCCAGGGTCAAATGCACCTCTTTCCCATTGTGGGCCCCATATTTATGAGGAGGAGAGAGATTACCTAGAGTTTATTCAGTACATGATGTTGTGGGCAGTGCAACTACATGGGTCTGCAATCCATCTTCTGACAGGTATGTAGGAGGACATCCTCGAGGGTTCTCCATTAAATTCAATCACTAGAGTGATGCTCCATAGTGTGTTTGGATGTCTTGCCAGGGGTTCCTGTCCTTCATTCACAATTCCTAGCCAGTTAGGGGCAGGTTTGACATTTCTCCCCACCTTACAAAAATTTTGTCCTCAAAATTTGCTTAACTTGTAGCTCAAAGAGTTGGGGATACTTTTCCTGCATTTCCTCTTTGCGTTCCCATGATGCTTCCTTTATGGGACTGTTTCCCCATCGAACTTTAATGAATGCGATCGTGCGGTTACGGAGGTTATGTTCTTTTCTGTCCAAAATCTCTGTAGGCTGTTCTTTATAGGTCATATCCACATCTAACTGTTTAGGTTCAGCTGAGAGTACAAGTGCCGGGTTGTTGATATACGTTCTTAGCATCGACAGATGAAAAACATCATGGACGCCTTGCAAGGATGGCGATAATGCCAGCCGATATGCTATGGGTCCCACTCTATTGAGGATTTCATAGGGACCAATGAATCTTGGGCTTAGCTTGCCCTTCATGTTAAAATGTAGCAATCCCTTCGTTGGAGACACTCGGAGGAATACCTTCTCTCCGACTCTAAATTCAATATTCTTCCTCCGATCATCGGCATAACTCTTATGTCTTGATTGGGCTGCTTTAATCTTCTCTCTAATGATATCCACCTTTTCACAGGTTGCTTGTATCAGCTCGGGCCCAAGATACTTTCATTCTCCTACTTCGTCCCAATACAACGGGGTCTGGCACTTCCGACCATAAAGAGCTTCATATGGTGCCATGCCAATGATGGAGTGGTAGCTATTGTTGTATGCAAATTCCACCAAAGGTATGGGCATACCAACTGTCGTTCATTTCCAATATGCAAGCTTTGAGCTTGTCCTCCAGAGTCTGGATTATTCTTTCAGACTATCCGTCCATCTGGGGATGGAAAGCCGTACTAAGATTTAGTTGAGACCCTAGTACCTTCTATAGACTTCTCCAAGACCTTGAGGTAAATCGGGGATCCCTATCAGATACAATGTTGACAAGCACGCCGTGTAAGCGGACTATATTTTCAATGTATAGTTGGGCAAGCTTCTCCATCGAATAGTTTATTCTAATGGGAATAAAGTGAGCCAGCTTTGTTAGTCCGTCTACAATCACCTAGATTGCATTCATCCCTTTCCTAGTGCTGGGTAAATTTGTCACAAAATCCATGGTAATTCCCACTTCCATTCAGGTATAGGGAGTGGCTGCAACAATCAATACGGCCGGTGTCTCTCCACCTTTATTTGTTTGCAGGTGAGTCATTCGAACACGTATATAGCTATGGTTTGCTTTATCCTAACCCACCAATAGTACTTCTTCAGATCCTTGTACATCTTTGTGCTTTCAGGGTGGATTGAATAGGGTGAGCTATATGCCTCCTTCAGGATTTGATCTTGTACCTCGTTATTGTCAAGCATGCCCAGTCTATCTCTAAACTTCAATGCCTCGTCATGGGCCAGCAAAAAGTCTGGGTCCTTGTGGACACCATGCTACACTTCCCAGATTATCTTGGCTAGTTCGGGGTCAAAAGGCTGCTTTTCAATTATCTCCTCCCAGATCGACGACTGTACATCCATAGCTGCTAGCTGCGTAGCCGTTTCTTCGATCAAGAGCTCTAGGTCAAACTTCTGAGCTTCTTCTAACAGTTGCTCGCTTACAACCAAAGAAGCGAGAGATACGGTCTGTGATTTCCATCTTAACACATCCGCCACTACATTGGCCTTGCCAGGGTGGTACAGGATCTCACAGTCGTAGTCCTTCACCAATTCTAACCACCGTCTCTGTCTCATGTTCAGCTCCTTCTAGGTGAAGAAATACTTCAGACTTTTGTGATCGCTGAAGATCTCACTCTTTTCACCATAAAGGTAATGTCGCCATATCTTCAACACGAAGACTACCATAGCCAACTCTAGGTCATGAGAGGGGTAGTTCTTTTCATGTTCCTTCAGCTGCCTCTAGGCATAGGCAACAACTTTACCCTTCTGCATTATGATGCCACCCAATCTCATTCTGGATGCGTCGGTGTATACCACCATTCCTCCAGTGCCATTTGGAATAGTTAAAACTGGTGCCGTCACCAATCGGTTTCTCGATTCTTATAAACTTTTCTTGCAAGCATCATTCCACTCAAACTTTGTGCCCTTCTTTGTCAGCTTCGTCATAGGTGCTAAGATGCATGAGAAATTCTCAATAAATTGGCGGTAATAACTGGCCAAACCCAAGAGACTTCGGATCTCAGTGGCATTCTTTGGAGTCTCCCACTCGAGAACTGCCTTCACTTTGCCTGGGTCTACCTTGATGTCGTCCTTGGTGACAATGTGCCCCAAGAATCCGATTTGGTGAAGCCAAAATTCATACTTGGTGAACTTGGCATACAACTGGTGTTCCTGCAACCGCTGCAACACAAAGGTAAGGTGTCGAGCATGCTCCTCTTCACTCTTGGAGTATACCAAAATTTCATCAATAAACATGATGACAAACTTGTCTAACATGTTATGGAACACTTTATTCATCATATCCATGAACGCTGCCAGGACGTTAGTTAACCCGAACGATAAGACTAGAAATTCATAATGTCCGTATCGAGTTTTAAACACCATTTTGTGAATACCGCCACTCTTGATCTTCAACTGATAGTTTCCGGACCTAAGATTGATCTTAGAGAAAACTCTTGCTCCTTGTAGTTAATCAAATAGGTCATCAATGCGCGATAATGGGTATCGATTCTTAATCGTCAGATTATTTAGTTCACGATAGTCGATACACAAACGCATACTACCATCCTTCTTCTTCATGAATAGCATGGGTGCTCCCTAGGGAGACACGCTAGGTCTTATAAAACCCTTCTTCAGAAAGTCTTGTAGTTGGGCTTGCAATTCTTTCAACTTAATAGGTGCCATTCGATATGGTGCCTTGGATACCAGTGCTACACCAGGGATTAGATCAATCGCGAACTCTGTCTCGTGACCAAGCGGTAGCTGGGTCAGATCTTCTGGAAAAACATCAGGAAATTCTCTGACGATGTCAAGTTCCTCCAAAGGCTTTATCTTTGCCTCAGTGTCCATTATAGTGGCCAAAAAGCATTGACATCCCTCATCCAGCAACTTCTGTGCCTGGAGGGCGGATAAGGCTATTCTTCTGGGCTTCCTCATTGGTTTACTTTGGTAGGTGAAAACTGACCCATCATCTATCTTGAATATTATCTTCTTCTCCACACACATGACATTTGCTTCATAGGTGGATAGCCAATCCATGTCTAGTATTATGTCAAAGTCCTTCATATCAAACTTTATCAGGCGTGCGGTCAGGTTCTTCCCACAAATTTCTACCTAATAGGGGTCGTAGACTTCGTTCAGGCTCACGACACTACCTGTCGACGTGCTGACCACTAAATCGTGCCCAATGTCCCTTGGTTGATTAGTCATCCTACTTGCAAAGGTAGTAGAAATGAAAGAGTGGGATGCGCCCGAGTGGAATAGTACTCACGCGGGAATGGTTGAGACATTCAGGGTACCTAGGGTTTGTATAAGATTTACGTTTCACGTATGCATAGGTTATTCTCTACAATTTAGTAGTGTTCAGTGGACTTACCTGTCATTAGATTGGGGTTCGCCTCCGCTTCTTCATTAGTCAGTGCAAATATCTTTCCTCGCGTTTGGTTGTCCCATGGCTAAAAAGGTCTAGCATAGGACTGGTTTGGCGAGTAAGTATTGTATCCATGGTGTGCACATTCCCTGGCCATATGTCCTGCTTTGTTGCACACGTAGCATTTGTGGGACGGAACGACCACTGATGAGGCTTATAACTAGTTGGGTTGGCGAGGCTGCCATTGTCGCTTGACTCGCAGTTGGTTAGGTAGGTCGAGTATAATTGGGGCAGAAAGGGTTCTGACCCATATCTGGCCTACGATACGGAGTTGGATTGGGGCTCGAACTAGCTCCTCCGAAAATCTTGTTCGGCCAACCGAAGTTCTGGTAGTTATTTGGCCTCTTTCCCAATTCGGGCAACATTGTAGCTTTCTCTTTTTCTTTCTCCTTCAATCTATCTTCCATAGTCTTCGCCTTATTGACCATCTGAACGTAATCCCGAATATCCATAATTGATAGGACAGACCCGATCTCAGGTTTAAGTCCCTTCTCAAATTTCTTCTTCTTACTGACTTCCCCCTTCAAGTATTCTGGAGCAAAATGGAATAGATCTTTGAACCTTTGCTGGTAGTCCAGTACCGACTTGGTTCTTTGCACAAGTGTAGAGAACATAGCTTCCTTTTTGTCCCTAAAACTTTCTGGGAAGTATTTCTTGAAGAAAACCTCTTTAAATTGCTCCCAAGTAGGATTTGGATGAGCGGCTTCAAGATTTGGCTTGGTGGCCTTCCACCAGGCTTCAGCCTCATTCTGTAGCTGGTAACCCGCACATATCAGCTTTTGTGCATCTGTACATTCAAGCACACCAAATGTCTTCTCTAAGGCGCTAATCCGCCATTCCGGCTGCATTGCCTCCGAGTTTAACTTGGAGAACATGGGTGGCTAGAGTTTCTTGAACCTCTCCATCACCTTAGCTGTAGAGTTTTCTACTAGGTGTTGAGGTACAGGTAGTGGAAAAAGTATTGGCCGGTTGGGTGGTGGAGGTGGTGCTGCACGCTCTTGCATCATGGCCGCAAATTGTGTAGACATTTGGCCTAGTAGTTCCTATTGTTGCTGCATGGTCCGCATCATAGTGGTAATGAAGGCATTCACCTCACCAGCTACTATACCTTCTGAGGTGCAGCGGCAGTGGCTTGAGCAGCCATTGGTGCCCTTGGCGAAGTAGCCGGCACTTCAAAATTTTGAGCTTCGGTTCCATCCGGCAGCTCAAATTTTGGGACAGCTCGAGGTCATCTTCCTCGACGACCTCCTCTGTTGGTTCTAGTGTTGACCATGTTCGCTTTTTTGGAAAAAGCTACTTATTCAACAATCCAACACTTCTTATTGGGGTCAACAACAATTCCTATTTAACACATGTACATTACCTATTCCACATTTCCAGTGAAAATCATGTTGTCATCCCAGCAAGGTGTATTATTTGTTTACTATTCCATTCTTGTTATTTGTTTTATGATCGAGGAGTGTTTTATGCTGTGATATATTATACATGATGTTATCTTGAATTTAAATTTAAATAACAATTTCTTAATTATATACCTATGCCTAGCAGGCAAGTCTCTGCAACTTCCAACTGGTGATAACAGTCTGCACGTAAAGGTATGCTATGTCACTCCTAACTCCGTCAGTTAGGGTCTAGTAAATGGCTCGACCCATGGGTCCACTACTGTCTGCAAGAGCTAAGTAAACTACCAACTGATTCTCAACACGGGTCTATGTCTCTCGTATCCAGATCAATCTCCTCCTCAGTTGCCTAATATATTGCATGTTGTTGGGGTCTCCAAGCCCAAACAACACAATAGGGTCCTACCATGAAGAAGTTCTAAGTATCAGGCCACTATGGTCACTTAATCACAAAAATTAAGTACAGTACTATAGGGAAATTAAGTAGCATGAGTAGGAAAAATAAATAGGTCAGCTCGAGGTTGCACAAGGTGTCTTGGAACCTACAGGGTTCAAATTCCACTCGGCAGCCTATTAGATCCTATTCCTGGTTGAACTAGGTTATGGATAGGGTAGAATCTATGCTCCCTAAGACTACTCAATACAAAATACCTATATATCTGTGTTCAAGTTTGCACAACATCATTCATCCATGGTTCATACACGCATGAATATAGGCACATAATACTTAATATTAAAAGTACATACTATCATTATTTATATAAATTTGTATTCATTTAAATAGAAGAGGAACTTTTTTTATCCCTCATGCATCTTACTTCATACTTTAATAGTTTTCCCTTACATGATAACCCATTATTGCCTTGTTTAGCCAATAGAGTATATTATTATTTAATTATTTATATTATTATATTATATATGTATATATATTTTTTTTAATTAATTATTTAATTAATGTTTTTAGGTTTATTATGCTGTTTTTTTGGGTGAAAATTACATGTCCATATGCATTTATGTTAAAACAGTAGAAAAATCATTCTCTGGGCGATTCTCAGGGCATTAGGCCACATTGCCTAGTGCATCGCCCAGAGAATCGGGGCCTAGCCTATTTCAGTCCGAGAAGTGCCCTTTTCATTTCATTTTCACTCCACAGCCTTCCAAACACCCATGGCAGAGCTCCAAGGGCTATTTCGACATCTTCCTTGCCAAAACCACGTGTTCGCACAAGTCTCCCACGCACCCACGCCAACCTAGGGTAAGTTCTTCACAATTCTTTCCCATTTTGGGTTGCTGTCCACAGATTTGACTTCTTTGTTTTGTAATTTCAAAATTTTCTTGCCCTAATTTGCTTTTACTCATTTCTTCTTGCAGCACCATGTCTACAAGACATAGCACGACAAGGAAATCAATAGCACGCAAGAGGCTACGGTCAGATCCTAAGCCTTCTTTGCCCTCTTCTGTGTCACCAGCCACACCAAGAGAGGAATCCTCTTCAAACGAGCCAGACTTCGATCGATTCTGGTTTTCTAGGTTTGAGCACTCCAGAGACTGGTCCAAATTCAAGTCCAAGAGCAACGGGAGGATGGTACAGGTGGATGACTTCCACCAATATGATTTGTATTCTAGGTTTAATTCCCTAGGCTGGGCATCCATGTTATCGCCCACCGAGCCATGTTACCTGAACCTGGTTCGGTATTTCTATTGCAACCTTGTGCCATATGGGGCACGAGAATTTGGTTTGGAGAGTAGGGTAAAGGGTGTGGATATCAAACTCACCACTGCCATCCTGGCCAAGATCCTAGGGCTGCCTAACACAGGTGAGAGATGTTACTACAAGCCCAGGATAGATATCTCAGATATGTTTTCCTTGGAGACTAGGAGGAGGATTTTCAAGGCACTAACTAGTTCAGAGGGGGTCCCGAAGTCTGAGGCTGAATAGAAGCCTAGTGCTAGGATTATCAGTAGATGCATTTTATATAACATCTACCCGAAAGGCGGTAATCGGGGTAGTATCTCTATGCTTAGGGCTTACATCACCTACTATCTATTGGGAGATCGTAAGGGGGGTCCAGTGTTCAACCTCCCATATCTACGGATGTAGGCTATGCTTTACCTATCACACCCCAAACCACCCCTAGGAGGATTGGGTAGGTGACCCAAATTACGTAACGGCAATCCGCCAAATCCCACGGATCTAGAAGCAGTGCTTACATTCAAGAAACCACATCCACATCTTAACCATAAGTAAGATCAGAGTAATGCAGGACATCTACAATTCAAAAGTAAAAGGAAGCATAGCGATACGGGAAATGGTGATAATATATACATATAAAGTCTTGTTTGGTACATCTCCCGGACACACACAACCCACAACAAAGAAACAAAAGCTGATAAGTACATACGAAAATATATACAGGGCGAGCATTCTCAGCCTCAAAAGAAAAACAAATAAAAACTACACAATCAAGTCAGAACGGAGATACTCCAGAAAACCCAAAAGGAGTCCCCAGTCAAAACATCACTTGCACTCTTCAATGGTCTTCATCCACAATGACTACCGAGAACGTACGTAGGATCGGTATGACCTCCGTCGGGGTCCACACTAACATCGTCATAACCACCAAAACTCTCCTCCTCGAAATAACCCACCATGCCACAGCGGCATCCACTTACAGGATCATCTAAGAAGAGAGCAACATATAACAGAGTGTGAGCCCCACCGAGCTCATGAGCAACTAACATCCATCATGCATGCATATGCAATCACAATCCACAGTTCATATGATCTACATGATATGCAAGTCCATATTTTATTATTATCCACCTATCATTACAACTAAGTCTAGTCTTGCCACTACAATCCCCAATACATGTATCCTTGGTGCGGGCTTCTAACCCCTTCCCGTGATACACCCATTGAGTTATTGGAGAAGACTGGTCAGCCCCCGTATTTGTTTACCAAGGTTGGCCCGACCAGCCCTCTGTGATTATCCAGGGGGACAACCGTTTCTTCCCTCATGCACCATTCCGGTGTTCTTTTATTTATGCACCATTCTGGTGTTCTTTTTTTTTTTTTTTTTTTTTTTCACTCCCTGATAATTGTCCCCACAGGCATCCAGCACCTTAACCCCTGCTGGCAAGGGTTCACGGCACGGGTGATGAAACTCTAACCCCATGTCCATATGGCATCGTATGAGTCCAGCGGTATTAATCGTATCCCATAATACGGGCTACCACAGGCCCCATTTCCAAGTCGAGTACGACATCTAGTCTAGCAATCACAAGCATCATATAGAATTCACAGTGTTGATCAACAACAGTCATTATGCAGTGATTTGAGTTACTTGAATTATAAATAAATAACACAGCATTCATGATTCATTTATTAATAGCCGGCATTAGATCATAATTACATTTGCACATACGATAGTATTATTCACTCACCAGTACTTGGCTCTAGGTAGTCAGTCACAAATTTAGTTCCAGCAGTTGTCTGGTTGTTGTCCTCGAGCACAGGATCAGGTCCTAGACATAAATCAAACATTGTCTTATTCAGTTATCAACTCTACACTGGTGGTCCTAGGGTTACCCTAATTTACTGGGTTGACCCGGAGTTCAATTGGTTTACTCTTGGAATTAGTAAGCCTTACACCAGGCCTTAGGTCATGTTTTGGTGCAAGGGCCAGTGCTAGGGCACAGGGGCAAATTGGTCATTTATAATACCAGTACCTGCCACTAGGTCAGAACATGGTCCCATAACAATCTATGACATAATTACACTGCTGTCCACTTTAGCTCAGTGATGTAGAATCAAACACAGCAGTGCACAGTCACATACGAGGCCCACTTAGGGTTTCTAAATATTTTTCATTTATGGACAGATGTGGGGGAAGGGAATTTTTATCATTTACCACATCCCACAGTGTCCAGGGATCAAGGCCATCAGGAAATTATAGATCTGCCCCTTCATTTTTGAAAGATTCCATCACTGGGCCTTGCTGCATCGCCCAGTGCCTACAGAATCGACCTTGGGCTGAGTTTCCAAGGTGGGGCCTGCAGGGTTGGGCCCACAATTGATCCTTTGCATGTTTGGGGATCTGGGTAGCCCTTGCAATGGTCTACATCATGGTCCAATCGATTTCACCATCATGGTTTCAGTCAAGCTGACTGTGGCTGCCCAAGTAACCTAGATGAATAGTACGTAGGGTTTTATCAAACCTGAAATCTTGGATTCAGCCACATGCAAGGCTGGTTATGCAAGTTCAATAGGGTTTCAGGACTGCAACCACCTAGGGTTTGGGCTTCAATCCATTAGCTAGAAGGGGATCTAGGCAGTGTAACCATGCACAGCCAGATTTCGGCCAAGACAGCAGCATAACTCAATATTGATTTTCATAGAAAAACCGAGATCTACCATGCACAAGGTCTGCATGGCTGATCTGGACCAAGATTGGGCAAACCCTAGCTTACCTAGGCTGCCCAGGGTACAGAACACAGCAAGAACAGGGAGGAAACAAAAGGCAGCAGGTATACAGGGAATTTTTATACCTAAAAATGGCTGAGGGAGGTTCAGTTGCAGGCTAGAATGGCTGCAGCTGGTCTCCTTCCTTCCCTTCCTCTCTTTTCTCTCTCTTCTTTCCTTTCTTCTCTCTTTCGGATTTAGTTTCTGCTAAGGGTTCTAAAATGAACCCAAGGCCTCCTATTTATAGCCTAAGGCCAACTATGGCATGTTTGCCTTCAGTCCCTCTTTTAAAAACTAATTTTTGAAACTAATTCTATTCAATTCTAGGATCTCTGGTGGGGTCCGCAGTGAACCAAGGATATGAGGTGGTCCCTCAGAGTCTCCTGTATCACTGGAGAGTGTCCATGAACAAGTGGGGTGGTCCTAACATTTTTAATAATTAACAATGTACAAAAACAACCACTAGGTGATGTCTCTGGGCGTTGCCACATTGCCCAGTGCCATGGCCCATTGAGTTCCAGCAACATGAATTCAAAGGGGAAATGCACAGGGGTTTGACCCTAGGTCACGGTATTGTCCCCACAAGCCCACCTACATGATTTTTTAGAGGTGGGTCCCACCACTTTAGGGAGGAGAGAGATTACTTGGGATCCAAGTCATACATCAGTCTGTGAGCTGTGCAAGTGCAGGGGTCTGCTATCCATCTTCTAACAGGTATATAGGGAAACCTGTTCAAAGCATTCTCATTGATCTCATTGAGTGGAGTGATGCTCCACAATGATTCTGGTGGCCTGGCCAGGGGTTCCTGCACTTCAGCCAGATTCTGGCCAGTCAGGGGGCAGGGTTTGACATTTCTCCCCACCTTACAAAAATTTTATCCTCGAAATTTGCTTACTTAGTAATCCAAAGAGTTGAGGATACTTCTCCTTCATTTCTTCCTCACGTTCCCATGAAGCTTCTTCCACTGGGTTATTTCCCCATCGAACCTTCACGAAAGCGATGGTGCAGTTTTGGAGGTTATGCTGCTTTCTGTTCAATATCTCCATGGGGTGCTCTTCATAAGTCATATCCATGTCCAACTGATCAAGTTCAGCTGATAATACATGCGTCGGATTGTTTATGTATTTTTGTAGCATTGACACATGAAAAACATCGTGGATGCCTGATAAAGATGGTGGTAGAGCCAGCCTGTATGCTACGGGTCCCACTCTATTTAGAATTTCATATGGACCAATAAATCTTGGGCTCAACTTGCCTTTCTTGTTAAAGTGCAGCAGTCCTTTGGTTGGGGACACTCGAAGGAATACTTTTTCTTCGACTTCAAATTCAAATCTTTCCTTCGGTTGTCCGCATAACTCTTCTATCTCGACTAAGCTGCCTTGATCTTCTCTCTTATGACATCCACCTTGTCGCAGGTCGCTTGAATCATTTGGGGTCCGAGATATTTCCGCTCGCCAACTTCATCCCAATAGAGCAGAGTTCGACACTTCCTGCCATAAAAGCGCGTTGAACGGTGCCATGCCAATGGTGGAGTGGTAACTGTTATTGTATGCAAATTCCACCAGTGGTATGTGAGCATCCCAACTATTATTCATTTCCAAAACACAGGCTCAGAGTATCTCCTCTAGAGACTGAATGGTTCTTTCTGATTGTCCGTCCGTCTACGGATGAAAAGCTGTACTAAGATTCAATTGAGATCCCAATGCCTTTTGTAAACTTCTCCAAAACCTTGAAGTAAATCGAGGATCTCTGTCAGACACAATACTGACAGGCACGCCATGTAAGCGGACTATGTTGTCAATGTAGATTTGGGCAAGCTTCTCCATCGGATAACTTATTTTAATCGGTACGAAGTGAGCTGCCTTTGTCAGTCCGTCTACGATCACCCAAATTGCATTCATACCCTTCCTGGTGTTGGGAAGATTTTTTACGAAATCCATAGTGATTCTTTCCTACTTCCACTCAGGTATGGGAAGTGGTTGCAAGAGTCCATACGGCCGGTATCTTTTTGCCTTTATTTGTTGACAGGTGAGGCACTTAGACACGTAGATTCCTATGGTTTGCTTCATTCCAATCCACCAACAATATTTCTTCAAGTCCTTGTACATCTTTGTATTTTCGGGTGGATAGTATAGGGTGAGTTGTGCGCCTCTTTAAGAATTCGGTCTTGGACATCAAAATCCTCAGGCATGCACAATCTATCTCGAAACTTCAATGCTCCATCTTGGGCCAATGAAAAATCTGAGTCCTTATGGACACCTTATTGAATTTCCCAAATTATTTTGGCCAGCTCGGTATCCAATGGTTGCTTCATAATTATTTCTTCTCGTATAAACGGTTGCAGATCCATTGCTACTAATTACATAGCCGCTTCTTTGATCATGAGCTCCAGATCAAATTTCTGAGCTTCCTCTATTAACTGCTCACTTACGACTAAGGATGCGAGGGACGCAGTCTGAGATTTTCTGCTTAGTGCATCCGCCACAACATTGGCCTTACCAGGGTGGTACTGGATTTCACAGTCATAATCCTTTACCAATTCTAGCCACCGCTTCTGTCTCTTGTTCAGTTCTTTTGGGTGAAGAAATACTTCAGGCTTTTGTGATCACTGAAGATTTCACTCTTTTCACCGTATAGGTAATGTCGCCAAATTTTCAACGTGAAGACTACCACTGCTAACTCCGAATCATGAGTGGGGTAATTCTTCTCATGTTCCTTCAGCTACTTGGAGGCGTATGTGACTACTTTACCTCTCTGCATCAGGACGCCACCTAAGCCTGTTCTAGATGCATCCGTATATACCACCATTCCTCCAGTTCCGTCTAGAATGGTCAAAATCGGGGCTGTTACCAATTGGTTCTTCAGTTCTTGAAAACTCTTCACGCATGTCTCATTCCATTCAAACTTAGTAACCTTCCTCATGAGTTTTGTCATGGGCACCAACATATGCGAGAAATTCTCAATGAATCGGCGGTAAAAACCAGCCAATCCCAAGAAACTTTGGATCTCCATGGCATTCTTTGGAGTTTCCCATTCGAGTACCGCTTTCACCTTGCCGGGGTCTACCTTGATGTCGTCCTTGGTGACGATATGCCCCAAGAAACCAATTTGGTTGAGCCAAAATTCACACTTACTGAATTTGGCATAAAGTTGGTGTTCCCGCAGCCGCTGCAACACGAATGTAAGGTGTCGCGCGTGCTCTTCCTCACTCTTAGAGTATACCAGAATGTCGTCAGTAAACACTATGACGAACTTATCTAGCACATCATGGAATACTCTATTCATCATATCCATGAATGCTGCCGGGGCATTGGTTAGTCCAAACGACAACACCAAAAATTCATAATGTCTATATCGAGTTCGGAACACCATTTTATGAATGTCACCACTTTTGATCTTCAGTTGATGGTATCCTAACCTAAGATCAATCTTAGAGAAAACTCTTGCTCCTTGTAGCTGATCGAAAAGGTCATCGATATGTGGCAACGGGTATCGATTCTTGATTGTCAACTTATTCAACTCGCGGTAGTCGATACACAACCGCATGCTTCCATCTTTCTTCTTTACGAATAGCATAGGTGCTCCCCAGGGTGACACACTGGGTCGAATAAATCCCTTCTTCAGCAGATCTTGAAGTTCTGTCTGCAACTCTTTCAATTTGACTGGCGCCATCTTGTATGGTGCCTTGGATACCGGTGCTGCACCAAGAATTAGGTCAATCGCAAACTCTATATCGCGGTCTGGCAGCAACTGTGTCAGATCTTCTGGAAATACATCAGGAAATTCTCTGACAACGCAAAGTTCCTCTAAGGGTTTTATCATTGCCTCTGTGTCTATCACAGTGGCCAAAAAGCCTTGGCATCCTTCTTCTAATAACCTCTGCGCTTGGAGTAGGGATAATGTTATCCTTTTGGATTTCCTCCTTAATTCACTTTGATAGGTGAAGTCTGACCCATCTTCTAGTTTAAACTTTATCTTTTTCTCCATACACATGATGTTTGCACCATAGGCAGATAGCCAATCCATGCCTAATATCACGTCAAAATCGTTTATATCCATTTTTATCAGTCGTGTAGTTAGATTCTTTCCACAGATTTTGATCTGATAGGGGTCATAAACCTCTTTCAAACTCACGACACTTCCTGTCGGCATACTAACTATTAACTCGTGCCCGATGTCCCTTGGTTGATCTTCCATCTTACTCGCAAAGGTTGAGGAGACGAAAGAGTGGGTTGCGCCCAAGTCGAATAATACTTGTGCGGGTATGGTTGAGACATTCAGGGTACCTAGGGTTTGTAGGTAATTTAGGTTTCACGAATTAACCCAGTTATTCTCTATCATTTACATTGTTCGACCACTTACCTGTCATTACATCGGGGTTCGCCTCAGCTTCTTCGTTGGTCAGAGCGTACACCTTTCCTTGCATCCGATTGTCACGTGGTTGAAATGGTCTAGCGTAGGGCTGATTAAATGAATTGTTGCCATATCCACGCGATTTGCAATCCCTAGCCATATGCCCTTCCTTGTTGCATAGGTAGCATTTGAAAGGTGGAGCTCCAGGTGTTGAGGCTTTGCTCGCTTGACTTGTTGCTGGTTGGACTGGCGAAGCTGCTGTCGTGGCTTAACTCGTAGTAGGTTAAGTAGATCGAGCAATTGTAGGGTGAAAAGAATTCTGACCTATGCTCGGCCTATGATACAGAGTTGGAGTAGGGCTTGAATTTGTTCCTCGATAAACTTTGTTTGGCCAACCATAGGTTTGGGAATTATTCGACCTTTTGTTCAAACCAGGCGACGTCACAGTCTTTTCTTTCTCTTTTTCCTTGAATCTATCCTCCATTGTGTTCGCCTTATCAACCATTTGAGGATAATCCCGAATATCCATGATTGACAAAACTTATCCAATCTCAGTTTTGAGTCCCTTCTCAAATTTCTTGGCATTACTAACTTTCCCTCTCAAGTGCTCTGGAGCAAAGTGGAACAGATCTTCGAACCGCTGTTGGTAATATAGTACCGACTTGTTCCCTTACACCAGTGCGATGAATTATGCTTCCTTTCTATCCATGAAACTTTCGGGAAAGTAGTTCTTGAAGAAAACCTCTTTAAACTATTCCCATGTGGGGTTCGGGTGAGCAGCCTCCAAATTAGGCCTAGTTGCCTTCCACCAAGCTTCGGCTTCGTTTTATAATTGATAACCCACATAAATAATCTTTTGTGCGTCCGTGCACTTAAGTACTTCAAAAGCCTTTTCTAGGGCACTGATCCACCGTTCCGGCTGCATTGCCTCAGAGGTTATTTTGGAAAATGCAGGTGGTTGGAGTTTCTTGAACCTTTCCATAACCTTGGCGGTAGAATTTTCCGCTAAGTGCTGAGGTACAGGTGGTGGAAATAGCAGTGGTCGATTAGGTGGTGGTGGTGGTGCATCGCGTTCGTGCATCATAGTTGCAAACTATGTAGACATCTGACCAAGCAACTCCTGTTGTTGTTGCATGGTTCGCATCATCGTGGTCATGAACGCAGTCACGTCGCCAGCTGCCACACTTGGCTGAGGTGCTGCTGTAGTAGCTTGTGCAGTTGCTGGTGCTCTTGATGAAGCAGCCGATGCCTCAGAGTTTTGAGCTCAGTTCCGTTGGGCAGTTCAACCTCCGATACAATTCTAGGTTGTTTCAATATTCCAATTCATCTATACGGATCAACAGTTGTTCCCTAGCTAATAGATACTAACCCAGTCCATAGTTCCAATGAGTATCATGAGTCATACCAGTAAGGTGGATTATTAGATTCATTATATTGGTTTGTTAGGTGTTGTGTCTTATTGAATATCTTATGTTTCTCTTTCTTATGTATTTTATGAGTCAGTATGTTATGCATGGCACTAATGAAAAAATAATTTCAGATTTTTAAATAAAGACTTTTAATTAAGGGAAATTTATGCATACTACCCCTGAGGTTTGATGAAAGGATATTTTCACCCCCCAGGTTTGGAAAATTCTATGTGCCCCCTGAGGTTTGCAAACGGTAACAAATAAGCCCATTCCGTCAGTTCATGACTAACACTGTTAAAAATTAGACTTGAATTGACAGAATTGCCCTTCTAAGAAGAACCCAAAATAAAAAGAGGTGAATAGACAAAATTACCCTTACAAAGAAAAAAAAAACCTGCAACTCATCTTCCCAATCAAATTGGGGAAGATGAGTTGCAGGTTTCATAACCATAAGGATTTTTCTTTTGTTTCTGTAATTATGATTAAAAGAAATAAAAGGAGTGGGTTTTAAACTGGAAAACCCTAGGCAATTGGGTTTCAAAACATTTTTCAATTGTTTAGAAATTTAGGAATTGAAATTGGGGAAAAATCCAAATCAAAATTTCCATCCATCTCCATCATTGGATGTTCATGTTCATCGCCAGTAGTACTCCACATTCTGGGATTATGTCGCTTTCCAACACCGAGCCACATTCTGTAATCTGGCCATGGATTCGAAGAAGAAGAAGCAGATCGAGGATGATGAGTTCTTGTAGGTTTTGATGGTAGGGAAAGAAAATAGGAACATGGATTCTCGGTCAGGGTTTTAGAAGGAAATAAAGGGAAGAAGAAAAAAATGGGTAAGTGGGGATGGAAATGGAAAATTAAGAGAACTTCATTCCGTGGATTTAGAAAGTGGGAAGAAGAAACAGTGTAATGGTTTTGGGATTATGGATTTCGGTGGCTAAGAGATGGATTTGGGATTAAGAGTTGGCTGTGATTAATGGCTGGTGATGATGGGTTTAGGTGAACCCGATCATGGTTCGAAGATTGAAGACGAAGCAAAGAAAATTGATTTCCCCTTACTCAGCGGAGATCCGATGCCCACACTTCGATGCCTTTTTCTTGCTTTTGAAAAATCTGGATTTTTTGAGAGAGACAGAGAGCTAATCCCTTCTGCTTCTTCTTCTTTATCTGAACAAATGTTTGGTTGCAAGACAATTCAGATGATGATAACTCCCCTCCTGCAGAGAAGGTAAGTGGATTGCAAGGAATCTCTTGGACAGATTTCTCAAGAAGTGGTTTCAGTCTTGGGAAGAGGGAGGATTCTTCCAAAGGCAAAATTTCTGAAGTCTCAGGAAAGCATATAGACAAATCTGAGCCGGACATGTTTTGGATGATGTATTTGATGAGGACGTCGAAGATGAGGAGATCCGCTATCTAGAGCGACTCAAAATTTCCAAGTCTACAGCAGATTATGGTGCTGAATATGAAGATGATGAGAATGAAGGAAGCAAGAACAGAAAAGAATTTTGAAAGTTTCAAATAATAGGGCTTTGAATGGTGAATATGATGAGGATGTGGAAGACTATGGCTCATCAAGGTCAGGAAAAGATAGCAAGAAGAAGTCAAGATTGGATAGGGTATTTGAAGATATAGATTATGTTGAAGAAGATGAACCAGCATCATCAGATGGTGAGCCTGAAAAGCGGAAGAAGCTGAGGAAAGAATCTGTTGACACATTGATGGAAAGCAAGAAAGAAATTTCTCTTACTCTCGCATCACTATTTGTGCAGCATTTTGTTGTAAATTACTTGTTAACGAATCAATGTGGCCCTGGGATGGTTGCAACTCATCTTCCCCAATCGATTTTGGGGGAGATGAGTTGCAGGTTTTTTTTTTGGGGGGGGGGGGGGGTTTTAAAAGGGCAATTCCGTCAGTTCAAGTCTAATTTTTAACAGTGTTAGTCATGAACTGATGGAATGGGTTTATTTGTTACCGTTTGTAAACCTCAGGGGGGTACGCACAATTTTCCAAACCTGGGAGGTGAAAATATCCTTTTGTCAAACCTCAGGGTGGTATGCGTAAATTTCCCTTTAATTAATTACCTGATCTAGCAAGCAAACATCTCCAGCTTCTTCCCAGTCTCGAACTCTAGTGCCAGTAGAAATTCTAGGTCAGCTATTACCTCTCCAGCTAGACTCAGAAAATACTCTTGGTCCTCGGGTCCACTAATGGCTGCAATAGCCAAGTAAAAGTCTAGTCGACTCTCAGCCCGGGGTAACACTAACCATATCTATCTCAGTCTCTCTCATAAATGTCTAATATAAAGCATGGTGCTGGGGTCACTAGCCTCAGTCAACTCACTGGTCCTGTCACATAACATGGTTCTAAGCATTAGGACATACTTAATTGAAATAATTAAGTACACGACTATTGGAAACTTAAATAACTATAACACCATTATAACAAATCCTTGGGTTGGCTCGAGGTACCTTAATGTCTAAGGATTCGATTAACTAGACAACCTATCAGATCTTGCTCTCAGCTATCCTACACCTTGGTTAGGGTAAGATCTATGTTTCCCGTACTTAGTAAACACATAATACAACATACCTACGTATCTAAGTTCTGTTTTGCATAGCAACAGTTCGGTCAGTTCATACATTACAATAGGCACGCATAAAGCATATTAGTAATATACACCATACAAATATACTTAAAAATATAAAGTATACTAATTATATATATATATATATTTTTTTTTTTACCCAACCATATAAATTTCCCTAATTCCCAATGTGTTGCATTTGTAAAATTTTTCACTCTCTTGGATTCATGTGATCTAAGTCCTTAGGTCATGAATTATTTATTATTATATTTTATTAATATAATATTCATTTTATTTAATAATAATAATTATTATATTTTTTTTTGTCCTTGTTTTTATGTCCTATGGGGTTATTATGCCCAAAACTAAGGTCCTCATGTGTAAATTCTGGATTTTTTGTAAATTTACCATCACTGGGCGATGTCTCTGGGCGTTGCCACATCGCCCAAAGAATCGGGCTCAGGCTTTTTTAAGTCCGAGAGGGCCCCATTTGTTCCCTATTTTATTCAAACTTCTCCAAACCTTAGGGAAAAGTTCTTGAAGGGTAAGGGGACCACTTCCACACTATTTCTCATCGATTCCTCGGGCTATTTGCGATCACATACGCTCTCTGGTAAGCTTTCTTGGTCAAACTTGTCTTTTACATATCTTTATTCACTTCCCTCTTGTTTTGGTTTTGATTTTCACCAAATTGCTAGTCCTAACCATGGGGTTTCTTTCACTTTTGTAGAGAATGTCCACTAGCAGGCGTACTACACGTAAATCAGTAGCCCAGAAGAGGCTACGGGCTGAGTCTAAGGATTCTTCCTACTCAGAGATTCCTCCTCCATCTCCCAGGGAGGATTCATCTTCAGAGGAACCAGATTTCGACCACCATCTTTTCTCCAGGTATGACTACGCTAAGGAGTGGAAGAATTTCATTTTCGTAAAGATAGTGAATGGCCGGGTGGTACGAGTAGAGGACTTCCACCAATATGGCCTCTTTGCCAAGTTTAATGCCTTAGGCTGGGCATCGATGTTATCTCCTACCGAGCCTTGTTATCCCAACTTGGTTCGGTACTTTTACTATAACCTGGGGCCTTCTAGTGCCCAGGAGTTCAAGGTGGAGAATAAGGTAAAGGGAGTGGATATCAGGCTGACCACTACCCTATTGGCAGAGATCCTGGGTTTACCTGACATAGGTAATAGGGTTTATTACCAACCCCGCATGGACATATCCGAGATGTTCTCCCTCGAGATTAGGAGGACAGTTTTCACTAATTTGACCAGTTCAGGGAATACTCCCAAGTCAAAGACTGCCTACAAGGCTAGTGCTAGGGTGATCAGTGGATGTGTGACCTACAATATTTACCATAAGGGTGGAAACAAGGGTAGCATTTCTATGATGCGGGCGTATATCACTTACTGCCTATTGGGTGCTGGTCAGGGGGGTCCAGTCATCAACCTCCCATATTTATTACTCCAGGTGATGCTTTACCACGTGCAGAATCCAACCGATGGTAACCTTCCTTATTGGAAGTTCCTTACATTGGTCTTTCGATACTTTGGGTTTCCGTTAGAGGGGGAGTACATTGACAGAGTCCGATCCAGGCCTATAGACAAAATTTCTATCTTGAAGATGAAAGTGCCTGGTGAAGATCCACTAGTGGATGAGCAGCAGGTGATGGCTGAGGATATACAACAGGACGAGAGGCAGGGTGGTGACGCACATGATGAGGGTCAGATTAGAGAGGGGAAGGGCGACATTGGAGTAGACACTCAGGGCATGTACACAGAGGAACAGGGGTTAGGTCCAGATGATCTCGAGGGTTTTGACACATAGTTTATGGACATACATGCTTACGAGATGATCGATGCCACCAGTTCACAGGTTTCAGGGCCTCCAGATTGGACTCAGGTGATGGCACAGCTTCAGAGCCTCGGCACACAGATGTCAGACTTGGGATCTAGGGTGGACCAGGGCTTCACTTTCTTGGGCAGTAGAGTGGGTGCTGTCGAGTAGAGATTGGATTTCTGGGACAGATTCTATAGAGTTGACTCTTGCCAGACTCAGCCTCCACCGAGCTACTTGCCTTCTGCAGAGTAGTTCCTACAGTACCAGATTTTCGTGCTACATGGCTGTGACTACTGTTATTTTCTTATGCTTATGTACTTTTTCTTTCTTTGTCTTCAGTTTATGTACTTGTTGAATTGCAGTTATGCAATCAAACTTTTGTAACTATTGTTAAATTAATGAAAATCTTATCTTTGTTTATTTACATTTACCTCCCCTGTGGCTTTTAAGTGTTACATATTTTATTACTTATATCTTATTAACCCAAGTCTGCATGTCATGAATGTAAGACGAGCCTCACGCTCTGATACCAAGCTCTGTCACACCCCAAACCACCCCCTAGGAGGATTGGGTAGGTGACCCAAATTGCGTAACTGTAATCCGCCAATCCCACGGATCTAGAAGCAGTGCTTACATTCATGAAACCACATCCATATCTTAACCATAAGTAAGATTAGAGTAATGCAGGACATCTACAATTCAAAATTAAAAGGAAGCATAGCGATATGGGAAATGTAGGATGTCTACAATTCAAAAGTAAAAGGAAGCATAGCGATACGGGAAATGCAGGACGTCTACAATTCAAGAGTAAAAGGAAGCATTGCGATACGGGAAATGGTGATAATATATACATATAAAGTCTTGTTTGGTACATCTCCCGGACACACACAACCCACAACAAAGAAATAAAAGCTGATAAGTACATACGAAAATATATACAGGGCGAGCATTCTCAGCCCCAAAAGAAAAACAAAGAAAAACTACACAATCAAGTCAGAACGGAGATACTCCAGAAAACCCAAAAGGAGTCCCCAGTCAAAACATCACATGCATGCTTCAATGGTCTTCATCCGCAATGACCACTGAGAACGTACGCAGGATTGGTATGACCTCCGTCGGGGTCCACACCAACATCGTCATAACCACCAAAACTCTCCTCCTTGAAATAGCCTGCCATGCCATAGCGGCATCCACCTGCAGGATCATCTAAGAAGAGAGCAACATATAACAGAGTGAGAGCCCCACCGAGCTCGTGAGGAAATAACATCCATCATGCATGCATATGCAATCACAATCCACAGTTCATATGATCTACATGATATGCAAGTCCAGATTTTATTATTATCCACCTATCATTACAACTAAGTCTGGTCTTGCCACTACAATCCCCAATACATGTATCCCTGGTGCGGGCTTCTAACCCCGTCCCGTGATACACCCATTGAGTTATCGGAGAAGACTGGTCAGCCCCCGCATTCGTTCACCAAGGTCAGTCCGACCAGCTTTCTGTGATTATCCAGGGGGACAACCGTTTCTTCCCTCATGCACCATTTCGGTGTTCTTTTATTCCTTTTTTTTTTTCACTCCCTGATAATTGTCCCCACAGGCATCCAGCACCTTAACCCCTGCTGGCATGGGTTCGTGGCACAGGCGATGAAACTCTAACCCCATGTCTATATGGCATCGTATGAGTCCAGCGGTATCAACCGTATCCCATAATATGGGCTACCACAGGCCCCATTTCCAAGCTGAGTACGACATCTAGTCTAGCAATCACAACCATCATATAGAATTCACAATGTTCATCAACAACAGTCATTATGTAGTGATTTGAGTAACTTGAATTATAAATAAATAACACAGCATTCATGATTCATTTATTAGTACCCGGCATCAGATCATAATTACATTTGCACATACAATAGTATTATTCACTCACCAGTACTTGGCTCTAGGTACTCAGTCACAAATTCAGTTCCAGCAGTTGTTTGGTTGTTGTCCTCGAGCACGGGATCAGGTCCTAGACACAAATCAAACATTGTCTTATTCAGTTATCAGCTCTACATTGGTGGTCCTAGGGTTACCTTAATTTACTGGGTTGACCCGGAGTTTAATTGGTTTACTCTTGGAATCACTGAGCCTTACACCAGGCCTTAGGTCATGTTTCGGTGCACGGGCCAATGCTAGGGCATAGGGGCAAATTGGCCATTTTATAACACCATTACTTGCCACTAGGTCAGAACATGGTCCCACAATAGTCTATGACATAATTACACTGCTGTCCACTTTAGGTTAGTGATGTAGAATCAAACACAGCAATGCACAGTCACATGCGGGGCCCAGTTAGGGTTTCTAAATATTTTTCATTTATGGACAGAATTGGGGGAAGGGCATTTTTATCATTTCCCACATCCCACAGTGTCTAGGGATCAAGGCCATCAGGAAATTACAGATCTGCCCCTTCATTTCTGAAAGATTCCATCACTGGTCCTTGCTGCATCGCCCAGTGCCTGTAGAATCGACCTTGGGCTGAGTTTTCAAGGTGGGGCCTACAAGGTTGGGCCCACACTTGATCCTCTGCATGTTTGGGGATCTAGGTAGCCCTTACAATGGTCTACATCATGGTCCTATCGATTTCACCATCAGGGTTCCAGTCAGGCTGACTGTGGCTGCCCAAGTAACCCAGATGAATAGTGTACAGGGTTTTATCAAACCTGAAATCTTGGATTCAGCCACATGCAAGGCTGGATATGCAAGTTCAATAGGGTTTCAGGGCTGCAACCACCTAGGGTTTGGTCTCTGCAGCCCTAGCTTGTAGTTTGGGCTTCAATCCATTAGCTAGAAGGGGATCTGGGCAGTGCAACCATGCACAGCCAGATTTCGGCCAAGGCAACAGCATAACTCAATATTGATTTTCATAGAAAAACCCAGATCTACCATGCACAAGGTCTGCATGGCTGATCTAGACCAAGATTGGGCAAACCCTAGCTTGTCTAGGCTGCCCAGGGTACAGAACACAGCAAGAACAGGAAGGAAACAAAAGGAAGCAAGTATACAGGGGATTTTTATACCTAAAAATGGCTGAGGGAGGTTCAGTTGGAGGCTGGAATGGCTGCAGCTGGTCTCCTTCCTTCCCCCTTCCTTCCTTCTTCCTTCCCTTCCTCTCTTTTCTCTCTCTTCTTTCCTGTCTTCTCTCTTTCAAACATCAGTCTGTGAGCTGTGCAAGTGCATGGGTCTGCTATCCATCTTCTAACAAGTATATAGGGAAACCTGTTCAAAGCATTCTCATTGATCTCATTGAGTGGAGTGATGCTCCACAGTGATCCTGGTGGCCTGGCTAGGGGTTCCTGCACTTTAGTCAGATTCCAGCCAGTCAGGGGCAAGGTTTGACATTACCATACTCAGAACCCTTCTCATGGGAACCTACCTTAGGGGAAGTTCCTAACTTTAGTGTTTTGATATTTTGATGTTCCCCTGGCCGAAGAGTACATGGATATGGACAGGTCTAGACCCATTAGCAAGACCATGATCCTGAAGATGAAGGTGCAGGGAGAACCGGAGAGTGATCCAAAGGAGGGAGATGAGATGGAGCACAGTTTACTGATTTGCCCTCCTATGTACCGACTGGTGCTACTAGTTCGCAGGTGCCGGAGTCCTACGGATGGTCTGCTATGATGGTACAGTTTTAGGGCCTCCACACCCAGCTTACAGAGATGTCTACGAGGATGGATCAGAGCTTCACGTCCCTAGAGGGGATAGTAGGTTCCGGGAGTGGCACTTGGATTTCTGGGACTGTTATTATCGCATCGACTCCCGACAGATTCAGCCTCGATCGATCGACATACCTCCTCAGGAGTAGCTTTCCCAGCTCGAGTTTCTTATTTTTAGCTTGACCTATTTGATGTAGTTCTGACTGCTCTTTTTTTTTTTTTATCATGGTTTATGTAGTAGTTTTTTGTGTCAGCTTATGTATTTGGAAGTAGTACTTCCAGTTGAACTTTATATAGTGGCTTCGGCCACAGTTAACTTTTTATTAATGTAAATATGCATTCTATCTTTTATTCATAGTTACCTCCCTGTAGCTTTTACTTATTGCATGTTTTATCATTTGTAAATTTATTCTCCCTATTCTGCCGTCTGTGAATATAGAAAGACCTTCACGCTCTGATACCAAGCTCTGTCACACTCCAAACCACCCCCTGGGAGGATTAGGTAGGTGACCCGAATTGCATAACAACAATCCGCCAAATCCCACGGATCTAGAAGCAGTTAATCCATTCACAGATACACAACCATCGTAATACAAGTAAAACTTAGAGTGCTGCATAAAACTATATTTACATTGAAAGAAAAATGAGGTGTAGAAGTACAGGAAATGATGTTATATATAATAGTAAGTTGAATCATTTCCTCTCTCACACCCACAAACAGAACAGTAAAAGCTAATTTATACATCAACTGAAATGAAAGAAAATATACACAGGGCGAGGTAACTCAAGCCCCAAAAAGAAAGACGAATACTAAGAGCAGAAACGGGGATAAACTCCTGTCAAACAAAAAGGAGACCCCAAAACAAAAAGCATCAACAGCACCCTTCACGGGTTATCTTTAGAAACCACTGAGAATAATCGCATCAACGGTATGACCTTCGTCGGGGTCCATACCAATATCATCATAACCACCATGGCTCTCCTCCGGGTAATAAGCCTCCCCGCCTCAGTGACATCGACCTGCAGAATCATCTAATAGAAAAACATATATAATAGAGTGTGAGCCCCACTGAGCCCGTGAATGAAACATATCATCATGCATGTATATGCAACCACAATCATATGGAACCTACATGAAAATGCAGTCCAGTTATTTATTAGCCACCTAACATCACAACTAAGGTAGGTTAGTGCTACTACAATCCCCAATACATGTATCCCTGGTGCGGGCTTTTAGCTCCTTCCCGCGATACATCCATTGAGTTGTCAGAGAGGACCAGTCAGCTCCTGCATTCGTTCACCATGGTCAGCCCGACCAGCCCTCTGTGATTAACCTGTGAGTCATCCGTCCCTTTTTCTCTTTTCTTTTATTTTCTGGCTTATAGCCCGACACATAGCCCATAATCACTTTTCTTTTCTTTTCTTTTCTTTTCTCATATATATATACGGTCACTCCCACAAGCATCCAACACCTTAACCCCTGTTGGCAAGGGTGCATAGCACGGGTGATGAAACTCTAACCCCATGTCTATGGCATCATATGAGTCAGGCAGTGTCAACTGTATCCCATTCTACGGGCTATCACAGGCCTCATTTCCAAGCCGGCTACGGCATCTAGTCTAGCATTCACAATCAGCATAGAGTATTCCAAAATAATTTCCAACAGTCAACACAGTGTTGTATTGAATTTTAAGATTTATGAATTAAACATGTGTCATAGTGTTAATAGTATAAAATTAAATTCAGCATATTATTGAGGTTACATCTACATACGCGATGACATTCCACTCACCTTGGCCTGGTTCTACAAGTTCAGTTGTTGTTTCAATTTTGGCTGGAGT
The DNA here is from genome assembly GCF_018873765.1 of Telopea speciosissima. Lineage (NCBI taxonomy): Eukaryota > Viridiplantae > Streptophyta > Magnoliopsida > Proteales > Proteaceae > Telopea > Telopea speciosissima. The sequence goes on along the minus strand of NC_057920.1, from coordinate 31,692,570 downwards.
CTGGCAGTGCACCTCGAGCGCGCGATCAAATCCTAAAGTATTAAATCAGAAATGTGTTATTTAATATTCAAAACTATTTTTGGATGTCCTAGTATTGATCTAGGCTCACTGGTCTAACTCGGATCATGACCTGGGCCCACCATTTGGCAGCCAGGAGCTGTCTAGTCAGCACTGAGAACAGTAGCTCAGCATAAATCCATGGTTTGGGCTACATGCAAGGATAGATTTATGTGCCAAATCATGGCAGTAGGCTATCCCTACCAAGATCCAGGCAAGAACTAGCTTCCATGCACAGATCCAAGCCCAGACTGCTTGTTCTAGGTGTAACAGGGCAGTGCAGTCTGGCACAGAGACTGATTTCAGTCTCAGGTAAGAAACAATAGTAAATATCTCATGAAAGAGCTTAGATCTTCCATGCATTTGGTTTGCATGTCAGATCTGGAGCAGTATATGGTAACCCCTAGGTGTTCTGGGCTGTCCATGACTAGTTTCATCTTCAAAACTCAGAGGTCTAAGGGAAAAGACAGAGAACCAGTAGAGGCAGCATATAGGTATGAATTTATACCTGTGAATGGACTGAATATACTATAGGAATCAAGGCTGGATGACCTGCCCAGGTTCTTCTTCCTCCTTCTTCTTCTTCTGCTTCCTTTCTTCTTCTTTTTCCTTCTCTTTTCTCCCTTTTCTCTCTTCTCTTCCTCCCACAGTTTGAACAGAGCCAAGGGTCTTAATTTAGGCTAAGACCCTCTATTTATAGACCTACCATAACCAGGGTTTGTTTGGCACCCTAGCCCCACCCCCATAATGCATTTTTGGAACTGATTATAGGCCATTCTAGCAACTCTGGTGGGGTCCACAGGGGTCCAAGTGCAATTTATGGTGCCCAAGACTCCCCATCTACCTCTGGAGGGTGTCCATGGTCTGTATGAGTGGTTCCCATACTTTTGCTAATTCAAATATTCAATTTTACCACTCTGGGTGATTCACTGGGTGATGTGTGCATCGCCCAGTGCATCACCAAGAGAATACAACAAGGCTGTAACTCACTGTGCTTGCACAGGGGTTTGGCCCAGGGTTCCGGACTTATACCTACACCTCACCTAGGGTCAAATGCACCTCTTTCCAGTTGTGGGCCCCACATTTATGAGGAGGAGAGAGATTACCTGGATTTTATGCAGTACATGATGCTGTGGGCAGTGCAACTACATGGGTCTGCAATCCATCTTCTGACAGGTATGTAGGAGGACATCCTCGGGGGTTCTCCATTAAATTCAATCACTGGAGTGATGCTCCATAGTGTGTTTGGATGTCTTTGTAGGGGTTCCTGTCCTTCATTCACAATTCCCAGCCAGTTAAGGGTAGGTTTGACAGATTTGGTGAGGAAGAAGTCAAAATAGCCCTTGGAGCTCTATAGTGAAAATGAAGTGAAAATGACACTTCTCGGACTGAAATAGGTTGGGCCCTGGTTCTCTGGGCGATGCACTGGGCTATGTGGCCTAACGCCCAGAGAATCACCCAGAGAATGATTTTTTCAATAGTTTTGACATAAATGTTTATGGACTTATAAATTTCACCCAAAAATAGTGTAATGAACATAAAAATATCATTTAAATAATAATTTGAATATAAAAAATGTATTATATAATAATATAAATAATTAAATAATAATACACATTATTGGCTAAATAAAGCATAAATAGGAGTATTACATAAGGGTAAACTGTCAAAGTAAGAAATAAGGTGTATGGGGAATAAAATTCTCTTTTTATATAAATGGCTTAAAAAACATGCATGTGTGTATGAACCGTGGTTGAATGATGCTGTGCAAATTTGAACGTAGGCATATAGGTATGTTGAATTGTGTGTTTATAGAACCTCAGGGAGTGTAGACCCTACCATACCCATAGCCTAGTTCAACCAGGAATAGAATCTAATAGGCTGTCGAGCGAGATATGAACCCCATAGGTACTGAAACACCATGTGCAACCTCGAGCTGACCTATTTATTTCCTATTCATGCTACTTAATTTCCCTATAATGTTGTACTTAAATTTTGAGATTAAGTAACCATAGTGGCCTGATACTTAGAACTTCTCTATGGCAGGACCTTATTGCGTTGTTTGGGCTTGGAGGCCCCAACAACATGTTTTATATTAGACAATTGAGGAAGAGACAAATTCGAAAATGAGAGATACAGACCTGTGCTAAGAACTAGTTGGTTGTTTACCTAGCACTTGCAGATACTAGTGGACCCGTGGGCCGAGCCATTTACCTAACTCGAGCTGACGGAGTTGGGAGCGACATAGCATATCTCTACGTGCAGGCTCTTATCACGAGTTGGAAGTTGCAGAGACTGGCCTGCTAGACACAGGTATATAATTAAGAAATTGTTGTTTAAATTAAATTTCAAGATAATATCATACATAACATATTACAGCATAAAACACTCCTCGAACATAAAACAAATAACAAGGACCAAACATTAAACAAATAATACACCTTGCTGGGATGACAACATGGTTTCACTGGACTAGTGGAATAGGTGATGTACATGTGTTAGATAGGAGTTATTTGTTGACCTTGATAAGAAGTGTTGGGTTATTGAACAAGTAGCTTTTTTCAGAAAAGCAGACATGGTCAACACTAGAACCAACCGAGATGGTCATCTAGGAAGACGCCCTCAAAATGTCCCAGAGGTTAAGCTGCCGAACGGAACCGAAGCTCAAAATTTTAAAGTGTCGGCTACTTTGTCGAGGGCACCAATGGCTGCTCAAGCCACTGCTGTGGCACCTCAACCAGGTATAGCAACTGGTGAGGTGAATGCCTGCATGACCACTATGATGCGGACCATGCAGCAACAACAGGAACTGCTAGGCCAAATGTCTATACAATTTGCGGCCCTGATGCAAGAGTGTGCATGAACTGCGGATACAACACTTACTCACCAAACTAGTCCTATGCTAGACCTTTTTAACCACGGGACAATCAAACACAAGGAAAGGTATTCGCGCTGACTAATGAAGAACCGGACGCAAACCCCGATGTAATGACAGGTAAGTCCACTGAACACTACTAAATTGTAGGGAATAACCTATGGATACGTGAAACCTAAATTTTATACAAACCCTAAGTACCTTGAATGTCTTAACCATTCTCGTGCGAGTACTATTCAACTCGGGTGCTTCCCACTCTTTTATTTCTACTACCTTTGCGAGTAGGATGATTGATCGACCGAGGGGCATCAGGCACGATTTAGTAGTCAGCACGCCGACAAGTAGTGTCGTTAGCCTAAAGGAAGTCTACGACCCTTGTCAGGTAGAAATTTATGGGAAGAACCTGACCGCACGTCTGATAAAGTTCGATATAAAGGACTTTGATGTAATACTAGGCATGGATTGATTATCCGCCTATGGAGCAAATGTCATGTGTGTGGAGAAGAAGATTATATTCAAGTTAGATGACGGGTCGGTCTTCACCTACCAAAGTGAACCGATGAGGAAGCCCAAAAGAATAACCTTATCCACCCTCTAGGCGCGGAAGTTGCTAGATGAAGGATGTCAAGGCTTTTTGGCCACTGTGATGGACATCGAGGTAAAGATAAAGCCTTTGGAGGAACTTGACATCATCAGAGAATTTCCTGATGTTTTTCCAGAAGATTTGACCTAGCTACCGCCTGATCGCAAGACAGAATTCATGATAGATCTGATTCCTGGTGCAGCACCAGTATCCAAGGCACGGTATCGAATGGCACCTATTGAATTTAAAGAATTGCAGGTCCAACTGCAAGACTTGCTGAAGAAGGGTTTTATACGACCTAGCGTGTCTCCCTGGGGAGCACCCCTGCTATTCGTGAAGAAGAAGGATGGTAGTATGCGGTTGTATATCGACTACCATGAACAAAATAAACTGACGATTAAGAATTGATACCCACTGCCGCACATTGATGACCTATTTGATCAACTACAGGGAGCAAGAGTTTTCTCCAAAATCAATCCTAGGTCCGGATACCACCAGTTGAAGATTAAGAGTGACGATATTCATAAAACGGTGTTTAGAACTCAATACGGACATTATGAATTTCTAGTCTTATCATTCGAGTTAACCAATGTCCCGGCAGTGTTCATGGATATGATGAATAGAGTGTTCCATGACATGTTGGACAAGTTCATCATCATGTTTATCGATGACATTCTGGTGTACTACAAGAGTGAAGAGGAGCATGCTTGATACCTTACCTTCGTGTTGCAGCGGTTGCGGGAACACCAGCTTTACACCAAGTTCAGCAAGTGTGAATTTTGGCTTCACCAAATTGGATTCTTAGGGCACATTGTTACCAAAGACGACATCAAGGTAGACCCAGACAAAGTGAAGGCGGTTCTCAAGTGGGTGACCCCAAAGAATGCCACTAAGATTTGAAGTTTTCTGGGTTTGGCCGGATATTACCGCCGGTTTATTGAGAATTTCTCACGCATCTCAACGCCTATGATGAAGCTGACAAAGAAAGGCGCAAAGTTTGAATGGAACGACGCTTGCAAGAAAAGTTTCCAAGAATTGAGAAACCGATTGGTGACGGCACCAGTTTTGACTATTCCAGATGGCACTAGAGGAATGGTGGTATACACCGACGCATCCAGAACGGGATTGGGTGGCGTCTTAATGCAGAAAGGCAAAGTGCCTATGCCTCAAGGCAGCTGAAGGAACACGAAAAGAACTACCCCACTCATGACTTAGAGTTGGTCATGGTAGTCTTTGCATTGAAGATATGGCGACATTACCTCTATGGTGAAAAGAGTGAGATCTTCAGCGATCACAAAAGTCTGAAGTATTTCTTCACCCAGAAGGAGCTAAACATGAGATAGAGATGGTGGTTAGAATTGGTGAAGGACTATGATTGTGAGATCCAGTACCACCCTGGCAAGGCCAATGTAGTAGCAGATGCATGAAGCAGAAAATCACAAACCGCATCTCTCGCTTCCTTGGTTATAAGCGAGCAACTGATAGAAGAAGCTCGAAAGTTTAATCTAGAGCTTATGATCGAAGGAATGGCTACGCAGCTAGCAGCTATGGACATACAGCCATCGATACGGGAGGAGATAATGGAAAAGCAACCTTTATACTCCGAACTGGCTGTTGAGGAAAAGACCTCATACACTCCAAGTCATTCACCATGATCCCATTGAGGTTTTGATGATAACAAATAAAACCACTCTTGGACTAACACTTGTTTAAGTTGTTCAGGTAAGAGCGTAGCACCAAGTGAGGGGAAGCCTACACAAGAGCATACAAAAAGCATACAAAAGTACACACTCCATTAGAGCAAGCACTCAATTCAAGTGACTACTGATTAAGCTAATGAAATGAAGAATTAAGTCTGAAGATTCACGTCTTAAAGACAAAGACCAAGCAAAATAGAAGACTACTTTGAAGACCTTCAAGCTTAAAGATTCTAAGTTGTACTTATGTGTAATTTGTTTTAAGTTACAACTAATGTAATGCACACACACACGCATACATTCATGGAGAATGACCTTAGGAGGTTAGATGAACCCCTAAACATGTGACCATTTTAATTTGGAAGCCCCCAAGGTAGCCCCTTTAGGGAATTAGCTCATTTCAGTAGAAATTGGCTAATCCGGCATACCAGATCCTCAAAATGGCATACCGGATCAGTATTGGTCTCAGAAAACCGGATCCTCAAAACGGCCTTTCAGCCCACGCTGGATGGTGATCCAGCATACCAGATTTGTGTTTTACCCTGAAACGGTATACCAGATGGTTATCCAGCATACCAGATTACTAAATGACTCTTGGAATTTGACCGTTACTCCTTATTTTATGTAAGGAAATTTGGTGAACCGGCATACCGGATTGGAAATCGGTATACCGAATTATGGCTATCTTAACTAATCTGATCTTAAGATAGTTTCCATATTAATTAGAGCTACTTAGCCTATAAATACCTACTTATTTAAGGCTCTAATCACTACTATTAATCATAATTAAGAGCCTTCAATACAAGATACATTGCAAGATCACCAAAGTGAGCCATTCATTGATCATAAACATCAAATCATTACAAGCTCACACACTTAAGACTACTCTACCTCTATTAGCTTCAAGCTTCAAAGGTGGAAGATAGTTTTACACATCTAAGATTGAGGTAATTCTTAGTACACTTTTCATAGTGTACAAATCTTAGTACACTTTTCATATTTATGTGTTAAGTTGAGTTCTCTTACTCGGAATCAAGATTGATTGAGTCATCTTGCTCCCAATAAAGATTAGTTGAGTTCTTTTGCTCATTCTCAAGATTTGTATGAGTTCTTTTGTTCATACTCAAGATTCTTTTTAGTGGAATTCTCTCTAAGTTGAGAGGAGTGGACGTAGGCAAGTATTGGCCGAACCACTATAAATTTTTTATTTTATCTTTGCAATTTTTTTTAATTGTCTTTCATAGATAACCTTTTATTTCCGTAATAACTTTTATATTCCACTACCTTCATCTATTCACCTATTCACCCCACCTCTAGGTGAATTCACATTTGGTATCAGAGCAGGAGCTCAAGACCTTGATTATTTTAATCTATTTAAGAGTTAAAGACCATGGGATCATCTGCCAATCGTAAGATTGAAGGATATAACGGATGATAAAATCGCCTATCTCTCCAAGAAGTTCTCAAAATTCTTGAAGAACAAGGGAAAAAACTTCATTCAGTAAAAGAAGATTCTCTAAGGATCAGAAAGGTAAGAGTACCTCTAAAGATAATACTGACTCCTCTTCAAAAGATATTATTTACTTTGAATGTAGGAAACCAGGACATTATACGGGAGATTGTCCTAAAATGAAGAAGTATAAAAAGGCCTACTAAGCTGAACACACTTTTGATTCAAGTGATGAAGAAGAGGAAGAAGAAGAAGCTCAAGAAGAAGAGTAAACCAACCTTGCTCTTATGGCTACTAAAGATGAAGAGAATCAAAATGAGGTATCCCCTACTTCTTCATCTCATAAAGATAAAGACCTTCTAGAATTAGAAGAAGCATTTGAAGACCTTTACCAAAGTAGTATGGAATTAGCTACTATAAAAAAGAATCTCTTAAAAAAGATAAATACCCTTAAAAACCAAAACATGACTTTAACTTCCCAAGTTAACAACTTGGAAGAAGAAAAAAAGAAGTTGTGTAAAGCCTTAGAATCTTTCACCAATGATAAAAGGGTCCTTGACATTTTACTTGGAAATGCATCCAAAGCACCTCTCAACAAGGAAGGTGTAGGCTATGATGTGAATAAAAGTTCAAATAAAACTAAAGAGCCAAGTACAAGTAAAATGACAAGTAAGAAAGTAAAGAAGAATTTTTGTAACTATTGTAGGAAGAAAGGACATTCTATTGAGGAATGCTACTCTAAAAAGAAAAGTCCTCAATTTAGCAAACCCAATCCCAAAGGAAAGACCCCATATGTCCCTCAAATTATTGTATGCAATAATTGCAACAAAAAGAAACATACTATTTGAGAATGTTATCACATGAACCAATCCTTCCACCACCCTAGAAGACCTTACAATGGTCAAAATAGGAGGAGTCATCTGAAGATACAAAGACCAACTAGAACTCCACCTAAGGTGCAAAAACCACCCAAAAACCAAGGTTCATACGGAGTACCCCAAAACCAAAGACCTTGGAACCTCCAATCATATCTAAATTGGTATGACAACCAAAAGGAAAATGGTAACCGAATGGTTTGGAGACCAAGAGAAAGGTATGATACTAACAATGACGGACCCAACATACAATGGGAACTTAAATTTATTAAGCGACTTTATTTTATAGGTGCATATGATCAACATGGAATGGTACATCGATAGTAGCTGCTCAAAGCACATGACATCCAATCCAAAGTTATTTTCGGAGCTCAAGAAGCAAAAAGGAGGATGAGTATCCTTTGGAGTCAACAACAAAGGAAGAATCATTAGAAACGGATCTATAAAATTTGAAGGTACAGTAATTTTCAATGTTAGCCTAGTTGATAACCTTAAGTATAATTTACTTAGCGTAACTCAATTGTGTAACAATGGATACTTTGTTAATTTCAATGCCTCTAAATGTATAATTAAAGATTCTAATGATAATATGATTCTTGAAGGATGTAGAAGAAATAATATTTATACTTACATATTTAGTGTAAACTCCCATGATGCATGTCTTATTTCAAAATTTGATGATGCTACCTTATGGCATAGAAAATTGGGACATCTTAATCCTAAGATAATTAGATTCTTTTCCTCTAAGAACTTGGTGAAAAATCTATCTAAGTTGAACTTGGATAAGCAACACACTTATGGAGCATATCAAAGAAGTAAACTTACTAAAGCTTCTCATAAGGCCATTAATTCTGTTGCTACTTCTAGACCCTTACAACTACTCCATCTTGACTTGTTTGGACCTATACAAACCACAAGCTTAGGAGGTAAGAAGTATACTTTTGTTATTGTAGATGGCTACTCCCGATTCACTTGGACCCTCTTTCTCAAGCATAAAAATGAGGCATTTGAGGAGTTTGTATCTCTTTGCTGGAGAATACAAAATTAGAAGGGTTACTTGATCACCTCCATAAAAAGTGACCATGGTAGTGAATTTGATAACATAGAGGAATTTGGAGATTTTTATAGAAAATAAGGTATAACCCATAACTTTTTGACTTCTAGAACACCACAATCAACTGGTGTGGTTGAAAGGAAAAACAGAACCATCCAAGAAACTGCAAGGACAATGCTCAATGAGTACTCTTTGCCAAAGTACTTTTGGGCCGAAGCTGTTCATACGGCATGTTATGTGTTAAACCGAGTTTTGATAAGACCTATACTTTTGAAAACTCCTTATGAACTCTTTCATAATAAGCTTCCTAAAGTTGATTATTTTAAAGTTTTTGGTTGTACATGCTTTATTCTTAATACTAAGGACAACCTAGGAAAGTTTGAAGAAAAGGCCGATGACGGTATATTTCTAGGCTACTCCACAAATAGTAGAGCTTATAGAGTATTCAATAAAAGAACTCTAGCTGTGGAAGAGTCTATGAACATAAAGTTTGATGAATCTATGGCCAAAGATAAGTATCAAGACTTAAAAGAAGATGATGAAGATGAAGTACTTGAGATTAGGAAAAGAGTTGAAAATGTTTCTTTAGAAGAATCTAATGATCAAGTACATCAACTTTGAAAAGAAATAAAGACTATTAAAGACCACCCTCTTGACCTTGTCATTGGGAACCTAGAGAAAGGCATACAAACTAGAAGTAAAACTCAAAATGTTTGTTCTAATGTAGCCTTCATCTCTACTATTGAACCCAAGAACATAAAGGAAGCCCTTTTAGATAGTAATTGGATAGTTGCTATACAAGAAGAGCTTAATCAGTTTGAAAGAAATCAAGTTTGGGACTTAGTGCCAAGACCCTCGAACACTAAGATAATTGGAACTTGATGGATATTTAGGAATAAACTTGATGAAGATGGTAACATAATTAGAAACAAGGCTAGATTGGTTACTCAAGGCTATAATCAACAGGAAGGCATTGACTTTGATGAAACATATGCTCCTGTAGCTAGACTTGAATCTATTAGAGTGTTGTTTGCTTTTACTTGTCATAAGAATTTCAGGTTAAATCAAATGGACGTGAAAAGCGCATTTCTAAATGGCTTCATTAATGAAGAAGTGCATGTTATCCAACTCCCTGGATTTGAAGACTCAAAGTATCCTGACCATGTCTATAAGTTGAAGAAGGCCCTCTATGGCTTGAAACAAGCCCCAAGAGCTTGGTACGACAGGTTGAGTAAGTTTCTTGTTGATAATGACTTTTCAATGGGTAAGATCGATATTAATTTATTCGTTAAGCATAAGAAAGATGACTTAATAATAGTTCAAATTTATGTAGATGATGTCATTTTTGGTTCTGCTAATGAATCACTTTGCCATGAATTTAGTAAAATCTTGAGTAGTGAATTTGAAATGAGTCTAATGGGAGAATTAAACTTCTTTCTAGGACTTCAAATAAAACAGACCCCTAATGGGATTTTCGTCAGTCAAACTAAATACCTTAAAGAACTTTTGAAGAAGTTTGACATCAATGGATATAAATCTTCTGGTACTCCAATGAGTACATCTGTAACCTTGTCCAAAGATGAAGATGAAACCCTATTGACCCTACCAATTATAGAGGCATGATAGGTAGTTTACTTTACATAACGGCTAGTAGACCGGACATAATGTTTAGTGTCTGTGCTTGTGCTAGGTTTCAAGTCAAACCTATGCAATTCCATTTGAGTACTATGAAGAGAATATTTAAGTACTTAAAAGGAACTCTAAGCATTGGCCTCTGGTACCCTATGGACAATGACTTTGACCTTGTTAGCTTCTCCGACGCCGACTTTGCCGGGTGTCATGTTGATCGGAAGAGTACAAGTGGATCTTGTTACTTCCTAGGATCATGTTTGGTTTCGTGGTTTAGTAAGAAGCAAAATTCTGTTGCCTTATTTACCACTGAAGCTGAATATATCGTAGTCGGACAGTGTTGTGCACAAGTGCTATGGATTAGGAAAACTCACCAAGACTATGGAGTTAAGTTTGACACTTCCTCTATCCAGTGTGATAACCCAAGTGCAATAAACTTAAGCAAGAATCTGATTTTACACTCAAGAGCTAAACACATTGATATTCTTCATCACTTCCTACGTGACACAGCTCAATGAGGTGAAATCCGACTTGACTTTATTGAGATCGAGAATCAATTCGCGGACATCTTCATAAAACTCCTAAGTGAAGAAAGATTTTGCTCACTTAGAAGAGACTTAGGCTTATGTGACCCTTTTAAGTGATTGATTATGCTGTTAAAACTAACTTCTCTCACTATTTCTGCTGAAACGGTATACCGGATTACCAAACGGTATACCGGTTCAACAAATATAGTTGTTATTCTTATCGTTGGACTTAAAATGGTATACCAGATCACCAAATAGTATACCGGATTAATGTTTTTGATCATTTTATAGTTGTTAAACACCTAATTAAGCCTATATAAACCCCTCTCTTTGTCATTTTCCTAATCACTATTCACTCCATTCTTACTCTAAACTCTAATTACACTTTGTTAAGCATTCCCTCTCTATTTTCTTGCTTTCAACTCTCTCCATGAGTAGAAGAGACAAGGAGGCTATGAACGAAAGGCAACCACCTACCAAAAGAGGAAGAACTGGAGGAAGAGGAGGCTCCTCAAGACAACCATATGTGGAAGGAGAAGACCACCTCTTTAGATCTCTGGAATACCGTGAAAATTGGCCTCTCTACCTTGCCTGAAAGATTGAAGAAGGACATGAGGTTAATGTGTTCTCTTTCAATAGCATTCGGCTTGAAGAAAGGTTTAAGGACATAGGATGGGAACCCCTTCTCAATATGTCGGAGCCTTGTTACCCCAACCTAGTCAAATACTTCTATGCAAACCTCTATTTTAGCGGGGAGGAGCAAAGTTTGAAACTCCACTCTTATGTGAAAAGTACTCACATAGAGCTTTCTATTAAAGATTTTGCCCAAATTCTTAAAATTTCAAGTGATGGACGGTGCATATTTTGGACTCCGAAGAACCCCAACTTTGGAGATTTCATCAACCATGAAGAAGTCTATTCCTCCATCCTCAAGCAATTCGATGCTAGTGCGGCAACCGTTGTCACCGGACGACTTTGGCTCATTCCTCATGTGATTTCTTACATCATCGAACATAATTTTATCCCTAGAGGAGGTGATAGAAGTAAGTGTCTCACACCACAAGCTTATCTCACCTATTGTGTCTATACCAATAACCCCACTTGTCTTCCATACTTCATTATGAGGTACATGGAATCGTGCACTCACCCTTGCAAGCATACTAATCTATCCTATGGCCGACTTCTCACTTGCCTATTTTGGGCCTTTGATATCGACCTAGATCATGAGGAGGCATCTACCTTGTCTTTCCAACACATCACCCCCAATAATTTTCACACCATTGCTATTCCTCCTCCTTTTGATGTCTTTGTGGAGGTCGAAAAGAACTTGAATGATGATGCACCCCCTCCTCGTCAAGCACAAGAAGGGATACCGGCATCTCTTCAAGAATGGGTTTCTAGCACTGATGAGTACATGGACGAAGCCAACACTAGGATCATGGAGCTTGAATTTGGCCAACAAAGAATTCAAGAAGATGTGACCTCTCTTCTTCAAGAAGTGAAGACCGGCTTTGACTCCATCAACTCTCGCCGAGATGGAATCCTAAATGCTATCCATAATCTCTCTTTCAATCTTGGACATCTAACTTTTGACATGTCGGGAGCTAAACCTCAAGGAATTACACCTCAAGGATTTAGATCACCTTTTAGAGCACCCGCCCCCGGTGAATCAAGTTCAATACCACCTATTCCACCTTTTGACTCAAATCTTTGAATTGTCTCTACCCTCTTTTTGACAATGACAAAGTGGGAGAAGTATATGGGCATGGAATAAAATGTAATGGATTTGTAATAGACTTGAATGTTTATGTTTTGAAACTTTTTGAATATAATGTGCATATTTATTTCAAGTTTCAACTTGTATGATTGTGCAACTTTTTTTAATTACATTGCTTCAATTTTATATTACTCTATTATTTTATTCACTTGGATTATTTGTCATCATCAAAATGGGAAAGATTGTTGAAGAAAAGACCTCATAAACTCCAAGTCATTCACCATGGTGACATAGAGGTTTTGATGATAACAAATAAAATCACTCTTGGACTAACACTTGTTTAAGTTGTTTAGGTAAGAGCGTAGCACCAAGTGAGGAGGAGCCTACACAAGAGCATACAAAAAGCATACAAAAGCACACACTCAATTGGACCAAGCACTCAATTCAAGTGACTACTGCTCAAGCTAATGAATTGAAGAATCCAGTCTTGAAGACAAAGACCAAGCAAATTAGAAGACTACTTTGAAGACCTTTAGGCTTACAGCTTCTAAGTTGTACTTATGTGTAATTTGTTTTAAACAAAGTCACAAATAATGTAATGCACACACACACGCGCATACATTCATATAGAATGACCTTAGGAGGTTAGATGAACCCCTAGACATGTGATCATTTTAATTTGGAAGCCCCCAAGGTAGTCCCTTTAAGGAATTAGCTCATTTCAGCAGAAATTGGCTAATCCGGCATACCGGATCCTCAAAACGGCATACCGGATCAGTATTGGTCTCAGGAAACAGGCCACAGTAGCCTTCTAGCCCACGCTAGATGGTGATCTAGCATACCAGATCACTTCAAGCTGTGTTTTACCATGAAATGGTATACCGGATGGTTATCCAGCATACCAGATTACTAAAAGATTGTTGCAATTTGATCGTTACTACTTATTTCATATAAGGAAATTTGGTGAACCGGCATACCGGATTATGGCTATCTTAACTAATACGATCTTAAGATAGTTTTCATATTAATTAGAGCTACTTAGTCTATAAATACCAACTTGTTTAAAGCTCTAATCACTACTACTAGTCACAATTAAGAGTCTTCAATACAAGATACATTGCAAGATCACTAAAATGAGCCATTCATTGATTATAAGCATCAAATCATCATAAGCTCACACACTCATGACTACTCTACCTCTATTAGCTTCAAGCTTCAAAGGTGGAAGATAGTTTTACACATCTAAGGTTGAGGTAATCCTAATCTTAGTATACTGTTCATATTTATGTGTTAAGTTGAGTCCTCTTGCTCCCAATCAAGATTAGTTGAGTTCTTTTACTCATTCTCAAGATTTGTACGAGTTCTCTTGCTCATACTCAAGATTCTTTTTAGTGAAATTCTCTCTAAGTTGAGAGGAGTGGACGTAGGCAAGTATTGACCAAACCATTATAAATTTCTTGTGTTATCTTTACAATTTTTTTTAATTGTCTTTCATTAATAACCTTTTATTTTTGCAATAATTTTTATATTCCACTACCTTCACCTATTCACCCCCCTCTAGGTGAATTCACACTGGCCAAGATAATCTGGGAAGTACAGCATGGTGTCCACAAGGACCCAGACTTTTCACTGGCCCATGATGGGGCATTGAAGTTCAGAGATAGATTGTGCGTGCTTGATAATTACAAGGTACAAGACTGAATCCTTAAAAAGGCATATAACTCATCCTATTCGATCCACCCGAGAAGCACAAAGATGTTTGATCAGAAGAAGTACTATTGGTGGATCAGGATGAAGGAAACCATAGCTATATATGTGAATTCACCTAGAGGGGCGGTCAATAAGTGTAGGTTCGAAAATTAAAATAACTATGCAGAAATAAAATCAAACAATAAAGATAGAGAAGAGTAAAGATAAGCAATGTAAAAAGGCATAAACAATTTATAGTGGTTTGGCCAAAATGTGCCTACGTCCACTCTTCTCACCTTAGAGAGAATTCACTATAACGAATCTTGAGTGAGCAAGAGAACTCGTACAACTACTCTTGAAAATATGAGCAAGAGGACTCAAATGACTACTCTTGAGAAATGAGCAAGAGGACTCATTCTCTTGATTTGGAGCAAGAGGACTCAACAACAATTTTAAGTAAAGTACTAAGTAGTTTAGGATTATCTTAAAAACTTAGTAGAATGAGTGCTACCTCTTAGTCAATGTAGCTTGGATGCAAGTATGCAATGAGGGAGCAAGAATGAGATTGGATTTTCTTCGATCTTCTTTGATCTTGAAAGAATAATCTCATAAGGGAGTGCTTGATTGCTTAGAGCTCTTGATTGATGATTGTTGTGGTGTTTAGAACACTAATCAAGAGAGAGGGTATTTATAGGCTAGAGGCTTAGAACCAATTAGGAATCCAATTAAGAAAGGAATCCCACATTCTATAAGTAATTCGGCATGCTGGATAGGAATTCGGTATGCCGAATTACCTACTTTCCTTCAGAGATAGGATAATAACGATCATTTTTAATTAGTCAAGCACTGATCCGGTATGCTGGATTGGGATCCGATATGCCGGATCAAGGCAAAATACATCCAAGAGAGGATCCGGTATGCTGGATCCTTATCCAGCATGGGTAAAGGGGTTACTGGAGGAGTTTCTCTGAGACACCCATTAATCCGATATGCTAGATTGGGATCTGGTATGCCGGCTTAGGGCAATTACAATCTAATTTCCTCAGGGGTTGTTTTGGGTATTTCAAACCCAATTGGTCACATGATCAGGAGTTCGAATATTCTCCTAAGGTCATTCTAGATGGATGCATGCGTGTGTGTGTGCATTACATCGAATGTGACTCAAGAAACAATAGGAATTACATATTTGTAAATAGACAGAGTCTTCAATTCTTCAATGCTTTAAGCTTCTAAACATATGTCTTTGACTTCCAAGCTTTAATCTTCTTTGAAAGTGGTCTTTGAACACTTATATATGCTCCCCCTCACTTGATGCTATGCTTTGACTCTAAAACACTTAGAACATAAGCATTAGTCCAAGTCTTATTTGTTATTATCAAAACATCATTATAGGGATGACTTGGAGGAAGTAGAGTGTAGGACCATTTTCCTAACAATCTCCCCCTTTTTGATGATGAAAAAATAGTCCACAAAAGATATAAATAATGTATGCAAGGAATAAGAGACAAGAATAATAATAATTCTTTAAACCAAGCAAATTTATTTATAAGACCATAATCATTATCCATTACAGCTTTCAAATAAAATATAATATACTTCTCCCCCTTTGGCATTATCAAAAAGAAAGTCAAAACATATCAAACAGGAGGATCAAAGGGTGGAAGAGGTGAAATAGAATTGGATGCACCGGCGAATGGCGGTAGAACTCCTTGTGGAGTAGCTCCCAGTGTATCAAGAGAAAGATGTCCAAGATTGAGAGCAAGGGTTGAAAAGAGTGAAGAAGCTTGTCTTGGCACAGATACATGTTGTTAAAACTGGTCTTCACATCATCACGGAGAGATGCCACATCATCTTGAATCCATTGTTGTCCAAGTTCAAGTTCTATGATACGAGTGTTGGCTTCATCCATATATTCATCAATGCTAGACACCCAATCGTGTAGAGATGCCGGTATCCCTTCTCGAGCAATAGGAGGAGGAGGCACTTGGTCTCCCAAATCTTCTTCGACCAACACATCGGAAGGAGGAGGAATAGCTATTGTATGAAAACTATTCTGAGTGATGTATTGGGAGGAAATAGGGGCCACTTCCTCACGATCAAGATCTAAGTTGTACTCCCAAAAAACACGAGTGAGGAGCCTACCATAGGGAAGGTTAGTGCTCCTATGAGGATGAGTACAAGATTCCATGTATCAAATGATGAAGTAAGGAAGATTGGTAGGGTTATTGGTGTAGATGCAATAAGTGATATAAGCTTATGGCGTAAGACACTTGTTTCTATCACCACCCCTGGGAATAATGTTGTGTTGGACTATGTAAGAGATGACATGAGGTATAAGATGAAGGCGACCAACAACAACAGTTCTGGCATTTGGATCAAACTATTTTAGGATGGATGAGTATATCTCTTCATGGTTGATCAAATCATCGAAATTGGTATTCTTTGGAGCCGAGAAGATGCAGGGGCCATCATTTGGAATGTGAAGGATGCGAGCAAGATCATCATGAGAAAGGTCAATGTGAGTTCCCTTCACATAAGAATAAAGTTTCAAGTCTTGTTCCGCTCCGCTAAAGTAGAGGTTGGTGTAGAAATACTTGACAAGGTTTGGATAGCAAGGGTCATCCATGTTGAGAATGGGTTCCCAACCGATGTCCTTAAAGCGGTCTTCGAGACGAATGCTGTTGAAAGAAAACACATCCACTTCACGTCCTTCTTCAATCTTTCTTGCTTGGTAGAGATGCCAATTTGCTCGGCATTCCCTAGACCGAAACAAACGATCTTCTCCTTCAGCATATGGTTGTCTTGATCCACTTCCTCTTCCTCTTTTGGAGGGTTGTTATCTCTCTGGCATAGGGTCCTTCCCTTTTCTACTCATGGTGGAGAGAGGTTTTGAGAAGAGAAAGAGATTTTTAAAGTAATAGAAAGAATTTATATGGAGGGAAGATGATATGATGAACAGTGAATCAGAACAGGACAAAGAAATGGGGTTTAAATAGGCTTGAAAAGAGGTCCAACAGTTATAAAATGGGCAGAAATTCAAACATCTGGTATACCGTTTCCCAATCTGGTATACCATTTCAAACAATAATGGTTAAAAAAAACTGCCAGAGAAGTTGATCCGGTATACCGTTTGGCAATCCGGTATACCGTTTCAAGCAGGAACAGTAGAAAAACAGCAATTTTGAAAGAAATAAATTTTTAGAAAACATTTTTAGCTTAGATAAAAGGGTCACACAACCCAAGATCTCTTCTAAGAGAGCAGAAACGTTCTTCACTCAAAGGTTTTGTGAAGATGTCCACAAGTTGCTTCTCGGTTGCAATATAGTCAAGTCGGATTTCACCTCTTTGAGCTGTATCACAAAGAAAGTGATGACGAATATCAATATGCTTAGCTCGAGAGTGTAAAATCGGATTCTTGCTAAGATTAATTGCACTTGTGTTATCACATTAGATTGAGGAGGTGTCAAACTTCACTCCATAGTCTTGGAGAGTTTGCCTCATCCAAAGCACTTGTGTACAACACCGTCCGGCTGTAATGTATTCAGCCTCAGTGGTAGAAAGGGCAACTGAATTTTTCTTCTTACTAAACCACGACACTAAACACGATCCCAAGAAGTGACAAGATTCGCTTGTACTCTTACGATCAACATGACATTCGGCAAAATCGATGTCAGAGAAGCTAACAAGGTCAAAGTCATTGTTCATAGGGTACCATAGTCCAATGCTTGGAGTTCCCTTCAAGTACTTAAAGATTCTCTTTACAGTACTCAAATGAGATTGCATAGGTTTGGCTTGGAACCTAGCACAAGCACAGACACTAAACATAATGTCAGGTCTACTAGCCGTTAGGTAGAGTAAGCAACCTATCATGCCTCTATACTTAGTTGGATCAACAGGGATGCCATCTTCATCTTTGGATAGAGTTACAGATGTACTCATTGGAGTACTGGATGACTTTTGTCCATTGATGTCAAACTTCTTTAATAATTTTTTAAGATACTTTGTTTGACTGATGAATATCCCATTAGGAGTTTATTTAATTTGCAGTCCTAAAAAGAAATTTAGTTCACCCATGAGACTCATCTCAAATTCATTACTCATGCATTTGCCAAAGTCAGAACAAAAGGATTCATTTGTAGATCCAAAGATTATGTCATCTACATAAATCTGGACTATTATCACATCATTTATATCATGCTTAACAAATAAAGTGGTATCTATTTTACCCATTGAAAACCAGAATTGACTGAAAACTTACTCAATCTGTCGTACCATGCTCTTGGGGCCTATTTTAAGCCATACAGGGCCTTCTTCAATTTGTATACATGGTCCAAAAATTTTGAGTCTTCAAAGTCAGGCGGTTGAGATACGTAGACATCTTCATTGATGTAACCATTTAAGAAAGCGCTTTTGACGTCCATTTGGTATAACCTGAAATTCTTATGACACGTAAAAGCAAGCAACATTCTAATTGACTTAAGTCTTGCTATAGGTGCATATGATTCATCGAAATCAATTCCTTCCTGTTGGTTATATCCTTGAACAACTGGTCTAGCTTTGTTTCTAGTGATATTACCATCTTCATCAAGTTTATTCCTAAATACCCATTTAGTCCCAATAATCTTGGTGTTAGAGGGTTTTGGCATTAAGTCCCAAACTTGATTCCTTTCAAATTGGTTAAGTTCTTCTTACATAGCGACTATCCAATCACTGTCCAAAATAGCTTCGTTAATGTTCTTGGGTTTGATGGTAGATATAAAGGCTACATTAGAACAAATATTTTGGATTTTACTCCTAGTTTGTATTCCTTTATTTAGGTCTCCAATGACAAGGTCAAGGGGATGATCTTTAACAGTTATAACTTCTTTAGGAAGTTGATGTACTTAAACATCAGGTTCATCTAAAGTGGCTTTTTCAACTCTCTTCCTAATTTCAAGTATTTCTTCTTCATCATCATCTTCTAGGTCTTTATACTTGTCTTTTGCCATAGATTCATCAAATCTAACATTCATAGACTCTTTCACAACTAGTGTTCTCTTATTAAACACTCTATATGCTCTACTGTTTGTGGAGTAGCTTAGGAATATACCATCATCAGCCTTTTCTTCAAATTTGCCTAGATTATCTTTAGTATTAAGAATGAAACAAGCACATCTAAAAACTTTAAAATAGTCTACTTTAGGCAATTGGTCATGAAACAATTTATAGGGGGTTTTTAACAAAATAGATCTTATCAAAACTAGGTTTAACACATAGCAAGCCGTGTGTACAGCTTCAACCCAAAAATATTTAGGCAAGGAGTACTCATTAAGCATTGTCCTGGCCGTTTCTTAGATTGTTCTATTCTTTCTTTCAACCACACCATTTGATTATGGTGTTCTAGGGGTTGAGAAGTTATGTGTTATACCTTGCTTTCTACAAAACTCGTCAAATTCTTCTATATTTTCAAATTCACCACCATGGTCACTTTTTATGGAAGTGATCATGTAACCCTTTTGATTTTGTATTATTTTTCAAAGAGCTACAAATTCCTCGAATGCATCATTTTTATGCTTGAGGAAGAGGGTCCAAGTGAAACGGGAATAGTCATCTACAATAACGAAAGTGTACTTCTTTCCCCCAAGCTAGTGGTTTGTATGGGTCCAAATAAGTCTAAATGAAATAATTGTAAAGGTCTAGAAGTGGCAACAGAATTAATGGCCTTATGAGAAGCTTTAGTGATCTTACTTCTTTAACAAGCTCCACATATGTGTTGCTTATCAAAATTCAGCTTAGGTAAAATTTCTCACAAGGTTCTTAGAAGAGAGGGATTTTATAATCTTAGGATTTATATGTCCCAACTTTCTATGCCACAAGGTTGCATCATCAAACTTAGATAAGAGACAAGCATCATGAGAATTTATGTTGAAGGTACAAATATAAATATTATTCTTTCTTGATCCTTCAAGTATTAGGTTATTATGAGAATCTTTAATTTCACACTTGGAGGCATTAAAAGTTAACGAAATAGCCATTGTTACAAAGCTGACTTACACTAAGCAAGTTGTACTTTAAATTTTTAACTAGGCTAACATTAGTGATTGTCGTACCTCCAAACTTTATTGAGCCGTTACCGATGATTCTTCCTTTGCTATTGTCTCCAAAAGATATCCATCCCCCTTTTTGCTTTTTGAGTTATGAAAAAAACTTTGGGTTGGATGTCATATGCTTTGAGCAACCGCTATCAATATACCATTCATCTTTGCTTAGATGTACCTACAAAACAAGAATGCTTAATAAAACTTTGGTCCCTATTGGGTGTTGGGTCTATTATTGTTAGTAGTATACATTCCTCTTGGTCTCCACACCATTTGGTGACCACTTGCCTTTTGATTCTCATGCCAGTTTGTATATGGTTGAGGGTTCCAAGGTCTTTGGTTTTGAGACATTCTATATGACTCTTAGTTATTTGGTGGTCTTTGCACCTTTGGTGGATTTTTTCTATTTTGACCATTGAAGGGTCTCTTTTAACCATTGAAGGGTCTTCTAGGAGGTCGAAAAGGTTGCTTCATATAATAACATTCCCAAATAGTGTGTCCCTTTTTGTTGCAATTGTTGCATACAACAGTTTGAGGGATATTTGGGCGTAGGGTCTTCCCTTTGGGATTTGATTTGTTTAACTAAAGAGTTTTCTTTCTAATATAACATTCCTGAATCAAATGTCCTTTCTTTTTTACAATAGTTGTAAAACTTCTTCACTTTCTTACTTGTTACTTTACTTGAACTTGCCTCATTGGTATGATTTGAACTCTTGTTCACATCATAACCTACTCCTTCCGTGTTGAAGGGTGCTTTGGAGGCATTTTCGAGTAAAATATAAAGCGTCTTTTTGCCATTTGTGAATGACTCTAATGCTTTACACAGTTTCTCTTTTTCTTCTTCCAAATTCTCTATTTGAGAAGTTAGAGATGTGTTTTGGTCTTTGAGGGTGTTTATCTCCTTTAGGAGATCTTTCTTAGTAGTATTCAATTCTATGCTATTTTGATATAAATCTTCAAAAGCTTCTTCCAATTCTAAATAATCATTATCTTTAGAAGGAGAAATAGGAGTTACCTCATTTTGAGTTTCTTTTTCTTCTTCAGTAGCCATTAAAGCGAGGTTGGATTGTTCCTCTTCTTCTTGTGATTCTTCATTATCTTCGTCTTCATCACTTGAGTCGAAGGTGTGTTTGACTTTATAGGCCTTCTTATACTTCTTCATTTTAGGGCAATCTCCTCTAAAATGTCCAGGTTTTCTACACTCATAACACAAGATTTCCTTTGAAGAAGAGTCAGAATTATCCTTAGAGATGTTTTTACCTTTTTGGTCTTTTGAGAATTTTCTTCTGTTGAATGAAGGTTTTCCTTTGTTCTTCAAAAATCTTGAGAATTTCTTTGACAAATAGGTAATTTCATCATCTGAAAGTTCTTCATCATCGTCGCTGATATCATAGATTTTGAATGCAACAACCTTCTTCTTAGGTTCCTTAGGCTCGTCCTCCTTGGTGTCTTGCTTTAGCTCCATCTCATGTGTTTGAAGTGATCCCAACAGCTCATCTAGACTTAGCTTATCAATGTCTTTTGATTCTCTTATGGCTGTAGTCTTGGGTCTCTGTTCCTTTGAGAGGGATCTCAGAATCTTTCGAATATTCTCACCATTGGAGTAAACCTTACCTAATCCTTTCAACTTGTTCACGATGTTAGTAAATCGAATAAACATGGCATATATATCTTCATCATTTTTCATTTTAAAAAATTTATATTCATTCACTAACATGTCAATCTTAGATTGCTTAACTTCAGAAGTACCTTCATAGGTCACTATAAGCTTATCAAACATCTCCTTAGCGGAGTCACATATGCATGTCCTATCATACTCTTTTTCTCCTAATGTACATTGAAGATAACTTATAGCAACATAGTTGAGTTGCATCTTAGCTTTCTCAATAGGAGTCCATTCTTCTTTGGACTTGTCTATAGTATTAGGTCCGTTCTCTATAACTTTCCATGCATTAATGTTATTAGTGCATACGAAGTTCTTGAAGCGATTCTTCTAATAAGAGAATCCTTTACCTTCAAAAAAGGGAGGTCGGGTAATGTTATAACCTTCGAACTTACGGTTAGTAGAAGTTCCCATAGTCTTTAACTCTTAGTTGGATTAAAGATAATCATGGTCTTGAGCTCCCGCTCTGATACCAAATGTGAATTCACCTAGAGGGGGGTGAATAGGTGTAGGTTCGAAAATTAAAATAACTATGCAAAAATAAAATCAAATAATAATGATAGAGAAGAGTAAAGACAAGCAATGTAAAAAGACACAAACAATTTATAGTGGTTCGGCTAAAATGTGCCTACATCTACTCCTCTCACCTTAGAGAGAATTCACTATAACGAATCTTGAGTGAGCAAGAGAACTCGTACAACTACTCTTGAAAATATGAGTAAGAGGACTCAAACAACTACTCTTGAGAAATGAGCAAGAGGACTCATTCTCTTGATTTGGAGCAAGAGGACTCAACAACAATTTTAAGTAAAGTACTAAGTAGTTTAGGATTACCTTAAAAACTTAGTAAAATGAGTGCTACCTCTTAGTCAATGTAGCTTGGATGCAAGTATGCAATGAGGGAGCAAGAATGAGATTGAATTTTCTTCAATCTTCTTTGATCTTGAAAGAATAATCTCACAAGAGAGTGCTTGATTGCTTAGAGCTCTTGATTGATGATTGTTGTGGTGTTTAGAACATTAATCAAAAGGGTATTTATAGGCTAGAGGCTTAAAACCAATTAGGAATCCAATTAAGAAAGGAATCCCATATTCTATAAGTAATCCGGTATGCTGGATGGGAATCCGGTATGCCGGATTACCTACTTTCCTTAAGAGATAGGATAATAACGGTCATTTTTAATTAGTCAAGCACTGATCCGGTATGCTGGATTGGGATCCGGTATGCCGGATCAGGGCAAAATACACCCAAGAGAGGATCCGGTATGCTGGATCCTTATCCAGCATGGGTAAAGGGGTTATTGGAGGAGTTTCTCTAAGACACCCATTAATCCCGTATGCTGGATTGGGATCCGGTATGCATCAGGGCAATTACAGTCTAATTTCCTCAGGGGTTATTTTGGGTATTTCAAACCCAATTGGTCACATGATCAGGAGTTCGAATATTTTCCTAAGGTCATTCTAGATGGATGCATGCATGTGTGTGTGCATTACATCGAATGTGACTCAAGAAACAATAGGAATTACATATTTGTAAATAGACAAAGTCTTCAATCAAAAGTCTTTAATTCTTCAATGCTTTAAGCTTCTAAACATATGTCTTTGACTTCCAAGCTTCAATCTTCTTTGAAAGTGGTCTTTGAACACTTGTATACTTGATGCTATGCTTTGACTCTAAAACACTTAGAACATAAGCATTAGTCTAAGTCTTATTTGTTATCATCAAAACATCATCATAGGGATGACTTGAAAGAAGTAGAGTGTAGGACCATTTTCCTAACAATATATATGTTCGAATGCCTCACCTGCCAACAAATAAAGACGGAGAGACACCGACCGTATGGATTATTGCAACCACTCCCTATACCTAAATGGAAGTGGGAAAGAATTGCCATGGATTTTGTGACCATTTACCCAACACCAGGAAAGGGATGAATGCAATTTGAGTGATTGTAGATGGACTGACAAAGGCGGCTCACTTCATTCCCATTAGAATAAACTATTTGATGGAAAAGTTTGCCCAATTATACATTGAAAATATAGTCCGCTTACACGGCGTGCCTGTCAGCATTGTATCTGATAGGGATCCCCAATTTACCTCAAGGTTTTGGAGAAGTCTGCAGAAGGCATTGGGATCTCAACTAAATCTTAATACGGCTTTCCATTCTCAGACGGACAAACAGTCCAAAAGAACAATCCAGACTCTGGAGGACATGCTTAGAGCCTGCATTCTAGAAATGAATGACAGTTGGGATGCTCACATACCTTTGGTAGAATTTGCATACAACAATAGCTACCACTCCACCATTGGCATGACACCGTATGAAGCTCTTTATGGTCGAAAGTGCGGGACCCTGTTGTATTGGGACGAAGTTGGAGAATGGAAGTATCTTGGGCCTGAGATGATACAAGCAACCTATGAGAAGGTGGATATCATTAAGGAGAAGATTAAAGCAGCCCAATCAAGACAAAAGAGTTATGCTGACCATCGGAGGAAGAATATTGAATTTAGAGTCGGAGAGAAGGTATTCCTCCGAGTGTCTCCAACGAAGGGATTGTTACATTTCAACAAGAAGGGTAAGCTGAGCCCAAGATTCATTGGTCCCTATGAAATCCTCAATAGAGTGGGACCCGTAGCATACTGACTGGCATTACCGCCATCCTTGCAAGGCGTCCATGATGTTTTCCATGTGTCAATGCTAAGGAAGTACATCAACAACCCGGCACATGTACTCTCAGCTGAACCTGAATAATTAGATGTGGACATGACCTATAAAGAACAGCCCACGAAGATATTGGACAGAAAAGAACATAACCTCCATAACCGCATGGTCGCATTCATCAAGGTTCGATGGGGAAACAGTCCCATAGAGGAAGCATCGTGGGAACACGAAGAGGAAATGCAGGAAAAGTATCCCCAACTCTTTGAGCTACAAGGTAAGCCAATTTCGAGGATAAAATTTTTGTAAGGTGGGGAGAAATGTCAAACCTGCCCCTGACTGCTGGGAATTTGAATGAAGGATAGGAACCCCTGGCCAATCATCCAAGCACCCGGTGGAGCATCACACCAGTAGCTAATCCAATGGGAATGACCTCCTACATACCTGCTAGAAGGTGGATTGCAGCTCTATGCCACTGTACTACACACTTTATAATGTACAGCTTGGACTCCAGGTATTCTCTCTCCTCTCCATAAATGTGGGGCCCACACCTAGAAGGATGTGTATTGGACCCTGGGTGAGGTGTAGGTATAAGGCCTAAGCCCTGGGCCAAGCCCCTGTGCAGGCACAGTGAGTTTACAGCTTTGCTATATTCTTTGGGTGATGTACTGGGCGATGCACCTATCACCCAGTGACTCTCCCAGAGTGGTAAAACTAATTATTTTAAACTACAGAGATGTGGGGACCACCCATATAGACCATGGATACCCCCTAGGGGTAGATGGGAGTCTTGGGAATCAAAAATTACCCTTGCACCCCTGTGGACCCTACCAGAATGGCCCAGAATCAGTTATAAGAATGCATTCTTTGGGTAGGGCCAGGCTGCCAAATAGGCCCTAGTCATGGTTGGCCTATAAATAGAAGGACCCCAGCCTAAAATAGGACCCTTAGCACTGTTCAAATTGTGAGGAGATAGAGAAGTGAGAAAAGAGAGAAAAAGAGAAGGAAAGGAAGAAGAAAGGAAGGAGAAGAAGAAGGGAAGGAAGAGAGGAGCTTACCCTTGCCTCTAATTCAGCTCCAGCAACATACCAAGACCAGCCTCAAGTATAAAACCATGCCCATATATATATTGTTCTGCTGCTTACTGTTCCTCCTTTGGATCTCTGTATTTTGGAAGTAAAATTGATCAAGGACAGCCCAGAACACCTAGGGGCTGCCTTGTACTGCCTCAGATCTAACATGCAAACCAATTGCATGAAAGATCTGAGCATTTTCATAAGGTTTTACTGTTGTTACTTACCTGAGACTGAAATCATTCTCTGTGCTAGACTGTACTGCCTTATTGCACCCAGAACAGGCAGTCTGGGCTTGGATCTGTACATGCAAGCTAGTCCTTGCCTGGATCTTGGTAGGGACAGCCTACTGCTATGTTTTTGCAAGTAAATCTGTCCTTGCATGTAGCCCAAAGCATGGCCTTGAGCTGTAACACAGCTGGTCAACTATTCTCTGTTTTGACTAGACAGCTCCTAGCTGCCAAATGGTGGGCCTAGGTCATGATCCATGTGGACCACTGAAAAGCACTCCTCATGGGGTCCACAATAACCCTACATGCATGATGGGTCGACATAGGCACTGGCCATGGTGAAAAATGCAAGTTTTGGAGCCTATTCACGTTTCAAACAGGCTCTGGGCGATGCACTGGACGATGCACCTATCGCCCAGAGAATCGCCCAGAGAATGGAAATGGGCTAATTTACTGACCAGACTCTATGGGCCTTCATCAGTGGGCCATGAAAAGTGTAAGGGGGTGGTAAATGACCAAAATACCCCTCCTCACATCTGTCCATTGTTAATTACACCTTGGGTACCCAATGGGCCCCATAGGACCTAGCAACCCTGCCAGAGATGGTCCAGCTACACGGCTGATCTAAGGACTGAATTGTGAGACTGTCGGGACCATGTACTACGAGTTACACTGGTAAAATACTAGACTTGATGTCAAACCCTGCCCTTGACTGGCTGGAATTTTGATTGAAGGACAGGAACCCCTGACATGGCATCCAAGCACACTTTAGAGTATCACCCCAGTGATTGAATTTAATGGAGAACCCCCAAGGATGTCCTCCTACATACCTATCAAAAGATGGATTGCTAATCCTTGCAGTTGCACTGCCCACAGCATAAGGTACTGTATGGACTCCAGGTATTGTCTCTCCTTTCCATGAATGTGGGTCCCACCCTTGAAAAGTTATGTAAAAGGCCTTGGGTGACATGTAGGTGCAAGGCCCTGACCCTGGGCCAAACCCCTGTGCAAGCCCACAGAGAAATAGCCTTGCTGTAATCTCTAGGCGATGCAGACATCACCCAGAGACATTGCCCAGAGTGGAAAAATGCAATATTTTAATGCACAGATGTGTGGGGACCACCCCATTTGGACATGGGCGCCCTCCATAGGTTAAGGGGAGTCTGGGGAACTACCTCATACCCTTGGACCCCTGTGGACCCCACCTGAGTACCCAGAATGGCAGAGAATCAGGTTAAAAACATATTCTTAAAAGGGACCTAGGCTGGCAAATAGGCCCCAGTGAGAGGCTGGCCTATAAATAGGTGGCCTTAGGCTCATTTTAGAGCTTTGGTTACTATTGAAATCGTGGGGAGAAGGAGAAGAAGAGAAAGAGAAGGAGAAGAAGAAGGAAGGACAAGGAAGAATTATCCCTCCCTCCAAACTCGTCCTCCAGCTGCTTCCCTAGACCAGTTTAGGTATAAAAGCCATGCTCCTACCTGCTGCTTTGCTGGTTTACTATTGCTCCCCTTAGATCTCTGCTGTTTAGATAGATTTCTGGCCATTGGCAGCCCAGAACAGCTGGGAGCTGCCATGGATCATCTCAGATCCAACATGCAAACATGATGCATGAAGGATCTGAGCATTATATGGTATTTTCCATGGCTGTTTTACATCTGAGACCGAAACCCAGGCTGTGCCAGACTATACTGCATTGTTACACCAAGAACAGGCAGTCTAGGCTCAGATCTGTGTGCCCTGACTGCATGCAGCCTAGCCCTAAGCTGTAACAGCCTTGGATCACTGCATTATACATGAAATAACCTTTGCATGCAGCCAAATCCATGGTCTGCAGCTGAAGATGTGCTGGGTTACTATTTACTGGGCTATCTGGGCAGCTTCTGGCAGCCAAGTGGTGGGCCCAGGTAAAAATCCATGGGGTCCAGTGCAATGTACACCCCAGGGGGTCCATGATGACCTAACATGCATGGGGGGATGATAAGAGCACTGCCCATGGTCAAAAACCTTGGAATCTCAGCCTATTCACGCTGTAAGCAGGCTCTGGGCAATGCAGACATCACCCAGAGACATCGCCCAGTGAATGAAAATTTGTGAAAATGCTGATCTGACTTGGGGATCTTCACCCATGGACCATAAATCAGTGTAGGGAGGTGGTAAATGACCAAAATACCCCTCCCCACATCTGTCCACATGCATGAATACCTTGGATACCCAAGTGGGCCCCACAGGGCTTGGAAACCTTGTCTGTGTTGGTCCAGCAGCACTGCTAATTTGAAATTAGTGTTGTGTGGTTATTTGGACCTAGAAACATGTACTACTATGGTAAATGACCATTCTGCCCCTAAGTCACAATCTCTGGATGATGCACCGGGACATAGGCTAAGGCCTAGTGCAAGGCCCAGAGAATTCCAAGTGATGTTCAATTGTGCACCGAGTCAACCCAGTGAGCTTAGATCAACCCTAGGACATCCAAAAATAGTTTAGAATATTAAATAACGTATTTTTGATTTATATCTAGGGTTTGATCCCGTGCTCGAGTCCTACAACCAGACTGCAGTCGGAACTGAAACTACAACTGAATTCCTAGAACCAGACCCAGGTGAGTGAAATATTATCATGTATGTATGTGTAATAGTATTATTATTCTAGCAATTAAATTCTTCAAGTATATTGCTTGTTACTTAATTAAATTCAATTTCTCAAATATTACACATCGTGTGACTGTTGATCAATTCTGCTTGAATATATCCTGATGATTGTGAATGATAGACTAGATGCCATAGTCGGCTTGGAAATGAGGCCGATGGTAGCCCGTAGTATGGGATACGGTTGACACTGCCCTACTCATACGATGCCATATAGACATGGGGCTAGAGTTTCATCACCCGTGCTACGCACCCTTGCCAGCAGGGGTTAAGGTGTTGGATGACTTTGAGGATTACCGTAAAAACTCGGGCATTTACGTCAGGAAGCCTCAGCAGATCTGGGATGCCCTAGGACAAATATACCGGGAAGCCTCGAGCTACATGCTTGGGAAGCACCGATAGGTGAATCATGGCTATATGCCAAACAAAGTTTATGCACCGAAAAGGTGAATTGATATTAAGTTAGTTACCTCACATGTTTAATCTAGAGGGCTGGTCGGGCTGACCTGGGTAGGGAGATGCTGAAGCCAGATGGTCCTCTCCGATAACTCAATGGGTGCATCGCGGGAAAGGGTAACCAAGCCCACACCAGGGATACATGTATGGGGGATTGTAGTAGCACTAACCTGACTTAGCTGTATTGTTAGGTGGCTAATAATTAATCTGGACTTGCATATCATGTAGGATCGTGTGGATTGTGGTTGTATATGTATGCATGATGATATGTTTTACTCACGGGCTCAGTGGGGCTCACACTCTATTATATATGTTTTCTATTAGATGATTCTGCAGGTGGATGCCGCTGTGGCATGGAGGCTCATTATGAGGAGGAGAGCCCTTGTGATTATGATGATATTGGTGTGGACCTCAACGGAGGTCATACCGATGATGCAAGCGTTCTCAGTGGTTATTGATGAAGACTAATGAGGGGCGCTCTTGATGCTTTTTGTCTTGGGGACTCCTTTTTGCTTTTGATAGGAGTTTATCCCCGTTCCTATTTCTTGTTTAGCTTTCTCTTTTCTTTTTGGGGTTGAGTTATCTCGCCCTGTATGTATATGTACTTTCTTTCCACTTATGTATATGTCAGCTTCACTTTCCAGTTTGTGGGTTGTACTGGGGGAATGTATCAAACTTACATATGTATTTATATACCACAAACATTTCCCATATTGCTACGCTTTCTCTTTTGTTATTATAATTGTAGTTTATCTGCAACACTCTGATCTTACTTGTAGTAATGTGATGAATGTGGGACCGTGAATGTATTAACTGCTTTTAGATCCATGGGATTTGGTGGATTGCTGTTATGCAATTCGGGTCACCTACCTAATCCTCCCAGGGTGTGGTTTGGGGTGTGACACTTGACCTTGAACCATATCTCCAGATGATGCACCGGGACATGGACCCAAAGCCCAGTTGAAGACCCGGAGAATTCCAAGTGATGCTAGAATAAGCACCGAGCCAGACCAGTGAGCCTAGATCAGTACTAGGACCTCCAACACAATTTAACTAATTAAATGATATGTTTCTCATTTATTACTTTAGGGTTTGATCCCACGCTCGAGGTACACTGCCAGACTCCGGCCAGAACTGAACCAACAACAGAACCTCTAGGACCAGACCAAGATGAGTGGAATGTCATCGCGTATGTAGATGTAACAAAAATGAAATGTTGAATTTAATTTTATAATAATAATACTATGATACATATTTAATTCATGAATCTTCAAAATTCAATACAACACTGTGTTGACTGCTGGAATTATGGTTGAATACTCTATATTGATTGTGAATGCTAGACTAGATGCCGTAGCCGGCTTGGAAATGAGGCATATGGTAGCCCGTAGAATGGGATACGGTTGACACTGCCCAACTCATACGATGCCATATAGACATGGGGTTAGAGTTTCATCACCCATGCTACGCACCCTTGCCAACAGGGGTTAAGGTGTTGGATGCCTGTGGGAGTGACCATATATATGAGAAAAGAAAAGAAAAGAAATATGGTTGCACCGGAATGGTGAATGTGGGCAATACGCTGGGCTTTAAGCCAGAAAAGAAAAGAAAAGAGAAAAAGGGATGGGTGCCTCACATGTTAATCACAGAGGATTGGTCGGGCTGACCTTGGTGAATGAATATGGCAGCTGATTGGTCCTCTCTGACAACTCAATGGGTATATCACAGGAAGGGGTTAAAAGCCCACACCAGGGATACATGTATTGGGGATTGTAGTAGCACTAACCTGCCTTAGTTGTGTTGTTATGTGGCTAATAAATAACTGGACTACACTTCATGTAGGATCCATATGATTGTGATTGCATATGCATGCAGGATGATATGTTTCATGCACGGGCTCAGTGGGGCTCACACTCTGTTATACATGCTTTTCTGTTAGATGATTCTCCAGGTAGATGTCACTGTGGTGGGGAGGCTTATTACCCGGAGAAGGGCCATGGTGGTTATGATGATATTGGTATGGACCTCGATGGAGGTTGTACCATTGATGCGAGTATTCTCAGTGGTTACTGAAGATGACCCATGAAGGGTGTTGCGGTTGATGCTTTTTGTTTTGGGGACTCCTTTTTTATCTTTGATAGGAATTTATCCCCTTTGCTACTTTTAGTTTTTCTTCTTTCTTTTTAGGGCTTGAGTTTCCTCGCCATGTGTATAGTTTTCTTTTGTTTCAGTTGATGTATATGATAGCTTCTACTATTCTATTTATGGGAGTGAGAGAGGGAATGATCAGACTTATTTATGTATATAACACCATTTCCTATACTGCTATGCTTCTTTTATCTTTTAATATAAATATAGTTTTCTACAGCACTCTAAGTTGTACTTATTGTATTACGATGGATGTGTGTCTGTAATAGATTAACTGCTTCTAGATCCGTGGGATTTGGCAGATTGACATTATGCAATTCGGGTCAGCTACCTAATCCTCCCAGGGGGTGGTTTGGGGTGTGACATGTTACCACTTTTGGAAAGGATCCAGTTAGCCCAGGCTTCCGATAGAGACTCACAGAAGATTATCGAAGCTATTCGGGAAGACACACAGTGAGATCTAGACTTCACATTAACCGAGAGTGGTGTCCTCATGTTTAGAGATCAGCTATGTGTCCCAAATGATTCTCAGTTGAGGAAAGAAGTGTTGTCAGAAACCCACGACTCTACGTATTCAATCCATCCGGGTAGTATAAAAATGTACAAGGATTTGAAAGGGCACTACTGGTGGAGTGGAATGAAGAGAGATGTGGCTGAATTTGTGGCAAGATGTCTCACTTGTCAGTAGGTAAAGGCAGATAGGCAGCGACCTCATGGCTTGTTACAATCCCTGCCCGTTTTGAAATGGAAGTGAGAACATGTTACTACGGACTTCGTCATCGGGTTACTCCATACACCTAGAGGTGTTGATACCATATGGGTTATTGTGGACCGATTAACAAAGACGGCCCACTTTATCCCTATGAAAATTCCTACAAGATGGACAAGCTGGCCTACTTATACATTGATAATGTGGTTCGCTTACATAGAGTTTTCGTCAACATCATCTCTGACCGTGATCCCAGATTTACATCCAAGTTCTGGGGTGGCTTCCTGAAGGCTATGGGTACACTACTGAGTTTTAGTACAGCCTTCCACCCACAAACAGATGGACAATTGGAGAGGACCATACAAACCCTAAAAGACATGCTCGGAGCTTGTGCCATTGACATGCAAAGCAGTTGGGATGAGCACATCTCGCTCATCGAGTTTGCTTATAATAACAGTTACCAAGCTACTATTGGTATGGCACCGTTTGAAGCTCAATATGGAAAGAAATTCCAAACACCTTTGTATTGGGATGAGGTAGGTGAATAGCGTATTCTTGGTCCTGAATTGATCCAGGCAACATGTGAGAAAGTGGATTTGATTCGTGAACGAATCATGGCAGCCCAGTCCAGCCAGAAGGGTTAGGCAGACATGAGGAGGAAGGATCTATAGTTCACTGTCGGAGACAAGGTGTTTCTCAAGGTATCGCCCACCAAGGGGGTGATGCAATTCAGCAAAATGGGCAAGCTGAGTCCGAGATTCATCGGACCTTACGAAGTTCTGGTGAAGATTAGGCCGGTGGCATATCGGTTGGTACTTCCTCCATCCTTGGAGGGTATACATGACGTATTCCATGTGTCCATGTTACGGAAATACGTTCATGACCCGAGTCATATCCTATCACAAGAACCACTGGAACTCGCAACCAATATGACCTACATAGAGCAGCCTGAGAAGATTCTAGACAGTAAGGTTGTCCACCTTCGCAATTGGCCTATCTTTTATGTGAGGGAGAAGTGGTGTAACCATCCTGAGGAAAAAGCGTCTTGGGAATCAGAAGTTGAGATGCGGGCGAAGTACCCTTCCCTTGGTGACTTATGAGATACGCCAAATTTTGAGGATGAAATTTCTTGTAAGGTTGGGGGAATGTTACACCCGCACCCTAGAGTCTAATTGTTTATAAATTATTCTCGTGATGTGTAGATGGTACTGCCATGTATGCTAGTGAGCTATTTACAATGGTTGTCAAGCCCAGTCACAAGATCAATGATTTTGGTACCTGTTTTCCCGTCGAAGAAAGATTCCTCAATCCGGAGTGGGGGAAATTCGTCTATGGAGACTTCATCGACTATCCACCTAGTACAGCCCTATGAGCGAAGAGTACCGGAAGGAACACCCCATGTCATGCCATATCGACACTTCGCCCTTCAATGAAGTTAGCATCGCAGTGAGGAACCTCTTTGGGGTCACGAGGGATACACCGTGATGATCGAGGGGTAGGTTACTGCCCTATTTTTATTGTGTGACTACTACTCTCTTGAAGCCCTTGAGGTGCGGACAAAAAACCCTAACCTCTTAAGGTGGGAAGTGTCTTTCCTCTTGGATCAGATGGAAGGACGGATACAAGACTCATGCCCAATGCATCATCTGATGTACAACTCCAGGTAACAACTTCATTTTATATTCCTGGGGACCATGCCCACATTCATACATGTAGTAGCTTAGTAAACATGTGGGGGAAGGTGCCTAAGCAAAAGCCCTAGCCTTGTTGTGGAATTATAGCAAAATCAACAAAATCAACAAAGGCAAGATTGCTGCATCATGTATTTTTTCATTCCAGACATATGGGAGCCTTGTTCCTTGCTTATGGACTCTTCTCATACATCCTCTAGGACATGTATGAACTATTCCCCAGCCTTGAATCCATATGGGCCCCACCTACCTAGCCTTACACTTAGAGAAGCAAGGAGAAACAAGGAAAATAATGTGTTTTTATTAAACAGCCCTAGCCAAACAGGCCCTAGTGGACTTAGGCCTATAAATAGATGGCTTAGTTTTAGAAGCTACTACCTACTATTCAAAACATTGGAGGAGAGGAAAGGAAGAAAGAAAGGAAGAAAGGAGAGAAGGAAGGAGTGTGAATTCACCTAGAGGGGGGTGAATAGGTGATACAAGTGGATAATGATATCTTTTGCAGAATAGTGTTATAAATACAAATTAAAAGACAAATGCACAAATAACACAAAGATATATAGTGGTTCGGCCAAACTTCCCTATATCCACTCCTCTCACCTTAGAGAGAATTCCACTAAAAATAATCTTGAGAATGAGCAAGAGAACTCGTACAAATCTTGATTAAGAGCAAGAGGACTCAAACAACCAACTACTCTTGATTCCGAGCAAGAGGACACAATTAAAATATATAGTAAAAATTACTAGGAAAATGGTTACCTCAACCTTAGTAAGTGTGTGTGCTACCTTCCACCCTTGGAGCTTGAAGCTAAATAAGGTAGAGGCGCTTGAGTGTGTGAGCTTGTGATGATTAAATGCATGAATACTCACTTGAAGCTATTGTAATTAGAGCTTGTAGTGAAGTCTCTTAATGATGGTGATTACTATTAGTTAGTGCTTAAACAAGTGCCTATTTATAGGCTAGGCAGCTCAAACTAATTAGGAATCTGTCTTAAGATCGGATTCATTAAGACAGACCTAATCTGGTATACCGTTTCATAATCCGGTATGCCGGTTAACCAAATTTCTTAAAATAGCCTTTGACTCAATGATCAAGTTCAAACGGTCATATTATGATCCAGTATGCTGGATCATGATCCAATATGCTGGATCAAGGTAAAACAAGGTAAAAATTGATTTGGTATACTGGATCTCAATCCGGTGTATGCTGGAAGTCTACTGCAGGCATTTTCCTAAGACTGCAACTGATCCAACATGCTAGATCAGCCAATTTTGCTAAAATATGTTAAGTACTTTCTTGGACTTACTTGGGTGATTCCAAATGGGTTTGGTCACATGAATTGGGATTAATTTTAACCTGCTAAAGTCTATCTAAATTAATGCATGCTTGTGTGTGTGCATTACATCATTTGTGACTTTAAAACAAATTTGCAGTACAATTTGAATTTCTTCAACTCTTGATCTTCAAGTCTTGAACTTCTCTTGAATGTCTTCAATGTGAGTTCTTCAAGTTTTTCTCGATCTTTGTTGCTTGGGTAACATGATCAATGGTCTCTTTAAGTTAAGTGCTCCCACTCACTTGGTGTCATGATCTATATAAGATTTCTAAGCATTTTCAACCAAGAGTTAGTGTATATAATTTATTTGATATCATCAAAACAAAGGTATCATCTTTGATAGATGATGGAGTTTATGTATAAGGACTTTTCCTCAACAATCTCCCCCATTTTTATGATGACAAATACTTCACAGAGAAAAATAATATAATGAAAACAATTTTAAAATTCCAAAAGAAATTGCACATAACATTCATAAATTTGAAACCAATTACAATTTGCATTTAATAAGCAAATAAGTTCCAATAACAATCATTTTCCATATCCAAATTTTCTCCCCCTTTGACATTATCAAAAAGTAGGGTAGAAAGAAGCTAAGGATTTTGAGCATTTGGATCAAATTCTTCTTGGAAAGGCATCCCTTGAAATGATGGAATAGGAGGGATAGAGCTTGATTCATCGGAAAAGGGTGCTCGAAATGGTGGTCGATACCCTTGAGAAGTAAAGCCTTGAGGAGGAATGGCTTGTGGAGTAGCTCCCGGTGTGTCAAGTATGATAAAACCAAGATTAAAAGATAATGTTTGGATCACGGTGACGATCCCATCTTGTCGAGAGTTTATGGACTTAAAACCTGATTTGACTTCTTGGCGTAAGGATGTGACATCTTGTAGAAGTCATTGTTGCCCGAACTCAAGTTCCATAATTCGAGTGTTGGCTTCATCCATATAGTCATCCATTCCGTAAATCCATTCTTGTAATTCTTCCAGTGCCCATCCATGTTGTTCTTGAGGAGGAGGAGGCATGTTCTTATCATCATCTAAATTTTCATTTGCTTCTTCAAAAACATCGAATGGAGCAGGAATATTGATAGTATGGAAACTATTTCGGGTGATGTGAAGAAAAGTTGATGTAGATTCAACTTTTCGATCAAGATCAATGTCAAGAGCTCGAAAGAGACAGGCTAGAAGACGTCCATAAGGAAGGTTGGTGTGCTTACAAGGATGAGCACATGACTCCATATATCTCATCATGAAATAGGGAAAACATGTGGGGGTGTTTATGTAAACATAGTAAGTGAGATATGCTTGAGGGGTCAAGCACTCACTTCTATCTCCTCCCCTAGGAATGAAGTTGTGTTGGATTATATAGGAGATAACATGTGGAATGAGCTTGAGTCTTCCAATGAGGATGGTTGTTGCATTTGGATCGAAGCGTTTGAGAATGGAAGTGTAGACTTCTTCATGGTTAATAAAATCTCCAAAGTTAGGGTTCTTTGGAGTCCAAAAAATGCAAGGCCCATCACTAGAGATTTGAAGATGTTGAGCAAGGTCATCAGTGGAGAGTTCTATGTGAACGCCTTTGACATAGGTGTGAAGCTTCAACTCTCGCTCTGACTCCTTAAAGTAAAGGTTGGCATAGAAATACTTCACCAAATTAGGATAGTAAGGCTCTGAAAGATCAAGTAGAGAGTCCCATCCAATGTCTTTAAACCGCGTGTCAAGTCGAAGACTATTGAATAAGAAGACATCTACTTCTCTTCCGTCTTCAATTTTTCTTGCAAGGAAGAAAGGCCAAGATGCATGACATTTGGGAGAGCGACAGAGTTGATCTTCACTAGCCGCATAAGGTTGCCTTGAGGAGCCACCTCTAATAGAAACCGATCTTCCTCCCCTTCTTCCCCTTTTAGAAGGTTGTTCTCCTTCAACCATAGCTTCCTTGCCTCTTCGACTCATATTGAGAGAGTTTAGAGATGAAAGAAATAGAAAATAGGACTTCAGAATTGTTCTTTGGGTTGGGAGAGTAGAGTGAATAGTAATGTAGAAAATGCCAAAAAATGGGGGTTTTATAGGCTTAATTTTATGCTCCAATGGCTAGAAAACGGTCAAAAGAACCAATCTGGTACATCGTTTGGTAATCCGGTATACCGTTTATAGTCCAACGGCTACAAAATAGCTATATTTGCTGATCCGGTATACCATTTGGTAATCCGGTATACCGTTTTAGCAGAAACAGTAGAAAAGCTCAATTTTAAACAGAAAAATTACTCATTCAAATGGGTCACACATACCTAAATCTCTTCTAAGCATGCAAAATCTTTCTTCACTTAGAGACTTTGTAAAAATATCAGCGAGTTGCTTCTCGGTCTCTGTAAAGTCAAGTCTGATTTCACCTCTTTGAGTTGTATCACGTAAGAAGTGATGACGAATATCAATATGCTTAGCTCTAGAGTGTAAAATCGGATTCCAGCTGAGATTAATAGCACTTGTGTTATCACACTGGATGGAGGAAGTGTTAAACTTGATTCCATATTCTTGGAGAGTTTGCCTCATCCATAACACTTGTGCACAACACCATCCGGCTGTGATGTATGCGGCCTTGGTGGTGGACAAAGCCACTGAATTTTGCTTCTTACTAAACCACAAGATCAAACATGATCCTAAGAAGTGACAAGTTCCACTTGTACTCTTCCGATCAACATGACATCCGGCAAAATCGGCATCGGAGAAGCTTATAAGGTCAAAGTCATTGTTCATTGGGTACCAAAGGCCAATGCTTGGGGTCCCTTTCAAGTACTTAAATATTCTTTTGACAGCACTTAAGTGAGATTGCATAGATTTGGCTCGAAACCAAGCACAAGCACAGACGTTAAACATTATGTCTGGTCTACTAGCCATTAAGTACAATAGACTACCTATCATTCCTCTATATTTTGTAGAGTCAATTTGAGTACCATCTTCATCTATGGAAAATTTAATTGATACACTCATAGGGGAACTAGAGGATTTTTGTCCATTGATGTCAAACTTCTTCAAAAGCTCCTTAAGACATTTAGTTTGACTAATGAAGACCCCATTAGGAGTTTGTTTAATTTGGAGTCCTAGAAAGAAGTTTAGTTCACACATAAGGCTCATTTCAAACTCACTACTCATTGATTTACTAAATTCATCACAAAGTAATTCATTTGTTGAACAAAAAATAATGTCATCAACATAAATTTGAACAATAATCAAATCATTTTTCTTATGCTTAACAAATAAGGTTGTATCAATCTTACCCATTGAAAAACCATTATCAATAAGAAACTTACTCAACCTTTCATACCAAGCTATTAGGGATTGTTTCAAACCATACAAAGCCTTCATGAGTTTGTAGACATGGTTTGGGTACTTAGAAACTTCAAACCTAGGAGGTTGAATAACATCTACTTCTTGATTAATGAAACCATTCAAAAATGCACTTTTCACATCCATTTGATACAGTTTAAAATTCTTATAACATGCAAATGCAAGCAACATTCTAATGGATTCAAGCCTAGCTATAGGTGCATATGTTTCATCAAAGTCAATACCTTCTTGTTGATTATAGCCTTGAGCAACCAATCTAGCCTTATTTCTAGTTATGTTTCTATCTTCATAAAGTTTGTTTCTAAATACCCATCTAGTTCCAATTATTTTGGTGTTCATGGGTTTTGGCACTAAATCCCAAACTTGATTTCTTTCAAATTGATTGTGTCAAACCTGCCCCTGATTGGCTGGGAATTTGAATGAAGAACAGGAAACCCTGGCCAATCATCCAAGCACTTTGTGGAGCATCACACCAGTAGTTAATCCAATAGGAATGACCTCCTACATACCTGCCAGGAGATGGATTGCAGCTCCATGCCACTATACTGCACACTGCATAATGTACAGCTTGGACTCCAAGTATTCTCTCTTCTCTCCATAAATGTGGGGCCCACACCTGGAAAGATGTGTATTTGACCCTGGGTGAGGTGTAGGTGTAAGGCCTAAGCCCTAAGCCAAGCCCCTGTGTAAGCACTGTGAGTTACAACTTTGGTGTATTCTCTGGGTGATGCACTGGGCGATGCACCTATCACCCAGTGAATCGCCCAGAGTGGTAAAATTGGTTATTTTAAATAGTAAAGATGTGGGAACCACCCATACAGACCATGGACACCCCCTAGAGGTAGTTGGGAGTCTTGGGAACCATAAATTACCCTTGGACCCCTGTGGACCCCACCTGAGTGGCCAGAATGGCCCAGAATCAGTTCTAAAAATGCATTCTTGGAGTAGGACCAGGCTGCCAAATAGGCCCTAGTTATGGCTGGTCTATAAATAGAGGGACCCCAGCCTAAAATAGGACCTTTACACTGTTCAAATCGTGGGGAGGGAGAGAAGAGAGAAAAGAGAGAAAAAGAGAAGGAAAGGAAGAAGAAAGGAAGGAGAAGAAGAAGAGAAGGAAGAGGGAAGCATACCTTGCCTCCAGATTCAGCTCCAGCAACATACAAAGACCAGATTCAGGTATAAAAACCATGCCCATATATGTTGCTCTGCTGTTTACTGCTCTCTCCTTTGGATCTCTGTGTTTTGGATGTGCATCTGGTCAAGGATAGCCCAGAACACCTGGGGGCTGCCTTGTACTGCCTCAGATCTGACATACAAACCAATTGCATGAAAGATCTGAGCTTTTTCATGAGATTTTTATTGCTGTTTCTTACCTGAGACTAAGACCAGTCTCTGTGCCAGACTACACTGCCTTATTGCACCCAGAACATGCAGTCTTGGCTTGGATCTGTACATGCAAGCTAGTTCTTGCCTAGATCATGGTAGGGACAGCCCACTACCATGTTCTTACACGTAAATCTGTCCTTGCATGTAGCCCAAAGTAAGGCCTTAAGCTATAACACAGCTGGACAACTGTTCTCTGTGCTGACTGGATAGCTCCTGGCTGCCAAATGGTGGGCCTAGGTCATGATCCATGTGGACCACTGAAAACCACTCCTCATGGGGTCCACAACAACCCTAAATGCAAGATTGGTCGACCTAGGCACTGCCCATAATGCAAAATTTCAATTTTGGAACTTGTTCACGTTTCGAATAGGCTCTGGGTGATGCATTGGGCGATGCACACATCACCCAGTGAATCGCCCAGAGAATGGAAAAGGGCTGATTTGTTGACAAGACTTTGGGGGCCTCCACCAGTGGTCCATGAACAGTGTAAGGAGGTGGTAAATGACCAAAATATCCCTCCTCACATCTGTCCACCATTAATTACATCTTGGGTACCCAAGTGGGCCCCACAGGGCTTGGTAACCCTGCCAGAGGTGGTCCAGCTACACTGCTGACCTGAGGACTAAATTGTGGGACTATCTGGACCATGTATTACGTATTACACTGGTAAAATACCAGACTTGAACCTGAACCACATCTTCGGATGATGCACCGAGACATGGACCCAAAGCCCAGTGCAAGACCCAGAGAATTCCAAGTAATACCAGACTAAGCACCGAGTAAGACCAGTGAGCCTAGACCAACACTAGGACATCCAAAAATAGTTTTGAATATTAAATAATGCATTTCTGATTTAATACTTTAGGATTTGATCCCACGCTCGGGCTGCACTGCCAGACATCGATCGGAACTGAATCAGTAGAACTAGACTACGGTGACTGGAATGTCATCGCGTATGTAGATGTAACATAAATGATATGCTGAATTTAATTTTATAATAATGATACTATGATACATACTTAATTCATGAATCTTAAAGACTCAATATAACACTGTGTTGACTGCTGAAAATTATGTTTGAATACTCTATGCTGATTGTGAATGCTAGACTAGATGTCGTAGTCGGCTTGGAAATGAGGCCTGTGGTAGCCCGTAGAATGGGATACGATTGACACCGCTTGACTCATATGAATCCATATAGACATGGGGTTAGAGTTTCATCACCCATGCTACACACCATTCCCAATAGGGGTTAAGGTGTTGGATGCATGTGGGAGTGACCATATATATGAGAAAAGAAAAGAAAAGAAATATGATTACATCGGAATGGTGAACATGGGCTATATGCCGGGCTATAAGCCAGAAAAGAGAAGAAAAGAGAAAAAGAGAAAGATGCCTCATAGGTTAATCACAGAGGGCTGGTCAGGCTGACCTTGGTGAACGAATGTGGGAGCTGACTGGTCCTCTCCGACAACTCAATCCGTGTATCGCAAGAAGGGGATAAAAGCCCGCTCAAGGGATACATGTATTGGGGATTATAGTAGCACTAACCTACCTTAGTTGTGGTGTTAGGTGGCTAATAAATAACTGGACTGCACTTCATATAGGATCCATATGATTGTGGTTGCATATGCATGCATGATGATATGTTTCATTCAGGGGCTCAGTGGGGCTCACACTCT
This sequence comes from Telopea speciosissima, assembly GCF_018873765.1. NCBI lineage: Eukaryota > Viridiplantae > Streptophyta > Magnoliopsida > Proteales > Proteaceae > Telopea > Telopea speciosissima. Next base: position 31,651,317 of record NC_057920.1, on the reverse strand, counting down.
GTTATACATGTTAGATGATTTTGCACGTCGATGTCACTGTGGCGGGGAGGCTTAATACCCGGAGGAGAGCCATGGTGGTTATGATGATATTGGTATGGACCTCGACGGAGGTCGTACCATTGATGTGAGTATTCTCAGTGGTTATTGAAGATGACTCGTGAAGGGTGTTTTGGTTTATGCTTTTTTTATTTTGAGGACTCCTTTTTGTCTTTGACAGGAGTTTATCCCCATTTCTGCTTTTAGTTTTCTTCTTTCTTTTTGGGGCTTGAGTTACCTCACCCTGTGTATATTTTTCTTTTGTTTCAGTTGATGTATATAATAACTTTTACTGTTCTGTTTGTGGGAGTGAGAGAGGGAATGATCAGACCTATTTATGTATCATTTCGTATACTACTACGCTTCTCTTATCTTTTAATGTGAATATAGATTTCTACAGCACTCTGCGTTGTACTTATTGTATTACGATGGATGTGTGTTTGTGAATGGAGTAACTGCTTCTAGATCCATGGGATTTGGTGGATTGTTGGCATGCAATTCGGATCACCTACCTAAGCCTCCCAGGGGGTGGTTTGGGGTGTGACAGAGCTTGGTATCAGAGCGTGAAGCTCTTTCTACATTCACAGATGGCAGAATAGGAATAATAAATTTGCAAGATAATAAAACATGCAATAATTAAAAGCTATAGGGGGTAACTGTAAATAAAAGATAAAACGCATATATACATTAATAAAAAGTTAGCTGTGGCCGAAGCCACTATATAAATTTAATTGGAAGTACTACTTCCAAATACATCAACTGACAAAAAAAAAATCACTACATAAACCAAGATACAAAAAAAAGGGAAAGTCAGAACTACATCAAAATAAGTCAGGCTAAATATAAGAAACTCAAGCTGGAAAGCTACTCCTGAGGAGGTATGTCGCTCGAAGGAGGCTGAGTCTGTTGGGAGTTGATGTGATAGTAAGTGTCCCAGAAATCCAAGCGCCGCTCCACGGAACCTACTCTCCCCTCTAGGGATGTGAAGCCCTGATCCATCCTCATAAACATCTCTGTAAGCTGGGTGCGGAGGCCTTGAAACTATGCCATCATATCAAACCATCCGTAGGACTCTGGCACCTAGAGCTAGTAGCACCAGTCGGCACATAGGAGGGCAAATCAGTAAACTATGCTCCAGTCCCCTCTATATCACCCTGTTCCTCTAGGCCAACCTCCTGCTCCTGCTCCTGTCCCTGCTCCATCTCATCTCCATTCTCTGGATCACTCTCAGGCTCCCCCTGCACCTTCATCTTCAGGATCGAGGTCTTACTAATGTGTCTAGACCTATCCCTATCCATGTACTCTCTAGCCAGGGGAATACCAAAATATCGAAACACTAGAGTTAGGAACTTCCCATAAGGTAGGTTCCCATCAGAAGGATTCCGTGCATGGTAAAGCATAGCCTGCATTAGTAGATATGGGAGGTTGATCACTGGACCCCCCTTACCAGCTCCCAATAAACAGTAGGTAATGTAAGCCCTGAGCATAGAGATACTACCCCGGTTACCACCCTTCGGGTAGATGTTGTAGGAGATGCATCTACTAATAATCCTGGCAGTAGGCTTACAATCTGCCTCAGACTTCGAGACCCCCTCTGAACCAGTCAATGCCTTGAAGACCATCCTCCTAGCCTCCAAAACATGTAAAAAATGTCTATCCTGGGTTTGTAGTAGCATCTCTCGCATGTGTTAGGAAGCCCTAGGGTCTCTGCCAGGATGGCAGTGGTAAGCCTGATGTCCACCCCCTTCACCCTACTTTCCAGACCAAATTCTCGTGCCACAGATGGCACAAGGTTGCAATAAAAGTACCGAACCAGGTTTGGGTAGCATGGTTCTGTGGGCGACAACATGGATGCCCAACCTAGGGCATTGAACCTAGCATATAAACCATACTGGTGGAAGTCATCCACCTGCACCATCTTTCCGTTCACTATGCTTTTGGACTTGAATTTGGTCCAATCCCTAGAATGCTCAAACCTAGAAAACCAGAATCGGTCGAAGTCTAGTTCCTTTGAAGAAGAATCCTCTCTTGGTGAGGCTAGTGGCACCAAAGAGGATGAAGAAGGTGCGGAGTCTAACCACAGCCTCTTGCGTGCCACTGATTTCCTTGCCGTACTACGTCTTGTAGACATGATGCTACAAGAAGATAAAATAGAAGCAAATTAGGGCACTAAAATTCTGAAATTTCAAAGCAAAGGAGACAAATATGTAGACAGCAGACCAAAATAGGAAAGAAATATGAAGAACTTACCCTAGATTGGCGTGGGTGCTCGGGAGACTCGTGCAAACACGTGGATTTGGTGGTGAAGATATCAAAATAGCCCTTGGAGCTCTGCCCTATGAGTTTGGAAGGCTGTGGAGTGAAATTGAAATGAAAATGACCTTTCTCGGGCTGAAATAGGCTGGGCCCCGATTCTCTAGGTGATGTGGCCTAATGCCCAAAGAATCGCCCAGAGAATGATTTTTCAGAAATATTAGTGTAAATGTTCATGGACTTCTAAATTTCACCCAAAAACAGCATAATGAACATAAAAACATCATTTAAATAAATATTTGAATAAAAAAATAATATATAATAATATAATAATTAAATAATAATACACATTATTGGCTAAACAAGGCACAAATACGAGTATTACATAAGGGTAAACTATCAAAATAGGAAATAAGATGTATGGGGAATAAAATTCACCCTTTTTGTTTCATAAAAAAAATATTCACCCTTTCTGTTTAAAAGGCTAAAAAAAATGTATATATAAATAATAATAATTTGTAATATTAATAGTAAATATTATGTGCCAATATACATGTGTGTACGACCTGTGGTTGAATGTTGCTGTGCAAACTTGAACATAAGTATATAGGTATGTTGAATTGTAATCTTAGGGAGCATAGACCCTACCACACCCATAGCCTAGTTCAACCAGGAATAGAATCTAATTGGCTACCGAGTGGGATTTAAACCTCGTTGGTACCGAGACACCGTGTACAACCTCGAGCTGACCTATTTATTTTCCTACTCATGCTATATAATTTCCCTATAGTGTTGTACTTAATTTTTGAGATTAAGTGACCATAGTGGCCTGATACTTAGAACTTCTTCATGAAAGGACCTTATTGCGTTGTTCGGGCTTGGAGACCCTAGCAACATGCTATATATAAGACAACTGAGGAAGAGACTGATTCGGATACGAGAAATGCAAACCCGTGCTGAGAACCAGTTGGTTGTTTACCTAGCACTTGCAGATACTAGTGGACCTGTGGGTCGAGCCATTTACCTAACCCTAGCTGACGGAGTTAGGAGCTACATAGGATATCTCTATGTACAAGCCCTTATCACCAGTTGGAAGTTGCAGAGACTTGCCTGCTAAACACAGGTATATAATTAAGAAATTGTTGTTTAAATTAAATTCAAGATGACATCATGCATAACATATCACAGTATAAAACACTCCTCGATCATAAAAACAAATGACTAGAACAAAACAATAGACAAATAAGACACCTTGCTGGGATGACAACATAATTTTCACTAGAACTGTGGAATAGGTAATGTACATGTGTTAAATAGGAATTGTTGTTGACCTCGATAACAAGTGTTGGATTGTTGAACAAGTAGCTTTTTCCAGAAAAGCAGACATGGTCAACACTAGAACCAACCGAGGTGGTCATCGAGGAAGACACCCTCAAAATGTCCCAGAAGTTGAGCTACTGAACAGAATCGAAGCTCAAACTTTTGAAGTGTCGGCTACTTCACCGAGGGCACTAATGATTGCTTAAGCCATGGTTGTGGCACCTCAGCCAGGTATAGCAGCTAGTGAGGTGAATGCCTTCATGACCACCATGATGCGGACCATGCAGCAACAATAAGAACTGCTGGGCCAAATGTCCACACAATTTGCGGCCATGATGCAAGAGCGTGTAGCACCACCCCCACCACCCAATCGGCCAATACTTTTTCCACCACTTGTACCTCAACACCTAACAGAAAACTCTAAGGCCAAGGTGATGGAGAGGTTCAAGAAACTCTAGCCTCCCTTGTTTTCTAAGTTAAACTCGAAGGCAATGCAGCCGGAATGGTGGATTAGTACCCTGGAGAAGGCATTTAATGTGCTTGAATGTATAGATGCGCAAAAGCTGATATGTGCGGGTTATCAGCTACAGAATGAGGCTAAAGCTTGGTGGAAGGCTACCAAACCAAATCTTGAAGCCGCTCATCCAAATCCTACTTGGGAGCAATTCAAAGAGGTTTTCTTCAAGAACCACTTCCTAGAGAGCTTTAGGGATAGAAAGGAAGCTGAGTTGTTTGCACTCATGCAAGGAACCAAGTCAGTGCTAGACTATTAGAACGGTTCGAAGATCTATTCCATTTCGCTTCGGAACACCTAAAAAGGGAAGTCAGTAAGATGAAGAAATCTATGAAGGGACTTAAACCTGAGATCGGGTCTGTCCTGTCAATTATGGATATTCGGGATTATGCTTAGATGGTCGACAAGGCAAAGACTATGGAAGATAGATTGAAGGAGAGAGAAAAGGAGAAAGCTACAACGTCGCCCGGATTGGGCAAGAGGCCAAATAACTACAAGAACTTTGGTTGGCCGAACAAGGTTTCCTAAGGAGCTAGTTCGAGCCCCTATCCGACTCTAAATTATAGGCCAGATGTGGGTCAGAACCCTTTCGGCCCCACTTATAATCGGCCTGCCCAACCAACCGTGAGTCAATCGACAACGATAGTCTCGCCAGCCCGACCAGCTACATGCCAAGTGAGACAAACCTCATCACCGGCTGTTCCATCCAATAGATGTTACGTGTGCAACAAAGCGAGACATATGGCTAAGGAATACATACACCGTGGATAAAACACTTACTCGCCAAACCAGTCCTGTGCTAGATCTTTTCAGCCATGGGACAATCAAACGCGAGGAAAGGTATTTGCGCTAACTAATGAAGAAGCGGAGACGAACCCTGATGTAAGGACAAGTAAGTCCATTGAACACTACCAAATTGTAGAGAGTCACCTATGGATATGTGAAACCTAAATTTTATACAAACCCTAGGTACCTTGAATGTCTCAACCATTCCTGTGCGAGTACTATTCGACTCAGGCGCATCCCACTCTTTCGTTTAAACTACCTTTACGATAGGATGATTGATCAACTGAGGGACATTAGGCACGATTTAGTAGTTAGCACGTCGACGGGCAGTGTCGTGAGCTTGAAGGAAGTCTACGACCCTTATCAGGTAGAAATTTGTGGGAAGAACCTGACCACATGTCTGATAAAGTTCGATATAAAGGACTTTCATGTAATACTAGGCATGGATTGGCTATCCACCTATGGAGCAAACGTCATGTGTGCGGAGAAGATTATATTCAAGTTAGATGATGGTCGGTCTTCACCTACCAAAGTGAACCGATGAGGAAGCCCAAAAGAATAACCTTATCCACCCTCTAGGGGCGGAAGTTGCTGGATGAAGGATGTCAAGGCTTTTTAGCCACTGTGATGGACACCGAGCCAAAGATAAAGCCTTCAGAGGAACTTAACATCATCAGAGAATTTCTTGATGTCTTTCCAGAAGGGCTGACCCAGCTACTGCCTGATCGCGAGCCAAAATTCATTATTGATCTGATTCCTGGTGCAGCACCAGTATCCAAGGCACTGTATCGAATGGCACTTATTGAATTGAAAGAATTGCAAGTCCAACTATAAGACTTGCTGAAGAAGGTTTTATATGACCTAGCGTATCTCCCTAGGGAGCACCCGTGCTATTCGTGAAGAAGAAGGATGGTAGTATGCGGTTGTGTATCGACTATCGTGAACTAAATAAACTAACGATAAAAAATTGATACCCATTGCCACGCATTGATGACCTATTTGATCAACTACAGGGACCAAGAGTTTTCTCCAAGATCAATCTTAGGTCCGGATACCACCAGTTGAAGATCAAGAGTGACGATATTCATAAAACGGCATTTAGAATATCCATAATTGACAGGACATTCTAATCTTATCGTTAGAGTTCACCAACACCCCGACATTCATGGATATGATGAATAGAGTGTTCCATGATGTGTTGGACAAGTTCATCATCGTGTTTATCGATGACATTCAGGTGTACACCAAGAATGAAGAGGAGCATGCTCGATACCTTACCTTCATGTTGCAGCGATTGTGGGAACACCAGCTATACACCAAGTTCAGCAAGTGTGAATTTTGGCTTCACCAAATTGGATTCTTGTGGCACCTTGTCACCAAAAATGGCATCAAGGTAGACCCAAACAAAGTGAAGGCAGTTCTCGAGTGGGAGACTCCGAAGAATGCCACTGAGATCCAAAGTTTCTTTGGTTTGGCCAGATATTACCGCTGATTTATTGAGAACTTCTTGTGCATCTCAGCATCCATGACAAATCTGACAAAGAAAGGTGTAAAGTTTGAATGGAATGATGCCTGCGAGAAAAGTTTCCAAGAATTGAGAAACTGGTTGGTGACGCCACCAATTTTAACTATTCCAGATGGCACTGAAGGAATGGTGGTATATACCGATGCATCCAGAATGGGATTGGGTGGCGTCTTAATGCAGAAAGGTAAAGTGATCGCCTATGCCTCAAGGCTGCTGAAGGAACACAAAAAGAACTACCCCACTCATGACCTAGACTTAGCTGCTTTAGTCTTCGCATTGAAGATATGGCAACATTACCTATGTGGTGAAAAGAGTAAGATCTTTAGCGATCACAAAAGTCTGAAGTATTTCTTCACCCAGAAGGAGCTAAACATGAGATAGAGACGGTGGTTAGAATTAGTGAAAGACTATGACTGTGAGATCCAGTACCACCCTGGTAAAGCCAATGTAGTGGCAGATGCGTTAAGCAGGAAATCATAGACTGCATCCCTCACTTCCTTAGTTGTCAAACCCTGCCCCTGGCTGACTGGAATTTTGATTGAAGGACAAAAACCCCTGATCAGGCAACCAAAAACACTATGGACTATCATTCCAGTGGTTTGGATTGATGAGGAAACCCTGTGTGGATCATCCTATATGCCTGTCACAGCCTGACATATGGCTGGAACTCCAGGTAATCTCTCTCCTCCCCAAACAGTGGGACCCATCTCTGTAAAAAATGTGTAAAATCTCTTATAAGGCATGTGGGGACAATACCTTGACCAAGGGTCAAACCCCAGTGCAGCCCCATTGAATTTCAGCTTGCTAGAATTCTCTGGGCGATGCAACAAGGCCCAGTGACATCACCAGGTGAGTGAAATAGTATATTTTTAATGATTTTTAATTATGGGGACCACCCAATATGGACATGGGCACCCTCCAAAGACAGAGGGGAGTCTAAGGGACCACCTCATACCGCTAGTTCAGTGTGGACCCCACCACAGAGCTCAGTGTGAGTTAGGCTAAAATGCATTTTTAAAAGAGGACTCAGTTGGCCAAATAGACCTTAGTTCGCCTTGGTCTATAAATAAGGGAGCTTTGGGCTCATTTAGAGTTTTCAGCTCTAATAGAAATCGTGAGAGAAAAGAAGAGAGAAAGGGGAGAAAGAAGAGGAAGGAGAAGAAGAAAGAAGAAGGAGGAAGGAGGAGGAGCTGCTGTAGCCCCGCACCTAGCTTGGTTCAAGCTTTCTTAGACTTGCTCAGGTATAAAAATACCTGTATATGCCTGCTGTCCCCATTTCTTCTCTATGCTTGATGTGTTTTTGCTCCCTGGGCAGCCTTGAACAACTAGGGTTTGCCCAGAACAGCTCCAGATCTGCCATGCAAGCCTTGAGCATGGTAGATCTGAGTTATTTACTTAATTTTATAATTCTATTTTGCTGTTCTTTGGAGCCAATTCTGGCTGTGCACAGCTGCACTACCCAGATGCCCTGTTGCTCTATGATTTGGAGCCCTGGATGCAAGCCATGGCTATAGAGACCAAACCCTAAGTGGTTGCAGCCTTGAACCACTGTTTTGCAACCATTTCTAGCCTTGCATGTGGTTGGAATCGAATTCCAAATGTAGAGAAAACCCTATAATACTATTCACTGGGTTATTTGGGCAGCCTCTAGCAGCCAAATGGTGGATCTAATGGAGGATCCATTTGGATCAAAAGGTAGACCATCCCTGGGGCTACACAATACCCTAACATGCATGGGATGATGTTGAGCACACTACCCAAGAAGCCCCACCTTGGAATCTCTGCCCATTTGTCGATTGCAGCCTCTGGGCGATGCATTGGGCGATGCAGACATCACCCAGAGGCATCGCCCAGTGAATGGAAAATTGTTGGAATGATGACCTGGCTTTGGGAACCTCACCCATTGGCCTTGGAACGTTGTGGGAGGTTGGGAAATGACCAAAAAGCCCTTCCCCACATCTATCCTTGGTGGAGGAATACTTTGGAACCGTACTGGGCCCCGTAGGTGAAGGAAACCCTGCTGTGCTTGGTCCTACAGCACAGGCAAGCTGTGGATAGCACTGTGGACCTGATCTGACCTAGGTTCAGGTACAACCATAGAAATGACCATTTTACCCGTGTGCCACTAACTCTGGCCAATGCACCGGGATATGACCTAAGGCCCAGTGTAAAGTCTAGTAATCCCAAAATGAGTACCAACCAAGCACCGGGTCAACCCAATAAGTTTAGGTTAACCCTAGGACTACTAGTGATAGACTGAAAACTTAATAAGACATTATCTGATTTGTATTTAGGATTTGATCCCGCGCTCAAGGTCAACAACCAAACTGCTTTTGAAACCGAGGTTGCAACTGAGGTCTTAGAACCCAACTCAGGTGAGTAAATAAATAATATTATCATATGTGCATGTGTAATTATGATATTATTCCAGCAAATTAAGAATTTTAATCATGAATGCTGTGTTACTTACTTCTAATTAAAGTTACTCAAATCACTGCATAGTGACTGTCTGTTGATCAACACTGTGAATTCTTATCTGATGATTGTGAATGTTAGATTAGATGCCGTAGTTGGCTTGGAAATGAGGCCTATGGTAGCCCGTAGAATGGGATGCGGTTGACACCGCCTGACTCATACGATGCCATATAGATATCGGGCTAGAGTTTCATCACCCGTGCTACGCACCCTTGCCAACAGGGGTTTAGGTGTTGGATGCTTGTGAGGGTGACTATATGTATATGAGAAAAGAAATGAAAAGAAATGAAAGAACACCGGAATGGTGATTGAAAAAAAATGAAAGAACACCAGAATGGTGAATATGGGTTGTAAGCTAAAGAAAAGAAAAGAAAAGAGAAAAGAAATGGATTGCCCTATAGGTTAATCACAGAGGGCTGGTCGGGCTAACCTTGGTGACTGATGTGGGAGTCGACTGGTCCTCTCCGACAACTCAATGGGTATATCGCGGGAAGGGTTAGAAGCCCGCACCAGGGATACATGTATTGGGGATTGTAGTAGCACAGACCTGACTTAGTTGTAATGCTAGGTGGCTAATTGTCACACCCCAAACCACCCCCTAGGAGGATTGGGTAGGTGACCCGAATTGCACGACCGCAATCCGCCAAATCCCATGGATCTAGAAGCAGTGCTTACATTCATGAACCAAAATCCACACCTTAACCACAAGTAAGATCAGAGTAATGCAGGACATCTACAATTTATCAAAAATAAATGGAAGCATAGCAATACGGAAAATGGTGATAATATATACATATAGAAACTTGTTTGTTACATTCCCCAGCACACACAACCCATAACAAAAGAAAATATAAGCTGATAGGCACAGCAATACATACATGATTATATATAGGGTTACGGCACCCAACCCCAAAAGAAGAAAGAAAGAAAAACAACTAAAACCGGTCCACGGTCAAAACAGGAAACCTCCTAACACAACAAAGAGGAGTTCGAAGTACTCCTCAAAGGTCTTCATCCACGACCACCGAGAAAGTACGCAGAATCGATATGACCTCCATCGGGGTCCATACCAACATCGTCATAACCACCAAAACTCTCCTCCTCGAAATAGCCCACCATGCCACAGCGGCATCCACCTGCAGAATCATCTAAGAAAAGAGCAACATATAACAAAGTGTGAGCCTCACCGAGCTCATGAGCAAATAACATCCATCATGCATGCATATGCAACCATAATCCACAGATTCACATGATCTACATGATATGCAAGTCCAGTTTTATTATTAGCCACCTATCATTACAACTAAGTCAGGTCTATGATACTACAATCCCAATGCACGTATCCCTGGTGTAGGTTTGGTTACCTCTTCCCGTGATACACTTATGGGGTTGTCAGAGAAAACCGATCGGCTCCAGCATCCCTTCCTAGGTCAGACCGACTAGCCCTCTGATGATTATCCTGGCAAGCAACCGTTTCTTCCCTCATGCACCATATAGGTGTTATGAATCTATGCACCTTCTGGTGTTCTGATAATTGCACCTTTCGGTGTTTCGATCCTAGTCACTCCTTGATAATTGCCTCCTAGCCATCCAGCACCTTAACCCCTACTGGCAAGGGTTTGTAGCACGAGTGATGAAACTCTAACCCAATGTCTATATGGTATAGTATGAGTCAAGCAGTGTCAACCACATTCTTAGTATGGGCTACCGCAGGCCTCATTTCCAAGCCGAGTATGGCATCTATTCTAACAATCACAACCATCATATTCATTTCACAGTGTTGATCAACAACAGTCATTATGAAGTGATTTGAGTAACTTTGTTTGTAAGCATGTAAATGGCATAATAGAAAATATTCAATTATTAATTGCCAGCATCATATCATAATTGCATTTGCACATACGATAGTATTATTCACTCACCAGTACTTGGCTCTAGGTACTTAGTCACAGATTCAATTCCAGCTGTTGTCTAATTGTTGTCCTCGAACACAGGATCAAGTCCTAAGCATAAGAATCAAATAGTATTTTATTCAGTTATTGGCCCTACACTGGTGCCCTAGGGTTTCCCTAACTTACTGGGTTGACCTAGGGTTTAGTTGGTCTCATTTGGAACATCGAGCCTTACACTGGGTCTTAGGTCATGTCCCGGTGCATGGGCCAAAGCCTACGACATAGGGGTAATTTTGTCATTTATAGTACCCACACCTGCCTCTAAGTCAGATTTAGTTCATAATACATTTTACATTACAACATACTGCTGTCCAACTCAGGACAGTGCAGTAAAACCAAACACAACAGTGCACAGTCATCTGCGGGGCCCACTTAGGGTTCCAACCAATTTTCACATATGGACAGATGTGGGGGAAGGTCATTTTTGTCATTTCCCACATCCCACAGTGTCCAGGGATCAAATCCCATGGGAAATTACAATTCTACCCTTTTGTATCAAAAGATTCCTTCACTGGGTGATGTCTCTGGGCCTTGCTGCATCGCCCAATGCCTGCAATCGACAGCAGGACTGAGTTTTCAAGGCTAGGCTTTGCAGGGCCAAGGGTCTAATGGATCCTCTGCATGTTGGGATGGTCTAGTAGCCCTAGTGGTGGTCTACCTTTAGGTCCAATCCATTTCACCATCAGGGTGCCAAGCGGGCTGCATCTGGCTATCTAGAATACCCTGATGAATAGTGCATAGGGTTTTGCAGATCTGAAATCTTGTGTTTCAGCCACATGCAAGGCTAAAACAATATGGCAGACAGGGTTTCAGGGCTGTACCCACCTAGGGTTAAGTCTCAGTAGCCCTGGCTTGCAGTCTGGGCTTCAATCCAGCAGCCAGAAGGGGGTCAAGGTTGTGCATGCATTCATGAACAGAATTCGGCAAAGGGAACAGCATATCAGATTTTTATTTTTCAACATAGATCACAGATTCACCATGCACTGCATGGCTGATCTGGACCAAGACTGGGCAAACCTAAGCTGTTTTGGGCTACCTAGGGTTGAAAAACACAGTATACAAAAGGGAAAGAATGGTGAACAGTAGGTATGCAGGGAATTTTATACCTGAAACAGAGCTGAGAAGAAGCTCGGATGAGCTAGGGGAGGAGCTGGCAGCAACCCTTCTTCTTCCTTCCTTCTTCCTTCCTTCTCCTTCCTCTTCTTTCTCTCTCTTCTTCCCTCTCTTCTCTCTTTCGGATTCAAGTAGAGCCAAGGGTTCTAAATGAACCAAATGGCCTCCTATTTATAGACTTAAGGCCCACTAAGGTCTGTTTGTTTGGTTAGATCTCTTTTAAAAACTCATTTTTAAACTGATTCAGTTCAGTTCTGGGTGCATAGGTGGGGTCCACACTGAACCAAGGGTATGAGGTGGTCCCTCAGAGTCCCCTCTATCACTGGAGAGTGTTCATGGTCAAGTTGGGTGGTCCTCACAATTATAATAATTAAATATATGTAAAAACAGCCACTAGGCAATGTCACTGGGCCTTGCTGCATCGCCAGTGCATGACCCAGTGCATGACCCAGTGAATTCCAACAACTGAAATCAAAGGAGGATTGCACAGGGGTTTTGACCCTAGGTCAGGGTATTGTCCCCACATGCCCACCATGGGTTTTTACATGATTTTTCAGAGGTGGGTCCCACCATTTTAGGGAGGAGAGAGATTACCTGGGATCCAAATCATACATCAGTCTGTGAGCTGTGCAAGTGCAGGGGTCTGCTGTCCATCTACTAACAGGTATATAGGGAAACCTGTTCAGAGCATTTTCATTGATCTCATTGAGTGGAGTGATGCTCCACAATGATCCTGGTGGCCTGGCTAGGGGTTCTTGCACTTTAGTCAGATTCCAGATAGTCAGGGGGCAGGGTTTGACACTAATAAATAAATTGGACTTGCATATTATGTAGGATCATATGAACTGTGGATTGTGATTGCATGTGCATGCATGATGCTAAGATTTGCTCATGAGCTCGGTGGGGCTCACACTCTGTTATACAATGTTTTCTTAGATGATTTTGCAAATCGATGCCGCTATGGCATGGAGGCTCATCTTGAGGAGGAGAGTCCTGGTTGTTACGATGATGTTGGTGTGGACCTCGGCAGAAGTCATACCGATCCTGCGTACTTTCTCGGTGGTCATTGAGGACGACCGTTGAGGAGCGCATCTGATGCTTTTTGTCTCGGGACTCCTTTTTATTTTAGCTAGGAGTTTATCCCCGTTTTGACTATGGTTCTGTTGTAGTTTTTACTTTCTTTTCTTTCTGGGGTTGAGAATGCTCACCCTGTATATATTTATGTATGTAGTTCTGTTCTTGTCAACTTTGTTTCTATGTATGTGGGTTGGTGGGAAATGTACAAACTTGCTTATGTATATATTATCATCATTTCCCCGTATCACTATGCTTCCTTTTATTATTAAAATGGTAGTTTATCTGCAGCACTTTGATCTTGCCTTTGGTAAAGTGAATGGATGTGGTTCCGTGAATGTAAGCACTGCTTCTAAATCCATGGGATATGGCAGATTGCTGTTATGCAATTCGGGTCACCTATCCAATCCTCCTAGGGGGTGGTTTGGGGTGTGACAGAGCTTGGTATCAGAGCCTGAGGCTCTTCTTACATTTATGTAGTGCAGACTAGGACTAATAAGCTATAAATAATAAAACATGTAATAAATAAAAAGCTACAGGGGAGGTAGTTGCAATTAAATAAAAGATGCATAATTTCCATTAAATAAAAGATAATTGTGGCCAAGCCACTACATAAGTCTAATTGAAAGCATTACTTTCATAGTTACATAAGTTGAAAAGAAAAGAACACTTAATTAGAAACATCCTAAACAAAGAAAAGTACATAAGCATAATAAAAGAAAAATAGTCTAATCATGAAACATGAGTTGCTGGAAACTGATCAAGAACTACTCAGTGGAAGGTAAGTCATCTGGAGGAGGCTATGTCTGGCAAGAGTCAACTCTGTAAAATCTGTCCTAGAAATCTAGTCCCTGCTCAACAGATCCTACTCTGTTCTCAAAGGAAGCGAAGCCCTGGTCCATCCGAGTCGCCATATTAGAGAGCTGGGTATCGGGACTCTAAAAGTTGTGAATTCACCTAGAGGGGGGGTGAATAGGTGTATGTTCGAAAAATAAAACAACTATGCGGAATAAAAAACAATAATAAAGATAGAGAGAAGTAGAGTCAAGCAAAACAAGGAACACAAGCAATTTATAATGGTTTGGCCAATATGTGCCTACGTTCACTACTCTCACCTTAGAGAGAATTCACTATATAGAATCTTGAGTGAGCAAGAGAACTCTTATAACAACTACTCTTGTGAAAATGAGCAAGAGGACTCAAACACAACTACTCTTGATTTGTGAGCAAGAGGACTCCTTCTCTTGATTTGGAGCAAGAGGACTCAACAACAATTTTAAGTAAAGTACTAAGTAGTTTAGGATTACCTTAAAACTTAGTGGAATAGGTGCTACCTTTTAGTCAATGCAGCTTGGATGCAAGTATGCAATGAGGGAGCAAGAATAAGATTAAATTTTCTTCGATCTTCTTGATCTTGAAAGAATAATCTTACTAGGGAATGCTTGAATGTTTGGAGCTTTTGATTGACATTGATTGTGTGTTTTAGAACACTGATCAAGAGGGTATTTATAGGCTAGAGGCTAAGAACCAATTTAGGAATTCAATTAAGATAACAATCCCACATTATATAAGTAATCCGGTATGCTGGATGGAAATCCAGTATGCCGGCTTACCTAACTCCTTTTCAAAAAAAATAGGAGTAATGGATATATTAAGCAGTTGTAGGTGATCCGGTATGCTGGATGGGAATCCGGTATACCGGATCAGTGTACACTGCAGTACCTGAGGGATCCGGTATGCTGGATCTCATCCAACATGCTTAGGTTCAACACTGTGGGCATTTCCTGAGATTTTACCCCTGATCCGGTATGCCGGATTGGGAACCGGTATACCAGATTGGGCAATATCAAAGTATTTTAGCTTAATTTTCTTGGGGGTTAATTTGGGTATTTCAACCCCACTTGGTCACATGGTTAGGGGGTCAAATGGCCTCTTAAGGTCATTCTAGATGCATGCGTGTGTGTGCATTACATTAAATGTGACTCAAAAAGTAAAAAATATTTATACAAAGTCTTCAAATATGATCTTCTTCCAACATATGTTTGACTCTGACTTCCAAGCTCCAATCTTCTTAGAGATTTTTGATTACTTGTGTATGCTCCCCCTCACTTGTTGCTATGCTTGGCTCTAACACATTTTGAACAAAAGCATTAGTCCAAGACTTATTTGTTATCATCAAAACATCATCATGGAGATGACTTGGAGAGTGTGAAATGTAGGGTCATTTCCCTAACAATCTCCCCCTTTTTGATGATGATAAATAGCTCATAAAGAAGTAAAGGAGAACAAATAAAGGAGCAATAAACAATGCAATTAAAAAATCAAATTATTTCACTTAACCAAGTAATTTCAATATATAAGCATAAACATGCAATTGCATTACAACTTAGCAAAAAATAATTTAAACATCAAACTTAAAACTTAAACTTCTTCACACTTCTTCTCCCCCTTTGGCATTATCAAAAAGAGGAAACAGAAAAAATGACACCCTTAAGGGTCAAAAGGAGGAAGAGGAGATATAGAAGTAGAGGCACTGGGAAAAGGTGGAGGAGGTCCTTGTGGAGTTGCTCCCGGTGTGTCAAGAGTGAGATGTCCAAGATTCAATGCCAAGGGGGAGATTCAAACATCCGGTATACCGTTTCCCTATCCGGTATACCGTTTCAAGCAGTAATGGCTAGAAACTGCCAGAAACAACTGATCCGGTATACCATTTTAGGATCCAGTATACCGTTTCAGACAAAACAGTAAAGAAAAACAGCACTGTCTTAATGAAAAACGTATTTCAGCTTATGCAAAGGGGTCACACAACCCAAGATCTCTTCTAAGAGAGCAAAAACGTTCTTCATTCAAGGGTTTTGTAAAGATGTCCGCAAGTTGCTTCTCAGTCTCAATGTAGTCAAGTCTGATTTCACCTCTTTGAGCTGTATCACGTAGGAAATGATGATGAACATCAATATGCTTTGCTCGAGAGTGTAAAATCGGATTCTTGCTAAGGTTAATTGCACTTGTATTATCACATTGAATTGAGGAGGTGTCAAACTTCACTCCGTAATCTTGGAGGCCCCCCCAAGGGGACCAAGTTTGCCTCATTCCAATGTACACGGGAAGGGGAGGAGAAAATGCATCAATTTTGCTCTTACCTGAAACACGAATTTCAGCTTATGCCCAAAGGGGACAAGCACTTCACGTACTCTCACGATCAACATAACACCCGATAAAATCGGCATCGGAGAAGCTAATAAGGTCAAAGTCATTGTTCATAGGGTACCACAGTCCAATGTTCATAGGGTACCACAGTCCAATGCTTGGAGATCCCTTCAAGTACTTGAAGATTCTCTTCACAGTACTTAAATGAGATTGCATAGGTTTGGCTTGAAACCTAGCACAAGCATAGACACTAAACATGATGTCAGGTCTACTAGCCGTTAGGTAGAGTAAGCTACCTATCATGCCTCTATACTTAGTTGGGTCAACAGGATTCCATCTTCATCTTTGGACAAAGTTACGGATGTACTCATTGGAGTCTTGGATGACTTTTGTCCATTGATGTCAAACTTCTTTAATAATTCTTTAAGGTACTTTGTTTGACTAATGAAGATCCCATTAGAGGTTTGTTTAATTTGAAGTCCCAAAAAGAAATTTAGTTCACCTATGAGACTCATCTCAAATTCATTACTCATGTATTTGCTAAACTCATGACAAAAAAAATTCATTTGTAGATCCAAATATAATGTCATCAACATAAATTTGGACTATGATCACATCATTCTTATCATGCTTAACAAATAAAGTGGTATCTATTTTACCCATTGAAAAACTAGTATCAACTACAAACTTACTCAATCTGTCGTACCATGCTCTTGGGGCCTGTTTTAAACCATATAGGGCCTTTTTCAGCTTGTATACATGGTTAGGAAACTTTGTGTCTTCAAAATCAGGTGGTTGAGAGACATAGACTTCTTCATTGATGTAACCATTCAAGAAAGTGCTTTTGACGTCCATTTGGTGTAACCTGAAATTCTTATGACATGCAAAAGCAAGCAACATTCTACTTGACTAAAGTCTAGCTACAGGTGCATATGATTCATCGAAATCAATTCCTTCTTGTTGGTTATATCCTTGAGCAACTAGTCTAGCTTTGTTTCTAGTGATATTACCATCTTCATCAAGTTTATTTCTAAACACCCATCTAGTTCCAATAATCTTGGAGTTAGAAGGTTTTGGCACTAAGTCCCAAACTTGATTCCTTTCAAATTGATTAAGTTCTTCTTGCATAGCAATTATCCAATCACTATCCAAAATAGCTTCTTTAATGTTCTTGGGTTTGATAGTAGATATAAAGGCAACATTAGAACAAACATTTTGGATTTTACTTCTAGTTTGTATGCCTTTATTTAGGTCTCCAATGACAAGGTCGAGGGGATGATCTTTAACCATTCTAAATTCTTTAGGAAGTTGATGTACTTGATCATTAGGTTCATTTAGAGTGACGTTTTCAACTCTCTTCCTAATCTCAAGTACCTCATTTTCATCATCTTCTTCTAGGTCTTTATACCTTTCTTTTGCCATAGATTCATCAAATCTGATGTTCATAGACTCTTCCACAATTAGTGTTCTCTTATTAAACACTCTATATGCTCTACTATTTGTGGAGTAGCCTAGAAAAATGTCATTTTCAGTTTTTTCTTCAAATTTTCCTAAATTATCATTAGTATTAAGAATAAAACAAGTACATCCAAAAACTTTAAAATAGTCTACTTTAGGCAATTTGTCATGAAACAGTTCATAGCGAGTTTTTAACAAGATAGGTCTTATCAAAACTCGGTTTAACACATAGCAAGCCATGTGTACAGCTTCAGCTCAAAAATATTTAGGCAAGGAGTACTCATTAACCATTGTCCTAGCCGTTTCTTGAACTGTTCTATTCTTTCTTTCAACCACACTATTTGATTGTGGTGTTCTAGGGGCTGAGAAGCTATGTGTTATACCTTGCTTTCGACAAAACTCGTAAAATTCTTCTATATTGTCAAATTCACCACCATGGTCACTTTTTATTGAAGTGATCATGTAACCCTTTTGATTTTGTATTTTCTTGTAAAGAGCTACAAATTCCTCGAATGCATCATTTTTATGTTTGAGGAAGAGGGTCCAAGTAAAACGGGAGTAGTCATCTACAATAACGAAAGTGTATTTCTTTCCTCCCAAACTAGTGGTTTGTATGGGTCCAAATAAGTCTAAATGAAGCAATTGTAACGGTCTAGAAGTAGCAACAATATTAATAGCCTTATGATAAGCTTTAGTAAGCTTACTTCTTTGACAAGCTCCACATGTGTGTTGCTTATCAAAATTCAGCTTAGGTAAATTTCTCACAAGGTTCTTAGAAGAGAGGGATTTTATAATTTTAGGATTTATATGTCCCAACTTTCTATGCTACAAAGTTGCATCATCAAACTTAGATAGGAGACAAGCATCATGAGAGTTCATGTTGAAAGTGCAAATATAAACATTATTCCTTCTTGATCCTTCAAGTATTAAGTTATTATGAGAATCTTTAATCTCACACTTGGAGGCATTAAAGATAATAAAATAACCATTGTTACAAAGTTGACTTACACTAAGCAAGTTATACTTTAAATTTTTAACTAGGCTAACGTTAGAGATTACCGTACCTCCAAATTTTATTAAACCATTACCAATGATTCTTTCTTTGCTATTATCTCCAAAAGACACCCATCCTCCTTTTTGCTTTTTGAGTTTCGAAAATAGTTTTGGATTGGATGTCATATGCTTTGAGCAACCGCTATCAATATACCATTCATTTTTGCTTAGATGTACCTACAAAACAAGAATGCTTAATAAAACTTTGGTCCCCATTGGATGTTGGGTCCATCATTATTAGCATTATACATTTCTCTTGGTCTCCATACCATTTGATGACCACTTGCCTTTTGATTCTCATACCAATTTGTATATGGTTGAGGATTCCAAGGTCTTTGGTTTTGAGACATTCTATATGACTCTTGGTTGTTGGGTGATCTTTGCACCTTTGGTGGATTTCTCCTATTTTGACCATTGAAGGGTCTCTTTTGACCATTAAACGGTCTTCTAGAAGGTCGAAAAGGTTGCTTCATATGATAGCATTCCCAAATAGTGTGTCTCTTTTTGTTGCAATTGTTGCATACAATAGTTTGAGGAACATTTGGGTTTGGAGTCTTCCCTTTGGGATTTGATTTGTTTAACTAAGGAGTTTTCTTTCTAACATAACATTCCTCAATCAAATGTCCTTTTTTTTTACAATAATTATAAAACTTCTTTTTTACTTTCTTACTTGTTACTTTACTTGAACTTGCCTCATTGGTTTGATTTGAACTTTTGTTCACATCATAACCTACTCCTTCCTTGTTGAAGGGTGCTTTTAAGGTATTTTCGAGTAGAATATCAAGGGTCTTTTTACCATTTGTGAAAGACTCTAATGCTTTACACAATTTATTTTTTCTTCTTCCAAACTCTCTACTTGAGAAGTTAGAGATGTGTTTTGGTCTTTGAGGGTGTTTATCTCCTTTAGGAGATTTTTCTTAGTAATGGCCAATTCTATACTACTTTGGTATGAGTCTTAAAGGTCTCTTCCAATTCTAAATAATCTTTGTCTTTAGAAAGAGAAGTAGGGGTTACCTCATTTTGAGTTTCTTCTTCTTCTTTGGTAGTCATTAAAGCTAGGTTGGTTTGTTCCTCTTCTTCTTGTGATTCTTCATCATCTTCGTCTTCATCACTTGAGTCAAATGTGCGTTCAGCTTTGTAGGCCTTCTTATATTTTTTCATCTTAGGGCAGTCTCCTCTAAAGTGTCCAGGTTTCCTACACTCATAACACACAATTTCTTTTGAAGAGGAATCAGAATTATCCTTAGAAAGATTTTTACCTTTTTGGTCTTTGGAGAACCTTCTCCTGTTTAATGACGTTTTGCCTTTGTTCTTCAAGAATTTTGAAAATTTCTTTGATAGATAGGCAATTTCATCATCTGAGAGTTCTTTATCATCATCGCTTATGTCATATGTTTTGAATGCGATAACCTTCTTCTTAGGCTCCTTAAGCTCATCCTCCTTAGTGTCTTGCTTTAGCTCCATCTCATGTGTTTGGAGTGATCCCAACAGCTAATCTAGGCTTGGCTTGTCAATGTCTTTTGATTCTCTTATGGCTGTAGTCTTAGGTCTCTATTCCTTTGAGAGGGATCTTAGAATCTTTCGGACGTTCTCACCATTGGAGTAAACCTTACCTAATCCTTTCAACTTGTTCACAATGTTAGTAAATCAAGTAAACATGGTATATATATCTTCATCATTTTTCATTTTAAATAATTCATATTCATTTACTAACATATCAATCTTAGATTATTTCGCTTCAGAGGTACCTTCATAGGTTACTACTAATTTGTCAAACATCTCCTTAGTGGAATCACACATGCATGTCCGGTTGTACTCTTTTTCTCCTAATACACATTGGAGATAAGTTATAGCAACGTAGTTGAGTTGCATCTTAGCTTTCTCAGCTAGGGTCCATTCTTCTTTGGGCTTGTTTATGGTATTAGGTCCATTCTCTATAACTTCTCATGCGTCAATATTATTGGCACACACGAAGTTCTTGAAGCGATTCTTCCAATAGGAGAATCCTTCACCTTCAAAGAAGGGAGGTCGGGTAATGTTGTAACCTTCCAACTTATGGTTAGCAGAAGTTTTCATAGTCTTTAACTCTTAAAGATTAAAATAATCAAATACTTGAGCTCCTGCTCTGATACCAAATGTGAATTCACCTAGAGGGGGGGTGAATAGGTGTATGTTTAAAAAATAAAACAACTATGCGGAATAAAAAACAATAATAAAGATAGAGAGAAGTAGAGACAAGCAAAACAAGGAACACAAGCAATTTATAGTGGTTCGGCCAATATGTGCCTACGTCCACTCCTCTCACCTTAGAGAGAATTCACTATATAGAATCTTGAGTGAGCAAGAGAACTCTTAGAACAACTACTCTTGTGAAAATGAGCAAGAGGACTCAAACACAACTACTCTTGATTTGTGAGCAAGAAGACTCTTTCTCTTGATTTGGAGCAAGAGGACTCAACAATAATTTTAAGTAAAGTACTAAGTAGTTTAGGATTACCGTAAAACTTAGTGGAATAGGTGCTACCTTTTAGTCAATGCAGCTTGGATGCAAGTATGCAATGAGGGAGCAAGAATAAGATTGAATTTTCTTCGATCTTCTTGATCTTGAAAGAACAAACTTACTAGGGAGTGCTTGAATGTTTGGAGCTCTTGATTGATATTGATTGTGTGTTTTAGAACACTGATCAAGAGGGTATTTATAGGCTAGAGGCTAAGAACCAATTTAGGAATTCAATTAAGATAAGAATCCCACATTCTTTTCAAAAAAAATGTTCTTAAGCAGTTGTAGGTGATCCGGTATACCGAATCAGTGTACACTGCAGTACCTAAGGGATCCGGTATGCTGGATCTCATCCAACATGCTTAGGTTCAACACTGTGGGCATTTCCTAAGATTTTACCCCTGATCCGGTATGCCGGATTGGGAACCGGTATACCGGATTGGCCAATATCAGAGTATTTTAGCTTAATTTCCTTAGGGGTTAATTTGGGTATTTCAACCCCACTTGGTCACATGGTTAGGGGGTCAAATGGCCTCCTAAGGTCATTCTAGATGCATGTGTGTGTGTGTGTGCATTACATTAAATGTGACTGAAGAAGTAAAAAATATTTGTACAAAGTCTTCAAATATGATCTTCTTCCAACATATGTTTGACTCTGACTTCCAAGCTCCAATCTTCTTAGAGATTTTTGATTACTTGTGTATGCTCCCCCTCACTTGGTGCTATGCTTTGACTCTAACACATTTTGAACAAAAGCATTAGTCCAAGACTTATTTGTTATCATCAAAACATCATCATGGAGATGACTTGGAGAGTGAAATGTAGGGTCATTTCCCTAACAAAAGTGTGTCATCATCTGTGTCCACTCTGATGGCCTTGGAACCTGAGAACTAGTGGCACCCATCGCCTCATAGGTAGGTAAATCAGAATACTGTGTGCCAAAGCCCTCGAAGTCACCCTGACCCATGCCCTGCTCCTCTGCATGCATACCCTGGGTGTCTCCCTCAATGTCTCTCTGCTCCAACCCCTGCACCTCCTCATCATGAACGTCATCACTATGCTCCAATCCCTGCTACTCCACATCTTGCTGCATCCCCATCTGTTCCTCACCCTCTGGTGGATCCTCGCCAGGCACCTTCATCTTCAGAATAGAAGTCTTATCAATAGGCCTGGATCTATCCTTCTCAGCGTACTCACCCTCCAATGGAACCCCAAAGTACTGAAAGACTAAAGTGAGGAACTTCCCATAAGGAAGGTTCCCATCAGCTGGGTTTCGTGCGTGGTAAAGCATCACCTGAAGTAAAAGATATGGGAGGTTTATGATTAGACCTCCCTTACCAGCTCCCAAAAGAAAATATGTGATGTAGGCCCTTATCATAGATATACTACCCCTTTTACCGCCCTTAGGGTAGATGTTATAGGTCACACACCTACTAATAACACGAGCGCTGGGCTTGTAAGAAGTCTCAGACCTAGGCATGCTCTGTGACCCTGTCAATGCTTTGAAGACCGTCCTCCTGGTCTCCAAAGAAAACATCTCGGATATATCCATCCGTGGCTAATAATAACACCACTCCCCTGAGTCAGGTAAACTCAGGATCTCTGCTAGTGAAGCAGTGGTCAGACGGATATCCACTCCTTTCACCCTGCTCTCCACTCCGAACTCTTGTACACTAGAGGGCACTAGGTTACAGTAAAAGTACCGAACCAAGTTGGGATAACATGGCTCGGTGGGTGTCAACATGGAGGTCCATCCCAAGATGTTGAACCTAGTGTAAAGGTTGTACTGGGGGAAGTCTTCCACCCGGACTACCCGACCGTTCACAATCTTTAGAGATTCAAAATTTTTCCACTCCTTCGCATGTTTGTACCTAGAAAAGAGAAACCGATCAAAGTTGGGTTCCTCCGAAGAAGAATCATCCATAGGAGATGATGGAGGCACTGAGGATGCTGAAGAATCCTCTGACTCAACTCGTAGCCGATTCTGGGCTACTGATTTCCTAGCCGTGCGGTGACTTGTAGACATTTCTACAAAATTAAAGAGAAAAAGAGAAGGTTAGGGCAAAGAAATCAGTAAAAACCCTAACCTAGACAAGAAAGAATAAAAAGAAAACTTAAGAGGATAATGTAATCAAGAAACCTTACCTAGGCACGTGTAGATTCACAGAAAATCAAGAAAATGCAAGGATTTGGTGTGGGAATAGTCACACTACCTTCCAAGGAGACTCTTTAGGTGTTTAGAGAAGTTTAGAAGAGGTTATGGTCAAAATGGCCCCCTCTTGGATTTAAAAACCTGCGCCCCAATTCTCTGGGCATGGCACTGGGCGATGTGGCAACGCCCAGAGACATCGCCCAGTGAATGTATTTTGCTGGTTTTCAGATTTTGACTCATGGGAACTTGGATTTCACCTATACTAACCTTGTAGAACCAAAAAATATATATATATTTTAGTAATGTTTCAAAAAAAAATTTATATATATGAATAAATAATTAATTAAATTAAGGAATATAACCTTTACTTGGGGGATCTCAGTAAAACACATAGGGACTTGGAAATTTTTGTTAATATGGTTAGTATGAGTATCTAATATAAATAAAAAAATATATACATATATACATACTTATGAAAATTGGTGTATGTAATATTAAATTACTATGTGCTTAAAAAAAATTGTGATGTACGAACTATGTGGAGTGTTGTTGTGCAAAATAAAACATAGCTATGTAGGTATGTTGTAATATGTATTTACGGCGTGTAGGGAGCGTAGATCTTACCTATTCAAAGATTGGGACAGTTAAGAATAGGATCTGATAGGTTATCTAGCCAATCGAACACTTAGACGCTAAGGTACCTCGAGCCAACCCAAGTATGTTTTATTGAATTTTAGTCATTTAAAAAAAAATTTCCAGTGTACACGTACTTAATTCCTATAATTAAGTATAACCTGATGCTTAGGACCATTCTTTATTACAAGACCTACTACCTCAACCAAGGCTGGAGACCCCAGCATCATGATTTATATTAGACATTTATGAGAGAGAAGGAGACGGATACGACTAGTGTTACCCCGAGCCGAAAATCGATTGGATTTTTATTTAGCCATTGCTGCCATTAGTGGACCAGAAGAGCGAGAGTACTTTATGACTTTAGCTGAAGAGGTAAGAGCCGACATAGAGTTTCTGCTTGCGATGGAGTTTGTGACCGGGAAGAAGCTGGAGATGCTTTCCTGTTAGACCAGGTAAATAATTAAAAGTCTTTTATTTAAAAATTTGAAATCTCTCATATAGTGCCATGCATAGCATATTGATACATAAAATGCATAAGCAAGTGAAACATAATGCACTCAATAAGACACATCACATAATAAACCAAGACAATGTATCTAACAATCCACCTTACTGGTGTGACTCATGAAACTCATTGGAACTGTGGACTAGATTTGTACCTGCTCTAACTAGGAAATAATTGTTGATCCATACGGATGATATTGGAATATTGAACACGGTCCTCTTTTTAGAGAAGCAACAATGGTTAACACCAAAAGAGGTTCTCGTGGTGGTCGTAAAGGAAAACAACCTCGAGTTGTACCGGAGGTTGAGCTGCCTAATGGAACGAGGCTCCAAATTTTGAAGCATCGACTGCTTCATCAGAGGCACCCATGGCTGCTCAAGCCACTATTGCATTCATAACCACTATGATGCGGACCATGCAACAACAACAAGAATTGCTTGGTCAGATGTCCACACAGTTTGCAACCATGATGCACGAACGCGCTGCACCACCACCACCACCCAACCGGCAGGTACTATTTCCACCACTTGTGCCACAACATTTAGCGGAGAACTCTACCTCCAAGGTTATGGAGAGATTCAAAAAACTCCAACCGCCTGCATTTTTCAAAATAACTTCTGAAGCAATGTAGCTGAAACGGTGGATTAGTGCACTAGAGAAGGCATTTGAAGTACTGGAGTGCACGGACGCACAAAAGTTGATATATGTGGGTTATCAGTTGTAGAATGAAGCCGAAGCCTGGTGGAAAGCTAGTAAACCTAATTTGGAAGCCACTCACCCGAATCCCACGTGGGAGCAATTTAAAGAAGTTTTCTTCAAGAACTACTTCCCAGAGAGTTTCAGGGACAGAAAAGAAGCAGAATTCATCGTACTAATACAAGGGACCAAATCAGTGTTGGATTATCAACAGTGATTTGAGGACTTGTTTCATTTTTCTCTAGAGCACCTGAAAGGGGAAGTTAGTAAGGTGAAGAAATTTTTGTTAATATGGTTAGTATGAGTATCAAAAATATGTTATTTTAATTATTCAAAACTATTTTGGATAACCCAGTGTTAGTTTAGGCTCCTAGGTCTAACTCGATGCTCAATCCGAGATCACTTTGAATTCTCCTGGCCTTGCACTGGGCTTTAGGTCATGTCCTGGTGCATGGGCCAGTGTCAGGCCACAGGGGAAAATTAGTCATTTGTAATACCAGTACCAGTCACTAGGTCAAAACATGGTCCCACTATAGTCTATGACATAATTACACTGCTGTCTACTTTAGGTCAGTGATGTAGATATTATGTAATATATAAGTCCTAATGGGAATGACCTATAACTATTGTTGTCTTGATATGATGAATTGATAACTTTGGATAAACTATCATAGTTAATGTATTTATGTTATCACATAGTTCCTGCTACTCTGATTATGACTATATTTCTTATTTTATCCTTTGTCGTATCATGTGTGGTGTGGACGAGTTAGCTTAATTACTGCATCAGTGATCTTGGTGGAAGTGTGAAGCGTATTTGTACGCTTTGGTCATGGATTCTAGTGGTACTAGAATCTAGGCGTGACAATATGTGCCCTTGGGGTCATTCAGCTGGACATCTATTAGCTTGACATCCATGATTGAAATAACCTGTAGAAACAAGAGACAAGATCTAGGCAACTATCGAACTAAAACACAAAGAGGAAATAAAATCAACTAAAATCTTCTTGGAAACAACCCAACCACATAACAAGATGAAGGAACATATATGAGATTAAGATACTGGGGTTGAGATAGACTGTTGGATTTATGTGTCCATCAAACCTGGTTCAGTCCAATTCGGTCCGATTTACTTTGTATTGAACTTTTTATACATTTTTGTTTAATATTATCACATGTGATATAAATTTTTTGAGCATTATGTGTCCATAAGTTTTACTTAAAATGGTAGTCACAACTAGGGTTTGGGCTTGGCACCCTTATCATATGGTGATCACATTAGGTATGCCTAGAAATGTTGATGTCGGGGTACGAATGCGAGTGCTCATTATGATGTTCATTGGCAAAGAATCTAATTTGTCTATTCCCTCATGTATTACTGCCAGATGTAGGATGGGATAGACATGTGTCACCGAGACCCTATATCTAAGAGGACTTCATCACTGCGAAATGTGATCGCATTCTTTGGATCATCAATGACTAAGATTCAAGAGAGTCAAAGCCGGTGTTTTGGGAATGCGTAAACATTTCATGAGTGAGAGAGTTGCTCAACATGGTCACCACTGCCCGATTGGGGAACATCACGATAGAGATTGTTTGTGGATGGTCGGATCAAAATTTGGATCCAGTGTCGTTTTAGAAATGGTTTTTGCAAAACCTATTTTACATAAAATGATAGATTATATGGAGTTTTGATTTAACATATTTTATCTGGTTTTGCGGGATCTAATCACATACACAGACGCTCTCAAATGGACATGTTCTATAGAATGGGGTTTGGTAGTACATGTGTACATGCCCTAGATTCCATAATGGTGATGTTTATTAGTGGTGGGTTGGTACATAATAATTAATTGTTATGTGAGGGTATAATTGGAATTTACTAATAATTAATTATTTATTTAATTTATTGGATAAGGTGTAATTTTTATTTATTGATTAAATATAAAATAAATAAGTAATTAAACTATTCCCGATTAGATTATGCTTCTTCACCAGTTAGAAGCCCATCAGGTTTAAACAAGTTCAAGTCAATAAGGAGAGAGAGTGTTAGACTCTGACTGGGATTTATCCAAACAGGATTTTAGAAACCTTATCTATAAAAACACCTAAAACATGGAGGGGGCACCACGTTTTTGCCTAGGGCAAATTTTGGTGCTCCCCTCCTCCACGTTTTTGGCTCTCCCTCTCTCTCTCTCTCTCTCTCTCTCTCTCTCTCTCTCTCTCTTGATCTCTTCTCTCTCCTTCTTCTTGCTCTCTAGATATTGAGAGTTAGGGTTTCGAAAACCTAGGTCTGTGTCTGAAGATTTGAAGAAGAGGATCTATGATTGGCTTGGACAACCTTGGTTACACCATTGGAGGTTCAGATCTGTTAAACCTGGTGTGCTCGTTGGAAGAAGAACCATTGTCTATTGGAGGAGCAACACTTGAAGCTCATCAGGTTAGCAAGTTCTTGTTAATTCCATTTGTTTTTCATTATATGATAATCATGGAATGCAAAAGAAACCCAAATCGATCTCTTTTCGCTGCGCATTCGGGTATGGGATGGATCCCTCTTTCCATGGGATGAAAAAGAGATGAGTTTTCTCTCTTGTGGATCCCATTATTTTATGGGACAATAAAGCAAAGGATTGGGTATTGGTTTTTCATACCAAACCCTAAATGGGATACACCAGGGTTCCCCATGGGCAACCCTAAAATTTAAATAGGGCATCCATAAGCGACCATGAGTTAACCTAGTAGGTGTAAAACCCTAATTAGTTTATACGGTTTCCCAGGGAAATCAGGAGATGATCCCATGGACTGCTATTTGACTAACATTGACATTGAGTGAAACGAAAAATATTTGATAGATACTAGGGGTGGGGAGAACATGGAAAGAAAATGAGAAGAGTAAAATAGATGTTAGGGATGGGAAGACAAGAAAGACAAGAAGATTTAGCAAAGTTAAATGAAAAGGAAACAATTAAATGGTGCTTTTAAAGGTGGGGAGGTAACAACAGTGGCATCTCGACATGACTTGATCATCTAAAGATTAATCCTAGCACATACTGGGCCCCTCATAGGAAGGAAAAGACACCTAGTCACTCATAAAAAAACGCAGGGACAGGAGACCAAGAAACCCTAACAAAGGGAAGCGTGGAACCCTAGACAGGGAGAAAATGAAACTCTTATTCTAATGGGGGAAAATGTGTGCGTGTGTATGCATGTTTTGGTTGTCAATACTCATTCTAATTAGATTGTGGATACAGGAACAACAGAATATATAGCACGTGATCAAGAGGGATTTGTAGATTATAGAAAAGTTTCGGTTGGATCCCAAAACATCCACATGAGAAATGATACGAATGAAGTAGTACGTGGATTAGCATATATCAACTCACTTTGTGCACTAGGCATACTCTATTTCTTCATGAAGTACTATATGCACGTACCGGAAGTTCAACATAATCTAACCAAGGCTGATCGTGGTTCGCACGCACCTGCTCCATGGATGGGTGCCAAGCCGAGTTGGGTCTAGCCCAAGTTCGGTTAAGAAATCCAATAAGAGATGATATTTTTGACTTATCCAAAAGAGTTTTTTGCGTAGAAAAAAAATGAATCTAGATAAGTTTATAATCATTGGAAGGAGTTTGGAGGTGATCCAAACTCTAAAGTGAGGGAAAAGATCCCGAAATAGGCCAGTTGAGCTAGCCCACATAGCCTGCAACTTGGGGTGTGCAGACTCATGGCCAAGTAAGCAAAGATCCTGATTTGGGTCGGGTTGAGCTATTTTTATGGCTAATTTTTGTTTTCTAATTTCTTCGTGTTTTATAATTGTTTAATTTTTGGGCATGAGATTGCTACTTGGTCGCATGGTCTCTACACCAGCGTCTAGGCCAATGGGGGAGCACGCCTCGGTATCCTCTCAGGAGACAAGGGCATCATTTCACTATGCCATGTGAGAGGGTGTAGGGGATACCACCAAACGGAGATCTTTTTCCCTTAAGTTTTATATATAATTTTGCATTTCTGATGATTTGGAAAGTTCTTTTTAATATTTTGTGATGATGTAAAAATCGAAAGGGCAAAAGAACTCTATCTGGGAATGCCACACTCCCATGAGTCTCTCTCTACTCCCCATATGAAAAGATAGCTCTACACCTTTGTTTTAAGGAGGAGAGAGATAGACACATGGGAGTGTTGGCATAGGCCACACTCCCGGACAAAAAACTACTTCCCAAATTAAAAATTGAGAATGCAAAAATTTTGCATAGAAAAGTGCATTAATATATGTAGCTAAAGGGTTATTATTAATATTTATATTATGGGAAACAGTTTTCTGTCTGAGTGTGGTCTACGCCAACACTCTCATGTGTCTATCTCTCTCCTCCTTAAAACAAGGGGGTAGAACTGTCTTTTCATATGAGGAGTAGAGAGATAAACTCATGGGAGTGTTGGCATAGGCCAAACTCCCGGACACTCGGACAAAGTTCTTTTTCTCTTATATTACAGTTTGCACAAAATAATAACCGCAAGCGTACGGATCAATCGTAGCTACGGGTTAAACTCAAAGAGATATACGCCATCCTATTTTACTCACTTTAAAGTAATGCAAAGTAAACCAAATTAAAGTGTTAAATTAAACTAACAAATTAACGGATCCTAACTCACAAGCATCTAACAAATTAAATTGGCATGAATTAAATTGGCGTCCTAACACATATCCATCTAACCTATCAAACTAACGCGGATTGGAAGGGATAAATTGCAGCTACACACCACAACCACATAAAAGAAAAACAAAAGAAGAAGAAGGAGAATGAGATAGAAGAAGAGAGAATGAGATTAAGAGAGGGAGAATGAGTTTAAGAGTTTAGAGAATAAAAACGTAGATGTGCTTGACCCGGACTGAAATTGCTTGCATGAATGTAGTTGAAGAGCTTGAATGAACAAACCTTGCATGGCTTCCTCTTCTAAATCTCCAAGTTGTGTCATCAACTTAGAAACTTAGACTAGAAAGCTTGAAACTAAACTAGAATTATTACAACCATATTGAAGACATAAAATTAAAGCATGAATCAAAAGCATTACAACCATGGAATTGAAAGCATGAAATCAAACTAGAACTTAGAAAGCCAAAAACTAGAAGAAGAGAAGAATAAATTTCACTAATTAATTGAACTAAAAACTAAATTAAAACTAACTAAAGTTGAACAACTTACAAGCCTAAACCCATAGGATATATATAGCGAAGAGGGGAGGAGAAATAAGAGAAGAGAGGGAGGGAGGCTTCCAACGAATTTGGGGCTTCTCTCCCTCTAAAAATCATGGAGAGGAGAGAGAATGGGAGAAGAAAATCCAAAAATAATGGAATATTCCCCTCTCCTTCCTCCTTTACAATGCCTTGAATCCCAAAAAAAAAAGAGAAAAAATAGAAAGAGGGAGAGAAGAGAATCTTAGCTACATAAACCTTCAATTTTTACAAAAGTAACTTTTTAGTTCTAACTTGTGTTTCCTTTTCTTTGTAGATATCTTCTCCAAGCAATGAGATCAAGGCATCTTTGTCTTTTCAACCTTCTATAGATGAGAGAATATCTTTCAAAAGAAATCTATCCCAAGTAGAATTCTAAAAGTGCCCTTGAAAAGTTGGAGGAGAGAGAGAGCAAGGGTGATGACTAGGATTTTCACTCAACCAATTAGTAAAATGCCCATTAAGTCCTCTAGAAAAATCGTGGAGGGCCCTCTAAAAATCATGGACAGCTATGGGCCTTCAAAAATCATGGAACCCTGTGGTAGTGTGGGTCCCCCCATGTGGGTAGCAGTCCTTCTCTCTCTTCAAGAATGAGAAATTGCCAAAATGTTCCTGTACTTGCAGTAGATCTCCACCATTGATTAGAAAGACCTCCTTTGATGCCAAAAATGTCTTTGGGAAGTGGCAAAATGGCTATGGGCTTGCATTACAGCTCATTTCTGACCCATTATCCTTTCTAGGCTGAAAAGAATAATCGATTTCATGGTGGTCTAAACAAATGCGTACTTGCATTCCGTTATGTCCGTGTTGCTTCAAATTTATTCCTCTTTACAGCCATGGAAAGAAAAATGGCAACTTTACATGTAACTTGGGACATGCAGCTCCCGATAGTCCAGAATAGCCTAAAATAGCCCAAAACCTGAAAAACACAAGAAAGCACCGAGTAACTTTGTTCAATGTGGTAAAATGTATGCTTTATGCCCTAAGATTTCACACATAAATGTTCTCATCAATTACATATTTATGGATGATGATTTTTTTACAATTCCCTATGCAAAAAAACCATACCTTTGTATTGGAAATTAAGTAACATTCAAGGAGAGAGAGAGTGGTGACCAAACTCACCGAGTTTCATGTGACTAGGACATAAATAGCGAGTCTATAATAATTCGGACTAAGTTTGGTAATTTTTTATACTGAGGATGTTGGACAAGTGTGTGTCCATCAAACCCGGTTCGGTCCAATTCAACCCGGTTCACCTTTGTATAGAACTTTTATATATTTTAGTTTAATATTGTCGCTTGCGATATAAACTTTTTTAGCATTATGTGTCCATAAGTTTTACTTAAAATGGTAGTCATGACTAGGGTTTGGGTTGGGCACCCTTATCACATGGTCGTCTCATTGGGTATGCCTACACATGCGATGTCAGGGTATGAGTGCGAGTGCTCACATGTTTGATGTGTGCATTGGTGAAGAATCTACTTTGTCGATTCCCTCATGTATTACTGCCAGATGTAGGAAGGGATAAACATGTGTCACCGACACCCTATGCCTGAGGGAACCCTGTCACTGCAAAGTGTGACCGCATTCTTTGGTTCATCAATGACTGAGACTCAAGCGAGTCAAAGCCGGTGTTCTGGGAATGCGTGAACACTTTGTGAGTGAAGGAGTTATCCAACATGGTCACTACTGCCCGATTGGGAAACACCAAGATTGAGACTGTCTGTGTATGGTCGGATCGGAATCTGGATCCAGTGCGGTGTTGGAAATGATTTTGCAAAAATCTATTTTACATAAAATGATAGATTATTTATGATTATTCTGAACAAAGTGTTTTATCGAGTTTTACGGGACCCGATTAGATGCACAGACGCTCTTATATGGACATGTACTATGGATTGGGGTCTGGCAGTACATGTGTACATGCCCTAGATTCCATAATGATGGTGTTGATTAGTGGGGGGGTTGTATGTGATAAATTGTTATCATATAGGGAGTTATTTGGAATTTGCTATTTTAATTGGTTCTTTATTTAATTAATGGATATGGTGCTAATTATAATTATCCATAATTATTAAATAAAGTAACCAATTAATACTTTCGCTATTAGATTTTGCTTCTTCACCTTTATGAAGTACTCTGAGTTTAAACAAAACTGCCAAACTGAGAGAGAGAGAGAGTAAGACTCTCACTGGGATTAGTGTAATCCATCAAGGTTTTAACTAAACCCTCATCTATAAAAGGGGACCAAAACACAAAGGGGGCACACAGTGCTCTGCGTTTCATCCTGGCCCCCTCTCTCCTGTGTTTTGGTCTCTCTCTCTCTCCCTCTTGTGATCTCTCTCCTTCTTCTTCTAGTTTCTCTTACTTGTGTTTGAGAGTTAGGGTTTGTATAACCCTAGATCTGTGCTGAAGAATTTGAGAGCATCTGGGATTGACTTGAAGAACCTTGGTAGCACCATTGGAGGTTTAGATCTGTTTGCTTGGAGCGCTCACTAGAGGAAGAACCATTGTCTATTGGAGGAGCAACACTTGAGGCTCACCAGGTTAGCAATTCTTGATTAATTCCTTCAGTTATTAATTATTAATATTTATGGGATGCAAAAAAAACTCGAATCGATTTATTTCCGTTGCGCATTCGAGTATGGGATGGATCCCTCTTGCCATGTGATGGATTAGAGATGCTTTTCTCCGTCCCTATTGCGTTCTATAATTGCACGGGACACAACAGGGAAGGAGAAACCCTAACAGGGATGCACCAGGGTTCCCATGGGCAACCATGGGAAGCCCTAAAATTAAAATGGGGCACCCATGGAACACCATGGGATAACCCAAGGCGTGCAATACCCTAATTGGTTTATAATTGATTTTCCTAGGGAACCATGGTTTGATCCCTGGACCATAGTTTTGCCTACAGTGTGGTATCAAAGCCACCTTTCCCACCCATGAATGTTAGATAATTAATGATTAATATGATTATCATGAGTGGGATGCAAGTTGGTACATGGGTGGTTAAAATATGGTTGTTGTAACAACCTTCCCATGTGCACATGGGTAGTTACAAGGTTGTTAGTGTTAACAACCTACCCATGTGATGATGGATTTGTTTTTATTTGTTAATTCCAATTATTGAAACATGTATCCAAATAGATGTGATTATTAATTAAAATATTTTTAATCATGATTGTATGTGTGGGGGGGAGCGCACGCTGCCCAGCCTCTGTGCACGTCCTCCCCCTTGTTCCTGCCTATGTGCGCAGCCCACATATGGGCTGCTGCTTGCTGGCAGCAAGCCTGCGGGCTGCAGCGTTGGGCTGCTGCCCGTGGGCTTTGGTCCTATGGGCTACGCAGGGAGTGCCTACGGCCTGCTATAATGGGCTGCATGCACTCCCCTTGAATCCCCTCCAGTTTTAATAAAATAAATAAAAGGGTTATTTTTCAAAATAGAATTTTAAATGTTTGTTTTGTTTTTAGAGGAAGAAGATGGGTGAGGGAATCCCTCCCTCCACCCACTTGCAATTAAAATTATGATTTTAATTTTATGGGTTTGGATACATGTTATCACATGTGATGTGGTGGTTCAATGATTGAAGAGATCCATGTTAATTTTTATTGGTTTACTTGCTTTAATGCCCATGCATGAAATTATATTATGATGTGATTATGGAAATGACATTCTAATAAAATGGATGGATTGTTTATGTATGTGATACATGGGGTTATGGGTGGATGTGATGCTTCTCTCTCTTTCTCTCTCTCCCCCTATCTTTTTTATAAACTAATGTACTCCACCCCATGGGCAGCCCAAATGGTGGGTTGGTTTCTCCATGCGGGATTTTTTTATTATTATGGAAGAAAAATATATAGATTTTTTTCTAGGTTTCCATTATAATTTTAGAGGAGTTAGGACTCCCAGGGCATGTTAATGGTGATCCACATGTGGTGCTCAAAGCTTATGAAGATGCAAATCACATACTTTGAAGACGTGATCGGACGGAAGAGATGATCGAGGCGTGGCATCCATGGCATGGTTGATGCACCCAAGTTATTAGTTTATTTTTATTGGGAGGGCTATTTAATTGCTTCGGATAAAAATGCCGCTATCCCATAATCACTTTTAATTAATGTTGATTAATTTTGATTGTTTAAATCTGTCCATGATATGTGAGAGTTTATTAATTTCTCTTTATTCATAATACATGTATGATATGGACTAGTCTTAATCGGTAGACATGTCCATGGCCTCCTATTGAAGATAAATGTAGAAAGTGTGTGACATGACCCAGCATAAGTCGATAGGACATTGTCAAGACCTCTGTCATACATTTATCTATATTTACCTCTATCTAGATATGTTAGGGTATGGATAGTGAGAGAGCACTGCGACAGTGGGCCATCTTTCATGATTCCATGATTCTAACTAATGCAATAGGTATGTACATGAATTGGGTGTATGTCAGCCGACAGGATCTGGACATGACACCTAGGTGGCCGAAAATATTGGAAGCCCATGAGGTGAACAGTTTAATCCACACTACCATGGTGTGTATACTGATTCTCGACAAGGTAAATTATGCATGCAAGGGTAAGTTATGCATGCAGGGTAAGTCCACACAACAGGGAAGGAGAAACCCTAACAGGGATGCACTAGGGTTCCCATTGGCAATCATGAGAAACCCTAAAATTAAAATGGGGCACCCATGGAACACCATGGGATAACCCAGGGCGTGCAATACCCTAATTGGTCTATAATTGGTTTTCCTAAGGAACCATGGTTTGATCCCTGGACCGTAGTTTTGCCTACAGTGGAGTCTACATGACTCATGACCAGGTTTTACAAATTTTCGTCTCAACTCAAGTGACTCGCTT
Organism: Telopea speciosissima; assembly: GCF_018873765.1. Lineage (NCBI taxonomy): Eukaryota > Viridiplantae > Streptophyta > Magnoliopsida > Proteales > Proteaceae > Telopea > Telopea speciosissima. The sequence continues at coordinate 31,616,017 of NC_057920.1, read as the reverse complement.
GATTCAAAACTTGGTTTTTCGATTATGGTGCATACGGTATACACATTCTTATGATACACATTCTTATGATAGTGTTTCTATAATAATTCATAATTTGTTTTTTAATAATCACCATGAGTGTATGATGTGATCGATTATGTTGATTTTGTTTTGGTTTAACAAACTTTCATTATTGATTTTAGAATTCAGCTATTTGATAAAATTTTAATGAGATCAAGTCTCCTACATTAGGAATGAAAAAAGCATCACACACCACATGATAGCTTAGTTAACATTGTAACTTCACAAACACGTTTTCTTGTAGTACACTTTTTTAATTAAAATACATTTTTTTCATGCAAAACAATTTTTTTTCTGTCAAATGGCTTATCACTTGTTCTATCTGTCTTTTTTTTTTTTTTTTTTTGGTAATAACTTGTTCTATCTGTCATGGCAAATCTATTGGCCGTAAAAACTTGAGGGCATTTTTATTATTCACATCACCCTCTAATTATAAGTAAAGTTTCCTCTCAATCAAACTTGATCATTTGTGGGTAATAAAAAAACAAGAGCGAAATAGAAAAATAAAAATTCAAACTCTTTAGATGAAAGGTTTGGAATTTGTTTTTGTGCACAAAAACAAAAATAGAACCCCTTCCAAATTTTTGATTTCCAAGTAATGAAGTAGATATCCACTGGCTCTTACCAAAACTAAAATTTTCCAAATGACTTTCAGGGACTAGTCAATATTTTTACAGGTCAAATTGTGCCACTATGTTAAGCATTATTGAGCCCAGACCCAACCAAAACTTAAATTTAAAAATTGTGGATGGATTGAGCTGCACCTACCTTTTAGCCAGAGCTAAGCCCATAGGTAAAACATAAGCCAATTCAAAACAGACTTGGCCCATGAAACCAATTGAGATATAACATAAGCCAGTCTAGACTCAGGTCTCTGGATTTGGAGATGCTAGTACCATAAATTTGTACAGCATTTCCTCATCTACATTTAGTACCACAAATCTAGTAACCAGAAATCGATTTAATGGACACAAAAAATAGGGTAATTCAAATCCTAGACAAGCTTGAGGCCAATAACATTTAGGGCCTACATGATAACACTTCTATTTCTGGACCATGTTTTTATTCCAAAAATGACTTTTTGTATTTCTATTTCTAGGCCAAATTTCTGGACAATAAAAAAATTTGTTTGGTAACACATAGTACTTTCTATTTCTAGAACAGAAAAGAAACAGAAACATGTTTGTTATGCACAATCATTTCTATTTCTAAAACTTATACAAATTTTCACGAAATGCCATTGAATACCCAAAAATTTGGTGCTGGTGGAGGTTGAAGTTGCATTGGAGACGATGTTTTATTTTGAACATGAAATTAACCACGTGCTCAGTAAAGGGCAACTCTCCTTCCTCTTTGTGATTTATCTATTTGTCTGAAACATTTTTGTTCCAATTTATTCCTAGGCACAAAAAAATGAAACGGTGTTAAAAAATGAATTTATATTCTTTTTTCTGTTCTCAGGAACAAACAAACAAAAAAAAAAAAAGAAAAAGAAATAGAGTAGCAGAAGTGTTATCATTTAGGCCCTTAATGGGCAGTTTTGTTGCAAAATTAGGGCTTCACTTAGGCCGTAACAGGGAGCCCTATATAAAAAACTTAAAAATGGGCTCATTTGGGGTGTTTTGTGTTTGGCCCTTAATGGGCAGTTTTGTTGCGTCAAACCATACCCTTATGGAAATTCGTCTAATTTCTAAAAAGAAAAGGGGGCCATCTTATTTCCATTTTGTACCAAAATGGATCAGGCACGTTGACCTTCCTGTTGTTATTAATCAAGCCTGGAATGATTTTTCCTCTAAGGTTCCATCATCATACTGTTCGTGAGGTTCTTCTTAGGGATGCTCGACATGTGTCCTGTAGGCATAACTACAGTCCAGGGATCAAACCATGGTTCCTTAAGGAAACCAATATACAGAAAAATTAGGATTTTACACGCCCTGGGTTATCCCATGATGTCCCATGGGTGCCCCATTAAATTTTAGGGATTCCCATGGTCGCCCATGGGAACCCTAGTGCATCTCTATTAGGGTTTCTCCTTCCCTATTGCGTCCCATAAAATTAATTATCACAATAGGGACGAAGAAATTCATCTCTAGTCCATCACATGGCAAGAGGGATCAATCCCATACTCGAATGCGCAGCAGAAATTAATCGATTCGAGTTTCTTTCGCATCCCATAAATATTAATAATCAATAAACTGAAGGAACTAAAAAAGAACTACTAACCTGGTGAGCCTCAAGTGTTGCTCCTCCAATAGATAGTGGTTCTTCCTCCAGTGAGCGCTCCAAGCAAACAGATCTGAACCTCCAATGGTGCTACCAAGGTTCTTCAAGCTAATCCCCGATGCTCTCGAACTCTTTAACATAGATCTAGGGTTTCTCAAACCCTAACTCTTAAACACAGATGAGAGAAGCAAGAAGAAGAAACACAAGAGAGAGAGAAGGGGAAGCCAAAAACGTGGAGAGGGGGTAGCTTTGAAAAATGTGGAAGCCTAATCTCTCCCACGTTTTGGTCTCCTTTTAAATTAAAAAAAATCTTAAATTAAATCCTAATAGGATTTAATATAATCATAGTGAGAGTCTAACTCTCTCTCTCCTGATATATCTCTTGATTGGCTCTTTCTGTCTATCTCAAAGTCCTTTACTAGGTGAAGAAGCAGAATCTAATAGGGAATGTGTTAATTAGCTACTTTATTTAATTATTAATGGATAATTATAATTAGCACCAATTCCATTGATTAAATAAAGAGCCAATTAAATTAGTAAATTCCAAATAACTCCCTATATGGTAACTATTATCATATACAACCCCCCACTAATCAACACCATCATTATGGAATCTAGGGCACGTACACTTGTACTACCAAACCCCAATCCATAGTACATGTCCATATACAAGCGTCTGTGCATCTGATCGGGTCTCGCAAAACTCTATAAAATACTTTGTTCAAATAATTATAAATAATGTATCATTTTATGTAAAATAGATTTTTGCAAAACCATTTCCAAAACGACACTGGATCTAGATTCTGATCCGACCATGCACAGACAGTCTCTATCTTGGTGTTCCCCAATCGGGCAGTGGTGACCGTGTTGGATAACTCCTTCACTCACTAAGTGTTCACGCATTCCCAGAACACCGGCTTTGACTCGCTTGAGTCTCAGTCATTGATGAACCAAAGAATGCGATCACACTTTGCAGTAACAGGGTTCCCTTAGGTACAGGGTGTCGGTGACACATGTCTATCCCTTCCTACATCTGGCAGTAATACATGAGGGAATCGACAAAATAGATTGTTCACCAATGCACACATCAAACATGTGAGCACTCGCATTCGTACCCTGACATCACATGTCTAGGCATACCCAATGCGATGACCATATGATAAGGGTGCCCAGCCCAAACCCTAGTCGTGACTACCATTTTAAGTAAAACTTAGGGACAAATAATGCTCAAAAAGTTTATATTGCATGTGACAATATCAAACTAAAATGTATAAATGTTCAATACAAAGGTGAATCGGGTTGAACAGGACCGAACTGGGTTTGATGGACACACACTTGTCCAACAATCTCCCACTTGTACATCAAAACCAATTCCCCATACATTTTAAACCCATGCCCTCCATGTGTTTCTCAAACACACCTGGTGACAAACCCTTTGACATGGCATCAGACACATTTTCAGTTGTGTCCACTTTAGAGATACTCACGTCACCCTGCTGGATAATCTCTCTGATGAAGTGATACTTCCGTTGCACGTGCTTGTTCCTCTAATGAGCGCTAGGCTCCTTAGCTTGTGCAATGGTCCCTCTGTTGTCACATAACAAGGGAATAGGGCCCTTGACAAGATCAGGGACTACCTCCAAATCTGATAGGAATTTCCTCAGCCAAACACCTTCTTTTGTTGCATCACAAGCTGCAAGGTATTCTGCTTTGGTAGTAGAATCGGCTGTAGACTTTTGTTTTGCACTCCGCCACACAATGGCACCTCCACCCATTAGATATACCATCCCGGACGTGGATTTTTTGTCATCCTTGTCAGTTTGGAAATCCGAATCTGTGTATGCCAATACTGACAACTGATCAGATCCAAAAACCAAGAAATATTCCTTAGTCCTTCTCAAGTACTTGAGGATATTCTTGACAGCACTCCAATGCTCGCGTCCAGGGTTAGATTGATAATGACTTACCGTGCCTACTACATAGCAAATATCTAGCCTCGTACACAACATGGTGTACATAAGACTCCCTACTGCTGAGGTATAGGCAATCCTCTTCATCTCTTCAATGTCTGTCTGAGACTGAGGACATTGAGATCTGGAAAGACTGACTCTATGTCTGAAGGGAACATTTCCCCTCATGGAGTTCTCTATACTAAATCTAGCCAGGACTTTGTCTATATAGGTAGCATGTGACAAGCCTAGCATCCTTTTTTGGCGATTTCTTACGAGTTTGATCCCAAGGATATAGCTAGCTTCACCAAGGTCTTTCATCGAAAACGTTGTGGATAACCACTGTTTTACTGATGAAAGAAAACCTACATCGTTATCAATCAGCAATATGTCATCTACATATAAAACAAGAAAACATACTGCCCTCCCACTGATCTTCTTGTAAACGTATGGTTCGTCTAGGTTTTGATCAAAACCAAACGATTTGATTGATTGATCAAACCTGATGTTCCAACTCCTGGAAGCCTGCTTCAGTCCATAAATAGACCTCTGCAATTTGCACACCTTTCTTTCCTCCTCCAAGGAAGAGAACCCCTCTGGCTGTTCCATATAGATTTCCTCTTGTAGGAACCTGTTTAGGAATGCAGTCTACACATCCATCTGCTAGATTTCATAATCCAAGTGTGCGGTGATAGCCAATAAAATCCTGACGGATTTCATCATCGCCGCTGGTGAAAAGGTTTCCTCATAGTCTAGACCCTCTTTCTGGGTATAGCCCTTTGCCACCAGTCTCGCTTTGAATCTTTCGACCTTTCCATCTGCGCCCTTCTTCCTCTTGAAGATCCATTTGCATCCAATAGGCTTGACGCCAAGCGGTGGATTGACTAGAGTCCAAACCTTATTAGAATGCATCAAATCGATTTCAGAGCGCATTGCCTCTAGCCACCTAGTGGCATCAACATCCTTTAGAGCCTCAGAGTATGTTATCAGATCATCATCTGATTCAACCGATACCATGTGGAATTCTTCCACTGTTTCCTCTTCGGTTAGAAGAGTTAGCCTGGTGGGTGGTCTAATAGTCCTCCCACTGCGTCGAGGTTCCTTAGGTGTTAGTATTTTAGCGGGTATGTCAGTTGGTCTCACTTTTGGAAGTAACGTTTTTGAGCCATCTGATAGCTCTTTTATGACTATTGGTTCGGACCTCTGGGTCATCATTTCTTCCTCAAAAAATGTGACATGTTTACTTACAATGACCTTTTGGTCAACTGGGTCATAGAAATAATAGCCTATCGTGCCTTTGGGGTAGCCTAAGAAATAGCATCTCGAAGTCTTGGATTCCAACTTGTCTGCCTGTTGCTTTCATACATGTGCTATGCAACCCCATACCCTAAGGTGTTGAATACTGGGCTTTCGCCCTTTCCACAACTCAAAGGGTGTCTTGGCTACAGACTTAGATGGAACCCTATTTAAGATATATATCGCCGTCTCTAAAGCGTACCCCCAGAAAGAAAGAGGCAGCTCACTATAACTGAGCATCGTCCTAACCATATCCAATAGGGTCCAATTGCGTCGTTCGGATACACCATTTTGTTGTGGTGTGCCTGGATTAGTTAGCTGACTAACTATCCCTTGGGATATGAGATGTTCTTTAAACTCATCCGATAGATACTCCCCTCCACGATATGACCGTAAGGACTTGATGCGTCTATCGAGCTGTCTTTCGACCTCGGCTTGGAATTCTTTAAATTTATCAACGGCTTCCAATTTCCTACGCATCAAGTATATGTAACCATATCTAGAGTAATCATCGGTGAACGTGATAAAGTACTCATACCCATATCTTGCTTGTATGTTAGTGTGTATTAACTCCAACAGATCTGTGGCTCTAGCACCTTTATTGCTAAAGGGTTTCTTGGTCATTTTACCCTGAAAGCATGACTCACAGGTGGGGAATGGTTCCACCCTCAGACTCTCTAAGGGCCCATCCCTCACCAATCTACTGATTCGGTCCACATTAATGTGACCCAATCTTAGATGCCACAGATATGTTGAGTTCACTGAAGTTGCTTTCCGTTTCAAATCAACATTTGAAACAACATTCGTTCTAATTGAGCAATCTAGAAAATACAAACCACTTTGTGTATATCCGGATGCTACAAAGGAATTATTAAAACGAATAATCAATTTAGAATTAAAGGACAAACTATATCTGTCCAAAACAAGTTTTGAAACTGAAATTATCTTCCTCTTGAAAGAGGGTACATAATAGCAACCCTTTAAAACTAAACTAGTAGAACTAAGATTTAAAATAAAAGTCCCCACAGCCAATGCCATGGTCTTAGCTCCTGTGCCCATCCGAAGACGCACTTCATTTCTTTCCAGGTTCCTTGCCTCCTTGAACCCCTGCAAATCATTGCAAATGTGAACAGTGGATCCACTATCCACCAACCAAGAATTGGTCGATTCAAAAGATAAATTAGACTCATAAAGAACGTGAACATCATATGTACCTTCTTTAGAAGCCTCTGTTTCATCCGACTTCTTATCTTTCAAAGTTGTCAGGTAAGCACGACAGTTTCTTTTCTAGTGACCCTCCTTCTTGCAATAGAAGCACTTGCCTTTGCCTTTATTGCCAGACTTCCCACCCTTGGCTTTCAGGGTCTTGCCCTTACTTCTCTTTTTCTTCTTCTTCCCGTTTAAAGAAGGCTTTGCCTCAGTTGCATTGACCTCAACCTTGAACTTTTTCAAGGACGCTTCAGCCTCTACCAGTGCATTAGCAAGCTCGGTGAGCTCCATCTCCTTCTCAGACATCTTGTAGGACATCCTAAAAGGTGCGTAGGCAGAAGTGAGTGACGCTAAGATCACATTAGTCTTGTATCACAGGCTGAAATCAGTCCCCATGGATTCCAAGTTTTCAAACAAATTGATCATTTTTATTACATGATCCATCACTGGAGTCCCCTAGGACATCTTGGAGTTATGGATTTGACTCACCGCATCAGAATGTGCGCGTGTCAACTGGCTATTGAACAATTCAGCAAGCTTATCCATTTTACCCCCAGCAGTGCGTATATCATTGACTGAGTCTACAACTGACTTTTCCAATGATCCTAGGATATAGAGTGATGCCTTGGAATCTCTCATAAGAAACTCTTGCATCTCTTCATTTGCTTCAAAATCGTTCGGGTCGGGTTGAGGAGGAACTTGTTCATCTAGAACTGTGTATAGTCCTTTAGCAGTCAGGAGCAACTTAATGCTCCGATATCAATCGACATAGTTTGTACCATTAAGTTTGTATTTGCTAATGAGTGTTAACAGGTTGGAATTAACGGCAGCCATCATATATTAATCTACATATGCACAAGTAAATAACCACATGCTAATTAATGACCATTGAAAATAATAAATTGAGCACACATATCAATGGTCTTTCATGATTTGGGTTTTCCTCATAACCCAAAAGATGAATTGGATATCTACAACCCTTGCATGCATAACTTACCCTGTCGGGAGTTATTATACACACCGTGGTAGTATGGACTAAGCTGTCCACGAGCTTCCAATATTTTCGGCCACCTGGGTGTCATGTCCAGATCCTATCGGCTGACATACACGCAAGTCATGTACTTACCTATTGCATTAGTTAGAATCATGGAATCGTGAAAGATGGCCCACTGTCGCAGTGCCCTCTCACTATCCATACCCTAATGTATCTAGATAGAGGTAAATATAGATAAATGTGACAGTGGTCCTGACAATGTCCTATTGGCGTATGCAGGGCATATCACACAATCTCTACATTTATCTTCAATAGGAGGCCATGAACATGTCTACCGTTTAAGACTAGTCCATATCATGCATGTATTATGATTAAAGAGGGATTAAGCAACTCTTACATACATGGATAGATTTAACAACATAATTAATCAACATTGATTAAAAGTGATTATGGGATGGCGGCATTTTTATCAGAAGCAATTAAAGAACCCTCCCAATAAAAATAAAACTAAAATTTTGGGTGCATTTATCATGCCATGGATGCCACGCTTCGATCATCTCCTCCGCCCGATCACGTCTTTAAAGTAGGTGAATTGCATCTCCATAAGCTTTGAGCGCCGCAAGTGGATTGTCATCAACATGCCCTAAGAGTCCTAGCTCCTCTAAAATTACAATGGAAACCTAGGAAAAATTCTATACACTTTCCTTTCCAAAATAATAAAGAAACCTTGCATGGAGAAACCAACCCACCATTTGGGCTGCCCATGGGGTGGAGTACATTTGTTTATAAAAAAGATAGGGGGAGAGAGAGAAAGAGAGAGAAGCATCACATCCACTCATAACCCCATGTAACACATACATAAACAATCCATCCATTTATTAGAATGCCATTCCCATAATCACAACATAATATAATTTCATGCATGGGCATTAAAGCAAGTGAACCAAAAATTAAAACATGGATTCCTTCAATTATTGAACCACCACATCGCATGTGATAACATGTATCCAAGCCCATAAAATTAAAATCGCATTTTAATTGCAAGTGGATAAAGAAGGAATCTCTTCACCCATCATCATCCTCCAAAAACAAAACAAAATAATAAAATTCTGTTTTGAAAAATAATTCCCTTTATTTATTTATTTATTTTTTAATTAAACTAGAGGAAAAATAAGGGGGGTGCATGCAGCCCACTTGCGCAGGCTGCAGGCACTCCTTGCGCAGCCTGCAAGCCCAAGGCCCACGGGCAGCAGCCCATGGCCAAGCCCGCAGGCCTGCTGCCCATAGGCTTGCTGCCCACGGACAGCAGCCTGTAAGCTGCAGCCCATAGGCTTGCTGCCCGCAGGCAGCAGCCCGCACAGGGAATGTGCGCACAGGCAGGCAATAGGGGGAGGGCGTGGGCAGAGGCTTGGCAGCGTGCGCTGCCCCCCCACATATAAACATGATTAAAAAATTTTAAATTAATAAAATTAATAATCACTCCTTAATTGGATATATGTTTCAATAATTGGAATAAATAAAACAAACCAAATCCATCATCACATGGGTAGGTTGTTACACTAACAACCTTGTAACTACCCATGTGCACATGGGAAGGTTGTTACAACAACTTTATTCTAACCACCCATGTGCCAACTTGCATCCCACTCATGATAATCATATTAACCATTAATTATTCAATATTTATGGGTGAGAAAGGTGGCTCTGATACCACATTGTAGGCATAACTACGGTCCAGGGATCAAACCATGGTTCTCTAAGGAAACCAACATACAGAAAAATTAGGGTTTTGCACGCCTTGGGTTATCCCATGGTGTCCCATGGGTGCCCCATTAAATTTTAGGGATTCCCATGGTCGCCCATGGGAACCCTGGTGCATCCCTATTAGGGTTTCTCCTTCCCTATTGTGTCCCATAAAATTAATTATCACAATAGGGACGAAGAAATTCATCTCTAGTCCATCACATGGCAAGAGGGATCTATCCCATACTCGAATGCGCAGCAGAAATTAATTGATTCGAGTTTCTTTCGCATCCCATAAATATTAATAATCAATAAACTAAAGGAATTAATAAAGAACTGCTAACCTGGTGAGCCTCAAGTGTTGCTCCTCCAATAGACAGTGGTTCTTCCTCCAGTGCCGCTCCAAGCAAATAGATCTGAACCTCCAATGGTGCTACCAAGGTTCTTCAAGCCAATCCTAGATGCTCTCGAACTCTTCAGCACAGATCTAGGGTTTTTCAAACCCTAACTCTCAAACACAGATGAGAGAAGCAAGAAGAAGAAACACAAGAGAGAGAAAAGGGGAAGCCAAAAACGTTGAGAGGGGGTAGCTTTGAAAAACATGGAAGCCTAGCCTCTCCCACATTTTGGTCTCCTTTTAAATAAAAATAAACCTTAAATTAAATCCTAATAGGATTTAATATAATCACAGTGAGAGTCTAACTCTCTCTCTCCTGATATATCTCTTGATTGGCTCTTTCTGCCTATCTCAAAGTCCTTTACTAGGTGAAGAAGCAGAATCTAATAGGGAATATGTTAATTAGCTACTTTATTTAATTATTAATGGATAATTATAATTAGCACCAATTCCAATAATTAAATAAAGAGCCAATTAAATTAGCAAATTCTAAATAACTCCCTATATGATAACTATTATCATATATAACCCCCCCACTAATCAACACCATCATTATGGAATCTAGGGCACGTACACTTGTACTGCCAAACCCCAATCCATAGTACATGTCCATATACTAGCGTCTGTGCATTTGTTCGGGTCCCGCAAAACTCGATAAAATACTTTGTTCAAATAATTATAAATAATGTATCATTTTATGTAAAATAGATTTTTGCAAAACCATTTCCAAAACGACACTGGATCCAGATTCTGATCCGACCATGCACAGACAGTCTCTATCTTGGTGTTCCCCAATCGTGCAGTGGTGACCGTGTTGGATAACTCCTTCACTCACAAAGTGTTCACGCATTCCCAGAATACCGGCTTTGACTCGCTTGAGTCTCAGTCATTGATGAACCAAAGAATGCAATCACACTTTGCAGTGACAGGGTTCCCTTAGGTACAGGGTGTCGGTGACACATGTCTATCCCTTCCTACATCTAGCAGTAATACATGAGGGAATCGACAAAGTAGATTCTTCACCAATGCACACATCAAACATGTGAGCACTCGCATTCGTACCCTGACATCACATGTCTAGGCATATCCAATGCGATGACCATATGATAAGGGTGCCCAGCCCACCCTAGTCGTGACTACCATTTTAAGTAAAACTCAAGGACACATAATGCTCAAAAAGTTTATATCTCATGTGACAATATCAAACTAAAATGTATAAATATTCAATACAAAGGTGAACCGGGTTGAACCGGACCAAACCCAGTTTGATGGACACACACTTGTCCAACAGTCAAAATTGTATCCAACAGTTGGTTTTAGAAATACAATCGGAGTGGTGGTTCCCTATGAACTAGTGACTCTCTCTCTCTCCTCTCTCCACTCTCCATGTTTGCAACTTCCCACTGAAATAGCAAAGTGCAAAGACAGTCTCCTCTCTCACGTCTCCTCTCTCTATACTATTTCCAAAGAAAAAATGAAGAGAGCTTGGAGAAACTCTGGTGGTCACGTCTGCAAACTCTGGTTGTAGACGAAGGCGTTGCAACCTTCACTCTCGCTCCTCCATAAACCGATCTACGAAGTATTTATGCTGTGGAGAGATGGGAGGGCATGTTTTCTACCTCCAATCTTCTTTTATGCTATCAATTGGAGGTATGTTTATGTTATTTCTTTTCACCAGGTTCTGTAAAATCCACCAAAGTTTAGTCAAAAAAGACATTGTTATGCCACAAGGTTCACTTATATTTCTTCTCAGCACAGATAATTTAGAACATTCTTTAGACAAGTGTAGCCGACAAACCAGACTTGCAAGGAAGCATCATGAAGTGGCAGTAACATAACATACAAGAAGTTGCATCAACACGCAATTTGAATACCTGAACAAGAAAATCCATTAGAGGTCTCTGAGTAGGCTAGCTAATATTGTCCCAGTTAACAGAAGGTGCAAACATCTTGTAGTCCTTTTGCATAAAGAAACCCTGCTTTATAGCATTGTAAGATGAAAGTTGTGAATTAGAAAAAGGTTAAAATAACTTAGAATTCAACCATCCAAAAAAATATGAAAGATTAACTACATTTGCTAAATTATTTAGAAACAACCACTTAAATTAAATGGGGGGGGGTTTGAAGAAACGATAAGCGTGAGATAGAGACATGGGAACTATCAGTATAATCTATAAACACTCTATAATGTCATTAATGACGACCGAACAACTCTTCTCCAAATTGAAATAAGATAGAGAAGAGATTTTTTCAATGAAACAGATACACAATGATACAGTGGGTTGAAAGACCCATAAAGAGATCAATGCAAGAATTGTGTTGGTTTTTACTCTTTTTAGTGGTTTGAGATCAGAAGAAGAAACGGAATTTAGAAAGGGAGAGGTTGAATTCCTATTTATTTTTGTTTCTTTATGATGATTCTTTGTGGTTTTTTTACAAAGTCAAACAGAGTCCCCACTTATGAGTGTGTCATGGCTACGTATAAAACCAAGACTTGTTCTTCTCATTTCATCAAAACTAATAAAAGTACTCTTTGATTCTTATGGGGTTGAGCCACCAAACATAGATGTCCTTTTGCTTCTCTCTTTCTTTAATTTAAGTAGTTGTTTCTAACTAATATCTCCAAGGCTAAAAGAAGATTGCAGGCAGAAAACATGCCCTCCCATCTCTCCACAGCATAAATATACTTCATAGATCGATTTAAGGAGGGCCGAGAGTGAAGGTTCCAACGCCTTCGTCGCTACAATCGGCGTTTGCAGAGGTGACCACCAGAGTTTCTCTAAGCTCTCTTCGTTTTTTCTTTGGAAATAGTATAGAGAGAGGAGAAGTGAGAGAGGAGACTGTCTTTGCACTTTGCTGTTTTAGTGGGAAGTTGCAAACATGGAGAGTGGAGAGAGGAGAGAGAAGAGAGTGGTTTTAAAGATAGAGTGGAGAGAGGAGAGAGAAGAGAGTGGTTTTGAGGAAAAAGTGGAGAGAGGAGAGAGAGAGAGTCACTGGTTCATAGGGAACCACCACTCCAGTTGTATTTCAAAAGCCAACCGTTGGATACAGTTTTAACACGTGTCGAGCATCCCTAAGGAGAACCTCACAAACCGTATGGTGAGGGAACCTTAGAGGAAAAAAAATCCATCGGGAGCACAAGGGGTGATACAAACATACCTGCATAGGACCTCCAACGGATGAACAAATAGGGGTACAAGAGGGGCTGTTGAGTGGGTTGCGCTGACTGGGTGCTGTAATTACCCATAGTTGGGGCTCTTCGGTTAGGGGTATAATCGTAAGTGTCGTTGTTAGGGTGATTGCATTGTCGTAGTACTGGGTGCAATCAAGACTTGTTGTTGCATGAGCAGTTGGTGTATGTATAATGTCTGCCACTGCACAGGCGTGCTTTGAAAAAATGTCATTGTAGGGGCATAATAAGTAAAATTGTGTATAGCTTCTGCCGTTGTTGGGGTATATTGGGAAATATTTGTGCATAACTTCTGCTATTGTTGGGGCAAGCGGTGAAATTTGAAAGGGGCATTGTCATAATTTGTCATTGCTTTGGAATGTGGTAGTCATGTATAGTATTTGTCGTGGTGAGGGCAGACTAAGAATTTGGCTGTTGTATGGGTATGGTGGGAAATAGTCGCCGGTGCACAGGTGGAACTGGGGCAAATTGCCACCATTGGGGCATGAATTAGGTAATTATCGTGATTGCATTGATTCTGGGTTACTACTTGTACGGGGCATGGACCACTGAATGGTGCTTTATCGCGTGTTAGGTGTGCCAAGTTGCCGCATTGGTGGATCCATGTGTTTGACATTTGAATTTTGGTGTAATTGCGTAGATATTACGTTACTACTTGTACCCACTATTAGGGAATGAATTAGGTAATTGTCGTGATTGCATGGATTATAGGTTACTACTTGTATGGACAATGGACCACTGAAGGGTGCTTTATCGCGTGTTAGGTGTGCCAAGTCACCACATTGGTGGAGTCAACAAGGGCTTCTTGGTACGAGGGGCACCTTCTTCGAGATTCTTCCACGCATCTTTGTAACAATGTGTGGGATCCATCCAGGGTAAGTTGGATTTTCCACTCTTCTTATTGATTTTATGCTTTGATGATTAGTGTACAAATTCCATGCATATTTGTAACAATGTGTGGGATCCACCCAGGGTAAGTTGTATTTTCCACTCTTCTTATTGATTTTATGCTTTGATGATTAGTGTACAAATTCCATGCTTCCCTACCTCCCGATAACATGTTATTTTGCAAGACGAGAAGATCTCTAGCCTTGAGCCCGAGTGAGGGGAGCCTACCGGTCGAGACCAACCAAACTCGACCGATCAAAAGGGGCATGGACCATTCCGCGCATGGTCCATGCCTGACAGGTGAATGGAGAACAAATGGGGATCAGGATCAACGATCCAGCGAGCAATGGTCCTCACCCAACCGACTGGTGGATCAAGATCTTGAGAGATAGATAAAGGCTTAAGGATCTTGACAAGAAGACAACACCCGATGCATACTCTCTGCCCAGGCAACATCCGTTCTTAGCCAATATTATGAACGCCTCGCTTACCCGAGGATTCAAGCTCTCAAGCTGTAAGATGTATGATGATAAGATCGACCCAAACAATCACGTTAATTACTTAAATGTTGTGATGATGATCTATGGGGGGTCAGATACAGTGTCATGCAGAGCCTTCTCGACCTCATTAAAAGGAGCAAGCACCCCTTGGTTTTCGAGGTTGAAGCCTAACTCCATAAAGAGCTTTGTGGAGCTCGGAAAGGCCTTTATAGCATGTTTTGAGAGTAGTGTTCGGAAAAAGAAGACAACCGCTAATCTGTTAATGGTGAAGCAAAGATCAAATGAGTCAATCTATGACCATGTCACATGGTTCACACAAGAATCTCTAGAAAACAAGAACATGGATGATGGAATGGTCTACAACACCCTCTACAGTGGCATTACTGATGAGGAGCTTATAAAGTCTTTGGCCCTGAAGCCGACCAAGAACATGATCGAGCTATTATAGAGATGTCATCAGTATGCCATTATAATGGAAGTATTGAAAGCCCAAAAGGTAGCCAACCACAAAGGATAGGAGAAGAAGAGGTTGACATAGGAGAAAGATGACCGAAAAGAAGGGGAGTAATGATAGAAGTCTGATCGAAATCAGGAGCGAGCACGAAAATACACCCCCTTGAACACCACGAGGACCAACATCCTAATGTAGATCCATGATCATGGTCTCCTTTAGTAGCCAAAGCCAATATTCTCCAAACTAGAGGAGAGGGACTAGAAGAAATGTTGCGGGTTCCATAAGTACACTGGGCACAATACCGAGGAGTATATGTAGCTAAAGAAAGAGATTTAAGATCTAATCCAGGCAGGCCAGCTCCGTCGGTATGTGAATGATGAAAGAAGAGATGAATGGTGGGTTCGAAGAGATGGAGAGCAGGTGTCAAACCCTGCCCCAGACTGACTGGAATCTTGACTAAAGGACAGGAACCCCGGGTATGGCCTCCAAGAACACTGTGGAGTATCACTCCAGTGATTGAGATTGATGAAGAAACCCTATGTAGATCCTCCTACATACCTGTTAGAAGATGGATCACTGACCCTTGTAGCTGCACAGCTCATAGCATAATGTACTGCTTGGACTCCAGGTATTCTCTCTCCTCTCCATAATTGTGGGACCCACCTCTGGAAATGTGTGTAAAAGACTCTAAATGACATGTGGGGACAATGCCCTGACCATGGGTCAAACCCTTGTGCAAGCCCACTGAGATTCAGCCTTGCTGCAATCTCTGGGCGATGCAGACAAAGCCCAGAGACATCACCCAGAGTGCAAAATAGCATATTTAAATTATTTAAAATCATGGGGACCACTCATATTGGACATGGGCACCCTCCATAGGTTGAGGGGAGTCTGAGGGACCACCTCATACCCCTGGACCACTGTGGACCCCACCAATGTGCCCTGAATCATTGAGAATTAGTTTAAAAACTCATTTTGAAAAGGGCCTTAACCAGCCAAACAGGCCTTAGTTAGCATGGGCCTATAAACAGCAGTGCCATGGGTTCATTTAAACCCTTGGCTATTGTTCAAATCGTGGGGAAGGGAGAAGAAGGAAAAGAGAAGAAAAGGGAGGAAAAGAGAGGAAGAAGAAGGAGGGAGGAGAAGCACCCCTATACCTCTGGGATCAGATTTCGCGCCTCCTCAGCTCTGGTCAGGTATAAACATATATGCACATACCTGTTGCCCTCTTTGATTCATGTATTTTTGACGAGTTTATGCTCTCTGGCAGCACAGAACAGCTTGGAACTGCCAAGGATTGCTCCAGATCTGCCATGCAAGTATGGAGCATGGAAGATCTGGGAATTTCATGTAATTTTACAGGTTTGTTATACTAGTCTTGGAACCGAAACCTGGCTGTGCATAGCTGCACTGCCCAATTTCGCTGTTAATTGGCTGTTTGAAGCCCTGGATGCAAGCCCTGACTGCATGGGACCTAGCCCTAGGTGGTAACAGCCCCAGATTACCATTTCATATGTAAATCCAGCCTTGCATGTGGCCAAAATCAAGATTTGCACCTGAAGAGAACCCTGTGATACTATTCACTGGGCTATCTGGGCAACCTATTGCAGCCAAGTGGTGGGCCCAGTGGAAAATCCACACGGACCAAAGTGAAGATCACCCCTGGGATCACCTAATACCCTAGCATGCATGGGGAGAAGGTTTGGTCACTGCCCATGGCCAGCAACCTTGGAAACTCAGCCAGATTTCGATTTTGAAATCTCTAGGCAATGCACTGGGTGATGCAGACATCACCCAGAGACATTGCCCAATGAATGAATTGCTGCTGTTTTGGTGTTCTGATTTAGGGGACCTCACCCATTGGCCATGGTACTATGTGGGAAGGTGGGTAATTACCTAAATGCCCATCCCCACATCTGTCCATATGAGGGAATGCTTTGGGAACCCAAGTCGGCCCCACAGGACTTGGAAACCCTGCCTATGATTAGTCCTGCAGTACTGTAAAGTTGAGGATAGCACTATAAGCCTATTATGACCTAGGGTCAGGTACTAATTGTCACACCCGAAACCACCCCCTGGAAGGATTAGGTAGGTGACCCGAATTGCGTAACGGCAATCTACCAAATCCCACAGATCTAGAAGCAGTTATTACATTCATGGGTCCACAATCATCACTTTACCATAAGCAAGATCAGAGTGCTGCAGATAAACTACAATTACAATAACAAAGAGAAAGCGTAGCGATACGGGAAATAATGATAATATATACATACATATGATTGTTCTGATACATTCCCCAACTACCCACAAACTGGAAAGTAAACCTGACAAGAAACAAAGCCAAAGAAAATACATACATAAGATATACAGGGTGAGCTGACTCAACCCCAAAAGAAAGTAAGAAAAACTACTGCAGAACCATAAGCAGAATGGGGATAAACTCCTAACAAAAATAAAAAGGAGTCCCCAAGGTAAAAAGTATCAAGTGCACTCTTCAACGATCTTCATCAATAACCACCGAGAATGCACGCATCATCGGCACGACCTCCATCGGGGTCCACACCAATATCATCATAATAACCAGGGCTCTCCTCCTCGTAATGAGCCTCCATGGCACAGCGGCATTGATCTGCAAAATCATCTAAAGAAAAACAATGTATAACAGAGTGTGAGCCCCACTAAGCTCGTGAGCAAATCATATCATCATGCATGCACGTCCAACCACAATCCACATGATCCTACATGATATGCAAGTCCAGATTAGTTATTAGCCACCTAGCAATACAACTAAGTCAGGTCAGTGCTACTACAATCCCCAATACATGTATCCCCGGTGCGGGCTTGGTTACCCCTTCCCGCGACACACCCATGGAGTTGTCGGAGAGGACCAGTTAGCTCCCGCATTCGTTCACCAAAGTCAGCCCGACCAGCCCTCTGTGATTAACCTGTAGGGCAATCACTTTTCTTTTCTTTTCTAGCTTATAGCTCATAATCACCATTCCGGTGCAAACACATTTCTTTTCTTTTCACATATGGTCACCCTCACAGGCATCCAAGACCTTAACCCATGTTGGCAAGGGTGCGTAGCACGGGTGATGAAACTTTAACTCCATGTCTATATGGCATTGTATGTGTCAGGTGGTGTCACCTGTATCCCATACTACAGGCCACCACAGGCCTCATTTCCTACGACATCTAGTCTAACATTCACAATCATCAGATAATATTCACAGTGTTGATCAACAGACAATCATTGTGTACTAATTTGAGAAATTGAACAGAATTAAATAACACAACATTTATTCTATGAATTTTAATTTCCAGCATAGCATCACAGTTACATGTTCATACAAAATAATATTTCACTCACCTGGGTTTGGTTCTAGGAACTCGGTCGCAAATTCATTTCCAACAGCAGTCTGGTTGTAGGCCTCAAGCACGGGATCAAATCCTAGAAATAAATCAAAATTTTTCATTTTAAATTTTCCAATCTATCTCTGAGGGTCCTAGGGTTAACCTGAGCTCACTGGGTTGACCCGGTGTTCAGTTGGTCTTCACTTGGAATTCTCTGGGCCTTGCACTGGGCCTTAGGCCTATGTCCCAGTGCATCATCCAGAGATGGTGGTCTAGGGGTAAAATGGTCATTCTTAGTGTTAGTACCTGACCCTAGGTCATAATAAGCTTATAGTGCTATCCTCAACTTGGCAGTGCTGTAGGACTAAGCACACGCAGGGTTTCCATCACCTGTAGGGCCCACTTGGGTTCCCAAGCATTCCCGCATATGGACAGATGTGGAGAGGGGCTTTTAGGTCATTTTAAACCTTCCCACATAGTACCATGGCCATTGGGTGAGGTTCCCCAAGTCAGAATGCTAAAACAGCAGTGTTTCACTCACTGGGCGATGGCTCTGGGCATTGGGTGCATCGCCCAGAGTCTTCAAATCGACATCTGGCTGAGATTCCTAGGTTGTTAATTATAGGCAGTGCCCAAATCATCTCCCCTTGCATGTTAGGGTGCTAGGTGACCCTGGGTTGATCCTCAATATGGTCCATGTGGATTCTCCACTGGGCCCACCACTTGGCTGTTAGAGGCTGCCCAGACAGCCCAATGAATAGTATCATAGGGTTTTCTTCAGGTATGAAACTCAGTTTTAGCTATATGTTAAGCTGGAAACAGGTGTAAAATATTGATTCAAGGCTGCTACCATCTAGGGCTTGGTCCCATGCAGCCAGGGTTGTATTCCAGGGGGGTTCCAAATAGCCAAATAACTGAGCATCTGGCAGTGCAGTTGTGCACAGCCAAATATCGACTCCAGTATAGCATATCAGACCTGTATTGTTACATAAAAATCTCAGATCTTCCATGCCTTACACTTGCATGGTAGATCTGGAGCAGTTTCAGGCAGTTCCCAGCTGTTCTGGGCTGCCAGAAGGCAAGAACACATCAACACAAGCATCAACAACGAAACTAGTAGGTGTGAGCAGGTATTATATACCTGTACAGATGTTTGGATGCTCGGTTACAGGCTTGGATGGGTGGCAGCCCCTCCTTCCCTTCCTTCTTCTTCTTTCTTCTTCTTCTTCCTCTTCTTTCTCTCTTTTCTCTCTTCTTTTCTCTCCTACGAAATGAGCAGTAGAAAGAACTCTAAATGAGCCCATGGCTCACCTATTTATAGGCCCAGCCCATACTAGGGTCGGTTTGGCTGCTAAGGCCCCTTTCGAGATTGAGTTTTTAAACTGTTTCTTAGTGATTTTGGGCACACTGGTGGGGTCCATAGTAAACCAAGGGTATGAGGTGGTCCCTCAGACTCCCCTCTATCTATGGAGGGTGCCCATGTCCATTATGGGTGGTCCCCATAATTTAAAATCACTCTAATAAGCTGTTTTTCCCACTAAGCGATGTCTCTGGGCCTTGTCTGCATCCCCCAGTGCTATCGCCTAGAGATTTCAGCAAGGTTGAATCTCAATGGGGCTTGCACAGGGGTTTGACCCTTGGTTAGGGCATTGTCCCTACATGCCATGTAGGGTTCTTTAAACATATTTTCAGGGGTGGGCCCCACAGTTATGGGGAGGAGAGAGATTACCTGGAGTCCAAGCCATACATAATGCTATAAGCTATGCAACTACAGGGGTCAGCTATCCACCTTCTGACAGGTATGTAGGAGGATATGCACAGAGTTTCCTCATTAATCAAAATCACTAGAGTGATACTCTATAGTGCTTTTGGTTGCCTGGTCAGGGGTTCCTGTCCTTTAATTAAAATTCCAGCAAGTCAGGAGCAGGGTTTGACATTTCTCCCCACCTTACAAAAATTTCATCCTCGAAATTTGCTTACCTTGCAATTCAAAGAGTCGAGGATATTTCTCTTTCATTTCCTCTTCACATTCCCATGAAGCTTCTTCCACCGGGTTGTTTCACCAACGAACCTTCACAAAGGCGACTGTGCAGTTACGGAGGTTGTGCTCCTTTCTATCCAAAATCTCCGTAGGTTGCTCTTCGTAGGTCATATCCATGACCAATTGTTTAGGTTCAGTTGATAGTACATGTGTCGGGTTGTTAATGTACTTCCTCAACATCGACACATGGAAAACATCGTGGACACTTGACAAAGATGGTGGTATTGCCAGTCAGTATGCTATGGATCCCACTTTATTGAGTATTTCATGAGGATCGATGAATCTTGGGCTCAACTTGCCCTTCCTGCTGAAACGTAGCAATCCTTTAGTTGGAGACACTCGAAGGAATACTTTTTCTCCGACTTCAAATTCAATGTCCTTCCTTCGATTATTCGCATAACTTTTCTGTCTTAACTGGGCTGCCTTGATCTTTTCTCTTATAACATCCACCTTATTACAGGCCGCTTGTATCATCTCAGGCCCGAGATATTTTCGTTCGCTAACTTCATCCCAATATAGCGGGGTTTGACATTTTCGTTCATAAAGAGCTTCAAATGGTGCCATGCCAATGGTGGAGTGATAACTATTATTGTATGCAAATTCCACCAGAGGTATGTGAGCATCCCAACTACTGTTCATTTCCAAGACACAGGCCCGGAGCATATCTTCCAGAGTCTGTATAGTTCTTTCCGACTGTCCGTCCGTCTGCGGATGGAAAGCTATACTAAGATTCGGTTGAGATCCCAATGCCTTTTGTAAACTCCTCCAAAACCTTGAGGTAAACCGAGGATCTCTATTCGACACAATGCTGATAGGCACGCTGTGTAAGCGGACTATATTTTCTACATATAACTGGGCAAGCTTCTCCATTGAATAACTTATCTTGATTGGTACGAAGTGAGCTACCTTTGTCAGTCCGTCTACGATCACCCAAATCGCATTCATGCCCTTCTTGGTGTTGGACAGATTTGTCACGAAATCCATAGTGATCCTTTCCCACTGCCACTCAGAGATAGGAAGTGGCTATAATAAACCATACGGTCAATGTCTTTCCGCTTTTATCTGCTGAAAGGTGAGGCACTTGGACACGTATATCGCTATGGTCTCCTTCATTCCCATCCACCAATAATATTTCTTCAAATCCTTGTATATCTTTGTACTTCCAGGTGGATTGTATAGGGTGAGTTGTGCGCCTCTTTAAAGATTCGATCTTGGACATCAAAATCATCAGGCACGCACAATCTATCTCGAAACTTCAGTGCGCCGTCATGGGCCAAAGAAAAGTCTGGGTCCTTATGGACACCTTGTTGCACTTCCCAAATGATCTTGGCCAGCTCGGGGTCCAATGGTTGCTTCGCAATTATCTCCTCTCGTATCGACGGTTGTAGATCCATGGCTGCTAATTGCATAGCTATTCATTCAACCATGAGTTCCAGATCAAACTTTTGAGCTTCTTCTACCAACTGTTCACGTACAACTAAGGAAGCGAGAGATGCAGTCTGAGATTTTTTGCTTAATGCATCAGCAACAACGTTGGCCTTACCAGGGTGGTACTGGATTTCACAGTCATAAACTTTTACCATTTCTAACCACCGCCTTTGTCTCATGTTCAGCTCTTTCTGGGTGAAGAAATACTTCAGACTTTTATGATCGCTAAAGATTTCACTCTTTTCACCATATAGGTAATGCCGCCATATTTTCAACGCGAAAACTACTGTTGCCAACTCTAAGTCATGTGTAGGGTAGTTCTTCTCATGCTCTTTTAATTGTCTGGAGGCGTAGGCGACCACTTTACCTCCCTGCATCAGGACGCCACCCAATCCTATCCTGGATGCATCAGTATATAATACCATTCCCCCGGTGCCGTCCAGAATGGTCAAGATTGGAGCTGTCACCAATTGGTTTCTCAATTCCTAAAAAATTTTCTCGCATGCTTCATTCCATTCAAATTTGGCTCCCTTCTTTGTAAGTTTTGTCATGGGTACCAAAATCTACGAGAAATTTTCAATAAATCGTCGGTAGTAATCTGCTAAACCTAAGAAACTTTGGATCTCGGTGGCACTCTTCGGAGTCTCCCATTCGAGAACTGCTTTTAACTTGCCTGGGTCTACTTTGATGCCGTCCTCAGTGACGATGTGTCCTAGGAATTCAATTTGGTGTAGCCAACATTCACATTTACTGAACTTGGCAAAAAAGTTGGTGTTCTCGTAACCGTTGCAACACGAAGGTAAGGTGTCGAGCGTGTTCTTCCTCATTTTTGGAGTACACCAGAATGTCGTCAATGAATACAATGACGAACTTATCCAACACATCATGGAATACTCTATTCATCATGTCCATGAATGTTGCCGGGGTGTTGGTTAATCCGAACAAAAAAACCAGGAATTTGCAATGTCCGTATCGAGTTCGGAATGCTGTTTTGTGAATATCACCACTCTTGATCTTCAATTGATGATATCCCGACCTAAGATCGATTTTGGAGAAAACTCTTGCTCCTTGTAGCTGATCGAATAGGTCATCGATGTGCGGCAGTGGATATCGATTCTTGATAGTCAGCTTATTCAGCTCGCGGTAGTTGATACACAGCCGCATACTACCATCCTTCTTCTTAACAAACAGCACGGGTGCTCCCTAGGGTGATACGCTGGGTCATATGAATCCCTTCTTCAGTAGGCCTTGAAGTTGAAGCTGCAACTCCTTCAATTCGATTGGCGCCATTAGATATGGTGCCTTGGATACCGGTGCTACACCAGGAATTAGATCAATCGCGAACTCTATATCGTGGTCAGGCTATTGCTGCGTCAGATCTTTCAAAAAAACATCAGGAAATTCTCTGACGACTTTAAGTTCCTCCAAAGGTTTTACCTTTGCCTCCGTGTCTATCGTAGTGGCCAAAAAGCCTTGACATCCTTCGTCTAACAATCTTCGCGCCTGGAGGGCTGATAAGGTTATCCTCTTGGGTTTCCCTCTTTGTTCACTTTGATAGGTGAGGAGTGATCCATCATCCATTTTAAACACTATTTTCTTCTCTGCACACACAAGACATTTGCACCATAGGCAGATAACCAATCCATGCCTAGTATCACACCAAAATCCTTTATATCCATCTTTATCAACCGTGCGGTTAGATTCTTCCCACAAATCTCAATCTGGCAAGGGTCGTAAACCTCCATCAAACTTATGACACTACCTATTGGTGTGCTGACTACTAGTTCGTGCCCAATGTCTCTCAGTTGATCTTTCATCCTACTCGTAAAAGTGGTAGAGACGAAAGAGTGGGTTGCACCCGAGTCAAATAATACTCATGCAGGTATGGTCGAGACACTCAGGGTACCTAGGGTTTGTACATAATTTAGGTTACATAAAGTAAGCTAGTTATTCCCTATAATTTAGTAGTGTTCAGCAAACTTACCTATCAATACATCGAGGTTCGCCTTAGCTTCTTCATTTGTTATTGCAAACACCTTTCCTCGCGTCTGATTGTCCCGTGGCTAAAAAGGCCTAGCGTAGGGTTAATTCGGCGAGTTGTTGCCATACCCACATGATCTACAATCTCTAGCCATGTGCCCTTCCTTATTGCACACATAGCACTTATAGGGTGGAACAGAAGGTGTTGAGGCTTGGCTCACTTGACTTGTTGTTGGTCAGGCTGGCGAAGATGCTGTTGTCGCTTGACTCGTAGTTGGTTGAGCAGGTCGATTGAAAGTGGGGCGGAAAGGGTTCTGACCCATGTTTACCCTACGATACGGAGTCAGATTAGGGCTTGAACTTGTTCCTCGATAAGCTTTATTTGGCCACCCAAATGTCTGAAAATTATTTGGCCTTTTGTTCAACCCAAGCGACATCGTAGTCTTCTCTTTCTCTTTTTCTTTAAATCTATCTTCCATCGTCTTCGCCTTGTCGACCATCTGAGCATAATCCTGAATGTCCATAATTGACAGTACTAATCCAATCTTAGTCTTAAGTCCTTTCTCGAATTTCTTTGCCTTACTTACTTCCCTTTTCAGGTGCTCTGGAGCAAAATGGAATAGGTCTTCAAATCGCTGTTGGTAATCCAACACTAACTTGGT
Organism: Telopea speciosissima; assembly: GCF_018873765.1. Classification (NCBI taxonomy): domain Eukaryota; kingdom Viridiplantae; phylum Streptophyta; class Magnoliopsida; order Proteales; family Proteaceae; genus Telopea; species Telopea speciosissima. The sequence goes on along the minus strand of NC_057920.1, from coordinate 31,591,649 downwards.
CCCTTGCACCAGTGCAATGAACTCAGCTTCTTTTCTATCCCTGAAACTCTCTGGGAAGTAGTTCTTGAAGAAAACTTCTTTGAGTTGCTTCCACGTGGGGTTCGGGTGAGTAGCTTCCAAGTTAGGGTTAGTAGCTTTCCACCAAGCTTTGACATCATTCTGCAACCGATAACCCGCATATATCAACTTCTGTGTGTCTGTGCACTCCAGTACTTCAATTGCCTTCTCTAGGGCACTAATCCACCATTCCAGCTACATTACCTCAGAAGTTATTTTGGAAAACACAGGCAGTTGGAGTTTCTTGAATCTCTCCATAACCTTGGCAGTAGAGTTTTCTGCTAAGTGTTGAGGCACAGGTGGTGGAAATAGTATGGGCCGGTTGGGTGGTGGTGGTGGTGCCGCACATTCATGCATCATGCTTGCAAACTGTGTAGACATCTGACCAAGCAGTTCTTATTGTTGTTGCATGGTCCGCATCATAGTGGTCCTGAATGCAGTCACATCACCGACTGCCACATTTGGCTGAGGTGCTATAGCAGTGGCTTGAGCAGCCATTGGTGCCTCTGACGAAGCAGCTGATGCCTCAGAATTTTGAGCCTCAGTCCCATTTGGCAGTTCAACCTCCGGTATAACACGAGGTTGTTTCCCTTTGCGACCACCACGAGAACTTCTTCTTGTGTTGACCATTGTGGCTTCTCTGAAAAGAGGAGCATGTTCAATATTCCAATATCGCTCATCAGGGTCAACAATTATTTCCTAGTTAGTACAGGTACAAATCTAGTCCATAGTTCTAGTGAATTTCATGAGCTGCACCAGTAAGGTGGATTGTTAGATATGTTATCTTTGTTCATTATGAGGTGTTTCTTTCATTTTGTGTTTTGTTTCTCTTCTTAAATATTTTATGTAATGGTATGCTATGCATGACACTATATGAGAGATTTCAAATTTTTAAATAGAAGGCTTTTAATTATTTACCTGGTCTAACAGGCAAGCAATTCCAGCTTCCTTCCGGTCACAAACTCCATCGCAAGTAGGTACTCTATGTCGGCTCTTACTTCTTTAGCTAAGGACATATAAAAGTCTCGCTCCCCTGGTCCACTAATGGCAGCAATGGCTAGATAAAAGTCCAACCGGTTCTCGGCTCGAGGTAGTACTAGTCGTATCCGTCTTAGTCTCTCTCGCAGCTGTCTAATATAGATCATGATGATAGGGTCTCCAGCCTTAGTTGAGGTAATGGGGCCTGTCATGGAAAATGGTTCTAAGCATCAGGGTTATACTTAATTAAAAGAATTAAGTACATGTCTACTGGAATTTAAATGACTAAGAATCAATAAAAATTTACTTGGGTTGGCTCGAGGTACCTTAGCGTCTAAACTGTTTTGATTGGCTAGAAAACCTATGAGACCCTATTCTTGGTTGACCTAGACTTTGGATAGGGTGAGATCTACGCTCCCTACATGTCGTGAATACGTATTACAACATACCTACATATCTATGTTCGATTTTGCATAGCAGCATTCCACTCAGTTTGTACATCACAATATCAACCACATAATAACTATATATTTTACACACACAACTAATTTTCATAAATATATATATATATTTATCTATGTTTAGGTACTTACATTAATAAGGAAAACAATTTATATGTGTTTCACTAAAATCCCCAAATAGAAGTTGTATTCCCTTAATGTCATAATTTTTTTTTGTGTTTGCTTAATTAATTATATTTTTTTTTATATATATATTTTTTAAAACATTTATGAAAATTTATGTTTCTCTGTTTAACAAGGTTATTATGGGTGATATCCAAGTTCCCATGTGTTATAATTCAAAAATCAGCAAAATACATTCACCGGGCAATGTCTCTGGGCGTTGGATGCATCGCCCAGTGCCATCGCCCAGAGAATCGGGGCGCAGGTATATGAGTCCGAGAGGGGCCCATTTCAATCCTAACTTCTTCTAAACTTCCCTAAACACTTGGAGAGACTCGTTGGAGGGTAGTGTGACTATTCCCACACCAAATCCTCACATTTCTTCGAGTTCTTTGCGAATCCACGCGTGCCTAGGTAAAATTCCTTGGTTACATTCTCCTATTAGGTTTTCTTTAATTCCATCTTGTTTTAGCTAGGGTTTTTGTTAGATTTCCTTACCCTAACTACCCCTTTTTTCTTCTCTTTTTGCAGCAAAATGTCCACTAGCCACCGTACGGCTAGGAAATCCGTGGCACGGAAGAGACTTCGGGTTGAGATTGAGGATTCATCATCATCCACAGTGCCACCATCTTCACCTAGGGAGGATTCCTCTTCGGAGGAACCCGAGTTTGACCGATTCCTATTTTCTAGGTATGAGCATTTTAGAGACTCAAAGAACTTTAAATCCCTAAAAATTGTAAATGGCCGGGTTGTTCAGATGGAAGACTTTCACCAGTACAGTCTCTTTACTAGGTTCAATATCTTAGGTTGGACCTCTATGTTGTCACCGACCGAGCCTTGTTACCCCAACTTGGTTCGGTACTTCTACTACAACTTGGTGCCATCTGGGGTACAAGAGTTTGGGCTGGAGAGTAGAGTGAAGGGTGTGGACATTAGGTTGACCACTGCTTCACTAGCAGGGATTTTGGGCTTACCCAACACTGGAGAGAGGTGTTACTATAATCCTATGATGGACATTTCTGAGATGTTTTCTTTGGAGACTAGGAGGATGGTCTTCAACACACTGACTGGGTCTAAAAGCACACCCAAGTCTGAGGCTTCTTACAAGCCCAGTGCTTGAGTGATTACTAGATGTGTGTCCTACAACATCTACTCGAAGGGCGAGAACAGAGGCAACATATCTATGGTGAGGGCCTACATCACCTATTGCCTTCTGGGAGCGGGTAGAGGAGGTCTGTTATAAACCTTTCTTATTTGCTACTTCAGGCCATGTTATATCATGCACAGAACCCAGCTGATGGGAACCTTCTATATGGGAAGTTCCTTACCTTAGTCTTCCGACATTTTGAGGTTCCTTTGGCGGGAGAGTACATGAAGAAGGATAGATCCAGGCCTATTGATAAAACCTCAATACTGAAGATGAAGGTACCAGGAGAGGATCCACCAGAGGATGAGGGGCTAGGAGGGATGCTAGGTGATGATGAGCAGGATGTGGAGCTAGGAGACATTGAGGGAGACATCTAGGGCAAGCATGAAGAGGAGCAGGGGGTTGATGAGCAGGTTGTGGGTCAGGGCAACTTTGAGGGTGTTGGCACATAGTTCACAGACTTACCTACCTATGAGGCGACAGGTGCTACCAGTTCTCAGATTCCAGGGCCTTCTGAGTGGGCGCAGATGATGTCACATTTTTAGGACCTCAGTACCCAGCTTTCTGATATGGCGACAAGGATGGATCGGTGCTTCACATCATTAGAGAGCAAGGTAGGATCTGTCAAGCAATGCTTGGACTTATGGGACAGATTCTATCATGTAGACTCACGCCAGTCACAGCCTCCACCGAGCGACTTGCCTCCTACCGAGTGGTTCTTTTGGTCAGCATTGTGTCTATGCTACGTGGTTCTAACTTATCTCTTTGTTTTTTTCTTCTTAGCTTATGTTCTTTTCTTTTATTCGAGATGTATTTAGTTTTTTTTTGTCAGCTTATGTAATTATTGAAGTAATACTTTTAGTCAAACTTATGTAGTGGCTTGGCCACAGTTGTCTTTAAATTTAATGGAAATTATGCATCTTTTACTTAATTGCATTTACCTCCCCTGTAGCTTTTAGTTCTTACGTGTTTTAATGTTAATAGCTTATTAACCCTAATCTGCATCCCATGAATGTAAGAAGAGCCTCACGCTCTGATACCAAGCTCTGCACACCCCAAACCACCCCCTGGGAGGATTAGGTAGGTGACTCAAATTGTGTAACAACAATCCGCCAAATCCCACGGATCTAGAAGCAGTTATTACATTCATGGGTCCACAATCATCACTTTACCATAAGCAAGATCAGAGTGCTACAGATAAACTACAATTACAATAACAAAGAGAAAGCGTAGCGATACAAATGATGATAATATATACATGCATATGATTGTTCTGATACATTCCCCAACTACCCACAAACTGGAAAGTAAAGCTAACAAGAAACAAAGCCAAAGAAAATACATACATAATATATACAGAGTGAGCTGACTCAACCCCAAAAGAAAGTAAGACAAGAACCACAAGCAGAACGGGGATAAACTCCTAACAAAAACAAAAAGGAGTCCCCAAGATAAAAAGCATCAAGTGCACTCTTCAACGGTCTTCATCAATGACCACCGAGAATGCACGCATCGTCGACACGACCTCCGTCGAGGTCCACACCAATAGCATCATAATAACCAGGGCTCTCCTCCTCGTAATGAGCCTCCATGCCACAGTGGCATCGATCTGCAAAATCATCTAAAGAAAAATAATGTATAACAGAGTGCGAGCCCCACTGAGCTCGTGAGCAAAACATATCATCATGCATGCATGGGCAACCACAATCCACATGATCCTACATGATATGCAAGTCCAGATTAGTTATTAGCCACCTAGCAAAACAACTAAGTCAGGTCAATGCTACTACAATTCCCAATACATGTATCCCTGGTGTGGACTTGGTTACCCCTTCCCACGATACACCCATTGAGATGTCGGAGAGGACCAGTCAGCTCCTGCATTCATTCACCAAGGTCAGCCCGACCAGCCCTCTGTGATTAACATGTAGGGCAATCTATTTCCTTTCTCTTTTCTTTTCTTTCTCTAGCTTATAGCCCATAATCACCATTTCGGTTCAAACACATTTCTTTTCATTTCATTTCTTTTCTTTTCACATATGGTCACCCTCACAGGCATCCAACACCTCAACCCCTGTTGGCAAGGGTGCATAGCACGAGTGATGAAACTCTAACCCCATGTCTATGTGGCATTGTATGAGTCAGGTGGTGTCAACCGCATCCCATACTATGGGCTACCACAGGCCTCATTTCCAAGCCGACTACGACATCTAGTCTAACATTCACAATCATCAGATAATATTCACAGTGTTGATCAACAGACAATCAATTTGTAGTAATTTGAGAAATTGAATAGAATTAAATAATATAGCATTTATTATATGAATTTTAATTTTTGGCATAGCATCCTAGTTACATGTACATACACAATAATGTTTCACTCACCTGGGTTTTATTCTATGAACTCGGTTGCAAATTCAGTTCCAATAGCAGTTTGGTTATAGGCCTCGAGCGTGGGATCAAATCCTAGATATAAATTAAAAATTATCATTTTAAATTTTCCAATCTATCTCTGAGTGTCCTAGGGTTGACCTGAGCTCACTGGGTTGACTCGGTGTTCAGTTGGTCTTCACTTGGAATTCTCCAGGCCTTGCCCCGGTGCATCATCCAGAGATGGTGGTCTAGGGGTAAAATGGTCATTCTCAGTGTTTGTACCTGACCCTAGGTCATAATAAGCTTACAGTGTTGTCCTCAACTTGGCAGTGTTGTAGGACTAAGCACAGGTAGGGTTTCCATCACCTACGGGGCCCACTTGGGTTCCCAAGCATTCCCACATATGGACAGATGTGGAGAGGGGCTTTTAGGTCAATTTCCACCTTCCCACACAATACCATGGCCATTGGGTGAGGTTTCCCAAGTTAGAATACTAAAATAGCAGTGTTTCACCCACTGGCCAATGGCTCTGGGCGTTGGGTGCATCGCCCAGAGTCTTCAAATCGACATCTGGCTGAGATTCCTAGGTTGTTGATTATAGGCAGTGCCCAAATCATCTCCCCTTGCATGTTAGGGTGCTAGGTGACCCCTGAGGTGATCCTCAATATGGTCCATGTGGATTCTCCACTGGGCCCACTACTTGGCTGTCAGAGGCTGCCCAGACAGCCCAGTGAATAGTATCATAGGATTTTCTTCAGGTATGAAACTTAGTTTTAGCTATATGTTAAGCTGGAAACAGGTGTAAAATAGTGATTCAAGGCTGCTACCATCTAGGGCTTGGTCCCATGCAGCCAAGGTTGTATTCTAGGGTTCCAAATAGCCAAATAACTGAGCATCTGGCCGTGCAGCTGTGCACAACCAGATATTGGATCCAAGAATAGCATATCAAACTTGTATTTTTACATAAAAATCTCAGATCTTCCATGCCTTACACTTGCGTGGCAGATCTGGAACAGTTCCTGGCAGTTCCCACCTGTTCTGGGCTGCCAGAAGGCAAGAACACATCAACACAAGCATCAACAAAGAAACCAGTAGGTGTGAGCAGGGATTATATACCTGTACAGATGTTTGGATGCTCAGTTCTAGCCTTGGATGGGTGGCAGCCCCTCCTTCCCTTCCTTCTTCTTCTTTCTTCTTCTTCTTCCTCTTCTTTCTCTCTTTTCTCTCTTCTTTTCTCTCCTACGAAATGAGCAGTAGAAAGAACTCTAAATGAGCCCATGGTTCACCTATTTATAGGCCCAGCCCATACTAGGGTCTGTTTGGCTGCTAAGGCCCCTTTTGAGAATGAGTTTTTAAACTGTTTCTCAGTGATTTTGGGTACACTGGTGGGGTCCATAGTGAACCAAGGGTATGAGGTGGTCCCTCAGACTCCCCTCTATCTATGGAGGGTGCCCATGTCCATTATGGGTGGTCTCCATAATTTAAAATCAATTTAATCAGCTGTTTTGCCCACTAGGCGATGTCTCTGGGCCTTGTCTACATCGCCCAGAGATTTCAGCAAGGTTAAATCTCAGTGGGGCTTTCACAGGGGTTTAACCCTTGGTTAGGGCATTGTCCCCACATGCCATATAGGGTTCTTTAAACATATTTCCAGGGGTGGGTCCCACAGTTATGGGGAGGAGAGAGATTACCTGGAATCCAGGCCATACATAATGCTATGAGCTGTGCAGCTGTAGGGGTCAACTATCCACCTTCTGACAGGTATGTAGGAGGACATGCACAGAGTTTCCTCATTAATCCAAATCACTGAAGTGATACTCCAAAGTGCTCTTGGTTGCCTGGTCAGGGGTTCCTATCCTTCAATCAAAATTCCTGCCAGTCAAGAGTAGGGTTTGACACTAATACTATAAATGACCATTTTACCCTAGGCCACCATCTCTGGATGATGCATTGGGACATAGACCCAAGGCCTAGTGCAAGGCCCAGAGAATTCCAAGCAAAGACCAACTGAACATCGGGTCAACCCAGTAAGCTTAGATCAACCCTAGGATCTCCAAAGACAGATTTGAATGTTAAAATGCCAAGTTCTGATTTATATCTAGGATTTGGCCTCGCGCTCGAGGCCTACAACCAGACTGCAGTTGGAACTAAATTTGCAACCGAGTTCTTAGAACCAGACCCAGGTGAGTGAAGTATTATCATATATGTATGTGTAACTGTGTTACTATGCTAGCAGTTAAGAATCTTAAATTATAAATGCTGTGCTATCTAATTTTGTTCAATTAATCAAATTACTGCTCATTGACTGTCTGTTGATCAACACTGTGAATTTTATTTGATGATCGTGAATGTTAGACTAGATGTCGTAGTTGGCTTGGAAATGAGGCCGGTGGTAGCCCGTAGTATGGGATACGGTTGACACCGCCCGACTCATACGATGCCATATAGATATGGGCTAGAGTTTCATCACCCGTGCTATGCACCCTTGCCAACAGGGGTTAAGGTGTTGGATGCCTGTGAGGGTGACCATATATATATATGAGAAAAGGAAAGAAATGAAAAGAAAAGAAATATGTTTGCACCGGAATGGTGAATATGGGCTATAAGCCAGAAAAGAAAAGAAAAGAGAAAAGGGATGGATTGCCCCATAGGTTAATCACAGAGGGCTAGTTGGGCTGACCTTGGTGAATGGATGCGGGAGCTGACTGGTCCTCTCTGACAACTCAATGGGTGTATCACAGGGAGGGGTAACCAAGCCCACACCAGGGATACGTGTATTAGGGATTGTAGTAGCACTGACTTGACTTAGTTGTATTGCTAGGTGGATAATAATTAAACTGGACTTGCATATCATGTAGGATCATGTGAATGATGGTTGCATATGCATGCATGATGATATGTTTTACTCACGAGCTCAGTAAGGCTCACACTCTATTATATATGTTTTTCTTTAGATGATTTTGCAGATCGATGCCGTTGTGGCATGGAGGCTCATTACAAGGAGGAGAGCCTTGGTTATGATGATGGTATTGGTGTGGATCCCGACGAAGGTCATGTTCTCGGTGGTCATTGATGACGACCAGTGAAGAGTGTACTTTATGCTTTTTGTTTTGGGGAGCCCTTTTTGTTTTTGTTAGGATTTTATCCCCGCCTTACTAGTGGTGCAGTTTTAGTTTCTTTTTCTTTTTGGGGTTGAGCTATCTCACCCTGTTTATATATGTATGTATTTCTTCTTTTAGCTTTTGTCAGCTTTGTTTCTCTTTGTGGGTTGTATCTGGGTGGGAATGTTTTAGAACACTTTGTATATATATATCACCTCATTCTCATTTATCTACAGCACTTTGATCTTACCTGTAGTAATGTGATGAATGTGGGACCATGAATGTAATAACTGCTTCTAGATCCGTGGGATTTGGTGGATTGCCGTTATGCAATTTGGGTCACCTACCTAATCCTCCCAGGGGGTGGTTTGGGGTGTGATAGAGCTTGGTATCAGAGCGTCAGGCTCTTCTTATATTCACGGGATGCAGAATAGGTCTAATAAGCTACTAATATTAAAACAAGTAATAACTAAAAGCTACAATGGAGGTAGATGTAAATAAACAAAGATGCATAATTTTATTAACATAAAGACAACTGTGGCTGAGCCACTACATAAGTCTGATTGAAAGTATTACTTCAAATATTTACATAAGCTGACAAAAAAAAAACTACATACATCTCGAACAAAAAAAAAATACATAAGCTAAAAAAAAAAAAAAAAGAAGAGATACGTCTGAACCACGTAGCATTGAGTCAGAAGCTGGCTGGAAGAACTACTCCAATGGAGGCAAGTCACCTGATGGAGGCTGTGACTGGCGCGAGTCAACATGGTAGAAAAGTCTAACCACTGCTTGACAGATCCCACCCTGCTCTCCAATGATGTGAAGCCTCGATCCATCCTAGTCGACATATCAGTGAGCTGAGTACTGAGGCTCTGGAACTGTGACATCATCTGTGCCCATGCAGAAGGCCCTGGAACCTAAGAACTAGTGGCACCCGTCGCCTCATAAGCAGGCAAGTCTATGAACTGAGTATCAACCCCCTCAATGTTATCATGCCCCTCACCCTGCTCCTCTCCATGCTCGCCCTGAATGTCTCCCTCAATGTCATCATGCTCCACATCCTGCTCATCTCTTGACATCACCATCTACTCCTCCTTCAGTGGATCACCCCTGGCACCTTCATCTTCAGTATTGAGGTCTTATCAATGGGCTTAAATCTATCTTTCTCCATATACTCACCCGCCAGAGGAACCTCAAAGTTCTGAAAGACTAGAGTGAGAAAATTCCCATATGGAAGGTTCCCATCAGATGGGTTCTGTGCATGATATAACATAACCTGAAGTAACAAGTATGGGAGTTTTATGACTGGATCCCCTCTGCCTGCTCCCAATAGGCAGTAAGTGATATATGCCCTCATCATAGAAATGCTACCCCAATTACCACCCTTGGGGTAGATATTGTAGGTCACACACCTACTAATAACATGAGCACTAGGCTTATAGGAAGCATCTGACTTGGGTGTGCTCTCAGACCCAGTCAATGCCCTGAAGACCCTTCTCCTGGTCTCCAAGGAAAACATCTCAGAAATATCAACACGAGACTTGTAGTAACACCTCTCCCCAGTGTTGGGCAGCCCCAATATCCCTGCCAGTGAAGCAGCGCTCAACCTAATATCCACTCCCTTCACTCTGCTCTCCAACCCAAACTCTTGTACCCCGGATGGCACCAAGTTGCAGTAGAAATACCGAACCAAGTTGGGATAACAAGGTTTAGTAGTCAACATTGAGGTCCAACCCAGGGTGTTGAACCTAGTAAAGAGATTGTACTGATGGAAATCATCCACCTGTACTACCCGGCCATTCACAATCTTGAGGGACTTAAACTTGTCCCAATCCTTGAAGTGCTCATACCTAGAGAAGAGGAAACGGTCAAACTCGGGCTCCTCCGAAGATGAATCGTCCCTAGGTGAAGAGGGAGGCACCATAGATGATGATGAAGAAGAGTGATCACTCTCAACTCGTAGCCTCTTGCGGGCTACCGATTTCCTAGTCGTGCGATGACTTGTAGACATTAGGCTGCAAAGAAAAGAAAAAGAATGGTTAGAGAAAGGAAACTTAGCAAAAACCCTAGCTAAAGTAAGAAGAAATAAAGACAAACCTAATCTAGTAAAAATAACCAAGAATCCTTACCTAGGCATGCGTGGATTCGCAAGAGACCCAAGGGCATGTGAGGATTTGGTGTGGAAATAGTCACACTACCCTCCAAAGAGCTTTCCTAGGTGTTTAGAGAAGTTTAGGAAAAGTTTTGAGAGAGATAGGCCCCTCTCGAACTCTTATAACTGAGCCCCAATTCTTTGGGCGATGGCACTGCGCGATGTATGCAACGCCCAGTGATTATATTTTTACTGATTTGGTGTCTTAACACATAGGAACTTGGATATTACCTAAAATAACCTTAATAAACATGAAAATATAAACTTTTATAAAGTAACCCTAATATGTAAAAAAATATATATATATTTTAATTAATGAATAAAATAATTCACTTATTGCTTAATAACCCATATAGGGGAATATAGCCATCACTTGGGAGGTTCTAGTACAAGACACATAGGAATTTGAAATTTTCTTTTGTGCCTAAATATTTAATGATAGATAAATACATATACGCCTATAAGAAATAATTTGTATGTAAATATTTAATATTATGTGCTTGATACTGTGATGTACAAACTGAGTGGAGTGATGCTATGCAAATCCAAACATAGATACGTAGGTATGTTGTAATATGTATTTACGATATGTGGGGAGTGTAGATCTTACCATATCCAAAGTCTAGATCAGTCGAGATTAGGATCTAATAGGTTGTTTAGTCAATCTGAGCCTTTGAACGATAAGGTACCTCAAGCCAACCCAATTATATTTTTATTGATTATAGTCATTTAAATTCCAGTAGGCATGTACTTACTTCTTTTAATTAAGTATAACCTAATGCTTAGAACCATTTTTATGACAGGACCCATTACCTCAGCCAAGGCTGAAGACCCCAGCATCATGATCTATATTAGACAACTACGAGGGAGACTGAGACGGATATGACTAGTACTACCCCGAGCCAAGAACCGGTTGGACTTTTATCTAGCCCTTACTGCTATTAGTGGACTAGGGGAATGAGATTTCTATCTGTCCTTAGCCGAGGAGGTTAGAGCTGACATAGAGTACCTGCTTGCAATGCAATTTGGGACCCGAAGGAAGCTGGAATTGCTTGCCTGTTAGACTAGGTAAATAAATAAAAGTATTTTACTTAAAACTTTGAAGCCTCTCTTATAGTGTCATGCATAGCCCATCATTACATAAAATGTTTAAGAAAGAACATAATAAATGAAAGAAGCACTTCATAACAAACAAAGAGAACATATCTAACAATATACCTTACTAGTGCGACTCATGAAATTCACTGGAATGATGGACTAGGTTTGTACCTGCACTAACTAGGAAATAATTGTTGACCCCGATGAGCAATATTGGAATATTGAACATGCTCCTCTTTTCAGAGAAGCAACAATGGTCAACACAAGCAGAAGTTCTCATGGTGGTCGCAAAGGAAAACAACCTCGTGTTATACCAGAGGTTGAACTGCCAAATGGGACTGAGGCTCAAAATTCTGAAGCATCGGCTGCTTCGTCAGAGGCACCGGCAGCTGCACAAGCCACTGCTGTAGCACCTCAGCCAAATGTGGTAGCCGGCGATGTGACTGCATTCATTACTACTATGATGTGGACCATGCAACAACAGTAAGAATTGCTTGGTCAGATGTCTACACAGTTTGCCACCATAATGCATGAGCGTGCGGCACAACCACCACCACCCAACCGGCCCGTACTATTTCCCCCACCTGTGCCTCAACACTTAGCGGAAAACTCTACCGCCAAGGTTATGGAGAGATTTAAGAAACTCCAACTACCTATGTTTTCCAAGATAACCTCCGGGGCAATGCAGCCAAAATGGTGGATTAGTGCCCTAGGAAGGCGATTGAAGTACTTGAGTGTACGAATGCACAGAACCTGATATGTGCGAGTTATCAGTTATAGAATGAAGTCGAAGCTTGGAGGAAAGCTACTAAGCCTAATTTGGAAGCCACTCATCCACATCCCACGTGGGAGAAATTTAAAGAAGTTTTCTTCAAGAACTACTTCCTAGAGAGCTTCAGGGATAGGAAAGAAGCTGAGTTCACCGCACTGCTGTAAGGGACCAAGTCAGTATTGGATTACCAACAGCGGTTTGAAGACCTATTCCATTTTTCTCCAGAGCACTTGAAAGTGGAAGTTAGTAAGGCAAAGAAGTTTGAGAAAGGACTCAAGATTGAGATCAGATCAGTATTGTCAATCACGGACATCCGGGACTTTGCCCAAATGGTCGACAAGGCGAAGACAATGGAAGATAGATTTAATGAGAAAGAGAAAGAGAAGGCTACGACATTGCCTAGGTTGAGCAAAAGGCCAAATAATTTTCAAACTTTTGGGTGGCCAAATAAAGCTTATCAAGGAATAAGTTTAAGCCCTAATCCGACTCTGTATCGTAGGCTGAACGTGGGTCAGAACCCATTCCACCCCACTTTCAATCAACCGACTACGAGTCAACCGACAATAGTAGCTTCACCAGCCCGACCAGCTACCAGTCAAATGAGCCAAGCCTCAACACCTACTGCTCCACCCTATAAGTGTTACCTATGCAACAAGGAAGGACACATGGCTAGAGATTGCAGATCGTGTGGGTATGGCAACAGCCATGGGACAATCGGACGCAAGGACAGGTGTTTGCAATGACGAATGAAGAAGCTGAGGCAAACCCCGATGTATTGACAGGTAAGCTTGCTGAACTCTACTAAGTTATGGGGAATAACTGGTTTACTTCATGTAGCCTAAATTATGTACGAACCCTAGGTACCTTGAGTGTCTCAACCATATCTGTACGAGTATTATTCGACTCGGGCACATCCCACTCTTTTGTTTCTACCACTTTTGCGAGTAGAATGAAGGATCAACCGAGAGACATTGGGCACGAACTACTAGTCAGCACACCGACGGGTAGTGTCATGTGTTTGAAAGAGGTATACTACCCTTGCCAGGTTAAGATTTGTGGGAAGAATCTAACCGCACAATTGATAAAGTTTGATATGAAGGATTTTGACGTGATACTAGGTATGGATTGGTTGTCTGCCTACGGTGCAAATGTCATGTGTGCAGAGAAGAAGATAGGGTTTAAGTTGGAAGATGGGTCAATTTTCACTTATCAGAGTGAACCAAGAAGGAAATCTAGGAAGATAACCTTGTTTGCCCTCCAGGTACAAAGATTGTTAGACGAAGGATGTCAAGGCTTTTTGGCCACTGTGATAGACATGGAGGCAAAGATAAAACCCTTGGAGGAACTGGGTATCATCAGAGAATCTCTTGATGTTTTTCCAGAAGATCTGATGCAGCTACCGCCTGACCGCGACATAGAGTTCATGATTGATCTAATTCCTGGGGCAGCACAGGTATCCAAGGCACCATATCAGATGGCGCCAATCGAACTGAAAGAGTTACAGGTTCAACTTTAAGACCTGCTGAAGAAGGGATTCATATGACCTAGCATATCACCCTAGGGAGCACCCGTGCTGTTTGTTAAGAAGAAGGATGGTACTATGGGGCTATGTATCGACTACCGCGAACTGAATAAGCTGACCATCAAGAATCACTGTTGCCGTGCATTGATGACCTGTTTGATCAGCTACAAGGAGCAAGAGTTTTCTCCAAAATCGATCTTAGGTCGGGATACCATCAATTGAAGATCAAGAGCGGTGATATTCACAAAATGGCGTTCCAAACTTGATATGGACATTATGAATTCCTGGTTTTGTCATTCGGATTAACCAATGCCCTAGCAACGTTCATAGATATGATGAATAGAGTGTTCCATGACGTGTTGGATAAGTTCATCATTGTGTTTATTGATGACATTCTAGTGTACTCCAAGAATGAGGAAGAACATGCTCAACACCTCACTTTTATGTTGCAGCGGTTGCGGGAACACCAACTTTACGCCAAGTTCAGTAAATGTGAATTCTGGCTTCACTAGATTGGATTCCTGGGACACATCATCATCGAGGACGGCATTAAAGTAGACCCAGGAAAGGTGAAAGTAGTTCTCGAGTGGGAGACTCCAAAGAGTGCCACTGAGATCCAAAGTTTCTTAGGATTGGCCGAATATTATCGACGGTTTAATGAGAACTTCTTGCATATCTCGACAACCATGATAAAACTTACAAAGAAGGGAGCCAAATTTGAATGGAATGAAGCATGTGAGAAAAGTTTTTAGGAATTGAGAAACCGATTGGTGATAGCTCCAGTCTTGACCATTCCGGACGACACCGGAGGAATGATGGTATATACTAATGCATCCAGGACAGGATTGGGTGGCGTCCTAATGCAGAAGGGTAAAGTAGTCGCCTACGCCTCTAGACAATTGAAGGAACACGAAAAAAACTACCCCACTTATGATTTAGAATTAGCAGTGGTAGTCTTCGCATTAAAGATATGGCGGCATTACCTATACGGTGAAAAGAATGAAATCTTCAGCGATCACAAAAGTTTGAAGTATTTCTTCACCCAGAAAGAGCTGAACATGAGACAGAGGTGGTGGTTGGAACTAGTGAAAGATTATGACTGTGAGATTCAGTACCACCCTGGTAAAGCCAACGTTGTTGCTGATGCGTTAAGCAGAAAATCTCATACTGCATCACTCGCTTCCTTGGTTGTAAGCGAGCAGTTGGTAGAAGAAGCTTGAAAGTTTGATCTAGAACTCGTGATCAAAGGAACGGCAATACAATTAGCAGCTTTGGATCTATAGATGTCAATACATGAAGAGGTAATTGCGAAGCAACCATTGGACCCCGAGCTAGCCAAGATCATTTGGGAAGTACAACAAGGAGTCCATAAGGACCCAGACTTTTCTTTGGCCCATGATGGTGCACTGAAGTTTCAAGACAGGTTGTGCGTACCTGATGATTATGATGTCCAAGACCAAATCCTTAAAGAGGCACACAACTCACCGTGTACAATTCACCCCGAAAGTACGAAGATGTACAAGGATTTGAAGAAGTATTACTGGTGGATGGGAATGAAAGAGACCATAGCAATAAATGTGTCCAAGTGCCTCACCTTTCAACAGATAAAAGCAGAGAGACACCGACCGTATGGATTATTGCAGCCACTTCCCATACCTGAATGGAAGTGGGAAAGGATCACTATGGATTTCGTGACAAATCTGCCCAACACCAGGAAGGGCATGAATGCGATTTGGGTGATCATAGATAGACTAACAAAGGCAGCTCACTTCATACCAATCAAGATAAGTTATTCAATGGAGAAGCTCGCCCAATTATATATAGAAAATATAGTCCACTTACACGGGGTGCCTGTCAGTGTAGTATCTGATAGAGATCCTTGATTTACCTCAAGGTTTTGGAGGAATTTACAAAAGGTATTGGGATCTCGACTGAATCTTAGTACAGCTTTCCATCCGCAGACGGACGGACAGTCAGAAAGAACTATTCAGACTCTGAAGGATATGCTCTGAGCTTGTGTTTTAGAAATGAACAATAGTTAGGATGCTCACATACCTCTGATGGAATTTGCATACAATAATAGTTATCACTCCACCATTGACATGGCACCATTTGAAGCTCTTTATGGACGAAAATGTCAAACTCCGCTATATTGGGATGAAGTCGGTGAAAAGAATTATTTCGGACCTGAAATGATACAAGCAAGCTGTGACAAGGTGGATGTCATAAGAGAGAAGATCAAGGAAGCCCAATCAAGAAAGAAAAGTTATGCGGATAATCGAAGGAAAGACATTGAGTTTGAAGTCAGGGAAAAAGTTTTCCACCGAGTGTCTCCGACAAAGGGATTGCTACGTTTCAATAAGAAGGGCAAGTTGAGCCTAAGATTCATTGGTCCTTATGAAATTCTTAACAAGGAGGGCCCGTAGCATTCCGATTGGCATTTCCACCATCTTTGTTGGGCGTCCACGATGTTTTCCATGTGTCGATGCAGAGAAAGTACATCAACAACCCGACACATGTACTATCAACTGAACCTGAATAGTTGGACGTGGATATGACCTACGAAGAGCAACCTACGGAGATATTGGACAGAACGGAGCATAACCTCCATAACCGCATGGTCGCCTTAGTGAAGGTTCGATGGGGAAATAACCCGATAGAAGAAGCTTTATGGGAGCGTGAAGAGGAAATGAAGGAAAGGTATCCTTAACTCTTCGAATTGCAAGGTAAGCAAATTTTGAGGATGAAATTTTTGTAAGGTGGGGAGAAATGTCAAACCCTGCCCCAGACTAACTGGAATCTTGACTGAAGGACGGCAACCACGGGCATGGCCTCAAAGAACACTATGGAGTATCACTCCAGTGTTTGAGATTGATGAAGAAACCCTATGTGGATCCTCCTACATACCTGTCAGAAGATGGATCACTGACCCTTGTAGCTGCACAGCTCATAGCATAATGTACTGCCTGGACTCTAGGTATTCTCTCTCCTCTCCATAACTGTGGGACCTACCTCTGGAAATGTATGTAAAAGACTTTAAACAACATGTGGGAATAAGGCCCTGACTATGGGTCAAACCCCTGTGCAAGCCCACTGAGATTTAGCCTTGCTGAAATCTCTGGGCGATGCACTGGGCAATGTAGACAAAGCCTAGAGACATCGCCCAGAGTGCAAAATAACATATTTAAATGATTTAAAATTATGGGGACCACTCATATTGGACATGGGCACCCTCCATAGGTTGAGGGGATTCTGAGGGACCACCTCATACCCCTGGACCACTGTGGACCCCACCAGTGTGCTCAAAATCACTGAGAATCAGTTTAAAAACTTATTTTGAAAAGGGCCTTAACCAGCCAAACAGGCCTTAGTTAGCCTGTGCCTATAAATAGCAGTGCCATGGGTTCATTTAAACCCTTGGCTACTGTTCAAATCGTGGGGAAGGGAGAAGAAGGAAAAGAGAAGAAAAGAGAGAAAAAGAGAGGAAGAAGAAGAAGAAGAAGGAGGGAGGAGAAGCACCCCTACACCTCTGGGATCAGATTCCATGCCTCCTCAGCTCTGCTCAGGTATAAACATATATGCACATACCTGCTGCCCTCTTTGATTCATGTTTTTTTGATGAGTTTCTGCTCTCTGGCAGCCTAGAACAGCTAGGAACTGCCAAGGACTGCTCCAGATCTACCATGCAAGTATGAAGCATGGAAGATCTGGGGATTTCATGTAATTTTACAGGTCTGTTATGCTGGTCTTGGAACCAAAACCTGGCTGTGCATAGCTGCACTGCCCAGTTTCACCGTTAATTGGCTGTTTGAAGCCCTGAATGCAAGCCTTGACTGCATAGGACCTAGCCCTAGGTGGTAGTAGCCCTAGATTACCATTTCATATGTAAATCCAGCCTTGCATGTGGCCAAAATCCAGATCTGCAACCGAACAGAACCCTGTGACCCTATTCACTGGGCTATCTGGGCAGCCTTTGGTAGCCAAGTTGGGGACCAAAGTGAAGATCACCCCTAGGGTCACCTAATACCCTAACATGCATGGGGAGAAGGTTTGGTCACTGCCCATGGCCAGCAACCTTGGAAACTCAACTAGATTTTGATTTTGAAATCTTTGGGCGATGCAGACATCACCCAGTGAATGAATTGTTGCTGTTTTGGTGTTTTGACTAGGGGGACCTCACCCATTGGCCATGATACTGTGTGGGAAGGTGGAAAATGACCTAAATGCCCATCCCCACATCTGTCCATATGAGGGAATGCTTTGGGAACCCAAGTGGGCCCCGCAAGACTTGGAAACCCTGCCTATGATTGGTCCTGCAGTACTGTCAAGTTGAGGACAGTACTGTAAGCCTATTATGACCTAGGGTCAGGTATTAATACTATAAATGACCATTTTACCCTAGGCCACCATCTCTGGATGATGCACCGGGACATAGACCCAAGGCCCAGTGCAAGGCCCAGAGAATTCCAAGTGAAGACCAACTGAACACCGGGTCAACCCAGTAAGCTTAGATCAACCCTAGGATCTCCAAAGATAGATTTGAATGTTAAAATGACAACTTCTGATTCATATCTAGGATTTGACCCCGCGCTCGAGGCCTACAACCAGACTGTAGTTGGAACTGAATTTGCAACCGAGTTCTTAGAACCAGACCCAAGTGAAGTATTATCATATATGTATGTGTAACTGTGTTACTATGCCGGCAGTTAAGAATCATAAATTATAAATGTTGTGTTATCTAATTTTGTTCAATTACTCAAATTACTGCACATTGACTGTCTGTTGATCAACACTGTGAATTTTATTTGATGATTGTGAATGTTAGACTAGATGTCGTAGTCGGATTGGAAATGGGGCCGGTGGTAGCCCATAGTATGGGATACGGTTGACATCGCCCGACTCATACGATGGCATATAGATATGGGGCTAAAGTTTCATCACCCATGCTACGCACCCTTGCCAACAGGGGTTAAGGTGTTGGATGCCTGTGAGGGTGACCATATGTGTATATGAGAAAAGGAAAGAAATGAAAAGAAAAGAAATATGTTTGCACCGGAATGGTGAATATGGGCTATAAGTCAGAAAAGAAAAGAAAAGAGAAAAGTGATGGATTGCCCCACAGGTTAATCACAGAGGGCTGGTCGGGCTGACCTTGGTGAATGGATACGGGAGCTGACTGGTCCTCTCCGACAACTCAATGGGTGTATCGTAGGAAGGGGTAACCAAGCCCACACCAGGGATACATGTATTGGGGATTGTAGTAGCACTGACCTAACTTAGTTGTATTGCTAGGTGGATAATAATTAAACTGGACTTGCATATCATGTAGGATCATGCGAATGATGGTTGCATATGCATGCATGATGATATGTTTTGCTCACGAGCTCAGTGGGGCTCACACTCTATTATATATGTTTTTCTTTAGATGATTTTGCAGATCGGTGCCGCTGTGGCATGGAGGCTTATTACGAGGAGGAGAGCCCTAGTTATTATGATGATATTGGTGTGGACCCCGACGGAGGTCGTACCTATGATGCGTGCATTCTCGGTGGTCATTGATGAAGACCAATGAAGAGTGTACTTGATGCTTTTTGTTTTGGAGACTCCTTTTTGTTTTTGTTAGGGGTTTATCCCAGCCTTGCTTGTGGTGCAGTTTTAGTTTCTTTTTGGGGTTGAGCTATCTCACCCTGTATATATATGTATGTATTTCTTCTTTTAGCTTTTGTCGGCTTTGTTTCTCTTTGTGGGTTGTATCTGGGTAGGAATGTTTTAGAACACTTTGTGTGTGTATATATATATATATATATATCACCTCATTCTCGTATTGCTACGCTTTCTCTTGAATATTATAATTATAGTTTATCTACAGTACTCTGATCTTACCTGTAGTAATGTGATGATTGTGGGACCGTGAATGTAATAACTGCTTCTAGATCCGTGGGATTTGGCAGATTGCCGTTACGCAATTCGGGTCACCTACCTAATCCTCCCAGGGGGTGATTTGGGGTGTGACAGTAGAACAGAAGGATGGACAAGCCCAAGAGATATGATTGTAGGGCAGATCATGGTGATGAAAAAGGGCAAACCAAGGAGCGCCAATCAGACCCTAAGCCGAGTCGAGCAACGAGGGCCCCATCCTTACTATTTTTTGGTGACTTGATCAAGAGTCGACCAGGAAGGTGAGAGCCCATACTAGGTTCATCAGTGTGGCAGAAGTACTAGACAAGAGGGTGAAGCTTAGCCCCGCGATCTCATTCTCAATCAAGGACCAGGAAGGGCTGAGCTGGCCCCATGATGACACGATAGTAATTTAGGTGGTGGTCACGAATCGCCCTATGCATCGAATACTTGTAGAAACAGGAGCCTTGGTTGACCTATTGCCCTACAATGTGTACAAGCAGTTTATGTTTGGAGATGACAAACTGGAGCCTGAGGGATCGTCTTTGTACCATTTTTTAGGCTCCACAACAGCCATAGAGGGAACTGTCAGAATCCCCACGTCACCATAATGATCAACTTCATGGTGGTCAAGGTTGCGTCAGCCATTAACACCATTTTAAGCTGACCTAGCCTAAACAAGATGTATGCATTGGTCTCAACAAAGCACTTGAAGATAAAGTTTTCAACCGAGAATGGCATTGGTGAATGCTAATTAGAGCAGAAGAAATGTAGAGAATGTTATGCAACATTCATAAAATGGACCAAAGGGAATTTCCAAGGGATAGCCCTGGCTATGGAAATCAATGACAACCAAGATGGGACCAAGGAACGCAGAGAAAAGCCAGTGGAAGTCCTGATCAAAGTCCAACTAAGCAGGACCAAGCCCAATCGAACGGTGTAGATAGGAGCACTCTTGAAGGGAGAACAAAGGGAACGGCTCAGAGCAATCCTTAGGGACAGTGCTGATATCTTCGCTTGGTTAACAATGGACATGCCTAGCATACCTCAGCATATTGCAAAGCACGTGCTCCACATTGACCCACTCAAAAAGCCAGAACAGCAAAAGAGATTGAACTTCACCCTAGATCAACAAGCTATTGTAAAAGAAGAAGTCAAGAAACTGAGCCGTTCAGGCTTCATAAGAGAAGAACAATTCCCAACTTGGCTTGCCAACGTGGTGATGGTGTCTAAGACCAATGGGAAGTGGAGGATGTGCATCGACTATACCAACCTGAACAAGGTGTATCCCAAGGATGAATACCTACACTTGCGGATTGACCTCCTTATGGATGTAGTAGCTGGCCACGAGATGTAAAGCTTCATGGACAGATAATCGGGCTACAATCAGATCATGATGAAAGAAGAGAATGAATCCTACATGACAGTCAAGACAGACCAAGAAAATTACTATTACAAGGTCGTGTCATTTGGCTTGAAGAACGCTGGGGCTAGCTATCAGAGGATGGTCAATAGGACATTTAGGGACTAGATAGGCTACAACATGGAAGTACATGTGGATGACATGCTTATCAAGAGTGTTTGGTCCAATGAGCACCTAACTGACCTAGATGAAGTCTTTCAAGTCTTGAGGAAGAACAAGACAAAGTTGAACCCAATAAAGTACGCTTTCGAAGTAATTACGGGCAAATTCCTGGGATTTAATGGTCTCCAGATGGGGCATTGAGGTGAACCCCTCTAAATCCAAAGCAATACAGGATACGGTGCTGCCCAGGATGGTAAGATAAGTACAAAGGTTGAATGGTAGAGTAGCAGCGCTGACTCATTTCATGTCCCATGTCGAGGACAAGTGCCTACCATTTTTCAAGACTTTGAAAAATCTAAGTAGCCCCAAGGACTTTGGCTGGACCGAGGAATGCTAGAGGACCTTCGAAGAGCTAAAGAAATACCTTACGAACCTGCCACTACTCATCTGGCCAGAGCCAAATGACAAACTACTGGTCTACTTACTTGGCCACGTCCCCGGTAGCGGTCGGCACTGTCCTGCTGAGAGAAGTTAAATAGCAGAAATCAATCTACTACGTCAGGCACATGTTGCTGGATGCTGAGTTCAGGTACCCAAAGATTGAGAAACTAGCGTATGTGTTGGTGATCACTGCCGAGAAATTGAGACATTATTTCCAGAGCTATGCCATCTTGGTTCTGACCGACCAGCCCCTGAAGAAGGTTCTGCACAAGCCCGAAGTGTCAGGTCGACTCATTACTTGGGTGGTTGAGCTGAGAGAGTACCATATCGACTACAGACCGTGCACCACTATCAAGGGCTAGGCTCTCTCGAATTTCATTGTCAAGTGCACATTTTCAGAAGACGAGAGTCTGAGCAAGAAGGTCATGATTGGACCCTATGGACGATGATCGTAGATGACTCGAGCAGTTCGACGGGAAGTGGAACCGACCACATGCTATCCATCCCTGAGGGCTTCAAAAATAAAGTACGTGCTATGGTTCAACTTCCCTACCTCAAATAACTAGACAGAGTACGAGGTCCTACTAGCCAGACTTAGAGTGGCCCGAGCCCATCTAGGTACACAACTAGTGGATCGCAATGATTCACAACTCGTGGAAAACCTGGTGAACAGGGAGTATGAAGTAAAGAACGACCACGACCATATGGCAGCATATCTACTAAAAACACAGGGCACTATCTCCCAATTCACTAATTTTGAGATGCAGAGGGTTCCTCGAGCAGAAAACTCTAGAGCTGATGCATTATCAAAGCTTTCCATGATAGAGTTCCAACACTTGAGCAGTGTGGTGTATATTGAGGTACTAGATGAGTTGTCATACAAAGAAGTTGTAGCCCACATCATGGAAGAGCCAAGCTGGATGGATATGATAGTCAGCTAACTAAAAGATGACTACATACCGAGCAACTGAGCTGAGGCAAAAAAGATAAGACATTGAACTGTAAACCATAGGTTGATAGGCGAACATCTGCATAAAAGGCCAATCACATCACCTTTGCTGAAGTGCCTCGACCTGAAGGGAGCATAGTACGCCTTAGCTGAGGTATACGAAGGAATATGCGAAAGCCACATGGGTGGTCGGGCCCTAGCATATAAAATACTTCACCAAGGCTTTTATTAGCCAAAGATGTAAGAGGACACGATGAAGTATGTAAGGACATGTGAACAATGTTAGTTGTTCATCCGTGTGCCGCATCAACTAGTGACCCACCTAAGCTTTGTGGTCAGTCCCATACCCTTCATCATGTGGGGGATGGACATCCTCGGAGATTTTGTGCTAACTTAGGAAACAGAAAGTACATGGTGGTCTCCTCCATTGATTACGGCACAAAGTGGGT
Source organism: Telopea speciosissima (assembly GCF_018873765.1). Lineage (NCBI taxonomy): Eukaryota > Viridiplantae > Streptophyta > Magnoliopsida > Proteales > Proteaceae > Telopea > Telopea speciosissima. The sequence continues at coordinate 31,568,561 of NC_057920.1, read as the reverse complement.
CGAGGCCGAGTACATTTGCTAACTTAGGAAATAGAAAGTACATGGTGGTCTCCTCCATGTCATAGAGAAAACATATCTCTATTCCATCCCATGGAAAGAGGGATCCATCCCATACCCGAATACACAGCGGAAAACAATTGATTCAGGTTACTTTCACATCCCATAAATAATCATAAATTAAAACAATAGGAATTAACATAAATTTGCTAACCTATGAGCCTCAAGTGTTGCTCCTCCAATAGACAATGGTTCTTCCTCCTATGAACACTCCAACAAAATAGATCTGAACCTCCAATGGTGTAGCCTCTTCAAGCCAATCCTAGATCCTCTTCAGTTCTTCAAGCATAGATCTAGGTTTCCAAAATCCTAACTCTCAAACAATAGAGAGCAAGAAGAAGGAGAAAGAAGAGATCACAAGAGAGAGAGAGGGAGAACCAAATTCGTCTAAGGGGGGGCGAGGCAGCCAAATTCGTCCAAGGTTGCCAAAACCATGGGCTGCGCCCTCCCATTGGTGTGATTATAAAATAGGGTTTCGGAGGAAACCCTACTTGGGTCAATCCCAGTACGAGTCTGACAGTCTCTCTCCTTGTTAGCTTTTTGTTTAAACTCAAAGTGCTTCTAATTGGTGAAGAAGCAGAATCTAATAGGGAATGATATAATTAATTAATTATTTTAATTTATGGATAATTATAATTAGCACCATATCCGTTAGTTAAATAAATAACCAATTATTTTAGAAAATTCTAAATAACTCCCTATATGATAATAAATTATCAAGTACAACCACCCACTAATCAACACCATCATTATGGAATCCAAGGCATGTACACTAGTACTGCCAAACCCCATTCCATAGTACATGTCCATACAAGAGTGTCTATGTAACTGATCAGGTCCCATAAAACTAGATAAAACATTTTAATTAAATAACTATATATAATCTTTTATTTTATGTAAAATAGGTTTTGCAAAAACCATTTCCCAAACAGCACTGGATCCAGATTTCGATCCAACCATACATAGACAACCTCAATCTCGGTGTTCCCCAATCGGGCAGTGCTGACCATGTTAAGTAATTCCTTCACTCACAAAGTGTTCGCACATTCCCAAAACACCGGCCTTGACTCACTTGAGTCTTAGTCATTGATGAACCAAATAATGCAATCACAATTTGCAGTGACAGGGTCCTCTCAGGTACAGAGTCACGGTGACTCATGTCTATCCCATCCTACATCTGGCAGTAACACATAAGGGAATAGACAAAGTAGATTCTTCGCCAATACACACATCGAACATGTGAGTACTAGCATTCGTACCATGACATCACATATCTAGGCATACCCAATGCAATGACCATATGATAACGGTGCCCAGCCCAAACCCTAGTCATGACCACCATTATAAGTAATACTTACAGACTCATAATGGTCAAAAATTTTATATTGCATGTGATAATATTAAACCAAAATGTATAAAGGTTCAATACAAAATAAAACCGGATTGAATCGGATCGAACCGGGTTTGATGGACACATAAATCCAACAATCTCCCACTTGTACATTAAAGCCAATTTTCCATACATTTCAAACCCATATCCTCCATGTGTTTTTCAAACACTCCAGGAGACAAACCCTTTATCATGGCATCAGACACATTTTCAGTTGTGTACACTTTGGAGACACTCACATCGACCTGCTGGATAATCTCTTTGATGAGAAGATACTTCCGCTACACGTGCCTGTTCCTCTGATGAGCCCTAGGCTCCTTAGCTTGTGCAATGGCCCCTCTGTTGTCACATAATAGGGGAATGGGGCCCTTGACAAGGTCAGGGACAACCTCTAAATCTGATAGGAATTTCCTCAACCAAACACCCTCTTTTGCTGCATCGCAATCTGCAAGGTATTCTGCTTCGATAGTGGAATCGATTGTAGATTTCTATTTTGCACTCCACCACATAATGACACCTCCACCCATTAGATACACCATCCCAGACTTGGATTTTCGATCATCCTTGTCAATTTAGAAATCTGAGGGAGTGTAACCCAAAACTGACAACTGATCAGATCCAAAAATCAAGAAATAATCCTTTGTCCTTCTCAAGTACTTGAGGTTATTCTTGACAACACTCTAATGCTCTCGTTCAGGGTTAGACTGGTAACGACTTATAATACCTACTGCATAGAAAATGTCCGACCTCGTACACAACATAGCGTATATAAGACTCCCTACTATAGAAGCATAGGGAATCTTTTTCACCTCTTCAATGTCCGTCTGAGACTGAGGACATTGAGATCTGGAAAGACTGACTCCATGTCGAAAAGGGACACTTCCCCATTTGGAGTTCTCGGTGCTAAATCTGGCCAGGACTTTGTCTATATAGGTAACCTATGACAAGCCTAGCATCCTTTTCTAGCAATCTCTTATGAGTTTGATCCCAAGGATTTCGCTAGCTTCACCAAGGTCTTTTATCGAGAGAGTTGTGGACAACCACTATTTCATTGATGAAAGAAACCCTACATCGTTACCCATCAGCAATATGTCATGTACGTATAGAATAAGAAAACATACTGTACTCCCATTAATCTTCTTGTAAATGCATGGTTCATCCATATTTTAATCAAAACCAAAAGATTTGATTGATTGATAAAACCTAATGTTTTAGCTTTTGGAAGCTTGCTTTAGTCCATAGATGGACCTTTGCAATTTACATACCTTTCTTTCTTCCTCCAAGGAAGAGAACCCTTCTGGCTGTTGCATGTAAATTTCTTCTTAAAGAAATGCAGTTTGCATATCCATCTGCCATATCTCAAAATCAAAGTATGGGGTGATTGCCAATAAAATCCTAATGGACTTCATCATCGCCAGTGGTGAAATGGTTTCCCCATAGTCTATACCCTTTTTCTGGGTATAGCCCTTTGCCACCAGTCTCGCTTTGAATCTTTCAAACTTTCCATCCACGCCTTGCTTCCTCTTAAAGATCCATTTACATCCAATTGGCTTAATGGCAAGTGGTGGATCGACAAGAGTTCAGACCTTGTTGGAATGCAACGAATTGATTTCAGAGTGCATTATCTCCAGCCACCTAGTGGCATCATCATCCTTAAGAGCCGCAGAGTATGTCATCGAATCATCATCTGATTCAACTAACACCATGTGGAACTCTTCCACTGTTTGTTCTTCTTCGGTGAGAAAAATAAACCTGGTGGGTGGTCTAATAGTCCTCCTACTGCGTCGAGGTTCTTGAGGTGTTTGATTTTCAGTGGATATGTCAATTGGTCTCACTTCTGGGATTGAAGTTTTTGAGTTATCCAATAACTCCTTAATGATTACAGGTTTAGACCTCTTGGTTAACATTTCTTCCTCTAGAAATATAACGTGTTTCCTTACAATGACCTTTTGGTCAATCGATCATAGAAGTAGTAACCTATCGTGCCTTTAGGATAACTTAAGAAAAAACACCTCGAAGTCCTGGATTCCAACCTGTCTGCATGTTGCTTTTGCACATATGCTATGCAACCCCATACCCTAAGATGTTGAATACTAGGCTTACGCCCTTTCTACAACTCAAAGGGTGCCTTAGCTACAAACTTAAATGAAACCCTATTCAAGATATAAATAGTTGTTTCTACAGCGAACCCCCAAAAAGAGAGAGGTAGCTCACTATAAGAGAGCATCATCCGGACCATATCCAATAAAGTCTGATTGCATCTTTTGGATACACCATTTTGTTATGGTGTTCTAGGATTATTTAATTGACTAACTATCCCTTGCGATATGAGATGTTTTTTAAATTCATCCGATAGATACTCCCCTCCATGATCTAATCATAAGGACTTGACACATTTATCGAGCTATCTTTCAACCTCGGCTTGGAATTCTTTGAATTTATCAAAGGCTTCTGATTTTCAACACATCAAGTATATATAACCATATCCAAAGTAGTCATCAGTGAAAGTTATGAATTACTCAAATCCATACCTTGCTTGTATATTAATGGGTCCCCACACATTAGTATGTATCAACTCCAACAGATCTGTGGCTCTAGTACTTTACTACTAAAGGGTTTCTTGGTCATTTTGCCCTGAAGGCATGACTCAGAGGTAGGGAATAGTTCCACACTCAGACACTCTAAGGGCCCATCCCTTACCAATGTACTAATTCAGTCCAAATTGATGTGACCTAATCTTAGATGCCATAGATATGTTGAGTTCACTAGAGCTGCTTTCTGTTTCAAATCAACATTCATTCTAATAGGGCAATCTAGGAAATACAATCCATTTTGTATATATCCAAATGCCACAAAAGAATTATTAAAATAAATAATTAATTTAGAATTAAAGAAAAAACTATACCCGTCCTAAATGAGTTTTGAAACTGAAAAAATCTTCCTCTTAAAAGAGGGTACATAGTAACAATTCTTTAAAACCAAATTACAGAACTAAAATTTAAAATAAAAGTTCCTACAACCATCACCATGGTTTCAGCTCCAGTGCCCATCTAAAGACGTACCTCATTTCTTTCTAGATTCCTTGTCTCCTTGAACCCCTGTAAATTATTGTAAATGTGAACAGTGGAACCACTATCCACCAACTAAGAATTGATCGGTTCAAAGGATAAATTAGACTCATAAAGAATGTAAACATCACATATACCTTCTTTAGCAGTCTCAATATCATCTGGCTTCTTGTGTTTCACAATAGCTAGGAATGTACGATAGTTCCTTTTCTAGTGACCCTCCTTGCAATAGAAACACTTGCCTTTAGCTTTCTTATTGCCAGACTTCTCACCCTTGGGTTTCAGGGGCTTACCCTTATTTCAGTTTTTCTTTTTCTTTCCACTTGAAGAAGGCTTCAAATCAGTAGCATGGACCTCAGTTTTATCCTTTTTTAAGGTGGCCTCCACTTCTATCAGTGCATTAGCAAGCTCGGTGAGCTCCAATTCCTTATCTGACATCTTGTAAGGTATCTTAAAAGATGCATAGGCGGAGGTGAGTGATGCTAAGATCAAATTAGTCTTGTACCGTAGCTCAAACCTGGTCCCCATGGATTCCAATTTCTCAAATAGATTAATCATTTTCATGACATGGTCTATCACTGAAGTCCCTTGGGACATTTTATAGTTATGGATCTGACTCACTACATCAGAGTGTGAATGTGTTAGCTGCCTGTTGAACATTTCAACAAGCTTATCCATTTTACTGCGTGAGGTACATAAATCTTTGACTGAGTCTAGTACTAACTTCTCAAACGATCCTAGGATATAAAGTGATGCCTTGGAGTCACTCTTAAGGAAATTTTGTTTCTCTTCATATGCCTCAAAATCATTTGGATCGGGTTGAGGAGGAACTTATTCATCAAGAACTGTGTAAAGTCCTTCTGCAGTCAGGAGCAATTTAATGCTTCGGTACCAATCGACATAGTTTATACAATTTAGTTTGTATTCACTAATGAGGATTAATAGGTTAGAATTAACGGCAGCCATTGAATAATAATCTACACATGTACAAGCAAAAACACACGCATATTAATAACCATTGATAAAAATTGAGCATACGTATCAATGGTCTTTCATGATTTAGGTCTCTCTCATGATCCAAAAAAATGAATTGGATACCTATAACCCATGTATGCATAACTTACCCTGTCGGGAGTCATTGTACACACCGTGGTAATGTGGACTAATCTGTCCACCTCATGGACTTCTAATATTTTCGGCCACCTAGGTGTCATGTCCAGATCCGATCAGCTGACATACACCCAAGTCATACAAACACTTATTGCATTAGTTAGAATCATAGAATCATGAAAGATGGCCCATTGTCACAGTGCCCTCTCACTATCCATATCCTAACGTATCTAGATAGAGGTAAATATAGATAACCATGTAATAACGAGCCTGACAATGTCCTACCGGTGTATGCGGGGTCATATCACACGATCTATACACTTATCTTCAATAGGAGGCCATGGACATGTCTACTAACTTAGACTAATCCATATCATACATGTATTATAATCAAAGAGGGACAAAGCAACTCTCACATACATATCATGCATGGAATCAAAAAACATAATTAATCAGCATTAATTAAAAGTGATTATGGGATGGCGGCATTTTTATCAGAAGCTAATGATCCCAGGTTGACACTGAGAGGGGGTGAATCAGGGTCACTATAAAAATTTTCCAAACTTGAATGATAGTTCTCTATCACTGCTCTCTGAAACATAAACACTGCAATCCCTATATCTCTATTTTACTGCCCTGTGCATACACTGACTGGCTTGGGGCAACCCAATTTGACAGGTCTACAGCTCGTGTGTTACCTTGCCTCACAACCAATGAATTGACTAGGCCTCCCAAGTAAACACACCCATTCTGCAGCCAGATAACACTCTAATACACATATATAAAAATAGCAAAGAAGAGACACAGTATTTAACGTGGTTCAGCAGTGTGCCTACATCCACGGTGCAATACTCAACTACAATCACTTAGGAACTCCAATCCCTGCTTCGATTTGTGTAACCACACTAACGAGGGCAACAATCCCAATCTCTATGCAAGCCCCCACTTGATAGAGTTACAGTAACATAAAAAATTCAACAATGTAAACCCAGTTCCAAAAATTTTGCCAACAAGGCTTACAAAGGTTCCATAGGCTTTCAACTCAAAGACAACAACTAAGAACAAAAAATTTGGATTTACTAAAGAGGATTACCTCTTTCAGGGTAATAGCACAGCAAGCACCTCCTCTAGAACATCCTCAAAAAGTCGCACGACTCACAACAAGCACGGAACTCGTGAAAACACCACCTTCTTGGTTATTCATTCACACCTCTCCATCTGAGCAATTTTTAACGTTTTTCTTCTCACAGGGACGTTCTACTCCTCTCTGTGAATCCAACGCACTTTGCAGCACCCAAATCTGAGTTTGGATGGCCGAGATATGCCTTTCCAAAGATGGATGCTCCAAATTAGGAAATAGATGGCAAATCTGTAAATAAGAGGATTTTTCGTGACAAACAGAACATAACGAAGCCCATTTTGACATTTCTGGAGCATTATTTTCTATCGATGATGTCATGCTGATGTCAACACATTTTTACTTTATTGCAAAGATTGTGCTTCTAACTTCAACCACTTAGAATGTACTAAATGGAATCTCCATCCCATGTGAACCATATGAATCTTACACTGGAGTAGAACCTTGCATATACACCAAAACTTAAATAATTATGGTGTGACGCACGTGAATAATAAACCTTGTGCCGAGCCACTAAAAAGCCAGGCGCAAGCATCTCTAGCGCCCACCCTTCTTTGCCCAACTATATGCCTTTAAATTAGAATCCGACCCATAGATCTTGATCCAAAGGTCCGAAACATTCTGGAACTTCACCAAATTAAAGGAAAAATACTGTTTACAGTACACCATTTAAAAAAATAAGCCAAAATTTTGGCTAAGGATGGGAAAATCGTCCTTCTCCAGATTTGCTCCGTTTTCGCGCAACGATGTAAAAATCCATGTAATTTCCTCATACGACATCCAAATGATACGAGACCAGTTGCGTTAGAACCGTAACTCAACGAACTACAAATATTATGAAGAGTCCTTCACCTAGTTCTTTCATTATCACTTCAAAAAATAGCTTCAAAGTGGACCCTACTGTGCGATCTTATGAAATCACAACTTTTGATGTACGAAACCTTCACATGCTACTTTGGGCCTTTGACAAACACTTATTAGGGGCCGCATATACTACAAATAGTCATCCTCCATGCTTGGATACTACTGTAACTCTACTAAAAGACCAAACTACCCTTGATACTGTGTAGAAGCCCATTTGACCATTCCAACTCTACCAAACCACCAATAGCTGCTGCCGCAATACCAATATGACTGAATATGTTGCCAACAATGACAACAACACTCCACACACTTCAGTGGACCAACAATCTCCCCCTTTGGAATTGTTGACAACTTCCATCAACAGACATAGCACTTCTCTCCCCCTTTGACAACAAGTACAAAGGGATACTCCCCCTACATGGAGACTCCCCCTATCTGGCATCTCCTCCTATGCCCATACACACACTCCCCTTGCACCTGTACCAGCTATTGTGCATGTGGATTAACAACTTCAGGTTTGTCTTTGAGTGCTTCAACGTTGTCGTCAGGAAGTATCTCTTTCCTGCTTATCATGCACCTCTCTTCAAGACCTTCAAAAAGTGCATATAGATTACAAGTTGTCCTTGATCCTTGGGCCACAGTCTTTCCAGTCTTTGTCTTCCTGATCACACCCCCATCTTTGGTGAATAAAACTTCATTGCCACTATCACGTATCTGACTAACACTCAAGATGTTGTGTTTCAGTTCACTAACATACAAGGCATTATTGGAAGAAATTTGTCCTTTGTATAATATGATTGTGCCTTTTCCTTCAACTCTACCACCATCATTATTTCCAAATCTAATCGAGCCTTTTCCAACATGTTCCAGATTCAAAAATTTACCTTTATCACCTGTCATATGAGTGGAGCATCCACTGTCAAGAATCCATAGTGATGGTTTACTATGTGCCTGGAAAGCTGTTTGAACAATAAGAGAACTGTCATTGTCCCTTTCCTTCTTTTTCTCAACCCAGACTGCCTTCTCTGCCACTGTGATGTGTTTCCTTCTTTTCTCTTCAACGTCCTCTTTTTGTTTTTGACCTTGCTTCTTTGGAGTGTTCTTCTTTTGGTTTCTTCTAGATTGCCTTTGTGAGGAAAGTATGGCTTTGCAGTTCCTGGCAATGTGTCCCATCCTGTGACATCTGTAACACTCAACTCTCTGCTCTGCCAAGGGAGCAAACCCATTCCTATTTGTGAACCCTATAGGCTTGGACTGTCTTTTACAATCTGTTACTTTGTGCCCATAACTATTGCACCCATAGCAGTATCCTTTGAAGCTATATCTTTGCCAAGAACCTTTTGCCTTCTGATAACTGACTGAAGTAAACCTATCTTTGTCAATTGTCTTCTTAGCTACCTTCTTAACCTGTCAGCCCCTTTGTTTCTCCTTAATAAATCTCATCGGGTTTCCTGCAGTTCCTGTGCTTTTGGTCTTCACTGCTCCAAAAGATCCTTCTTTCACATATCCTAAGCCAGTCTTCAAATGTAATGGTCTCTGAAGGCTAAGGATCTCATCTAACACATTTTCATTTGACTTGCTAGATGATGAAATGTCCACTCCAATTGGTTGAGAAACAACTTCCCTGCCCTTGGATTTCAAAATGTTAACTGCAGGAGATGGAGTAATTTCTTCTTGTAAATTCATCTTCTGTAATTCTTCCAATTCAATCTTCCTTCAACTTCTATTCAAGGACAGTGCATTCCTCTGCTTTGGATGATAGACTAATACTTAGCTCATCAGTGATCTTGGCCATCTCTTCAACAGTAATGGTTAATTGACTTACCTGCTCCTCCTTCTCCGCAAGCTGACTCTGTAGGGTTTTTATCTTCTTTTTGGCACCCTTGAGATTAGTTAAAGCAGAATACAACTCTGCTTGTAGGTCGTACTCAGCTTCTTATTCTTCCTCTTCTTCAGACTCTTCAGTAGTCTTGTCTTGCACCTTGTCTTCAAGTGTCATAAATAAAATCTCAAATGACTCATCATCATCTTCTGATGACTCGTCAGAAGAAGAATTGCACTTCTTTGAAATGAGACTTTTCTTTTTGAAATTCCCTTTTCTAGGGATGAACTTTTTTTTCCCTTTCTTGAACTTGACCTCTTGGGTATCTTCATCATCAGAGTCTATACCCTTGCCTTTCTTGGGACCCTTTGAGGCAAAGTGTCCAATTCCACCACAGTGAAAACATTTCAAGGGAAGTTTTCCCTTGTATTTGCCTCCACCTCTGATGAGTTTCCTAGCTAAGTAGGCTATTAACTCATCATTAGAATCCTCAACTTCCCTATCTTCCTCGATTTTTAGTTTCTGAATGGCTTTAAATGCGGCTTCCTTCTCTATTGGTTTGGACTTGACCATTCTCTTCATAAGCCGTTAAAATTCCATGCAACTCATCCATACTTAAGGTGTTCAAAATTTTTTACTCTTCTACGGCAGACACCTTCGGGTTGTATAATTCAAGTAAAGTTCTCAATATTTTCTTTACTACTACTGCATCCTTTAATTCTTCACCTAACCCTCTAATGGAGTTGATGATTTCGTTTACCCTGCTTATAAACTGTTCAACTGTCTCTGCCTCAGACAGCTTCAACCCTTCAAACAAGTTCCTGTGGTGTTGCAACTTTGCCTCTCTAATTTTATCATCTTCCTCATGGATATTTTTAAGTTTATCCCAAATTTCCTTGGATATTGTGCAACCAACCATTTTAGCAAATTCGTTGTTCACAAGGGAGCCTAGAAGTGCATTTACTGCCTTAGCATCGTCTTCACACTTCTTCATCTCTGTCGTCACTATGATGTCTGTAGTAGAGGGCGTGTAACCATTCTTCACTGCTATCCAAACTCCATAACCTAAAGACTTCGGATAAGTCTCCATTCTAATCTTCCAAAAATTATAATTTGACCCATCAAAAATTGGAAGTTTCCAATGCATGCTTCTTCCTTTACTAGATGCCATTGTCAACAAATCTCAGATCGAACCCGAAACTGTTAAGTTTCCTCTCAAAGGTAGCTTAGCTCTGATGCCAATTGATGATCCCAGGTTGACACTGAGAGGCGGGGTGAATCAAGGTCACCATAAAAATTTTCCAAACTTGAATGATAGTTCTCTATCACTGCTCTCCGAATCACAAACACTACAATCCCTGTATCTCTGTTTTACTACCCTGTGCATACACTGACTGGCTTGGGGCAACCCGATTTGACCAGTTACAGTTCGTGTGTTACTTTGCCTCACAACCAATGAATTGGCTAGGCCTCCCAGGTAAACACACCCATTTTGTCGTCAGATAACACTCCAATACACATATAAAAAAATAGCAAAGAAGAGACACAGTATTTTACGTGGTTCAGCAGTGTGCCTACATCCACGGTGCAATACACTAATCAGGGTTTCATATATTGCACGATACTCAACTACTTTTAGTGACTCCAATCACTCAGGAACTCCAATCCTTGCTTCGGTTTGTGCAACCACACAAACGAGGGCAACAACCCCAATCTCTATACAAGCCCCCACTTGATAGAGTTACAATAGCATAAAAAATTCAACAATGTAAATCCCTTTCCAAAAATTTTGCCAACAAGGCTTACAAAGGTTCCATAGGCTTTCAACTCAAAGACAACAACCAAGAACAAAAAATTGGGATTTACTAAAGAGGATTACCTCTTTCAAGGTAATAGCACAGCAAGCACCTCCTCTAGAACGTCCTCAAAAAGTCACACGACTCACAACAAGCACGGAACTCGTGAAAACACCACCTTCTTAGTTATTCATGCACACCTCTCCATCTAAGCAATTTTTGACATTTTTCTTCTTACAGGAACGTTCTCCTCCTCTCTGTGAATCCAATGCACTTTACAGCACCCAAATCCGAGTTCGGATGGCCGAGATATGCCTTTTTGAAGATGGATGCTCCGAATTAGGAAATAGATGGCAAATCCGTAAATAAGAGGATTTTTCATGACAAACAGAACATAACGAAGCCCATTTTGATGTTTCTGGAGCATTATTTTCTCTCGATGATGTCATGCTGATGTCAACACATTTTTGAAAAACGCATTTTTACTCTATTGCAAAGATTGTGCTTCTAACTTCAACCACTTAGAATGTAGTAAATGGAATCTCCATCGCATGTGAACCATATGAATCTTACACTGGAGTAGAACCTTGCATATACAACAAAACTTAAATCACTATGGTCTGACGCATGTGAATAATAAACCATGTGCCGAGCCACTAAAAAGCCAGGCGCAAGCATCTCTAGCGCCAACCTTTCTTTGCCCACTATATGCCTTTAAATTGGAATCCGACCCATAGATCTTGATCCAACGGTCCGACACATTCTGGAACTTCACCAAATTAAAGGAAAAATACTGTTTACAGTATACCACTTAAAAAAAAAGCCAAAATTTTGGCTAACTATGGGAAAATCGTTGTTCTCTAGATTTGCTCCATTTTCGCGCAACGATGCAAAAATCCATGTAATTTCCTCATACGACATCCAAATGATGCGAGACTAGTTGCATTAGAACCGTAACTCGACAAACTACAAATATTATGAAGAGTCCTTCACCCAGTTCTGTCACACCCCAAACCACCCCCTAGGAGGATTGGGTAGGTGACCCGAATTGCATAACGGCAATCCGCCAAATCCCACGAATCTAGAAGCAGTGCTTACGATCATGGAACCACAACCAACTCTTCCAATAGCAAGATCAGAGTGTCATAGATAACTACAATTTAATAAACAAAAGGAAACATAGTGATACGGGGAAACAGTGATAATATTTATATATAAAAGGTTTACATTTCCCATCAACCCACTCACAAAGAAAACAAAGAAACAAAGCTGATAAGTACAGTACTACATACAAAAATATATACAGGGCGAGCATACTCAGCCCCAAAAGGAAAAAGTGAAAAAACCTACAAACAGCAAGTCAGAACGGGGATAACTCCAAATAACCCAAAAGGAGTCCCCAGCTCAAAAAGCTAACCTGAATACACTTCAATGGTCTTCATCAACAACCACCGAATATGTGTGTAGGATCGGTATGACCTCCATCGGGGTCCACACCAAAATCGTCATAACAACCAAAACTCTCCTCCTCGAGATAGCCCGCCATGCCACAGTGGCATCCACCTACAAAATCATCTAGGCAAAACATTGTATAACAGAGTGTGAGCCACATTGAGCTCATGAGCAAATAACATCAATCATGCATGCACAAGCAAGCACAATCCACAATTCATATGATCCTACATGATATGCAAGTTCAGATTTTATTATTAGCCACCTATCATTACAACTAAGTCAGGTCTGTGCCACAACAATCCCCAATACATGTATCCTTGGTGCGGGCTTCTAACCCCTTCCCGCGATACACCCATTGAGTTGTTGGAGAGGACCAGTCAGCTCCCACATTCGTTCACCAAGGTCAGCCTGACTAGCCCTCTGTGATTAACCCATGGGGCAATCCATTTCTTTCTTTCTTTTCTTTTCTTGCTTTATAGCCCATGTGCACCATTCCGGTGTTCTATTCATTTCTTTTTCTCTTTCTCTTTTTCTGATGGTCGCCCCCGCAGGAATCCAACACCTTAACCCCTGTTGGCAAGGGTGCATGGCACGGGTGATGAAACTCTAACCCCATGTCTATATGGCATCGTATGAGTCAATCGGCTACCATAGGCCCCATTTCCAAGCCGACTACGGCATCTAGTCTAACATTCACAATCATTATAAAAGAATTCACAGTGTTGATCAACAGACAGTCATTATATAGTGATTTGAGTAATTGAATAGAAATAAATAACACAGCAATTATATTCAATTCTTGTTAGCTGGCAACAGATCATAATTACATACACACATGATCATATTATTCACTCACCAGTACTTGGCTCTAGGTACTTAGTCACAAATTCAGTTCCAGCAGTTGTTTGGTCGTTGACCTCGAGCACGGGATCAAGTCCTATAAATCAAAAATTATCTTGTTGAGCTTTTTAAACTACCTCTGTTATTCCTAGGGTTGACCTAAGCTTACTAGATAGACCCAGGGTTCAATTGGGTTTATTTGGAGTCTCTGAGCCTCACACTGGGCCTTAGGTACATGTCCCGGTGCATCAACCAGTGTCTGTGGCATAGGGGTAAAATGGTCAATAGTAAAGTCAGCACCTGCTATTAGGTCAGAACATAATCACAGTGCTATCCACAGCATGTCTGTGCTGTAGGACCAAGCATAGCAGTGATACAATCACCAGCGGGGCCCACTAGGGTTCGAAAATATTTTCTAATTATGGACAGATGTGGGGGAAGGGTATTTTTGTCATTTCCCACATCCCCATAGTGTCCAGGGGCCAAATGGGTGGGAAATTCCAAGTCTACCCATCAAAACAGTGATTTTCCACTCACTGGGCGTTGGCTCTGGGCGTTGCTGCATCACCCAGTGCATCGCCCAGTGCCTATAGAATCGATGCAGGCTGAGTTTCCAAGGTTGGGCCTACAAGGCTGGGCTCTAAATGGATCCTCTGCATGTTTAGGGGGTCTAGTAGCCCCAGTGATGGTCTACATCATGGTCCAGAGGGTTTGTGCACAAGGTCTGCATGGTAGATCTGAACCAATACAGGGCAAACCCCAACTAGTCTGGGCTGCCCAGAGAGCAAAACACAGTAAAAACAAGAGAGGGATAGGGAGCAACAGCATATAGGGGTATTTTTATACCTGCACAAGGCTAGGAGAACTCGGATCCAGGCTGGTTCCAGGGCTGCAGTAGGTCTCCCCCCCTTCTCCTTCCTTCTTCCTTCTTCTTCTTCTTCTTCTTTTCCTCTCTTTTCTCTCTCTTTTCTCTCCTTCGGATTCTCCACAGAGCAAGAGCTCTAAAATGAGCTTAGGCCTGCCTATTTATAGGCCCAAGACCAACTAAGGTATGTTTGGTCCTTAGGTCCCTTTTTAAAAATCAATTTTTAACTTGATTCTGACTGATTCTGGGCTCACTGGTGGGGTCCACAGTGAACTGAGGTCATGAGGTGGTCCCTTTGACTCCCCTCTATCAATGGAGGGTGCCCATGTTCATATTGGGTGGTCCCCATAATTATAAAAATTAAAAATACCCAAAAATAGCCACTGGGCGATGTCACTGGGCCTTGCTGCATCGGCCAGAGAATTCCAGCAAGCTGAAATTCAATGGGGCTTGCACAGGGTTTGGCCCTAAGTCAGGGTATTGTCCCCACATGCCCATAAGGAGTTTCTTACATGATTTTTTAGAGGTGGGTCCCACCATTATAGGGAGGAGAGAGATCACCTGGGGTTCAAGCCATACATCAGGCTATGAGCTGCACAATTGCAAGGGTCTACTATCCATTTCCTGACAGGTGTATAGGATGATCCACACAGGGTTTCTTCATCAATCCAAACCATTGGAGTGATACTAGTTGCCTGATCAGGGTTCCTATCCTTCAATCAAAATTCCAGTCAGTCAGGGGCAGGGTTTGACAAGTTCTGCCATTATCACTTCCAAAAATAGCTTCAAAGTGGACCCCACTGTGCGATCCTATGAAATCACAACTTTTGATGTACGAAACCTTCACCTGCTGCTTCGGGCCTTTGACAAACACTTCTTAGGGACCACATATACTGCAAATAGTCATCCTCCATGCTAGGATACCGCTGTAACTCTACCAAAATACCAAACTGCCCTTGATACTGTGTAGAAGCCCGTTTGACCATTCCAACTCTACCAAACCACCAATAGCTGCTGCCACAATACCAATATGACTGAATACATTGCCAACAATGACAACAACACTCCACACACTTCAGTGGACCAACAATCTTCCCCTTTGGAATTGTTGGCAACTTCCATCAACAGACATAGCACTTCTCTCCCCCTTTGGCAACAAGTACAAAGGGATACTCCCCCTATATGGAGACTCCCCCTGTCTGGTATCTCCCCCTATGCCCATACACACACTCCCCCTGCACCTGTACCATCTACTGTGCATGTGGATTAACAACTTCAGGTTTATCTTTGAGTGCTTCAACGTTGTCATCAGGAAGTATCTCTTTCTTATTTATCATGCACCTCTCTTCAAGACCTTCAAAAAGTGCATATAGATTACAAGCTGTCCTTGATCCTTGTGCCACAATCTTTCCAGTCTTTGTCTTCTTGATCACACACCCATCTTTGGTGAATAGAACTTCATTGCCACTATCACATATCTGACTAACACTCAAGCTGTTGTGTTTCAGTTCACTAACATACAAGGCATTATTGGAAGAAATTTGTCCTTTGTATAATCTGATTGTGCCTTTTTCCTTCAACTCTAGTGCCATCATTATTTCCAAATCTAACTGAGCCTTTTCCAACATGTTCCAGATTCAAAAATTTACCTTTATCACCTGTCATATGAGTGGAGTATCCACTGTCAAGAATCCACGGTGATGGTTTACTGTGTGCCTGGAAAGCTATTTGAACAATAAGAGAACTGTCATTGTCCCTTTTCTTCTTTTTCTCAACCCAGACTACCTTCTCTACCACTGTGATGTGTTTCCTTCTTTTCTCTTTAACATCCTCTTTTTGTTTTTGACCTTGCTTCTTTGGAGTGTTCTTCTTCAGGTTTCTTCTAGATTGCCTCTGTGAGGAAAGTATGGTTTTGTAATTCCTAGCAATGTGTCCCATCCTATGACATCTGTAACACTCCACCCTCTGCTCTGCCAAGGGAGCAAACCTGTTCCTATTTGTGAACCGTATAAGCTTGGACTGTCTTTTACAATTTGTTACTCTATGCCCATAACTGTTGCACCCATAGCAGTATCCTTTGAAGCTATATCTTTGCCAAGAACCTTTTGCCCCCTGATAACTGACTAAAGTAAACCTATCTTTGTCAATTGTTTTCTTAGCAACCTTTTTAACCTATGTGCCCCTTTGTTTCTCCTTAATAAATCTCACCGGGTTTCCTGCAGTTCCTGTGCTTTTGGTCTTCACTGCTCCAAAAGATCCTTCTCTCATATATCCTAAGCCAGTCTTCAAATGTAATGGTCTCTGAAGGCTAAGGATCTCATCTAAAACATTTTCATTTGACTTGCTAGATGATGAAATGTCCACTCAAGTTGGTTGAGACACAACTTCCTTGCCCTTAAATTTCAAAATGTTAACTATAGGAGATGGTGTAATTTCTTCTTGTAAATTCATCTTCTGTAACTCTTCCAATTCAATCTTCAATATCTTCAACTTCTCTTCAAGGATAGTGCATTCCTCTGCTTTGGATGATAGACTACTTAGCTCATCAGTGATCTTGGCCATCTCTTCAACAGTAATGGTTAATTGACTGACCTGCTCCTCCTTCTCCACAAGCTGACTCTGTAGGGTTTTTATCTTCTTTTTGGCACCCTTGAGATTAGTTAAAGTAGAATACAACTCTGCTTGTAGGTCATACTCAGCTTCTTGTTTGTCCTCTTCTTCAGACTCTTCAGTAGTCTTGTGTTGCACCTTGTCTTTAAGTGTCATAAATAAAGTCTCAAATGACTCATCATCTAACTCATCATCATCTTTTGATGACTCATCAGAAGAAGACTTGCACTTCTTTGAAATGAGACTTTGTTTTTTGAAATTCCTTTTTCTAGGGATGAACTTCTTTTTCCCTTTCTTGAACTTGACCTCTTGGGTATCTTCATCATTAGAGTCTATACCCTTGCCTTTCTTGGGACACTTTGAGGCAAAGTGTCCAATTGCACCATAGTCAAAACATTTCAAGGGAAGTTTTCCCTTGTATTTGCCTCCACCTCTCTTGAGTTTCCTAGCTAAGTAGGCTATTAACTCATCATTAGAATCCTTAACTTCACTATCTTCCTTGATTTTTAGTTTCTTTATGACTTTAAATGCTGCTTCCTTCTCTATTGGTTTGAACTTGACCATTCTCATCGCATAAGCCGTTAAAATTCCATGCAACTCATCCATGCTTAAGGTGTTCAAATTTTTTGACTCTTCTATGGCAGACACCTTCGGGTTGTAAAATTCAGGTAAAGAGCTCAATATTTTCTTCAGTACTACTGCATCCTTCAATTCTTCACCTAACCCTCTAATGGAGTTGATGATTTCGTTTACCCTGCTCATGAACTATTCAACTATCTCTGCCTCAGACATCTTCAACCCTTCAAACAAGTTCCTGTGGTGTTGCAGCTTTGCCTCTCTAATTTTATCATCTCCCTCATGGACATTTTAAGTTTATCCCAAATTTCCTTTGATGTTGTGCAACTGACCATTCTAGCAAATTTGTTGTTCACAAGGGAGCCTAGAAGTGCATTTACTACCTTAGCATTGTCTTCACACTTCTTCATCTCTGTCGCCGCTGTGATGTCTGTAGTAGAGGGCGTGTAACCGTTCTTCACTGCTAGCCAAACTCCATAACCTAAAGACTTTAGATAAGCCTCCATTCTAATCTTCCAAAAATTATAATTTGACCCATCAAAAATTGGAATTTTCCAATGCATGCTTCTTCCTTCACTAAATGCCATTGTCAACCAATCTCAGATTGAACCTAAAACTGTTAAGTTTCCTCTCTAAGGTAGCCTAGCTCTGATGCCAATTGATGATCCCAGGTTAACACTAAGAGGGGGGTGAATCAGGGTTACTATAAAAATTTTTCAAATTTGAATGATAGTTCTCTATCACTCTCTGAAACACAAACACTGCAATCCCTGAATCTCTGTTTTACTGTCCTGTGCATACACTGAACTGCTTGGGACAACCCAACTGAACTGCTTGGGACAACCCAATTTGACCAGTTTACAGTTCGTGCGTTACCTTGCCTCACAACCAATGAATTGGCTTGGCCTCCCAGGTAAACACACCCATTCTGCAATCAGATAACACTCCAATACACATATATAAAAATAGCAAAGAAGAGACACAGTATTTAACGTGGTTCAGCAGTGTGCCTACATCCACAGTGCAATACCCTAATCAGGGTTTCGTATATTGCACGATACTCAACTAATTTTAGTGACTACAATCACTCCGGAACTTCAATCCCTGCTTCGGTTTGTGCAACCACACAAACGAGGGCAACAACCCCAATCTCTATGCAAGTCCCCATTTGATAGAGTTACAATAGCATAAAAAAATCAACAATGTAAATCCCTTTCCAAAAATTTTGCCAACAAGGTTTACAAAGGTTCCAGAGGCTTTCAACTCAAAGACAACAACCAAGAATAAAAAATTGGGATTTAATAAAGAGGATTACCTCTTTCAGGGTAATAGCACAGCAAGCACCTCCTCTAGAACGTCCTCAAAAAGTCGCACGACTCACAATAAGCACGGAACTCGTGAAAACCTCACCTTTTTGGTTATTCATGTACACCTCTCCATCTGAGAAATTTTTGACATTTTTATTCTTACAGGGATGTTCTCCTCCTCTCTGTGAATCCAACGCACTTTGCACCAACCAAATCCGAGTTCGGATGGCCGAGATATGCCTTTCCGAAGATGGATGCTCCGAATTAGGAAATAGATGGCAAATCCGTAAATAAGAGGATTTTTTGTGACAAACAGAACATAACGAAGCCCATTTTGACGTTTCTGGAGCATTATTTTCTCTCAATGATGTCATGCTAATGTTAACACGTTTTTGGAAAACGCATTTTTACTTTATTGCAAAGATTGTGCTTCTAACTTCAACCACTTAGAATGTACTAAATGGAATCTCCATCGCATGTGAACCATACGAATCTTACACTGGAGTAGAACCTTGCATATACACCAAAACTTAAATCACTATGGTGTGATGCACGTGAATAAAAAACCATGTGCCGAGCCACTAAAAAGCCAAGCGCAAGCATCTCTAGCGCCAACCCTTCCTTGCCCAACTATATGCCTTTAAATTGGAATCCGACCCAAAGATCTTGATCCAACGGTCCGAAACATTCTGGAACTTCACCAAATTAAAGGAAAAATACTTTTTACAGTATACCACTTAAAAAGATAAGCCAAAATTTTGGCTAAGTATGGGAAAATCGTCCTTCTCCAGATTTGCTCCGTTTTTGCGCAAAGATGCAAAAATCCATGTAATTTCCTCTTATGACATCCAAATCATGCGAGACCAGTTGCGTTAGAACCGTAACTCGACGAAGTACAAATATTATGAAGAGTCCTTCACCTATCTCTGCCATTATCACTTCCAAAAATAGCTTCAAAGTGGACCCCACTGTGCGATCCTATGAAATCACAACTTTTGATGTACGAAACCTTCACCTGCTGCTTCGGGCCTTTGACAAACACTTCTTAGGGACCACATATACTCTAAATAGTCATCATCCATGCTCGGATACCGCTATAACTCTACCAAAAGACCAAACTGCCCTTGATACTGGGTAGAAGCCCGTTTGACCATTCCAGCTCTACCAAACCACCAATAGCTACTGCCACAATACCAATATGACTAAATACATTGCCAACAATGACAACAACACTCCACACACTTCAGTGGACCAACAGAAGTAATTAAAGAATCATCCCAATAAAAATAAAACTAATAACTTTCTTTTAATTATGGGTGCATCAAACATGCCATGGATGTCACGCTTCGATCATCTCCTCTGCCCGATCATGTCTTCAAAGTTGATGACTTGCTTCTCCATAAGCTTTAAGCGCCATATGTGGATCATCATCAACATATCCTAGGAGTCCTAACTCCTCTAAAATTACAATGGAAACCTAGGAAAAATATTTTATACACTTCCCTTTTCATAATAAAGAAATCTCGCATGGAGAAACCAACCCACCATTTTGGGCTGCCCATGGGGTGGAGTACATTTATCTATAAAAAACAAAGGGGGGAGAGAGAGAGAAACAGAGAAACATCACATCCACCCATAATTCCAATGCATCACATATATCAAATTACCATCCAATTTATTAGAAAGCCAATCCCATAATAAAATTATAATATAACATCATGATGATGGACACCATTAAAGCAAGCGAGCATAAAACTGGATTTCTTCAATCATTGAACCACCACATCACATGTGATAACATGTATCCAAGCCTATAACCAATTAAAATATCATTTTAATTCCAAGTGGATGGAGAGAAGAATCTCTTCACCCATCTTCATCCTCCAAAGTAAAGCAAATAAAAAATTCTGTTTTGTAAAACCTTTTATTTATTTATTTATTAAAACTAGGAGGGAAGAACTGCAGAAAAAATTCTGCTCAAAATGCACAAGGGCACAAGGGCACAAGCGGCTGGCAGCACCCACGGGCTGCGCGCAGCCAGCATTGGGCAGGCCACGAGTGCGCTCGTGGTGCTACATGTGGCTTGCTGTAGGCGGCTGCCGCATGCACCAGGCGCATAGGCCGCAGGCAGCAGCCTGCACACAGGCCATGCCTGCACAGCTTGTGAGCTGGCTGCTGTCTGCGCACCATACTGGCCGCAGGCAGGTGGCATGGGCATGGGCATTGGCGTGGGGATGGTTGGAGCGTGCGCTCCATCCCCAAATTCATCACATAAAAACAAATTTAAATAAATAAAAATTTCCCTTCCCTTTTCATGGATACAATTTTCAATAATTGGAAAAAACAAAATCAATCAAATCCATGGTCAATATAACGTATCACATGGGCAAGTTGCTAGAATCTAACATCCTTGTAAATGCCCATGTGCACATTGGAAGGTTGTTACAACAACTATATAACCACCTATGTGCATCTTCAACAAATTCAATAAAGAATCTGTCAACTTGCATCCCATGCAGGAAAATTACATTAAAATATTAATTATATGATATCCATGAGTGAGAAAGATGGCTCTGATACCACACTGTAAGCAATGCTATGGTCCATGGGATCATGGTGGTTCACCTTGGGAAACCAATAAAAATATATGTTTGAGTTCCCAACTCTTGGGATCTACAGGATTGTCCCTAGGGTTGCCCTAAGGCACCCTAAATTGGCTTGGGCATCCTATTTTCAATTTTTAGGGTTTTTCATGGTCGTCCGTGGTGCCCTACTGGAACGCTATTAGGGTTTGGTTTGACAAACCAATACCCAGTCCATCTCTTTGGGGTACCATAAAATTAATGGGATCCATGTCATAGAGAAAACATATCTCTATTCCATTCCATGGAAAGAGGGATCCATCCCATACCCGAATGCGCAGCGAAAAATAATTGATTTGGGTTACTTTCACATCCCATGAATAATCATAAAATTAAAATAGCAGGAATTAACATAAATTTGCTAACCTGATGATCCTCAAATGTTGTTCCACCAGTAGACAATGGTTCTTCCTCCAATGAGCATTCCAAGTAAACAGATCTGAAACTCCAATAGTGCAACCAAGGTTCTTCAAGCCGATCCTAGATCCTCTTCAGTTTTTCAAGCATAGATCTGAGTTTCCAAAACCCTAACTCTCAAACAATAGAGAGCAAGAAGAAGGAGAAAGAAGAGATCACAAGAGAGAGAGAGGGGGAGAACTAAATTTGTCCATGGGGGAGGCAGCCAAATTCGTCCAAAACTGCCAAAACCGTGGGCTGCCTCCTCCTCATGGTGTGATTATAGAATAGGGTTTCTAAAACCCTACTTGGATCAGTCCCAGTGAGAATCTAACACTCACTCTCCTTGTTAGCTTTTCTGTTTAAACTCAAAGTGCTTCTAATTGGTGAAGAAGCAGAATCTAATAGGGAATAAAATAGTTAATTAATTATTTTAATTTATGGATAATTATAATTAGCACCATATCCATTAATTAAATAAATAACCAACTATTTTAGAAAATTCTAAATAACTCCCTACATGATAATAAATTATCATGTACTACCCCCACTAATCAACACCATCATTATGGAATCCAAGGCATGTCCACTAGTATTGTCAAACCCCATTCCATAGTACATGTCCATACAAGAGTGTCTGTGTAACTGATCGGGTCCCGCAAAACTTGATAAAATATTTAAATTAAATAAGTATATATAATCTATTATTTTATGTAAAATAGGTTTTGCAAAAACCATTTCCAAAACGGCACTGCATCCAGATTCTGATCTGACCATACACAGACAACCTCAATCTCGGTGTCCCCCAATCAAGCAGCGGTGACCATGTTGAGTAACTTCTTCACTCACAAAGTGTTCACGCATTCCTAGAACACCGGTTTTGACTCACTTGAGTCTCAATCAATGATGAACCAAAGAATGCAGTCACACTTTGCAGTGACAGGGTCCTCTCAGGTACAGAGTCACAGTGACTCATGTCTATCCCATCCTACATCTGGCAGTAACACATGAGGGAATCGACAAAGTAGATTCTTTGCCAATACACACATTGAACATATGAGTACTCGCATTCGTACCCTGACATCACATGTCTAGGCATAGCCAATGCGACGAACATACGATAAGGGTGCCCAGCCCAAACCCTAGTCGTGACTACCATTTTAATTAATACTTACAGACACATAATGCTCAAAAAGTTTATATCGCATGTGATAATATTAAACCAAAATGTATAAAAGTTCCTTTCTTTTGGTTTGATGGACATATAAATCCAACAGCATACTCACAAGCTAATGATTAGTTCAAGGTCACTAACAGAATGCTAATGGCCGAGAACAAGAAGAGGCTCACAGAGGCTAAGGGAAAGTGGGTAGATGAGTTGCTAAGTGTCCTATGGGTGTACAAGAAGACAGTTTGAACACTAATAGGAGAAAGACCGTTCTGCCTGGCGTATAGCACCGAGTCATTGGCCCAGGTTAAGGTGGCCGCAACCTCTCACAGAGTGCTCGCATTCAACAAGAGAACGTATGAGGATGGAGTCCATGCAAATCTGGATTTCCTTGATGAAGTTTGTGAGAAGTCTCTGCTAAGGAACGTAGCGTACTGGCAAAGGACAGCTCGGTATTATAACACAAACGTAAAAGAAAGGTTGTTTTGACTAGGAGACCTAGTACTCAGGAAAGCTAGTGCATCCCAGCCCAGGAAAGAAGGAAAGCTATCACCCAACTAGGAAGGACCATACATAGTTTCCAAGCAGATCTGACCGAGCACATATCCCTTGAAAACTCCGAGGGGCAACATCATACAACAACCCTGGAATTCTGAGAATCTTAAAAAAATTCTACCAGTAAGTGCCAGTCGATTTGAGTCGAGCACATCATAGTAGTTAGCCATTACTATTGTCAATATTAGACCTTTTTCTCTTTTTCTCTTTTTCTCAGTCTATGTTTTGGGTTTCTGATCTAAAGAGCTTGCTTAAACTTGTGATCATCCTCGTCAATAAGGATTGAAGCAAACAAATCACATGTTACCGAGTACAATCTTTGAAAGACCGAACCACGAAGATTAACATAAAAGACCAAGCCGTAGGGGTTGGCATGAAAGACAAACCCCAATGGTTGGCACGAAAGATAAACCCCCAGAGGTCGATGCGAAAGACCAACCTTTAGAGATTAGTGCAAAAGACCAACCCTCAGGGGTCGGCATGAAAGATCAACCCGCATTGGAGGGCACCAAAAGACCACACTCAAAGAGGCATCGAAAGACCAACCCTTAAGGGTTGGCACAAAAAGACCGACCCACCACGGAGATTGATATGAAAGACCAACCCCCAGGGTTAGGCATGAAAGACTAATCCGCAGGGGATGGCATGAAAGACAAACCCCCAGGGGTTGGCATGAAAGACCAGGGGTTGGCATGAAAGACCAATCCTCAAGGGTCAGCGCGAAAGACCAAACCTCAAGGGTCGGCACAAAAGGTCGACCCACATTAGTCGGCACCAAAAGACCTCACTCAAAGAGACACTGAAAGACCCACCCTCAAGGATTGGCGTCAAAAGACCGACCCACAATGGTCGGTACAAAAGACCAACCCTTAGGGTTTGGCACTAACAGACCAACCCGCGGAGGTCGGCACAAAACACCAACCCACAATGGTCGGCACCAAAGACTCAAAGGAAGCATGAAAATAAAAAGGTAAATTTATGTTTACCACCCCTGGGGTTTCAAAAAATTATGTCTTCCACCCCTAGAATTTCATCTATTCTATAAACCTCTCCTGTATTTTGAATGGTTCTTACAAACGTACCCCTACTGTTGGATGAGAAAAGTTAGGTGATGATGTCATCACCAAATATTAACTAAATGCCTGTAATACCCTTAATGAAGGCGCTTTTACATATTTACCTCCTTAAACAAAAGGGAAATGACAGGGTTGTCCCCATCTTCTTCCTCAAGCCACCGCGAAATAGAAACCTGCGAGGGTGACTGAACTTCAATCACTGATGGCGGCTTTTCCAAGCCTCCACCAACCACCATAATACTCAAGGAAAGATGAAACAATGCCGATAAATTTTCCCATAGGCCAGATTAAGCCCTGAGATCCCTTCACTATTCAAAAGAAATTAGGAATCTGAAAAATAAAATCAAATTCAAAAATTCAAAGCATCCATTAATAGTGTTCAAAACCTAGCCCTCCATAGTTCCCTTTATGGCCAATTGGATGGAAAGAATTAGAGAAGAGTTGGGGGGGTTTGCAGATTGGATGGAACAAGCCAAAATAGAAGTTAAAATTCTCACATCCAAAAGCATCTTAACCGGTCAAGGCACAAATCAATGTCGAAGTCTATGAGCTGTTGCAAGTGTTGCCTGAGCTTCATTTTCTCAGTGGGGCTCGCCGTTCTCTTCTTGTGGCTGAGCTTGCGTCCTTCCCCACTCACCTCTATCCAAACTTTTATGTCCCTTCCCTAAACACCACTGCCACCGCCACCGTAGCAATTGCTTTCATAATCGAGAATTCCAACAAGTCCAAAGGACTGATAATGCTCTTTTTCCAACCTATTAACCCAACATGTTGATCGCCAGTGCCAATGAACGTTCATCGATAATTTCCAATGCCAACGGCCTCTGATTTGGCTACCGTAAGAGGCGGTAATGGAGTTTTTGAAACCCTAAAAGGGTGTTGCCTTCAGTCATGGTAATAGATTGTTTTACCGGCATCTGAGGGCAGCATTGTGGTCGTCGGAGGACGGGGGACATTCACCGATATCTTCCTTGGCCGTTGGCCCCTATTATGGCCACCATCAGAGACGGTAATCATGTTTTCAAACCCTAAATGGGTTTTTTCCTATTTTGTTTCAAAATTCGGGGACGAAGGAAATGGAATATTCCCTCTCCAATTTCTGATTCTTTTAATTAAAAAAAAGGTTTTTTCTTTATGTATTAAGAAAAGATAAAATTATCATTTCCTTCCAAAACTAACAAGGTTAGCACTTAGGGGTACAGGCATAATTTGAAAATTTTCAAGGGTGGTAGATGTAATAGATTCAAACTACAGGGGTGGTAAACGTAAATCTCCCAAATAAAAAAGGAGCATCATTCAGTGTTGAAAAGAAGTAGGGGGCAGAAAAACTGTTAATTCATTAAAGAGCTAGATGTAAGTTATATTTCAAACTATATATATATATATACATCAATCATTCTTCGGCTTTTTCAACCTCCTTGGCACTATCAGTTTCCTCTTCGGACGGCGGAGTAGGACCAGCTTGCTTCTCAGCAAAAGTGTGGTCGTTGGCGAGGTCAAACTTGGGGAAGCCAAAATTGGGCGTGGTCCCCCAAACATAGTTGTGGTACTCCCGTGCACCGAGTATGTAAGTGTCCAAATAATGAACTATTACGTCCTTGTCAAAGGTAGAGGAACCCTTATACACCTTCACCACTCGCACCACCATTGTCATGTGTTGCTCCTTGGCCATCTTTAGCGTGGCCTCTAGCTCGGCCACACGTCGATCAGCTTCCCCTTGGCCTCCTGCTCGGCCTTCAACGCACCTTCAAGTTCTGATACCCAAGTCTTGCTGGAGGTCAAGTCACCACTGAGCTGTAGGCATAACTACGGTCCAGGGATCAAGCCGTGGTTCCCTAGGGAAACCAATGTACTACAAAATTAGGGTTTTGCACACCCTAGGTTATCCTATGGTGTCCTATGGGTGCCCCATTTAAATTTTAGGGTTTCCCATGGATGCCCATGGGAACCCTGGTGCATCCCTGTTAGGGTATCTCCTTCCCTCATGTGTCCAACACAATTATAGAACACATTAGGGACAGAGAAATAACATCTCTAGTCATCACATGGCAAGAGGGATCCATCCCATACTCGAATGCGCAGTGGAATTAAATCGATTCGAGTTTCTTTCGCATCCCATAAATATTAATAATTAATAACTGAAGGAATTAAACAAGAATTGCTAACCTGGTGAGCCTCAAGTGTTGCTCCTCCAATAGACAATGGTTCTTCCTCCAGTGAGCGCTCCAAGTAACCAGATCTGAACCTCCAATAGTGCTACCAAGGTTCTTCAAGCCAATCCTAGATGCTCTCAAATTCTTCAGTACAGATCTGGGTTTCTAAAACCCTAACTCTCAAACACAGATGAGAGAAACTAGAAGAAGAAGGGGAGAGATCACAAGAGGGAGAGAGAGAGACCAAAACACTGCAAGAGGGGGAAGCCAGAAAACGTGGAGAGTTGATTCCCCCTCTACATTTTAGTCCCCAATATATAATAAGTGGATTTAATTAAATCCGAGAAGGATTTAATAAAACCCCAGTGAGAGTCTGACTCTCTCTCTTTTGTTTGGCAGTTCTGTTTAAACCCAAAGTGCTTCAAAGGTGAAGAAGCAGAATCTAATAGGGAAAGTATTAATTAGCTACTTTATTTAATTATTAATAGATAATTACAATTAGCACCATATCCATTAATTAAATAAAGAGCCAATTAAATTAATAAATTCCAAACAACTCCCTATATGATAACAATTATCATATATAACCCCCCACTAATCAACACCATCATTATGGAATCTAGGGCATGTACACATGTGCTGCCAAACCCCAATCCATAGTGCATGTCCATATAAGAGCGCTTGTGCATCTGATTGGGTCCCGCAAAACTCGATAAAACACTTTGTTCAAATAATTATAAATAATGTATCATTTTATGTAAAATAGATTTTTGCAAAACCATTTCCAAAACGACACTGGATCCAAATTCTGATCTGACCATGCACAGATCTCTATCTTGGTGTTCCCCAGTCGGGCAGTGGTGACCGTGTTGGATAACTCCTTTACTCACAAAGTGTTCACTCATTCCCAGAACACCGGCTTTGACTCGCTTGAGTCTTAGTCATTGATGAACCAAAGAATGTGATCACACTTTGCAGTGACAGGGTTCCCTCAGGCATAGGGTGTCGGTGACACATGTCTATCCCTTCCTACAACTGGTAGTAATACATGAGGGAATCGATAAAGTAGATTCTTTGCCAATGCACACATCAAACATGTGAGCACTCGCATTCGTACCCTGACATCACATGTCTAGGTATACCCAATGCGACGACTATATGATAAGGGTGCCCAGCCCAAACCCTAGTCGTGACTACCATTTTAAGTAAAACTGAAGGACACATAATGCTCAAAAAGCTAAAATGTATAAATGTTCAATACAAAGGTGAGCCGGGTTGAACCGGACCGAACCGGGTTTGATGGACACACACTTGTCCAACATGAATGAGGTGATATGACCCTCAAGGGTCCTCTCCTGAGTGGTCCATCTAGCCTCCTTGAGTTGATGCTGGTCTACAACATCTTTAACATAAGATTCGAGGACAGTCACACAATTTTGTTTTTCAAGAAGAGAAGCCACGGTTGTATCCCATTCAACCCGGGTAGTTTTAAGCTCATCATTATGAGCCACCAGCTGGTCATCCCTCATTGAGAGGTCCTCAGCAAGCAAGTCAACCCGGTCGTAGGCCTCTGCAGTAAACACCAATTGCTGTAAAAGAAGTAATAAGAAAAGATGGATTAGAACTCAGAACTCGAAATCACTAAATATAAAGGTTGATTACCATGCAACTTACCCAAGCGAGGGAAGTCCTTCCCCTTGTAGTCACCTCCTCATAGGACTCTAACCACAGCAAGAGCTCATCTCATATTAGCCTAAGCCTATTGACCCACGTGTTTGCCGCCCGAAAACCCTGGAACACCGAGTAGCTAGTGGTTAGATCCCACTAAGGTTAGAAGGGGTGAAAGGACCCTCCTCTTCCTGTTATCTATCAGAATGAGGCAAAGAAGGCCTCCCAGCTGACTGATCCACCTGGTCCTCCTTGTGGATAGGAGGAGTCACCTCAGGAAGAACCACTGGTGGGCAAATACACCTCGATCGGATCTTCATCCTGACCAATAGGGCCCGTGGCAAAGTGATCTGTAGGGACACCCTCTGTCTGAGCACCAGTATCCACCACCTCCACATTAATGATAGTTGGTAGGTCAATGGTCAGCTCTGAAGCACGAACCATAGGGGAAGAGGCGGTGACCTTCCACTTCTTACTTAGGTGCTTATCCTTAGGGCGATGTTCAAAGCCTGACCCCACGTGTCAAACCCGCCCCTAACTGGCTTGGGATTTGAATGAAGTACTGGAACCCCTGACATGGCATCCAAGCACACTGTGGAGTGTCACTCCAGTGATTGAATTTAATGGAGAAACCCCAAGGATGTCCTCCTACATACCTATCAAAAGATGGATTGCAATCCAAACAATTCTGCGAATGAATTCTCTGAGCGATGCACACATCACCCAGAGACATTGCCCAGAGTGGGAAAATGCAGTATTTTAATCTGCAGATGTATGGGGACCACCCATATTGGCCATGGGCACCCTCCATAGGTTAAAGGGAGTCTAGGGAACCACCTCATACCCTTGGACCCCTGTGGACCCCACCTGAGTGCCCAGAATGATTGAGAATCAGTCTGAAAATGCATTCTTGAAATGAACAGGCCTTAGTAGAGGGCTGGTCTATAAATAGAAGACTCCAGCCTTGTTTTAAACCCTATTTCACTACTGAAACCATGGGAGAGAAAAGAAGAGATAAAAGAAGAGAGAAAAGAGAGAGAAAGAGAAGGAAAAAGGGAAGAAAGGAAGTAGAAGAAGAAGAGAAGGGAGAGGGAAGAAGGAGTATCAGCTTCGCAGCTCTGATCCCAGTATACCCAAGCCATGCTTAGGTATAAATCCTTACCCTAATATGCTGCTGTTGCTGTTCTCTATTTCCTCATATGGATCTATGCTTTATAGATGTAGATCTGGCCAAGGACAACCCAGAACAGCTAGGGGCTGCCATGAGCTGCCTTAGATCCAATATGCAAACATATTGCATGGAAGATCTGAGGTATATTTATGTACTTTTAGTGTTGTTGTTCACTTGAGACTGAGATCAGTCTCACTACCTTGTTGCACCCAGATCTAGCAGTTTTGGCTTGGATCTGTGCATACAGGCTAGCCCTTGCTTGGATCTTGGTAGGGACAGCATACTACTATGATTATACATGTAAATCTGCCCTTGCATGCAGCCCAATCCATGCCCATATGCTGAAACACAATTGGGATTCTATTCACTGGGCTATCTGGGCAACTTCTGGCAGCCAAGTGGTGGGCCCGGGTCAAGATCCGAGTGGACCATGGAAAACTACCCCACATGAGGTCCATAATGACCTAACATGCATGTAGGGTCGATCAAGGCACTGCCTATGGTGCAAAACCCAAGAAAATGAGCCTGTTCACATTCTAAGCATTCTCTGGGTGATACACTGGGCGATGCACGCATCACCCAGAGACATCATCCAGAGAATTAAAATGTCTATTTTTGCAGATCTGACTCTTGGGCTTCCACCAATGGACTATAAACAGTGTAAGGAGGTGGTAAATGACCACAATACCGCTCCTCACTTCTGTCCATAATTATGAACACCTTGGGTACCCAAGTGGGCCCCGCAAGGCTTGGAAACCCTGTTTGTGTTGGTCCTATAGCACTGCTGACCTAAGGACTATGTTGTAAGGCTATTATGACCTAGAACCATGTACTACAGTGGTAAAATACCCTATTGACCCTAAGCCACATTCTCCGGATGATGCACCAAGACTTAGGCCTAAAGCTCGGAGAATTCCCAGTGATCTCGGACTTAGTATCGAGTCAGACCAGTGAACCTAAACCAACACTAGGTTATCCAAAATAGTTTTGAATAATAAAAATAACACATTTCTAATCTATTACTTTGGATTTGATTTCGTGCTCAAGGTGCACAACCAGTTACTGGCCAAAACTGATCAAACAACTAAACCAGTAGGATCAAACCAAGGTGAGTGAAATTACACCATGAGTATAGGTGTAACATGATTGATGGGTTATGATGACAAAAACAATAATATTTACTGTCTTTAATTACTTTAAATTGTTTTATATTCTCATTTGAATTCTGAATCTTATCTGATGAACATTGGAAATGGATGATAATGCTTATATGTGGAATTGCTAGATTAGATGCCGTAGCCGGCTTGGAAATGAGGCATGTGGTAGCCCGTAGAATGGGATGCGGTTGACATCACCCGACTCATACGATGCCATATAGACATGGGGCTAGAGTTTCATCACCCGTACTACTCACCCTTGCCAACAGGGGTTAAGGTGTTGGATGCCTGTGAGAACTACTGTATAACCTCAAGCGAATACACCAAGAAGCCTCGGTAATATTACTGGGATGCCTCGGCCAATGTGATGGGAAGCTCGACCAATATGCTTGGGAAGCACCAAAAGGGTGAATTTTTGGCTTTATGCCACAATATATCCAAAAACCACAAAAAGAAACTACAAGAAGCGTTTACCTCATAGGATTAATCATAGAGGGCCAGTCGGGCTAACCTTGGGAAGGGATGCTGGAGCCGACTGGTTTTCTCCGACAACTTTATGGGTGTATCGCAGGAAAGGGTAACCAAGCCTGCACCAGAGATACATGTATTGGGGATTGTAGTAGCACTAACCTGCCTTAGTTGTGATGTTATGTAGCTGATAAATAAAATGAATTGCACCTCATGTAGGAC
Source organism: Telopea speciosissima (assembly GCF_018873765.1). Lineage (NCBI taxonomy): Eukaryota > Viridiplantae > Streptophyta > Magnoliopsida > Proteales > Proteaceae > Telopea > Telopea speciosissima. The sequence goes on along the minus strand of NC_057920.1, from coordinate 31,536,987 downwards.
TCATTTGGTTGTGCTTGCATGTGCATCTATGGTTGATATTTCATTCACGGGCTCAGTGGAGCTCACACTCTTGTATATTCTCTTTTAGTTGATTTTGTAGGTACGGGTTTGCCAATGGGCGAGGAAGCTGTCGATGGAATTGTAGATCTTCCTCATCTCGTTGCTTAGTGACGATTTTGTTATTATTTAAGTTTCTTTCTTTCAAGAAGTGTATTACCAAAATAATGTTCTTATTGAACATAAATGGATATGTATATGGTATAACATAGGTATTTGGGATTGTATTATCGATGATATAAATCATCTATGGGTACTTTGATCTTCCGTTGCACTCTGATATCCTTTTATTATCTTTTTACCCTCATTGTGTGATTTGTGACATGTAAGTACTACTTCTTGATCCTTGGGGATTGGCGGATGTCGTAGGATACCCGGTCACTTGCCTAAATCCTCCCAGGGGGTGGTTTAGGGTGTGACACCACATCTTCAACACGCTTGCCCCATGTCCTGTGCTGCACTTGGCGAGTAGCGTATACTTCTATCAAGTAGCACTGTAGAGAAATAAAGTCAGTTAGAACTAGTCAGAGCCAAAGACAAATTTAAAACAAAAAGAAAATTTCTCACTAGGACTAAGTCTATGCTAAGTGAGGAACCCCTCGTCACCTAGGTTGGATATGTCCAGAGGAAACGATAGCTTCTTCAATTTTTGCAAGGTAGCTCTATCCTGGCTATTCAGCTTGGGCTTAATGTTCACCCACCTAGTATCCGGATCTTGCCAAGCATTCCCGAGCAGGAGCCCCTCTACCCCTGAAGAAAAACGAACCTATTCTTCGAACCCTTAATGGAAGATGGGTGCTCAGTATAAACTTGATCCCCGAGCATTGATTCAGGCAATAGAAGCCCCGGAGATCATGGAGGGAACTGAGATGAAAACAGTGAAGGAAGAGGTTGAAGAGACTGGCTGATCGAGCCCATCACCAAGGTAATGAACCATACCATGTTTTGCCAAGATTTGGGAACAAGTTGGGCGGGTGAGATACGAAAGTAATCAAGGATTTTGGTTATCCAGGTTGGGATCGGGAACCTGAGTCCCGCTATGAAAAACTCCTTGTATAGGTAAACTTCCTCTCCAAGTGAGTCGCACGAAGAGTCATTCGACCTAGGAGCTCGGAGAGTTGTAGAGTCAAGAATGTGGTACTTAACCCTAATTTTCTCTAACTCCTCTCTAACCGTGCTATAACACTTTAGGGCTTCAAAGCCTAGCTACCCATTGGTTGGTGAAGGTGGGGTCAATCTCCCGAACAGCCCCAGGGACATTAAGATTTGGCGCACCAACAGGGTGCAGTGGTTGGCCTAGAGGGACCTCTATGTGGGTAGGGAGACCTGAAGACCTAGGGACGAGGGGTGGAATCATCCCCCAAGAAGAGAAAATAAGTCTATTCGTGGTGGCAATAGCTTTCACTTCCGTTGCTGGGTCTTGGCCAAAAAACACCATTGATAATGGTCGTAAAAAGGGATGGACAGAGAAAAACATAGAGAAGGTAAGGAGAAAATAGAGTTAAGAGCATTATTGGTTGAAGAAAATACCGTGGAAAGAGGAAACACAGTGGCCAAATGGGAACACGGTAGGGTTGTGCTTGAACGTCGGACCTTGGGCCACAGGTTTGCACTTGTAGAGGAAGATCAGAACGTAGGAAGCACTTGCAAAAGTAGTGAACACAAAGTTAGAGAACCAAAACACAAAAGTGGAATTGAAGAAGAAGAAGAGAGGTTTTAAGGACACCCATAACTTGTTATGAGTAGGGGTAATAAATGCACCCCAAAAGTTGCGCTTGCAGCTGAAGGGGAACAAATTTGAAATGATGGGGACATATTTTATCTCCCCTATGCCCCGAGCAGCACATACAATGATATGACGTAAACTTATTTGCTCACCCACCAGATAGATGCCTTGTCATGCGGTGCGTAAGTGAAAAAAACCCACTCCATCCACTTGGTCTTACAAACTACAAAGCAACCCAACACGCATGATAGAGATGGTGAGCCCACCACCGCTCTGTCGAGAATAATGGACCAGGCAGTGACCAGTAGCCATCCCACCACTTCAAAGTTGCTAGTCTCATTTAGGTAACACATGGCAATGCCCTTCAACCTAAATTGGCCTTGGCAATATTCACTATTCAGTTGGAATTGATCGAGCCTGGCAACGCTTAATGTAGGCACCTCATTTTGTCCTTCCTCCAAAGGCTTCCCGTGACGATGATGTGCAACCTCCAAGGTATAGAGTCGATGTAGTTGTATATGTAGCACAAGTGTGCACTGTCCAAATCAGTCCACCGATCGTTTAAAACCCCTTACCTAAGCCAAAACCAGAGCCTCAAAGCCCTCCAAGATCCATTGGAAAGGCTAGCGTTAACCCAGACTCCTTTGAACCAGCCTGGCCCAGCATAGAACCTTGCCAAAATAGCCTAAACCCTTCCTATCAACACCGAAACCAGGGCCGATACTCAAAGGCTCCAAGTTGACATCGACCCCACCTTCCATCAACATCGACCCATCCCTGTTAAATGTCGAACAGAGTCCTCTTATTATCTATCTTATATCGACAGTCAGAATATTTATGCCAACACCCAAAGCACTTCCATCGATGTCGACATATGTTCATCGACAGCATCTCAATGTCGACTCGAGCCTAGTTCAATGACGACCCTATGCAAATTTGAGAAGCCCAAACTTGCCATGTTTAGCTCCAACTTCACTTTCTTTCATGATCAAACTCAATTTTGGAAACTTGGATGTGAATTTTGGCTTCCTTAGGCCCCAAGTAACTCCTTCATTGGCAATAGACCACTTGCCCACACCTTATTGGCCATTACTTTGACCAAATACCCATCGTCGATGCAAAGACACCTACCTATTTTGATGCTTCACTAACGATCCAGATCAAACCCAACATCCAAGCACGAATTTGGGAGTACACACACCCCTCTACATCTATAAATACACCCCCTCTCACATTGAGGAGGATCCTTGAATGCTTGAATACTTGGACCACCGTCTAAGTCCTACCTTGGCTAGTGAACTCATATCGAGTGACCTTTAAGTACAGACGACAAAGTGCTGCCCAAAGGAGCGACAAAGAAGCCTAAACTATCAATGATATTGTCTCCACATATCAACCCCCTGAGTCCCAAAAGGGAAGCCTCCACTCTTACTCAAGCTAAATTCTTTGTAACCAGGTGGAGTCCTTTTCACTTACTTGCAATTGGGTTTTCTGCTTCCTTTCTCACACTTGTTTTGTGTCTCTCATTGATGTATGATCCCATGTTTTAGATGGTGATCACACATAACCCTTGTTTTTCTTTTCATGTTTCCTTCTACTTACAATCCCATCCCGTGTAGACTAAGACTCCCCTTCTATTACGTGAATAACTAGATGTATTCTTCTATTTTTTAAGGCATGATCTCTATATTTCGTCGATTCACATGTAGGTACATGCCCGTGTTTAGTTTCTCTCATGTCATGATGATCGCATACTTCTTGAATTCTCTTATTATCGTGATGTGATGACCATCTATGGATAGTTGTTCCCATCTTTGTATTTTGGTGTTTCCATAGCCTCTTGCATGCATGCACCCTATTTGGACTTTCCCTTTACTTCCCCATCAATGTTTTCTCTTATTTAGATCTAGATTCTCTTTACACGTGTTCAATATGTAATTAGTATATTCACATGTTTCCCCTATTTTCATGGTTTTTAGTCATTGGAGTCGGTGTTTCATTGGTGTATTTTCAATATTCAATTTTGCTTCATGCTTTAAATCCATATTATCATGTTTTACCCATATTTTCATTGACATCTTTGAATTCTCAATGTTTCTTTTTTATTTACAATTCATCCATGCATCATAGGCTTAGGGCTTACATATTTTTGATTTGCTTCTAACACATCGTTCATTCCTATCTTGCATATTACTTCTTTACTTTCATACATTGACCATGCCGCCAAACCTCCAGGTATGTCATCTTACCTTTCTTTGTATTTCGTGCTTCATTTTTACTTTTTTTGTAGTTTATTTATTTTCTCACCCAAAATCATGTTATAACCCTACCTAGCTAAGTTATAGAAAGACCGGCAAATCCAGGCAGACTAGGGTGCCTAATACCTTCCCTGGACCGTAACTTGATCCGTACCCAGACCAATGGACCAATCAGTCCCCAAAAGGGCATAGCATGAGAGTCGTTACATTTACACTTCGGGTCCTAGACCCTCCTCTAGGCGGAGACTCCCAACATTCAATTCACCTCTCTCTCCTCATCCCCAAAGAGGGATGAGTTGGAGAACACATGATGATCTCCCACCAAGTCATTGTCCTCACACTCACCACTCGGTCGAGAGTGTTGAGGTTACCACCGCTCGGTTGAGAACATGAAGCCTACTACCGCTTATTCAACAGGGTGGGGGACTAGCAAGTGGAAGAAGATTCCTACAGCAACACAGTGTCCATCGCTCAGTCAAGAGTTTTGAGATTGCCACCGATTGGCCAAGGCTGAATGCTCGCCGATCAAACTGTTCTACTCCATTGAAGCCTCACAGCTCTGTAGGAGTGGGAGCATTATGATATACCTAAATAAGGCTCCCCAATACTAGTGCATCACGTGGTAGGCCACAACAATGTGGAGCACCTTCAAACCCATCGAGTTGCATCCGCGTGACACCTGGCCAACCCAAATCAAGAAATGTAGTCATGTCGAGGTACGATCCCCTTAGAATAGGTGACAAACGTATCATATAAGGAAACAAGATCTCCCATTGATCAGTAATATAGAAACTCCCACTAAAGGTGGACTCTCCAGCCAGCACTCTCCTAATATGACTCTTACCATAACAAACTTAGGATAGCATAGAGCGCAAGACTCACCGTCTCCTAGTGAGTACAATCTCCACCTATTCTTGCATATAAATAGGAGGCCTAAGGGTCAGATAAACCATCGAACTTATTCTCTCCAATTAATCTTGAATTCTTTTGAGTTATCTGTTTGCTAAAAGAGACCTGACTTAGGCATCAGAGAGTCTCTTGTCGGAGAAGACCGGCTCTCCCTTGTTCATTTGTTCCTCTTTGTAGGTCAGGAGGAATCAATTGACGGTTTTTGGACCCAACATGGGTGAACCCTTTGGGGCGTTTTATTCAATTTACTAGGATCATATCCTTTATTCAATTTACTAGTATCATGTCTAGGGGTGTCAATTGGTTGGTCAGGCCTAATCGGTCCCCCTTACTTTAGAATCCTGAACTGTGACTTTCCCGTTTAAGTAATCGGTTCTCATAGGCTATGTATGATCCTATTTATAAATGGTCGGTAGGGTATCGGTCTATAATCGGGCTTGTACTAAATGGGTTAAACGTACTTATAAACCGACTCATACTTAATGGTTTACAAACAAGCTATTCAAGTTTGGTCCATATAACTCCTAATTGGATTCAATTCTTTTGGATGAAACAAGAACTTACTTGAGAGAATGGTCCCCATCAAGCTAACAGCTAAATAAATAAACCTCAATGCATTTTGAGCTCTATGGGCCTAAATCTCAATGGACATACATATGATGGCATTTTTGAATAATATAAATGACCTTGATTATGTGTTCTATTTATTTTTGGCCCATCGACTTCACAGTGCATTAATATTCAATTATCAATTCTATGTTTTTACTCTGCATATAGTCCTTTATAAATAGCTTACATAATGCAAGAAGATAAACTCATCAAGAAGATTAAGAAAATGTATATTTGAGATAAAATGGGAAATTTAAGAGGTAAAAGGTAAAATAAATGGTTCATAAACAGGTTTAAATGTGTCGGTGGTTAAACATGTTGGGCTTGGTTGGTGTCCGTCGATCCATCTCCTTGTACCGTGAACGAAACGTTTAAATAATGTGTCAAGTCAGTTTCAAACTTTCATCGATCGAGATAAATCGGTCCTATTGGTGTAAGCTAAGAATTGACACCTTTAATCATATCACCTCAATTATTAAGGATAAGGAAGGATTTTCACTAATATTTTCCCTCTCAAACCCCAAACCCCAAACCCCAACCCCCCCTCCCCCTCTCCTTTTTTTGTACAAGGGAATGTGGCCCACTGATGGGTTACAGGACCCACAATGGGGTCAGAGAGAGACACCCACCAAGAGGCCAAGACAATAGGCCACATAGAGGCAAGTTGAAGTCCACAAGGGAGTCAAGGACCACACTTACTCGCAACAAAAGAGAAAACTCACCAAGAGCACAACAGCACCACTGACTGCATATGTGACATGGGGGGGATCTCGAACTATAGACCACAGCCCAAAGCCAATCTTAGATAAGGGAGGCACTTGTAGATCATTGTGAAGGTGAATAAAATCTAAAAAAATCAAGCAAAAACAATGATAAGGCATAGAAACGAGAGGTTAATAGTGGAAATAGAAACGTTACGTCGCATCACCTAATTGGTCCCTGAAAAGCCTTGAGATAATAAGTTAGATGACTCTCTTCAGTTTTTTTTTTTTTTTTTTTTTAGTTATTTATTTTATGGGAGAGTATTTTCTAACCATAGGAGAACGCACCAATTAAGAATAATAAAATGGCACCACACATAGGAAGACAACAAAATTATTTCATATGAATAAGAGAGAGTGGTAGATACAAAGGTGATAACCAATGACCTACCTTGCATAAAGCTTACGGCATACCAACATGTTGGCCAAACAACGGTCCAGGGATCAAACCATGGTTCCCTAGGGAGACCAAGATATTTATCTTCAGGGTTTTGCACACCCTGGGTTAGCCCATGGTGTCCCATGGGTGCCCCATTTTAATTTTAGGGTTTCCCATAGTCGCCCATGGGAACCCTGGTGCATCCCTATTAGGGTTTCTCCTTCCCTATTGCATTCCATAAAATTAGTTATCACAATAGGGACGAGAAATTCATCTCTAGTCCATCACATGGCAAGAGGGATCCATCCCATACTCGAATGCGCAGCGGAAATTAATCGATTCGAGTTTCTTTCGCATCCCATAAATATTAATAATCAATGAACAGAAGGAATTAATAAAGAACTGCTAACCTCTTAGTCTGGCAGTTCTGTTTAAACTCAAAGTGCTACACAGGTGAAGAAGCAGAATCTAATAGGGAAAGTATTAATTAGATTCTTTATTTAATTATTAATGGATAATTACAATTAGCACCAAATCCATTAATTAAATAAAGAGCCAATTAAATTAGCAAATTCCAAATAACTCCCTATATGATAACAATTTATCATATACAACCCCCCCATTAATCAACACCATCATTATGGAATCTAGGGCACGTACACATGTATTGCCAAACCCCAATCCATAGTACATGTCCATATAAGAGCGTTTGTGCATCCGATCAGGTCCCGCAAAACTCGATAAAACACTTTATTTGAAATAACTATAAATAATGTATCATTTTATGTAAAATAAATTTTGCAAAACCATTTCCAAAACGGTACTGGATCCAGACTCTGATCCGACCATGCACAGACAGTCTCTATCTTGGTGTTCCCCAATCGGGCAGTAGTGACCATGTTGGATAACTCCTTCACTCATAAAGTGTTCACGCATTCCCAGAACACTGACTTTGACTCGCTTGAGTCTCAGTCATTGATGAACCAAAGAATGCGATCACACTTTGCAGTGACAGGGTTCCCTCAAGTACAGAGTGTCGGTGACACATGTCTATCCCTTCCTACATCTGGCAGTAATACATGAGGGAATCGACAAAGTAGTTTCTTCACCAATGCATACATCAAACATGTGAGCACTCGCATTCGTACCCTGACATCACAAGTCTAGGCATACCCAATGCGATGACCATATGATATGGGTGCCCAGCCCAAACCCTAGTCGTGACTACCATTTTAAGTATAACATACGGACACATAATGCTCAAAAAGTTTATATCGCATGTGACAATATTAAACTAAAATGTATAAATGTTCAATACAAAGATGAACCAGGTTGAACCGGACCGAACCGGGTTTGATGGACACACTCTTGTCCAACAATCTCCCACTTGTACATCAAAGCCAATTCCCCATACATTTTAAACCCATGCCCTCCATGTGTTTCTCAAACACTCCTGGTGACAAACCCATTGTCATGGCATCAGACACATTTTCAGTTGTGTCCACTTTGGAGATACTCATGTTACCCTGCTGGATAATCTCTCTGATGAGGTGATACTTCCGCTGCACGTGCTTGTTCCTCTGATGAGCCATAGGCTCCTTAGCTTGTGGAATGGCCCCTCTGTTGTCACATAATAGGGGAATAGGGCCCTTGACAAGATCAGGGACTACCTCCAAATCTGATAGGAATTTCCTCAGCCAAACACCTTCTTTTGCTGCATCACAAGCTGCAAGGTATTCTACTTCGGTAGTAGAATCGGCTGTAGACTTTTATTTCGCACTCCGCCACACAATGGCACCTCCACCCATTAGATATACCATCCCAGACGTGGATTTTCTGTCATCCTTGTCAGTTTGGAAATCCGAATCTATGTATCCCAATATTGACAACTGATCAGATCCAAAAACCAAGAAATATTCCTTAGTCCTTCTTAGGTACTTGAGGATATTCTTGACAGCACTCCAATGCTCGCGTCCAGGGTTAGATTGATAACGACTTACCATGCCTACTGTATAGCAAATATCCGGCCTCGTACACAACATGACGTACATAAGAGTCCCTACTGCCGAGGCATAGGGAATCCTCTTCATCTCTTCAATGTCTGTCTGAGACTGAGACATTGAGATCTGGAAAGACTAACTCCATGTCTGAAGGGAACACATCCCCTCTTGGAGTTCTCCATACTAAATCTGGCCAGGACTTTGTCTATATAGGTAGCCTGTGACAAGCCTAGCATCCTTTTCTGGCGATCTCTTACGAGTTTGATCCCAAGGATATAGCTAGCTTCACCAAGGTCTTTCATCGAAAACATTATGGATAACCACTGTTTTACCGATGAAAGAAAACCAACATCGTTACCAATCAGCAATATGTCATCTACATATAAAATAAGAAAACATACTGCCCTCCCACTGATCTTCTTGTAAACGCATGGTCCATCCAAGTTTTGATCAAAACCAAATGATTTGATTGATTGATCAAACCTGATGTTCCAACTCCTGGAAGCCTGCTTCAGCCCATAAATGGACTTCTGCAATTTGCACGCCTTTCTTTCTTCCTCCAAGGAAGAGAACCCCTCTGGCTGTTCCATGTAGATTTCCTCTTGAAGAAACCCATTTAGAAATGCAGTCTGCACATCCATCTGCCAGATCTCATAATCAAAGTGTGCTGCGATAGCCAATAAAATCCTGATGGATTTCATCATCGCTACTGGTGAAAAGGTTTCCTCATAGTCTATACCCTCTTTCTGGGTATAATCCTTTGCCACCAGTCTCGCTTTGAATCTCTCGACCTTTCCATCTACGCCCTTCTTCCTCTTGAAGATCCATTTACATCCAATCGGCTTGACGCCAAGTGGTGGATCGACTAGAGTTTAGACCTTGTTGGAATGCATCGAATCGATTTTAGAGCGCATTGCTTCTAGCCACCTAGTGGCATCAACATCCTTTAGAGCCTCAGAGTATGTCATCGGATCATCGTCCAATTCAACCGATACCATGTGGAACTCTTCCATTGTTTCCTCTTCGGTTAGAAGAGTTAGCCTGGTGGATGGTCTAATAGTCATCCCACTGCGTCGAGGTTCCTCAGGTGTTGGTATTTCAGCGGGTATGTCAGTTGGTCTCACTTCTGGAAGTGACGTTTCTGAGCCATCTGATAGCTTTTTTATGACTACTGGTTCGGACCTCTGGGTCATCATTTCTTCCTCAAAAAATGTGACATGTTTACTTATAATGACCTTTTGGTCAACTGGGTCATAGAAATAATAGCCTATCGTGCCTTTGGGGTAGCCTTAAGAAATAGCATCTTGAAGTCCTGGATTCTAACTTGTCTATCTGTTGCTTTCGCACATGTGCTATGCAACCCCATACCCTAAGGTGTTGAATACTGGGCTTTCGCTCTTTCCACAACTCAAAGGGTGTCTTGGCTACAGACTTAGATGGAACCCTATTCAAGATATATATCGTCGTCTCTAAAGCGTACCCCCAGAAAGAAAGAGGCAGCTCACTATAAGTGAGCATCGTCCTGACTATATCCAATAGGGTCCAATTGCATCGTTTGGATACACCATTTTGTTGTGGTGTGCTTGGATTAGTTAGCTGACTAACCATCCCTTGGGATATGAGATGTTCTTTAAACTCATCCGATAGATACTCCCCTCCACGATCTGATCGTAAGAACTTGACGCGTTTATCGAGCTATCTTTCGACCTCGGCTTGTAATTCTTTAAATTTATCAAAGGCTTCCGATTTCCTACGCATCAACTGTATGTAATCATATCTAGAGTAATCATCGGTGAACGTGATAAAGTACTCGAACCCATATCTTGCTTGTATGTTTATGGGTCCACACACGTCAGTGTGTATCAACTCCAACAGATCTGTGGCTCTAGCACCTTTATTGCTAAAGGGTTTCTTGGTCATTTTGCCCTGAAGGCATGACTCACAGGTGGGGAATGGTTCCACCCTCAGACTCTCTAAGGGACCATCCCTCAATAATCTACTGATTCGGTCCACATTAATGTGACCCAATCTTAGATGCCACAGATATGTTGAGTTCACTGGAGCTGCTTTCCGTTTCAAATCATCATTTGAAACAACATTCTTTCTAACAGGGCAATCTAGAAAATACAAACCACTTTGAATATATCCAGATGCCACAAAGGAATTATTAAAACGAATAATCAATTTAGAATTAAAGGAAAAACTATATCTGTCCAAAACAAGTTTTGAAACTGAAACTATCTTCCTCTTGAAAGAAGGTACATAATAGCAATCCTTTAAAACTAAACTAGTAGAACTAAGATTTAAAATAAAAGTCCCCACAGCCAATGCCATGGTCTCAGCTCCAGTGCCCATCCGAAGACGCACTTCATTTCTTTCCAGGTTCCTTGTCTCCTTGAACCCCTGCAAATCATTGCAAATATGAACAGTGGATCCACTATCCACCAACCAAGAATTGGTCAGTTCAAAAGATAAATTAGACTCATAAAGAACGTGAACATCATATGTACCTTCTTTAGAAGTCTCTGTTTCATCCGGCTTCTTGTCTTTCAAAGTTGCCAGGTATGCACGACAGTTTCTTTTCCAGTGACCCTCCTTCTTGCAATAGAAGCACTTGCCTTTGCCTTTATTGCCAGACTTCCCACCCTTGGTTTTCAGGGTCTTACCCTTACTTCCCTTTTTCTTCTTCTTCCCATTTGAAGAAGGCTTTGCCTCAGTTGCATTGACCTTAGCCTTGTCCTTTTTTAAGGATGCTTCAACCTCTACCAGTGCATTAGCAAGCTCGGTGAGCTCCATCTCCTTCTCGGACATCTTGTAGGACATCCTAAAAGGTGCATAGGCAGAAGTGAGTGACGCTAAGATCACATCAGTCTTGTATCGCAGGCTGAAATCAGTCCCCATGAATTCCAATTTTTCAAACAGATTGATCATTTTCATTACATGATCCATCACTGGAGTCCCCTGGGACATCTTGGAGTTATGGATTTGACTCATCGCATCAGAATGTACGTGTGTCAACTGCCTGTTGAACAATTCAGCAAGCTTATCCATTTTACCCCCAGCAGTGCGTATATCCTTGACTAAGTCTACAACTGACTTTTTCAATGATCCTAGGATATAGAGTGATGCCTTGGAATCCCTCATGAGGAACTCTTGCATCTCTTCATTTGCCTCAAAATCGTTCGGGTCAGGTTGAGGAGGAACTTGTTCATCTAGAACTGTGTACAGTCCTTCAGCAGTCAAGAGCAACTTAATGCTCTGGTACCAATCGACATAGTTTGTACCATTAATTTTGTATTCGCTAATGAGTGTTAACAGGTTGGAATTAACGGCAACCATCATAAATTAATCTACACATGCACAAGTAAATAACCACATGCTAATTAATGACCATGGAAAATAATAAATTGAGCACACACACATCAATGGTCTTTCATGATTTGGGTTTCCCTCATAACCCAAAAGATGAATTGGATACCTACAACCCTTGCATGCATAACTTACCCTGTCGGGAGTCATTATACACACCACGGTAGTGTGGACTAAGCTATCCGCCTCATGGGCTTCCAATATTTTCGGCCACCTGGGTGTCATGTCCAGATCCTGTCGACTGACATACACCCAAGTCATGTACTTACCTATTGCAATAGTTAGAATCATGGAATCATGAAAGATGGCCCACTGTCGCAGTGCCCTCTCACTATCCATATCCTAACGTATCTAGATAGATGTAAATATAGATAAATGCGTGACAGAGGTCCTGGCAATATCCTGTCGGCTTATGCGGGGTCATGTCACACACTTTCTACATTTATCTTCAAGAGGAGGCCATGGACATGTCTACCGATTAAGACTAGTCCATATCATACATGTACTGTGAATAAAGAGGGATTAATTAACTCTCAAATACATGGATGGATTTAAACAACATAATTAACCAACATTAATTAAAAGTGATTATGGGATGGCGGCATTTTTATTAGAAGCAATTAAAGAATCCTCCCAATAAAAATAAAACTAATAACTTTGGATGCATTTATCATGCCATGGATGCCATGCCTTGATTATCTCCTCCGCCCGATCACGTCTTTAAAGTAGGTGACTTGCATCTCCATAAGCTTTGAGCGCCACATGTGGATCACCATCTACATGCCCTGGGAGTCCTACCTCCTCTAAAATTATAATGGAAACCTAGAAAAATTCTATACATTTTCCTTTCCATAATAATAAAGAAAACCCGCATGGAGAAACCAACCCACCATTTGGGCTGCCCATGGGGTGGAGTACATTTGTTTATAAAAAAGAAAGGGGGAGATAGAGAATGAGAGAGAAGCATCACATCCACCCATAACCCCATGTATCACATACATAAACAATCCATCCATTTATTAGAATGCCATTCCCATAATCACATCATAATATAATTTCATGTATGGGCATTAAAGCAAGTGAACCAAAAATTAAAACATGGATTCTTTTAATTATTGAACCACCACATCGCATGTGATAACATGTATCTAAGGCCATAAAATTAAAATCGCATTTTAATTGCAAGTGGGTAAAGAGGGAATCTCTTCACTCATCATCATCCTCCAAAAACAAAACAAATAATAAAATTCGGTTTTGAAAAATCTGTTTTTTTTTTTTTATTGTTAAACTGGAGGGAAAACAAGGGTGGTGCATGCAGCCCACTTGCGTAGGCTGCAGGCACTCACTGCGTAGCCCATAGGCACAAGGCCCACGGACAGCAGCCGGCAGGCCCGCAGCCCACAAGCTTGCTTCCCGCAAGCAGCAGCCCGCAAGGGGATGCGCATAAGGGTAGGTTCATGGGGAAGGGCGTGCGTAGAGGCTTGATAGTGTACGCTCCCCCCCCACATATAGAACATGATTAAAAAATTTTAAAATAAAAAATTAGTAATCACAACCTAATTGGATACATGCTTCAATAATTGGAATAAACAAAACAAACCAAATCCATCATCACATGAGTAGGTTGTTACCCTAACAACATTGTAACTACCCATGTGCACATGGAAAAGTTGTTACAACAACCATATCCTGACCACCCATGTGCCAACTTGCATCCCACTCATGATAATCATATTAACCATTAATTATCTAATATTCATGGGTGGGAAAGGTGGCTCTGATACCACACTGTTGGCCAAACAACGGTCCAAGGATCAAACCATGGTTCCCTAGGGAGACCAAGATATTTATCTTTAGGGTTTTGCACGCCCTGGGTTAGCCCATGGTGTCCTATGGGTGCCCCATTTTAATTTTAGGGTTTCCCATGGTCGCCCATGGGAACCCTGGTGCATCCCTATTAGGGTTTCTCCTTCCCTATTGCATTCCATAAAATTAATTATCACAATAGGGACGGAGAAATTCACCTCTAGTCCATCACATGCCAAGAGGGATCCATCCCATACTCGAATGCGCAGCGGAAATTAATAGATTCGAGTTTCTTTCGCATCCCATAAATTTTAATAATCAATGAACAGAAAGAATTAATAAAGAACTGCTAACCTGGTGAGTCTCAAGTGTTGCTCCTCCAATAGACAGTGGTTCTTCCTCCAATGAGTGCTCCAAGCAAACAGATCTGAACCTCCAATGGTGCTACCAAGGTTCTACACGCCAATCCCAGATGCCCTCAAACTCCTCAGCACAGATCTAGGGTTTCACAAACCCTAACTCTCAAACACAGGTGAGAGAAGCAAGAAGAAGAAGAGAGATCACAAGAGGGAGAGAGAGAAACCAAAAATGCAGGAGAGAGAGTGTCTGCTCCAAAAATGTGGAGAGCTGCTCTCTTCTGCATTTTATGGTCCCCTATTTATAATTATAGGGTTTAATTAAATCCTAGATAGATTTAATAGAGCCCTAGTGAGAGTCTGACTCTCTCTCTCGATCTGCGATCTGTTTAAACTCAAAGTGCTACACGTGTGAAGAAGCGAGAATCTAATAGGGAAAGTATTAATTAGATTCTTTATTTAATTATTAATGGATAATTACAATTAGCACCAAATCCATTAATTAAATAAAGAACCAATTAAATTAATAAATTCCAAATAACTCCCTATATGATAACAATTTATCATATACAACCCCCCCACTAATCAACACCATCATTATGGAATCTAGGGCATGTACACATGTACTGCCAAACCCCAATCCATAGTACATGTCCATATAAGAGCGTCTCGTGCATCCGATCGGGTCCTGCAAAACTCGATAAAATACTTTATTTGAAATAACTATAAATAATGTATCATTTTATGTAAAATAAATTTTGCAAAACCATTTCCAAAAGCGCTCGGATCCGATTCGATCCGACCATGCCTGAGACAGTCTCTATCTTTTTGTTCCCCAATCGGGCAGTGGTGACCGTGTTGGATAACTCCTTCACTCATAAAGTGTTCATGCATTCCCAGAACACCGACTTTGACTCGCTTGAGTCTCAATCATTGTTGAACCAAAGAATGCGATCACACTTTGTAGTGACAGGGTTCCCTCAGGTACAGGGTGTCGGTGACATATGTCTATCCCTTCCTACATCTGGCAGTAATACATGAGGGAATCGACAAAGTAGATTCTTTGCCAATGCATACATCAAACATGAGTAAGAGAAGGGATTAGAAAAAAAGAAATATATAAAAAATAAAAAGAGAAGAGTAAAAATTTATAAAAATAAAAAAATTTTATGAATAAATAAAAAAAATAATAAATGATAATAATAAAAAAAGAGAGGAGGAGAGATAATAGAAGGAAAATGTTAAGAAGTTAATTTAAAAGAGAAAAAATAAAGATTAGAAAGAAAGAAAAAAAATAAATAAAAAAAAAAAAGAAGGGGGTATAAATATATATATATAATCTATAATATAAAAAAAGAAAAAAAAAAAAAAAAAAAAAAAAAGAAAAAAAAAAAAAAAAAAAAAAAAAAAAAAAAAAAAAAAAAATAAAAAAAAAATTTTACGAAAATAAAAAATTAAGTTAAATAAAAAAAAAATTATAAAAAAAAGAAG